>NC_133325.1:757747329-758361206 GCF_042186555.1 Aquarana catesbeiana | reverse complement strand
AATTCAATACAGGTGGATTCAGAGGGCCCTGCTGGTAGAGCTTACAATCTAGAAGGGAGGGTCAAGTGATGCAAAAGGTAATAACTATGGGGGGCAATCTTATGGAGAAAATTAAATTACAGTTGTTAGGTGAAGGCAGGATAGGCTTCCTTGAAGAGAATGGTTTTTCAGGGATTGTCTAAAAGCAAGCAGGAGATAGGAGATAGTCGGACAGATTGGGGTAGGGAGTTCCATAGGATAGTAAAGGCTTGGAAAAGTCCTAGAATATATATATATATATATATATATATATACACACACACACACACAAATACATATATATATATATATATACACACACACACAAATACATATATATATATATATATATATATATATATATATATATATATATGCACACACACAGATATAGATATACAGGCATACCCCACTTTTAAGTATGCAATGGGGTTTATTTACTAAAGCTAGAAAGTGCAAAAATCAGGCTCACTTCTGAATAGAAACCAATGAGCTTCTAACCCCAGATTGTTCAATTAAGCTTTGGCAATAAAACCTGGAAGCTCATTGGTTTCTATGCAGAAGCGAGCCTGATTTTGCACTTTCCAGCTTTAGTAAATGAACCCCATTGTGTACTTAAAAGTGGAGTATGCCTGTATATAATTCCATCCCCCATGTTCTCTGCATACATTTATATAATTACGTCATATAAAAGTATATCAGTAGATCTTGATGTTCTCTACCTATATACATTTATATAATTGGATACCCTATGTCCCGTGCCTATACATTTATACAATATACTCTCTGTCTTCTATGTTTATATATTAGATCCCCACATTCTGTGTCTACATACGTTTATATAATTAGATCCCATATACATTTATATCATTAGGCCCCCCCTTTTTCTTTATCTATAAATGTATATAACTATCCCCCATATCCCCCAACACTATATTTCAACATATATATATATATGCACACACACAGATATAGATATACAGGCATACCCCACTTTTAAGTACACAATGGGGTTTATTTACTAAAGCTGGAAAGTGCAAAATCAGGCTCACTGCTGCATAGAAACCAAAGAGCTTCTAACCCCAGCTTGTTCAATTAAGCTTTGGTAATAAAACCTGGAAGCTCATTGGTTTCTATGCAGAAGTGAGCCTGATTCTTCCCTTTCTAGCTTTAGTAAAAAAAAACCATTGTGTAGTGGCGTATGCCTGTATATATATATATATATATATATATATATATATATATATATATATATATATGGCCTGTGATTGCATTTGTAGAACTGATGGAATATTTATACAATAGCTGGGAATTACATTTTTTTAATGTAGCTGGCACTCCTATTTAATTTGTGTATTTCAGTAAAAAGAGTGACACAGCTGCCATGGGAAGTGGCATCTCACCTTGGGAAGAAGTGGCAACTAGATCATGTCAGGGCCCTCCGTTCTGGGGAGGAATGGGATAACTCATGGGAACAGAGGGAAGGTTGGCTGGCATAGAGGAAGGGAAAGTGTGTCTGTCTGTGTGTGTGTCTGTAGGGGGGGGGGGGGGGGGGCTGTCAGGTGTATTACAGTCAGTCTGGACCACAGGACAATAATGACAGTCACTCCAGTGTCACAGCAGGGACTGTACCAGTGACAGTGATTCCACCAGCACAAAGCACACTTCATCTATTCTTCAACCACACTACAGATAGACAGCACACACAGACAATTCCTCTACAGAAATCAAATGCATCCAGCACATGTACAGAAAATATTATTCAGGGGTTAACTGCATTTACTATAAATAAGAACACACCACACCTATTATTTTATTGGGAGATTGGGGTATTTACAGGTGTGTTTATACAGAGGGATTTATCAGTCACTATATACAGGGACTCTGTATTTGAGAGTGAAAATATCTGAATCTCTTGTATAGAAGGTAATATATATATATATATATATATATATATATATATATATATATATATAGATAGATAGATAGATAGATAGATAGATAGATAGATAGATAGATAGATATCTCTATCTATCTATATATATATATCTATATAGATATATATCTATATATATCTATATAGAGATATATATAGATATATATATCTATATATATCTCTATATAGATATATATAGATATATATCTATATAGATCTATATAGAGATATATATATATCTATCTATATAGATATATATATATAGATATATATATATATCTCTATATATATATAGAGATATATATATATCTATATATATATATATATATATATATATATTTCTAATTATTATTATTATTATTATAGATATATATATAATTTTTTCATCACCAGTCAATTATGAGAAAGGGTTATTTTATTTCAACACTTTTTCACACACACGCACATAAATTATACACATATATTTATTTTTATTTTCTTTCTTTTTTTTATAGCGTCTCCTATGTTGCAGGGTTATTTTTTTTTTATTTGTACACATTTATCTATGTTTTCTTTTCTTATGTAGCTTTATCCATCCACACACTTATCAGAATAATTACAGCTCATTGGTAAGGTGTAGTAATTGTTGCTGTGACTAATCTGGCACTGGACTACTACAATGTGAATTATTCTTTACCATCATCATCATCATCATCTCTTCATCTCTTCCCTCCGCAATGCCATCGATGATCTCTGCCTGTATATGATGCATTGCTAAAGGACAGGCCGCTTAAACCTGCAGTAATCCTTTGTCTGCTGATTAATTATTTGCCTTCATAATAATAAACCAGATCCCTTCCATTCCCTCTGTAGAAGGCGGTATTATCGCCGCAGTTGATAATTAAACTGGAAAAGTCAATAGAGATACCTATTGCCTACATATCATACCAACTTGTGTTTAAAAAACTGTCTGATTAATGCTCATTATTATTGTTGATGCCATTTTGATAACCCAGGTGCCAGCATATATACAACAATATCATCAGATTCCCCCCTTTTCTCTGTACATTTATATCAGTAAATCCCCCATGTTCTTTCTATATATATATATATATATATATATATATATATATATATATATATATATATATATTCATATCAGTAGATTCCCCGTGCTCACTCTCTGTATACATAAATTAGATCCCCATGTTCTCTCTGTATATACATGTCTATTATGAGATCCTCCATGTTCTCTGTCCACATATATGCATTTACAGGAATACCCCACTTTTAAGTATACAATGGGGTTTATTTACTGAAGCTGGAAAGTGCAAAATCAGGCTCACTTCTGCACAGAAACCAATGAGCTTCTAACCCCAGCTTGTTCAATTAAGCTTTGGCAATAAAACCTGGAAGCTCATTGGTTTCTATGCAGAAGTGAGCCTGATTTTGCACTTTCCAGCTTTAGTAAATGAACCCCATTGTGTACTTAAAAGTGTGGTATGCCTGTATATAATTCCATCCCCCATGTTCTCTACATACATTTATATAATTAAGTCATATATAAAAGTATATCAGTAAATCTTGATGTTCTCTACCTATATACATTTATATAATTGGATACCCTATGTCTCATGCCTATACATTCATACAATGTACTCTCTGTCTTCTATGTTTATATATTAGATCCCCCACATTCTGTGTCAACATACGTTTATATAATTAGATCCCATATACATTTATATCATTCGCCCCCCCCCCCCCCTTTTTCTTTATCTATAAATTTAAATAACTATCCCCCATGTTCTCTGTGTACATACATTTATAATAATAATAATAATAATAATACAGTATCATTGGATCCCCCATGCCCTGTGCCTATATGCATATATATTATTACATCCTCCCTCATATTCTCCGCCTATATACATTTATATTATTAGATCCCATGTTCTTGGTCTGTACAAATTTATATTATTATACCCCTTGTGTGCTCTGTCTATGTACATTAATATAATTCGATTCCCTATGTTCTCTGCTAAAATTAAACCCTCTATCTTCCAGCCTTCTAATATTTACAGTATGTGATTAAATCCCCATGTTCTCTGTCTATATACATTTAATTGTATCCCCCCATATTCTCTGCCTAAACAAATGTATAAACTAGACGTGCCCATGTTCTCAACTTTCACCTATTTATATAGATCCGCCATGGTCTCTGTCTATATACATTTATATTATTAGATCCTACATTTCTCTGTTTATATACATTTTAATCATTAGATCCTCCTGTTCTCTGCCTATATAATTGGATTTCTGCCCATGTAATTGGATTTCCATGTTCTCTGCCTATGGTGTCCGTTTATGAAACAGTGATAAGCTGTGATCCTGGGGATCGCAGCTCATCTCTGACCATTAGCGGTTTATCAAATACATATCATTAGATTCCCCATCTTCTCTACATTTGTATCATTCGATACCCATGTTCTCTGTTTGTATACATTTATATCATTATATCCCCCCATGTTCTCAGGCTATATACATGTATATTATTAAATCCCCCATGTTCTCAGGCTATATACATGTATATAATTAAATCCCCTATATTCTGAGGCTATATACATGTATATTATTAGATCCCCCTATGTTCTCTGGCTAATCATTAGATCCCCCCCCCCCCACCCCATATTCTCTGGCTATAAGTTCCCCCATGTTCTCTCGTAATATAAAAATATTGAGGAGTTATATTTAGTTCGCTCACCGAGCAGTTACAAAACAGAAACTGAAAGGAGTTGACCTTATTAAACGATCAGAATAATATTATAGGTATCTGTAGAGCTACATAGAGTTCCAACGCAGATTGTATAAAGAAAAGAAAACTTTTCCTTATCTAATTATTAATATGTGTGAACTAAGCCCCTTGTGTAGAAGGCATGTGTTGTGTCTATTTACACTTGTTACATAAAATAATGTTAATAACAATAAGCTAATGTTAGCTTTCCATTAGTGTATAAAGCTTTTTACCGATAAACTGTCATCATTTCATAAGTACCTTTATTAAAATGTATAAACGTGCGAGTGATTACACCATATACTGTACAATCACCTATAAATGTATATAGGTTTAATTGCTCATATATATATATATATATATATATATATATATATATATATATATATATATACAGTAGAGTTTCCACTGACATATTAAATTATATAGGACACATCCATACACACACGTGAATTTAATTACACACATACACATACTTGCAATTACACCTGTTAATATAAATATATTGTATACTGAGGCTGATTACTTGAATATATAATTTATATGAAGATATCCTCGCAATACTATCAGTCTTTAAAAAAAAACACAAAAACCTATATATCTAGATATATCATATAGATATATCTATATATATATCTATATATATATATATATATAGATATATATATAGATATATATATATGTATATATAAATAGATATCTATATAGATATAGATATCTAGATCTATAGATAGATATATATCTATATATATTAAGCGAGAGGTATAGATAATTGAATGATTAAATTATTAAATAAGCCTCATAAACATGAATGCGTGTGTATATAAACTTTGAAATAATAAATATTATTCTGGCTGATTTACTAAGGGAATTACGAATCTTCACTCAATTAATTGAAGTTGTTGGTGTATAGATGAAAGAGCTATACACGAATTTGCATTTCACACCATTGCATAATTAAAGTAACTATATTGAGAAGATTTTCAACTCCTTTTTAATCTTTTATTTATTTTTTTCGGAAATAAATTTTTTAAAAAAAGATTCATGTATACTTGTGACTCTCCTCTAAAATGTCCATTCTGTCCCTATATTTCTAAATGCAATTGAGTGATTATTGCCCACTTCAGTCTGAGGCGTTCTATTATGGCTGATTTACTGAATGAAGTTGCAAGTACTCACTCAATCAGCGGTAGCTATAAAATATATATACAGCAAGAAAAAAAAAAACAATAAAAAAAAGAGATTATAAAAAAAGAAAATAATAGATGTAAATATATAGCGTAAATACATATCTACAGATATATATATATATACATACATACACTGTAGTATATAGTATATTATAGATAGATAGATAGATAGATAGATAGATAGATAGATAGATAGATAGATAGATAGATAGATAGATAGTTATATATATATCTATATATAGATGGATAGCTCTGTCTATCTATCTATCTATCTATCTATCTATCTATCTATCTATCTATCTATCTATCTATCTATCTATCTATCTATCTATCTATCTATCTATCTATCTATCGAGATAGATAGATAGATAGATAGATAGATAGATAGATAGATAGATAGATAGATAGATAGATAGATAGATAGATAGATAGATAGATAGATAGATTTTTTTTAATTCATATATAAATATGTAATTGTTTTTTTTTCCCAGTGCCCCCCCAGGACCATCGTAGCACTCACCGTCCGGAAAGACAGCCCTCATCTTCAGGTAGCTGGTGGTAAGTCGGATGATGGAGGCTTTGTCCAGCTGGGAGGTAATGGCGGATGGTAGGGGTAGTAGTTTGGCCAGCTCATAGAACTCTCCATTCTCCTTCTCCCGGCGGGTTTTGGCCGCATTTTTAGACTTCTCCTTCATGGTGACTACTGTACGGGGACCCCAGCAGCTCTGGCATAATCACCAGCCACCTCCAGCCTGCTCAGCCTGGCACACATTGGACGATCCAGCCCCGACCATCGATCACATCTCTCACCCTTCCAGGGACTCAGTTTGGTGCACAGATGGGACCTCCACCTGCTTGGATGGACAACGTTTAAAAATCAACCCCAGGACAGAAGGATCAGATCGGATCTGGAGATGGAAGGATGTTTGCAACTGCCACTCCCCCCCCCCCCCCAACTGCGACCTAACAAAGTTGTGCGACAAATGTGAAAGAATTCAGAGGCGCCTCCACATATCTTGGTGGATTTCAGGTCTCTTCCTGGGCAGTGAAGCCTGAGCCCCGGTGCTGTGCAGTGCAGGTAGTGCAGTCAGCTCCCCCCGGCTGTACAGAGCTCAGTGTGCAGAGAGGCCGGCGATGTCAGGCAGGACAGACACAGCAGACAGAGAAGGAGGCAGACACCGCAGTGGGTAGGCTGGGGAGAGGAGAGAGAGGATAGAGGGGATAGAGAGGAGAGAGGGGGTAGAGAGGAGAGAGAGGAGAGAGAGGATAGAGAGGAGAGGCCCCCCGCTGAGTGACGTCTCCTAATACACAGCACAGGGGAGGCAGGGTGACCTGACCAGCACAGGACACAGGCACACCACGGGTTAACTCATCTGAACATTGCAAGCCATAGGACCATGCACCCGGTCTACATCCATTATATACTGTATACTGTATATAGATAGATGGACACTAATATCATACAATGATTGGGGGGGGGGGGGGGGTGGAGGGGACTAGACTGACTGCACACGTCACACTACACAGGATATTAACCCATTCATAGAGTGATGGAAGTATCTGTATATACAGGAGGGGACTGGAGCTGTGCAAATATATATGTATGTATGTGTCTGTATGTGTGTGTATATATGTATGTGTGTGTGTATGTATGTATACATGTATGTATATATGTGTAATTGTATCTGTGTATGTATGTATGTGTCTGTGTATGTATGTATGTGTGTACTGTATATGTGTGTATATCTGTGTGTGTATGTATGTATGTATGTATGTATTTGTATGTGTGTGTGTGTATATATATATGTATGTGTGTGTTTAAGTATGTATACATGTATGTATGTATGTGTAATTGTATCTGTGTATGTATGTTTGTGTATGTGTGTGTATGTATGTATATATTTGTATGTGTCTGTGTGTGTATGTATGTGTGTATGTGTGTGTGTGTATGTATGTATGTATGTATGTATGTGTGTGTATGTGTGTATGTATATATGAGTCTGTGTGTATAGCGAAATAAAAGGCTGAATAAAGAGAAACCTAGGGCTGTGCATACATAGGTCCATGTGAGTTAAATGGATGGAGAGATAACTGGGTACATGGATAGAAAGATCTATACATGGGAGATAAATGGAGAGTTAGAATACATATCATCTATCTATCTATCTATCTATCTATCTATCTATCTATCTATCTATCTATCTATCTATCTATCTATCTATCTTGAAAGCAGGATAGATAGATAGATAGATAGATAGATAGATAGATAGATAGATAGATAGATAGATAGATAGATAGATAGATAGATAGATAGATAGATAGATAGATAGATAGATAGATAGATAGATAGATAGATAGATAGATCGATGTGCGATACACGGATAATAAGACAGATATAAAAATAAATTCTTTCTTCTTTCTTTCTTTCTTTCTTTCTTTCTTTCTTTCTTTCTTTCTTTCTTTCTTTCTTTCTTTCTTTCTTTCTTTCTTTCTTTCTTTCTAGATAGCAGAGGAAGAAAGACACACACACACACACACACACATATATATGATTCTTTATAGCTAAATAGATTGATCAATGAGAAATAAATGTAGAATTTGAAAAATATAAATTATAATCCCTTCCTTTCTTCCTTCCTCCCCCTCCCTTTTCTTTCTTTCTTTCTTTCTTTCTTTCTTTCTTTCTTTCTTTCTTTCTTTCTTTCTTTCTTTCTTTCTTTCTTTCTTTCTTTCTTTGGTGAATACATTGTATGCAGTGTGTGTTAGGCGCCCTCTCTAGTCTCTGGCTATTCAAGTAAATTGGATTATAATATAAAATAAAATATAGACATTACATACACGTACACTGGAGATTATAGATTGGAAATATTCAAAATATCGGACAAATATACTTGTGGAAGCCACATGAACCCTTTCTCTCTGCTGAGAAGTGTTCATCCAGGAAGCACTGTAGGGTGACATTGCTGTAATTTCCCCTCTATCACCCCAGGTAGTGGGAATATCACCGAGATTGGAAGCTCTTCACAAATCACAATGTAATGTGCTACAAACCCGACTGTAATATTCCTCCCTGAACTGGAGCTGACCATAGACTCCCATACAGTATGTAACCTCATCTCACCCGAATTTCTGTGCAACGTTCTCCTACTGCGACCGTTTTGTGCATTTGTTGTATTTGGGCTTAAAAATAACGCCTAGGATTGACCACTCCGATGATCAGGGGAATATTTTCATTACCTGACTGTGTGTTGGCTTATAAAATATTCACCTATCTTCCCAAAGGGGTTTAAGATGTCTTTAGGTAGAATTAGGGAGCTAGTGATCCCTGATGTTGTCTACATAATTTATTCTATAGTGTATGACAGTAGACTTCATATATATAAATATATATATATCATTTCTTTCCCCTCCCCCCAGAGATAGTGGAAAACATAATTCTATAATTCTAAGTTCTGCTTGTGGATTTATTTTAGAATTCGTTTTTTTCTTTTTTCTAAAATACACTTTTATTTTCAAAATACCAAAAAAAACACCAAACACAATTTCTAAAGCCCTATGAATGTAACAGCCACCACACATTCACACATGGTTAACCATTCCCTCTACCACCAGAGAGAAACACCTACAGAAAATATTTGGTGAATGTCATATTCACTGCTTTATATATATGTCCCCTGATTTCATTCAGATTCCTTTGTAAATTAATATGTTCACGGTTTAATAAATTCAACTTATTTTCTACCTTTTCCAGGGCTTGTTGATGATGATGGCAATAGTTACTGGCCTATTTGATAGGAATGACTTGAAACTGCAAATCCCAGCAGCACAATTGATAAGCAGGTAAAGACCAAGCAATAATACTGTGTCTCTTGTCCAGTTTAATGATTACATGAGAACTTTTCTGCTACAGAGCTAAGAAAAAAATATTGAGTTATTTATTTGCTGGACTTAACTACTGAATATATTAAAAACAAAGCCAGAGGAACTACAAGAACCAGCATATCAAAAGCAGGTATTTCTGGAGCTCGTAGTTCCAAAACTGGAATGATTTAAGCTTATCCAAGTGGATGAGCATAAGGGCTTAATGCACACAGGACGTTTTTACAGCTGCTGTTAGGGGCCTTTGACGTTTTTTTTTTTAACTGCCTCTAAAAGCCCCTCCATGTTAGCCTATGGGGTTGATTTACTAAAGGCAACTAGACTGTGCACTTTGCAAAGTTCAGTTGCACTCTGCAAGTGCAATTGCTCCAGAGCTTAGTAAATGAGGTAAGGCTTCACTTTGCAAAGAATGCCCAATCACATGCAAGGAAAATTAAAAAAAACAGCCTTTTTGCTTGCACATGATTGGATGATGGAAGTCAGCAGCGCTTTTGCTCATTTACTAAGCTCAGAAGCACCTGCTCTTGTAGAGTGCAACTGCACTTTGCAAAGTGCACAGTCAATTTGCCTTTAGTAAATCAACCCCTATGTGTCCATGCACACATAAACTGTCAGAGGCGTTTGGAGGCATAAGCGTTTAGGGGCAGTAGAAAAAAAAAAACAACATCCTGCGCTTCCAGGAGCAGCAAATACAAGCTGTAAAAACGAGAAACGCCCCAAAATGCAGCGTTTGACGTTTTTAGGCGTTTTTACAATGTAAACAGTGTTTTTAATGAAAAAATGCCCAAAAAACGCTAATGCCAAAAAACGCGCAAAAACACGCAATAATGCTAATGTAAAAACACAGCTAAATGTGAAAAAACAGGTGTTTTTAATGCTGCTGTAGCTGGCGTTTTTAAAACATTTTGTGTGCATGAGCCCTAATGTATGTATACACACACACATAAATATATTCATGGCCGTATTTACAAGTACAGCTCAGCATATTGTGTGTCTGTGTGTGTGTATATATATATATATATATATATATATATATACACACACACACACACACACACAATTCTGAGGTCCTGAGGAAGACAAGCCTGTGTCTCGTCGAAACGTTGAAATAAAATCTTCACTGTGCATTCACCTCTCAAGACCCAAGAGTGCGGATATCCCTTTTGGACTATAACTGTATATATATCTATATCTATCTATACATATATAATCCAAAAAAAAAAGGTGGCACTCACGGGCCTTGAAAGGTGAATGCACAACGCATAATGAAGGTTTTATTTCAAAATAAAGAAATAAAAATGTCATTATGCGTTTTGCGTTCACCTTTGAAGACCCGTGAGTGCCGTTCTCTCTTTTGGATTATATGTACTACAGTCTTTACTGTGCACCTGGGCCAATTTTTTTTATCTCTGATATGTGTGCAGTGGCAACCATTGGGTATTCTATCTATCTATCTATCTATCTATCTATCTATCTATCTATCTATCTATCTATCTATCTATCTATCTATCTATCTATCTATCTATCTATCTATCTATCTATCTATCTATCTATCTATCTATCTATCTATCTATCTATCTATCTATCTATCTATTGCATACTGTGTTTATTATGTAATCTTTGTACATTGATGCAATCTTTTATTGTTAGCAGGAACAAGAGAAGTGATTTCAGTAAAAATGTAATTGTTGGCAAAATTTCGCTTAAGTGAAAATTCTTATTTTCGCTCACTATAGTTGCTTGGGGAAAATTAAGTGAGAGAGAATGTTTTTTTGTGAAGGGGGTGTATTATGGGTTGTTTATTTCATTAAGTGTTATTTGTATTTTTTTTTCTTTTTGTGTGTGTTTGAATTTGTTTGTTACTTTAAATTTTTTTTTTTTTGGCTGTTTTCCTTTTTTCTGTAAAAATATGTAAAAAATATGCAAAAAAAGTTAGGATAATGAGGGTTCAGTTTTTGGCTCAAGGTTGGTTCCAGGAGTCTTAAAAGGAGGTTCCTGTAAACCTCAGGAGCCATTTAAAGTCTGTTTTAAAAAACAAAAAAAGAAAAACTTAATGTCGCCTTCCCCTTTAATTCTAATGCATTTCCCCAAAAGTGGCAAAAATTGGTCAACCCAATTTTTACCAATGTGTCAAAGTTTGTGCATAGAAAATCCAAAAAATCTCCAAGTCAAAACAAACAAAAATACTTTAATTTGTAATCAACTATATTTACAAAGTATATGGTGACCAGTAAATATTTTAACCCCTAAGTGGCACTTTGGATTTTCTGCACTGTGTACGGTGTCCTGGCACTTGTACGATCGGTTAATCTCAGCATTCGCTGGGCATTTTACAATGTTCTATTGAGCTGTGAAAACTTCTTGCACAGAACGCAGCTCTGAAATCCATCACACCAGGAAGATCTATTGACAGGGCTAAAGGATTTAATGGTAGAATTTTGTATTCTTGCTAAGGAAACAGCCAGTACATAATTATCAATAATAATAAACAAAACGTTATGTATGGAATACTGATGGTTGTGCAGCCACGCGTGACCTTGGCATGGCCCTAGATTAAGAAGGGTTACTTATATTAACACATATGTGCATTCACATTAACCCCCTGTGATTCTGTGTTTATACATATATGTAAACCCAGTTAGTAGAATCTTATTGTGTATCTAAACCCAGAAACAAAAAAATGATAGTATTGCAGTTTACCTGTGCTTTAATTAATGGCTGCATTTGTTTTCTTTCTTTTTTTCCAATTTTTTCTCTTATTTTCTTGCTATTAACACACTTTCAGTCCTAGGGAGAAAACTGTACTGAACAGCAACGTCACCCTAGGACTGACAGTGTGTTAGGACTACATAACACTGTGTTAGGACTACATAACACCTCCCTCTTTTCTTGTGATTTGTAGTCCACAAAGATAACAAGTGGGACAATGCTAACTGATAAAAGTCTAGAGGCCAGAAAGTACAGGAAGGCCTCAGCTAACATGATTTCTGGCTGAATGAACAGTTATTATTATTATTATTATTATTATTTTTGCACGTCTCAAACAGATATAATGAAACACTATCAATGGTATAGTCATTTTCCATTTTTTTATTTTTAACCCCTTCACGCCTAAGGGTAAAATAAATCTTAATGCCTGAACACAATTTTGCAACTTTCACGTGTTTGTAAAACCCAACATATCATCACAACTACTTTGTGCATCCAGGTGGATTAAACCTTGTTTTTTTTCAGGACAAATTCGGCTTCCATTTGGTGGTAAATGATAATGGATATCTCTTTATTTTTTTTATTTTTTTTTATTATTACTAAAATTCTCCTGCTCCTGACGATCGCAGCAAAGTTGTTGTTTGTATCCGTAGTACAGCCCAAAACAATAGTGCATATTTTGCTTTTTTTTTTTTATCCTACCTACAACACACTGATGCTAATTTAAAAAAAAAAAAAAAAACATGCCCCCCCAAAAAATACTGACCTTGACCTTTGACCCTGACCTTGACCCAAACACTAACCCTGGCACTGACCTAGATCAAACCTTGATCTAGATATGTTTTATTTTATTATTATTATTATTATTTTTACACATACTTATTTTTTTCCCTGCAAGGAGAGAGAGAAATACAATGTATCTCTCTCCTCTATTCCCAGAGAGAGAAAGCATGGGGGTGGGCTGCACAATGACTGATCACTTTGGTAGCCAATCAGAGGCTATTACAGCGATCAGGTGACCTGGAATCGGGAGTTCTGGGTCCCGTTCCTTAGTACAGGGACTGTGGGGGGCTCTTGGTGAGACCCTGGTGTTTGTGCTGAGAGTGCAAGGAAAGATACGCAAATATGCGGCCCCACAAAAAAAAAAGCACAGACAACTGGGGCCGCATATTTGCATACGCTGGGAGTAAAAAAGTTACTATACACACTTCACTAAAATAATGCCTTGTACGGACACCTCATTTTCCTTGTTCAGGCACTTCCTGTTATAGGGTGACAACACTTTGTCCCCATCTCCCGATTACTCTCCTGTGTTGTCACCCCCTCACACATTCTTCTGGTGGAGTGCCTATTGACACTTGTTATGCTGTTGTCACATCAGGAAGTCAGCTCAGAGCAATAGAATGCAACTGACACTGAATGTAGAGATGGGAATTGCCTTAAAGCGGAGTTCCGCTGTTTTCTTTTTAAGTCAGCAGCTACAAATACTGCAGCTGCTGACTTTTAAAATAAGGACACTTACCTGTTCAGGGCACCCGCAATGTCGGCACCCGAAGCCGATCTATCCCTCAGCTGTCGGGTGCTGCCGCCACCATCCTCGGTAAGGGAATCAGGAAGTGAAGCCCTGCGGCTTCACTTTCTTGTTCCCTACTGTGCATGCGCGACTCGCGCTGCGCTATCCCACTGGTCCCTGCTGTTTTCTGGGACCCGTGTGTCTCCCAGAATACAGCAGGGGGGACGGGAAGTGGTGTAGATACCCACGGATGGCTCGGGTATCTACTGTATGCCCAGAATTGGGAGCAAAATACCTATATTAGACAGGTATCTGCTCCCTCCTCCCCCCTGAAAAGTGCCAAATGTGACACCTGGGGGGAGGAACTAGAAAAGCGGAAGTTCCATTTTTGGGTGGAACTCCGCTTTAAAGAGGCTGGATGGGTATCAACAGAACTGAGATCAGGAGCGGCAGGTCCATAAGGGGCGCAGGGGTGTCGCCCCGCTACTTTGCATGCGGGGATGCATTCGAGGTGCCGGACTCATAGGTTTCTATGAGTTTTTTTTTTTTTCAAGCCACATGATTAGAGCCGGAGGCTCTAATTGGCTTGAAAAAGGTTGGGCTCAGGGCGCAGAGCACTGCGCCACCAACCCACCCACTTGTGGCACTAGCGAATCAATATTCGCTATGGTCTTCCGGCTTCTCCTCCTGGCCAATCAGGACAAGAGGTGGATCGGGTTGGCCGGTAGGAAAAACCGAGGAAGCCGCGGCGCCGCGACTGTGGAGGGGTGAGTCTGGACCTGGGGGGGGGGAGGGGTTTGTTTGCCGCCCACCCCAAAAAGTTTAGCACCAGCCGCCACTGCCTGAGATGTAAAAAATGGGGGGGGGGGGGAATGTGAAAACAATATTTTCTAAAAATAAAAGTAAGGTTCTTCATGATATACTGTGCTTCTACAAACAATATTATTCAGTTACGGTTTATATTTTATTTAAAGAGAAATTCCAGCTCTATAGCAACTGGTTTTTCAATTAACAAAAAAAATGTAAAATTACAGCTTTGTCATATTGTTACTATATATTATTGAAGAGTACCTGTCATTACACCAAACAGTACAAACTGGCACAAGGAGGTAATAGCAGCTAGTAAGCCATTGGTTAATCTCCATCTTGGAGCCGCTGTTTTGGGCACACAATTTTTTGGCACCTACAACTTGTAGGTGAGAACATTTTCATCATCGTGATGTATTTGGCAGAGACGCTTATGCCACGTGTGTTTTTTCAGCACAGAACTATCACACCCGAAAAACTAATTTATCACACCTGGCAACACCAATACCAAATATATTCCTAATCCTTAAAGTAGAATGACAGCCAAAACTATTTTTGAATCTTGGATAGGCTGAAAAAAAGGTAAAATGTATTTATTTATTTTTTTAATTGTTGTCAGTATCCCTGTTGGGAAGATTTGTGTCCACTTCCTATACCAAATAGGATAGGAAAGGGAAAGTTTTTATTTAAAAATGGTAATAACGTGTTAATAGGGATGGGGTCAGGGAATGCAAAATATAAGCAGACTTACCTTCATCTTTAACCTCTTCAGCTCCGGAAGATTTGCCCCCCCCCTTCACGACCAGGCCATTTATTGCGATACAGCTCTGCATTACTTTAACTGACAACTACGCGGTCGTGCGACGCTGTGCCCAAAAATGTGTTTCCCCCCCCCCCAAAAATAGAGCTTTCTTTTGGTGGTATTTGATCACCTCTGTGGTTTCTATTTTTTGTGCTATAAACAAAAAAAGATCGACAATTTTGAAAACAAAAACAATATTTTTTACTTTCTGCTATAAAACACATCCAATTAAAAAAATGTAAAGAATCATATTTCTTCATAAATTTAAGCCAGTATGTATTCTGCTACATATTTTGGTAAAAAAAATCCCAATAAGCGTATATTGATTGGTTTGCACAAAAGTTATAGCGTCTACAAATTGTGGGATAGATTTAGGGGCTTTTTATTCTTTTTTAATATTTTTTACTAGTGATGGCGGCGATTGGCGATTTTTAGCGGGACTGCGACATTGCGGCAGACAAATCTGACACTAGGTGACACTTTTTGGGGACCAGTGACACCAATACAGTGATCAGTGCTAAAAAAAAAATGGGTGATCAGTGCTAAAAAAAATGCGCTGTTACTGTACTAATGACACTAGCAGGGAAGGGGTTAACATCAGGGGCAATCAAAGGGTTAAATGTGTTCCCTCATGTGTGCTTTCTAAATGTGTGTGTGTGTGTGTGTGTGTGTGTGTGGGAATGCTTTGACTAGAGGAAAACAGAGATTTGTGTTTCTGCTTAGCTGGCAGAATGGCGGTTTGCCTTGTTTACATAGGTGTGCAGTACTGCATTTGGCCAGAGCGCCGGGGGCGCCGGTGACACTCGGAAGGAACAGTTCGGAGCCGTTCAGAAATACTTGGAAAAACTCAGAGGGTTTCCGAGTATTTCTGAGTCTCTCCGGCGCCTCCCACCTCTGGCCACATGCGGTATTGCATGCAATAGAAGTCAATGCGGAACTAATTATCTTCGTTTCCATTGACTTCTATGGGGAAGCTCGCTTTGATATACGAGTGCTTTGGATTACAAGCATTCTTCTGGATTATGCTCTTAATCCAAGGTTCCACTGTATGTTTTTCTTTTTTTTTCTACGGAATCATACTTACCTCGTGGATGCTGCACCTGTCCCCTGGCATCTCTGCACCATGAGCAGAGAGCTGCAGACTGTCAGTCACAGCTCTCTGCTCTGCCCCCTCCTCGTTAATTGGAGCATTAAGCTGTGGAGGGAGTGGAGCAGCCGTCTCAGACTCACAGCGGCTCACTGAGAGGCTGAGATGGGTGTCAGTCCAGGCATCTGGCGGATCCAGACTCTCATTGTCGGGATGACGTGGTGCCTGACTGACAACGGGTCACAGGAGTGCAAAACCAACTGCACAAATGTGATCCATAGGAGAAGTACAGCCAAACAAGCACATTTACGTACTATGACGGCCTTCTTCCGGGTTTGGGGCGTGCATGTGCACGCCCTTTGCCATAGCTCCCAATTGTCCCTGATTTCGAGGGACTGTCCCTGATTTGGAGCAATGTCCCTCTGTCCCTCATTCCTCCTCATTTGTCCCTCATTTTGGTCTGATCTATATAGTTGTATTAAAAATGCACTTTCTGTCTATCAAAAAGTGTTTTTCAGCGCTAAACCTTTCATCTGATTTCTAAATTGCTGTATTTTTAAATTCCAAAAGCCAGTACAAAGGAAAAGTAGTGGTTAAAAAAAACACTTGTGGGTTTAACCAATCTTCTTTTTTTTGTACAATTCTACTTTAAGGGGGCGTGGCAAGGGGTGTGTCCTATGCCTGCATACTTTTGCTGATAGGTGTCCCTTATTCCCATCTCAAAAAGTTGGGAGGTATGCCCTCTGCCAACCAAAGCTTTGATTGGACACAGCACGACTTTGGAAGCAGATTTCAGCTGTGTCCAATCACACACAGGGGTTGATTTACTAAAGGCAAATAGACTGTGCACTTTGCAAAGTACAGTTGCACTCTGCTTGTGCAGTTGCTCCAGAGCTTAGTAAATGAGCAGAAGCTCTGCTGACTTAATTACCTCTTATTAGTTTCCACCTGTGATATAGGAGGGGTCCTTTATTTCTCCCATATAGATGAGTGTATTTCTCCCATGCAGGGCCGTCTTTAAGGTAGGGCAAAAAGGGCAGCTGCCCTGGGCCCTGTCATTGTTGTGGGGCCCAAAACAGCTGCCTCATACTTGTCAACTATCCCAGTTTAAATACCCTCATCCGTTGAGATTTTAGTCCCGTGCTGTGTCCTGATATCTCAGTGTGAAGATCTGTTACTAATGCTGCCCAGCTCTGCCATATTGTTGTGTACAGATGACTCACCCGCAGACCCTGTGTTTACATGTA
This sequence comes from Aquarana catesbeiana, assembly GCF_042186555.1. NCBI lineage: Eukaryota > Metazoa > Chordata > Amphibia > Anura > Ranidae > Aquarana > Aquarana catesbeiana. The sequence goes on along the minus strand of NC_133325.1, from coordinate 758,343,248 downwards.
CCGGCATTGATATGTAAATAACGGCAGCATTCATATGTAAATAGGGGCAGACCGGCAGCATTCATATGTAAATAGGGGCGGACCGGCAGCATTTAAATGTAAATAGAGGTGGTATTCATATGTATATCATGCCTCCCTGAGGTCATATCTACCATCACCTATTCTGAATGCTGCCCACTGGGGAGATTAGGGCGCTGTAATATGCGAAGGGCCATACGAGGGCTTTTCCCATTCTAAATGTATTTCAGAAACAAACTGTTAAGGGTTGAGAAGAAAGACTGGGGTAATGAAATGGGCACCATTTGTAAATAGAAAAGAATACAGGGCAACACGTTCATCTTTAAGACACTGACTCTGCCCATCCAGGAAAAGGTAGTGCGGTCCCAGTTTTGTAAGTCCACTCTAATAACGGAAAGCAATGGGGCGTCATTACAGGTGGACAACTGGGAGCATTGGGCTGGTAAATGGACACCCAAATACTTTAAAGAGGTCTGGCACCAGGTAAAGGAGAGTTAGGCTTGCAGCTGTGTACGCAATCCCAAAGGCACGTTCAGTGGTAGAATCTCTGATTTGTTTATCTTAAAATTTGAAAGCAGATTAAAGGGATTGTAAACCCTTGTGTTTTTTCGCCTTAATGCATCCTACGCATTAAGGTAAAAAAACTTCTGGCAGTGACCGGCCCCCCCAGCCCCCCGTTTTACTTACCTGAGCCCTGTATTTCCCTTGGCGGAGATACGTTGTGCCCTGGGGACCCGGCACTTGACTGGATAGATTGATAGCAGTGCAGCCATTGGCTCCCGCTGCTGTCAATCAAATCCAATGACGCGGGCGCCAGGGGGGTGGGGCCGAGTTCGGGCATTCGTGTCAATGGACGCCGAATGCTGGACTTAGGAGCGCGCCCGCAAGGTAATCCCCCGGCAGAGCGCTGATGTGGGGAGGAGCTGCGAGAGCCACCGAGGGACCCCAGAAACGAGCTGCACCTTGGAGGTAAGTATGACATGTTTGTTATTTTAAATTTTAAAAAAACGAGCCTTTACAATCACATTAAAGTCTCTTAGTTCAGTGATAATATTGGGAAGGGAAATCAAAGGGTCTGAGACATAAAATAAGACATCATCCACATAGGCTAACAGTTTATGCTCCGTCGGTCCCACCGTAAAGCCCTTAATGGCAGCGTTAAGGCGGATTTTATTAAGCAGGGTCATGGCAACGTGTTTGAAAAATTGCTGCTCAAATATCGTATAACATAAAAAGTTGCAATGGCCACCATTTTATTCCATAGGGTGTCTGTTAAAACAATATATATAATGTTTGGGGGTTCTGCGTAATTTTCTAGCAAAAAAAAAAACAATGATTATTACATATAGGAGAGAAGTGTCAGAATTGGCCTGGGTGGCAAGGGGTTAATTACCATAAGTAATATACAAATAATTATTACATATTGTTTTTAAGGTAATTTAATATATTTTCAAAATCTGTACTCAAGCAGGTGGCTTAACAGACAAATTACTGACGTTTGAAGTTATAACTTCCAACCAGTAATTTCACAGTAAATAGATAAATAATACATTATTATGTTATAACATATAGCATAATAATATATGATTTAGCATGATTATAACAGTACCTTTTCAACAGCAGCAGATTCTCATTCTCCCTTTTAACTGTGTGAGAAAAACATGGGATTGTGGGTAAATCTTATACTCATAAACACATGTTATTTCCTTGTAGTTAAGAGGGTTGGGCTGGAAGGGAACATTTGTCTTTTAGACACATGCCCCCTTCTATGACACTGCAGTGAGAGGCGTGCCTCCACTACAGCATTTTTATTGGACAGCTGGGGCTAATGGTACTTTACCATTGGTCCAAGACTCCAAGCTGTCCATTGAGCTCAGCGCTTCTGACAAGAAGTGAGAGGCACTGTGAGCTCATCCTCTCAGTCTGCTGCAAACAGAGTGTATCAGCTTGTATTTAAACTGGGTGCTCTGTATGTATCTTCTGACAGGCTGCGCAAGGAGCCCCATATCCAAGGAACCATAGGTCATAGGATCCCCAAATTTACCAGTGGTGGGGTAGGACTTAGGCTACATACTCCCTAAATTTGGGGTCTCTGTGACCTCAGGTCGCCGAGCTACGACCCTCGAAGACTGTTTTTTTTTTTTTTTTTTTTTTAATGTTCATGGCAGGTGAGGCTCTGCCTCACCTGCCTCCCTGGTCAGCACTATATAAACTGTATGTAGCATCATCTACATACAGTATGCAGCGCTGTGTTCTGGCAGTGATATGGAGATTTTCGATCCACTGCCAGAACAAAATTGAGTCATGCTAAGTGCTGCTCAGCCATTCATAAGGTTTCCTCTGTTTGGCTGAAGTGAAGAGACAGGCAGGCGACATCATGATCTCTGACTTAACCAATTAGAGGAAGTCTTGTATTTTGTTGTAGTTGGAAAATGTAGAGTGGTGGTGGTGGTGGGGTATGTGTTTATATTGATTAAGGGAAAGGGGCCATCCCAAAGCATGAAATTGTCCAAAATGTCTTGGTATGCTGATGCCTTAAGAGTTCCCTTCACTAGAACTAAGGGGCCTGTGACAGACCTAGCCGGGAAAGAGACTTTTGGAGGGGACTGTATGCTAGCCTCTTGCCGATCGATCGGGGGCCCTTGCATTTGGGGGAACGGTGCTCTTTGTGAGCTGTATGCCTGGGGACCCTGGATTTGCCATATTGGAATAGTGGCTGATTCATAATGCTGGGACAGATACTGTTAGGAGATGCTGATGTAAATTCCAACACCTGTCTGTCTATTGTCTGCTGAAAATGTGTATTGTAAATAAGTCTACTATGGGATCTAAGAGTCATTGGATCCCCATTGTTATTTGTGTTAATTAACTCTGCTATTGTGTAAAGAAAAGTCTATGTTGATTGTGATAATGTTGATTGGATTTTCTGAACTACAAGACGGCCAGTCTGGCCTAACGGTCATGTCTGAGTCATCTAGGCTGTCTAAAGGGATTAGTTAATTAGCTCATGTTAATTAGGTTAATTAGGTTACAGCTGTATTGTTAGAGTAATATGAGCAGGAGGTCTGCACCTACACTTTGAGTGTATAAAAGCCTGTATTTTGTCAATAAAGATAGATTCCTGTTTGAACTTACATACAGCCTGCCTGGTGTTTGTTCTGAGCTATCACAACTGGGTTAGAACGGCACAGAGCTGTAGTTCTAATCCCGGAGCATTGGATGACCGAATCTGATGTTGCAAGCTGATTCAATAGCTGCAGAGGAGTGTCGGGAGACTGGAACCGAGCGAGCAAAGGGGCTCGTTACAGGGCCAAACCCAACCCCTGAAAAACAACCCCACACCATAATCCCCCCTCCACCAAATGATCTTGACCAGTGCACAAAGCAAGGTCCATAAAGACATGGATGAGCGAGTTTGGGGTGGAGGAACTTGACTGGCCTGCACAGAGACCTGACCTCAACCCGATAGAACACCCTTGGGATGAATTAGAGCGGAGACTGCGAGCCAGGCCTTCTTGTCTACATCAGTGCCTGACCTCACTAATGCGCTTCTGGAAGAATGGTCAAACATTCCCATAGACACACTCCTAAACCTTGTGGAGAGCCTTCCCAGAAGAGTTGAAGCTGTTATAGCTGCAAAGGGTGGGCCAACTCAATATTGAACCCTACAGACTAAGACTGGGATGTCATTAACCGCCTCAATACAGGGCACTTACATCCCCTTCCTGCCCAGCTTTCAGCGCTGTCACATTTTGAATGACAATTGCGCGGCCATGCTACACTGTAACCATGTGAAATTTTTAGCATTTTCTTCACACGAATAGAGCTTTCTTTTGGTGGTATTTAATCACTTCAGTTTTGAAAAAAAAAGTTTTTCTTAGTTTCTGTCAGTAAATTTTGTAAATAAGTAATTTTTCTCCTTCACTGATGGGCACTGATGAGGTGACACTTATGGGCACTGATGAGGCGGCACTGATGAGGAGGCACTAATATGCCGCACTTATGGGCACTGATAGGTGCCACTGATATGTGGCACTGATGAGCATTGATAGGCGACACTGATGGGTGCCACTCGTGGGCACTAATGGGCACTGATAGGCGGCACTGGTGGGCACAGATAGGCGGCACTGGTGGGCACAGATAGGTGGAACGGATAGGCGGCATGGATAGGCGGCACTGATGGGCACTGATGGTCAGCACTGATAGGCACTGATGGGCATTGATGGGTGGCATTGATGGGCAGCAGTGATGGGCAATGATGGGCAACAGTGATAGGCATTGATGGGCAGCACTGATAGCCAGCACTGACTGGCATCACTTGTGGGCACTGATTGCTGGCACTTGTGGGCACTGATTGCTGGCACTTGTGGGCACTGATTGCTGGCAGTGGTGGGCACTTAATTGTAATCAGGGCACTGATGATCAGTGCCCTGATTACATCCCTAGATGTCCTCTGTCAGTGTGAGGCGAGGAGCACCGATAACCAGCATCTCCGTGTTTACATGTAACTGGCTGTGATTGGACACAGCTGATCACATGGTTAAAGAGCCACGGCTCTTTACAGAGATTGGGGTCGCGCCATGTCCTAGCAACACAGCGCGGCACCGATCTCCGCGCTGCGCGCCCCCTCGGGCGCGCGAGAGCAGTTGCTCTGGGAAGCTGCCATATGATGTCCACCCAGAATGAGAGCTGCACCGCCCTGCCGTCATTTGACAGTGGGTGGGCGGCAAGTGGTTAAAGTTCATGTGCTTGTAAAGAAAGGGTGTCCCAATACTTTTGAAAATATAGTGTATCTAGTAGTATTGACTCACTTAGCTGGACTTGTTCTGTTAACGGTTGAAGACATTTCGTAGGTGATCCAAGACACTTCTTCAGTTGCAATGAGTGACAGGTACACACCCAAGTTTTTATATCCACACAATTAGCACAAACACCGTAATCCAATAACCACAAAAATGTGTGGATGTTGATTGTCCAAGAACAGAATGGGAGGTGTGAAAGTTGTGGAACCATCCCACTGTAGTTACGTAATCCCATCCTTGGTGTCAGGAAGTCTGTATAGGTGTTAATTCCTTGATTCACGTGGCTTAACATCTGAATTGTTGTAGAATTGCCAAAGTAGAGAAGTTAAAATGGCATTATATGTAGAAGACAGATAGTTTTGAAGGCCCCAACCCCTGTTAGGGGGTGGTTGTTCTTGTTTGACTTAGATGGCCACTTTCAAGTGTTTTAAACTAGTTGAACTTTGTCCAAAAACTAACTCTCCCTATCCTCAAAATATTTACACAATAAAAATGTCAAAGAAACAAGGTACTCAAAAAGTTATTTAAAGCGGAGTTCCACCCAAAAATGGAATTTCTGCTTTAAGGGAAGGTGACCCCCTGACATGCCACATTTGGCATGTAATTTTTGGTGGGGGGGGAGCGGAAGCCCTCTTTTTAGAGGGTCCCAGCACCCACTTCCTCCCGGGCACCGTGGCACCGCAGCGCCGGAAGCAAGTTCACCTCTCCCCCCTCCCTCTCAGCAATCATCTGGGACACGTCACAGGTCCCAGATGATTGCCCGGCCAGTCACAGCTCGCATCGCGGCTCGCGCGTGGGCAGTGCGTGCCTGGCTGTGAAGCCAAACCTGGGCGCCCACAGTGACAATGCCAGCGCCGCAGAGAGGAGGGGGAGACAAGCGGCTTTGTTCCCCCAAATCGCTGGACCCTGGGACAGGTAAGTGTCCGATTAATAAAAGTCAGCAGCTGCAGTATTTGTAGCTGCTGGCTTTTAATTTTTTTTTTTTTTAAGCAGAACTCCGCTTTAAGATCTGAAGTGTTGTAGAATTGCCAAAGTAGAGATGATAAAATTGCATTATATGTAGGAGACAGATGGTTTTAAAGGCCCCAGCCCTTTAGGGGGTGCTTGTTCTAGTTTGACTATCCTCAAAATATTTACACAATAAAAATGTCAAAGAAATAAGGTACTATTAACAATGTAAACACCGCTAGCTACATACACAATTATAGACGGCTTCTCAAGATCTCAATAAGTTCAGAGCTCTCAGTGATGAAAGAGGGATTCCTGCTTCTAATGGATAGATGTCCATCTGTTGTAGCTTTAGGGACCCAATGATTTTGTTGTGGAACATGCTAAGCAGACAGAAGCTTCATAACACTATTTTGTTTACTTAATATTTTTTACCTTGCTTGTTATATTTATTTATTATAGCACCACAGGAGATGATAAATAAAGTGGACCGTTCAGCAACTTCACATGTCTGCTTGAAAAAATTACAAAATAAAATGACAGTATCATTTTTTTATTAATTAAAAATATTTTTTTTGCATTAAAAATCACTACTTAAATTCCATTCAGTGACTTTGCACAACTGAGAGGATATCATCAGTCTGCTGCAGGCAGAAGAAAACATTTTGTCAATATCCTCTCCCTCAGTTGTCAGACTGCAACATTGTGGGGTTGATTTATTAAACGCGAATACACTGTGCAGTTGCGCTCATTTTCCGTTTAGTGAATGTGGTGAGGCTTCACTTTGTAAAGAGTGATCAATCAAATGCAGGGGAAATAAATTAATATATATATATATAAATATTTATATTAAAGTGTTACTAAACCCACAACAGTAAAATCAGTCAGTATACAGTATGCAGTAAAGCATGCTTGTTATACTCACTGTGGAACTTAAGGAGTTAATTCTCTGCATTATGTAAAAAGGCTGTTTGATCTGGTCTTCTCTGATCCTCCCCGTCTTCCACTGACTCCAAAACATGTCCGGATAGTACAGAGCCTTTGGAGTCACTCTGCACATGCTCAGTTTGGTGTGTATTGCTAGAGAGTTTTTTTTCTTGAGAGCATGCATGTGATCAGCACAGGGCCAATCAGCACTGTCCAGACAGAGGGTCAGGGGTCCTGCATCCTGATAGGATAGCCAGTGCAGTATGAAAACTCATCCTACAAGCTTTAACCAGACACTGATAGAAGTCACAAGACTGCTATATACTGCTGATGAGAAAAGGTATTTAGCAGTTTATATTTACTAAAATGATTGCATTTCCATGTTCTGTGTACTGTGGGAGACCAGATACAGTAAAACCTTGGTTTGAGAGTAGCTTGGTTGGAGAGCGTTTTGCAAGACAAGCAAAATTTTTAAATACACTGATATTGATATACAAGTAGCGTCACGTCACAACTGAGTATAAAAGAGAAGAGAGGCGCCTCTAAGTGTAGCAATATGGTTACATTTAATGAACGTACAACATCTAGCAACGTATTGCTACACTTAAAGGCGCCTCTCTTCTCTTTTATACTCTGGAGCTCCTGCTGGATTTTGCTTCTAATCCCCTTGTGGAGGCTTCCATTTGTGAATGGACATTTTATGGTTTCACAACCATTGCTATAATCTTTATAAATGGACTATAGACTGAAGGACTTATGCATAACAAATCATTTGAGTTTCCATTATTTTATTATGGGGAGATTTGTTTTAATACATTTTAATACAAGTGCTTTGTATTACAAGCATGTTTCTGGAACGAATAATGCTCGCAATCCAAGGTCTAACTGTATAGTGAATGCAGGGTTCTAGGTTTAGTAACACTTTAACGATCACTGATCAACACAGGGAAGGCTTGCATCCTGGCGACCTGGATTCCCCCAAACTGTCTCAATGGTTCTCCCAGATCAACGAAATTAACAGAATGGAAGACCTGACTGCAACAGTTGAAGACAGGAAGAAGGCCTTTCGCCGCAAGTAGTTTTACTAAAATACATTTTTTTACTCTGATGACTATATTAAATCACATGCTAACTTGTAAATTATTGGTTTGACAAAGCCCTAGTGCATTTTTGCATTGAATCTCCCAACACCCCTTTTCTTGTACCCTCACTTAACTTTTCCTTTCTTCATCTTTCTGAGCTCCAAGACTCTCTGGAGTTGATTTACTAAAGGGAAAAAAAAACTGTGCACTCTCTGCAAGTGCAGTTGCTCCAGAGTTTAGTAAATGAGCAGAAGCCCTGCTGACTTCCATCATCCAATCATGTGCAAGCAAAAATGCTGTTTTTTAAAATTTTCCTTGCACATGATTGGGTACGCTTTGCAAAGTGAAGCCTCAACTTGCAAAGTGCAGTCTATTTTCCTTTAGTAAATCAACCCCTATCTTCTTTCCTCGTTGCTTTCCTTTATGCCTTTTTTTACTACTTTTCTAAAGCCGCGTACACACGAGCGGAATGTCCGACAGAAAAAGTCAGATGGAAGCTTTTCATCCTCTATTCCGATCGTGTGTGTGCCTCATCGCACTTTTTCTTCGAAAATTCTGACAGACCTAGAAATAGAACATGTTCTAAATATTTCCGACAGAACCAATTAATATCGGGAAAACCGATCGTCTGTATGCTGTTCCGACGGACCAAAAACGACACATGCTCTGAAGCAAGTACGAGACGGAAGCTATTGGCTACTGGCTATTGAACTTCCTTTTTCTAGTCCCGTCATAAGTGCTGTACGTCACCGCGTTCTGGACAGTCGGACTTTGGTTGGACTTTGGGTTGGCTATGTTTAGGCAAGACCGCTTGAATGGAATTCCGTCGGAGTTTATTCCAACGGCAAAACCGGTCGTGTGTACGCGGCATAACTTGTTTAGTACACATTGCTTTTGATAATTTTTTAGAGATGTTCACTCTCCCCAACTTGAGCGACCTTATCTATTTTCTAATCACTCTATGCTGTTCTTATACTCATTGAAAAAAATGCGTTATTTCTAGGATGCTGAAATAACAGCACATTTTTATGCTGTTGCCTGTCTTCTGGTATCAAACAAATTAATTGATTAGTTAATATATCAGCATGGGAGCCAATATGACTATATATATCATGCCACTTTTTTGTGCAGAAGATCGTTTGGACATATTCTGTATTCCTGCAATCTCAAAAGAAATAAAATATTTATAAAAAAAACAAAATTTTGAATTTTTGCTTGCACATGACTGGATGATGGAAATCAGCAGAGCTTCACCACATTCACTTAGCTCTGGGGGAAAATGAGTGCAACTGCCATAGCTCCCAACCGTCCCTGATTTCGAGGGACTGTCCCTGATTTGGAGCAATGTCCCTCTGTCCCTCTTTCCCCCACATTTGGTCTGATCCATATATCTGTATAAAAAATGCACTTTTTATCTTTCAAAAAGTGTTTCCCAGTGCTAAACCTTTCTTCCAAAATCTAAATTGCTGCGTTTGTACGTTTTAAAAGCCAATATAAAGGAATAGTAGTGGTAAAAAAAAAAAGCCCTTGTGGATTTATTTAACCTTTTTTGGGGGGTTAATTCTCCTTTAAGGGGGTGTGGCAGGGGGCGTGCCCCATGCCTACATACGTTTGCTGATAGGTGTCCCTCATTCCCATCTCAAAATGTTGGGAGGTATGCAACTGCAATTGCAAAGTGCACAGTCTATTTGCCTTTAGTAAGTCAAGCCTTGTATTGTTACAAGGTGAGAGGCTGCAGCAGAGGCTGATCTTTGTTAGATACTCATGAACAACAACAAAACCAGAGAGATGGCCTGCTCAATGATACAAGATTTAGCACAGGAAATATGGAAGGCCATGAGTGTATGGGTCATTTTCCATGTAGATACTAATCTGTATGCCCCTAGGCATTGTGCAGATGAAGCTATTTAATGGGGGGGGGGGGGGGGCAATGAAAAAGGAGTCCCCCTTCAAAGCACAAGTCAAATGCTCTTTTGCCCTACCACTGCCTAACTATATGGTACAGGAACTGCAATGTGTATGGGTACCATACAGGATTTTTTTTTCCTCCTCCCCTCTTTCCCCCCAAAGAGGTCAATTAATTTAGATTGATTGAAGTGAACATTCACTTTGATAGAGGTAAGTCATTATTCCTAAGTAAATCAACCCCGTTGTTTCTATTTACCAAAATCCTGTCCAGGATTAAAAGTTGGAGACACAGGCTTTCCTCACTTTACATAGTCTGAATTTATTAATCCCCTTACACATGGGACGGGGGCTCTGTTGGAGTCCCCCTGCTCAGTGGGGAATCTTTTCTCTGATCCCCACTTAGCAGGCGGATGGCTGGTCAGTGTCCATTCCGCTAATGCAGATTAAACACAGACACAGCCCGCTCTCCTCTATGGGTGGTCAGATGCAGTGGCAGCTGGTGGAAATTTTTTTGGGGGGGCAAACCATATGCCCTCCCCATCGGTAGCACTTTCCCCATCACCGGCGGCTTCCCCCTGCTCAGTGGTGGCCTCCCGTTCTCCTGCTCTCCACCACCGGCTGCTTCCCCTGCTCGGCAGCCTCCCGTTCTTCTGCTTTCCACGGTGGTGGCTTCCGTTTCCTCCCTCCTCCTCGGCGGCCAATCAGGAGTCTTCTCTTTTCGGCCAATCCGAAAACAGGTCTCACACCCGCTTCTATTTGGTCAGATTGAGAATCAGGATCATTCGCTGTTGTAACACACCTGGGTGGGCTCTGGTCGCATTCTCTGCGACCCAAGCCCACCCTATTTTGAAGCCTATTAGAATACATATTGGCCTAAACCGATGAAGAAATTTGTCTTTTTACATTTTTTTGGTATATTTATTATAGCAAAAAGTAAAAAAATATATATTTTTTTTTTAAATTGTCGCTCTTTTTTTGTTTATAACGCAAAAACTAAAAACCACAGAGATGAACAAATACCACCAAAAGAAAGCTCTACTTGTAGTAAAAAAAGCACGTCAATTTTGTTTCGGTACAGTGTCGCATGACCGCGCAATTGTCAGTTAAACCGACGCAGTGCGGTATTGCAAAAAATGGCCTGGTCATTAAGGGGGCAAATCCTTCCGGGCTGAAGTGGTTAAAGCAGAATACACAGCATAGTGCTTGTGCTGTGTCATTCGTCCCTCTCTATGTTCTAAAAAACCTGGTTGATCCTGCCTGTTCCCGTGTCCCCCTATGTAAACTGACCACAGTAATCATGGAACTTGATCCATGATACCGTGGTCAGTTTACGTGCCTCCGTCATCCCGCTGCTCTCCTCTCTCCCTTCACTCCCTCCCTGCCTGTCAGCTCCTTTGTCTAAGCCAATAAACAAATCCGACCCCTCCCCTCCAGCCAATATTAGTAGCTGGCAATAAAATCAAAGGATTATTGGCAGCCTTCAATTCTACAAAGCTATACAACACTGTGTACTTGTTTGTTTAGAATTATGCCTCTAAATTTCTTCTTTTAGATCAGTTCTCTTCAGTCACGTGACCTCTGGCCGCTCTCCTCCTCCGTTCCAAGGGCTACAGTGGGAGGGGCTGAGCAGACACCACAGCAGTCACGTGACCTCCTGGCTCATGTGAGAGGGGGATCTCAGCCCCTCCCACTGTAGCCCTTGGAACAGAGGAGGAGAACGGCCAAAGGTCATGTCACCGAAGAGAACGGATCTAAAAGAAGATATTTAGAGGCATAATTTTAAACAAACAACACAGTGTTGTATAGCTTTGTAGAACAGAGAGGCTGACATTAATCACTTTATGACTTTACAAGCACTTTAACCCCGACTAGAATGTTAATCAGATACTTTCCCCTTATAGGATTAGGGAATCTTGCAACCGTACAAACAAAATCAAACAAAAGGGGCAAGGACCTAGTGCATTATTAACAACACTTTATTGAAGGATAAGCAAATAGTGTAACAGTGTTGTTCGTAAACCAAGGAACTGAAGGTTCTATCGCACAATGGAACCCATAAGGTCCAAATGAACATCATAGTACCAGCTAATGCATTTCGGGGGGACGTGCACCCTAATTCAGAACGAAAACACAGGGAGATCCTAACTTCCTGTGCTCTCTGCAGCATTATCTGCAGTGTTATCAGCCTTGCCAAATTCACCTCTGTGAGTTTTTTTTTACTCTGATGAAGGGGTATGTCCCCCGGAATGTGTCAGCTGGTACAATGATGTTCGTTCGCACCCTTTGAGTTCCATAGGTTTACGTACAATGCTGTTACACTATTCACTTTTGTGAGTATGTACTCTTTTTATCCTTTAGTGCTGTTGATAATGCACTAAGCCCTTGCGCCCTTTTATTTGATTTTGTTCATAGGATTTACATATACTTTAAGACCAAATCTGATTAGTCACATTTAACCACTTCAGCCACGGAAGGATTTACCCCCTTAATGACCAGGCCATTTTTTGCGATACAGCACTGCATCGTTTTAACTGACTAATTGCACGGTCGTGCAACCCTGTACCAAAACAAAATTTAGGTTCTTTTTGTCCCACAAATAGATGGTATTCGATCACCTCGGCAGTTTTTATTTTTTTGCGCTATAAACAAAAAAAAGCGCAACAATTTTGAAAAAAAAAAAAAAAATTTTTATTTACTTTTTGCTATAATATATATCCAAAATTTAAAAGAAAAAAAACATTTTTCATCAGTTTAGGCCAATATGTATTCTTCTACATATTTTTGGTAAAAAAAATCGCAATAAGTGTATATTGATTGGTGTGCGCAAAAGTTATAGCATCTACAAAATAGGGGATATATTTATGGCTTTTTTTTAAAGAATTTTTTTTTACTAGTAATTGCGGTGATCAGCGTTTTTTTAGCATGACTGCAACATTGCGGCAGACAGATCGGACACATTTGACACTTTTTTGGGACCAGTGACATTATTAGACCCCTTTCACACTGGGGACGTTAGCCGTAAAGCGCCGCTAGTTTTAGCGGCGCTGTACTGCTGTTATAGTGGTGCATTTCGGCCGCTAGCAGGGTGCTTTTAACCCCTGCTAGCGGCCGAATAAAGGGTTAATAGTGGCCGCGTTGCGGTGCTGCCAAAGTGCTTTGCAGGCAATTTGGCAGCGCTGCCAATTAATTTCAATAAGCAGGGGCGTTTTGGAAGCGCTGTATACACTGCTTCCGCACCGCCCCCCCAAAGGTGCCGCTTGCAGGACTTTTTTCCCATTCCTGCAAGTGCACCACCCCAGTGTGAAAGCACTTGGGCTTTCACACTGGGGTGGCTTAAGATACGCTTTTCAGGCGATTTACAGGTGCTTTTTTTAGCGCCAAAATGCCTCAAAATCGCCCCAGTGTGAAAGGGGTCTTACAGTGATTAGAGCTAAAAATAGCCACTGATCACTGTATAATGACACTGGCAGGGAAGGGGTTAACACTAGTGGGTGATCAAGGAGTTAAGGGTTGCATAGGGAGGTGTTTCTAGTTGTGGGGGGGGGGGAGTGTACTCACTGGGAGTACAGGGAGATCGCTGTTCCTGATCACTAGGAACATCAGATCTCTCTCTACTCCTCTGACAGAACGGGGATCTGTTTGTTTACATTGACAGATCCCTGTTCTGGCTCTCTGTGGAGCGATCGCAGGTGGCCGGCAGACACCGCGGTCGCCAGCTGCGCGTATCGGCTCCGGTGAGGTGCCGAGTCATTAAAGAGACCGCCGTATGGGTACAGCGATTTGCACAGCTGTGCCATTCTGCCACAGTATAACTGCGGTGGCTGGTCGGCAACAGTTAAAGAGAATATGTAATGGTCTTGTATTTTTTTATGCATTTATTACAGTCAGAACTAAATAACTTGTTTCTTCAGTAAACAAGAAATACTGCATATAAAACCCAATTTGTATTTTCAAATACAGCTCGTACTGTGCTCGCTTTCTAGAAAATCCCATAGTGCTCAGGAAATCTAGTGTGATTGCTACACCCTATTTTAAATGTCTATTTGTAAAACGAGATTGTATACTGATACAGAAAAGAAGGAAACATTTTTATAAAAGTTTAAACATTTAAACATAAAAATAGGATTTACTGAAAACCATTGCAGAATTGTTAACAAATATTTTATACTTATACCTTTGCCAAATGGTATATGCAAATCTAGCTGCAAGGAACACAAGAAAAAGCTGTATGAAGTCCTCAAAGAAAATTTTAAATTGACCAAAAAGAAGTGTGAAGATATTCTACGGCACAGTTATGCAGTAATACTTTTATTTAGGACTTAAAACTGACAAAAGTCCAACGGATTTACCTTTTTTCAAGTGATTTTAGGTGACTGAAGACGTATTTTCACATTGGTCTAACAAATCTGGGCTTTTAATACCCAGAGAAACATTCATTTTAAGCTCCCCTGATGTTGATTAGGGGGTTTTAAGCAATCGTTACACTGTGCCAGAATGAAAGTGACTCTTCTAGTATATGACCTCCCCATAGTTTCATCAGAAGCTTACCTAAAAATTTCTGTTACTACTCTTGTGTTAGGTAGCCATATTTCTTCTTTTTCTTTGTATTAATTGTTAAGCCTCGTACACACGATTGGATTGTTGGCCAACAAAACCGTGGAATTTTGTCCGAAGGGCGTTGGCCCAAACTTGTCTTGCATACACACGACCACACAATTGTTGGCCAACAATTACGAACGTAATGACGTACTACGTTGTTTTTCAGCTCTTTAGCGCCACTCTTTGGTCTCCTTCTGCTAATTTCGTGTTAGTAAAAGTTTGGTGAGTGTTGATTCGCACTTTTCATTTCGCACTTTTCATTTGGCGCTTTTCAGTTCATTTCTGAATGGCCGTTCGTCAACTAGACATGTTGCGGAATCGGAGGAGATAACGTGTTATTTATTATTGGCCTTGGAGTTTTTGCTTTGACATTATTTTTTTTGGTTGAATAATGTTTTGATTTGGTATATTTTCTATATTTTTGGATGCATAGAATGCACTTTTTGGTTAAGTTCTATTGGCAGATATCATGTCTAATTTTATTTGTTTTCTGTTTTTAATGCACAATAAAAAAAATGTGTAGAATAATACTTGGCTATGTGTTTTACTTCAAATGACAATTTGGGAGTAGGCAGTTACATTTAAAAAAATACAATGTAAAATTGACAAGGAACACCAACATAGTTGTATATTTGATCTTAAAAACTACGGGATAATGGTGTTGTGGTAACTTGCCCCCCCCAAAAAAAGCATAATAATATTATTCTTGATATCACTAGAAAAAAAAAAGCCTTGGAAAATTTGTTTGCAATAACTCCATCAGTATCACCAGCAAAGCAGCGTCATTATTATCCCATTAAAGAAGAAGAGAATTGTGCGCTGCATTTTGAGATTTCATAATTTTCCACGTTACCAATGTTAATTCTCCATTATGAACGCTAGTTTACAAGACCGACCGCTTCTGGCTCGTCCTTGCTTCCGAGCATGTGTGTTTGTACTTTGGACTTTTGTCCGATGGACTTGTGTACACACGCTCGGAAAATCCGACAACAGACATTTGTTGGCGGAAAATTTGAAAACCTGCCATCCAACATTTGTTGGCGGAAAATCCGACAACAATTGTCCGATGGAGCGTACACACGATCGGATTTTCCGCCAACAGCCTGTCATCACACATTTCCCCTCGGAATATCCGATCGTGTATTAAGGTTTTACTGTTGTGATTTTTAGAATTTTTTCAGGAAGTTTAGATATTGTATTTTAAACATTAATTATATTCAAAAATGTACTTCAAAAGTGAACATAGTAATATATATATATATATATATATATATATATATATATATATATATATATATATATATATATATATATATATATATGTACAATATAATATATACATTATATAATATAAAATATAATATATATAATATATTTTATAATATAATACAATATAATATACAATATAATATATATATAGATAGATATATATCTATAGATAGATATGGATAGATCTATCTATATATATATGTCTATATATATATATATATATAGATAGATATCTATCTATATATATATAGATAGATATCTATATATATAGATATCTATCTATATATATATATATATATAAATCATTTTCTGTAAGTCAGCCTTTTTAACAAATTTAATTAAGGCCACATAATGCAATTTTAAACGTTCACTGCATGACTTACAACCGTTAATAAAAAAACATTTCTCTAACCATTATTGTCAAGTACATAATAAGAAATAACTATTCTAACTACATTATACAGTATAGCCTTTTGTTTTCTAAATATTTTTAAACTCACATTTAACCTTCAATTCTTCTTTATACAAATTAAAATAATTTTGCTTTTGCATCGGTAATGCATTTTATTTGACTGTTTAATTAAGGTTTTGTTTTTGCTTTTTAGCAGCTGTTTATTTATCTAATAAAATTAACACTAGCTGTTTTAAGGCCGCAGCTTCAAGAATGCGGGTAATGGCTTTGCAAGTAAAAAAGGTTTAATCAAAACAAAGACGCTCTTATTCACACTTGCAATCTCACATCATTTCTGACTTATAAAGCAAAAAAAGCATGTACCGAAAGCCTGAGTTCCCTTACATTAAAATAATATTTTCACATTGTAGCATTTTGAGACTGAGTCATTTGTCATCTGAAAAAATAAATGTTTTGTTAGTCAGTGTCAGTTCCCATCAATCTAAAGTGGTTTGGATAGTAATCGCCATAAAAGTTATGCAATTTTAAAGTAAGAATTTACCAAATGATGATGTTTCTATATAAAAATCCATCCACTCGTTTAATAGATAAAGTTTGTTTTTCTTTCAAACACCCGCCAGGTTAAGGAGTCATTTAAAAATGAAAAATCTCCCTTAAACCTGATTAAATGTTTTCTAAATGGGCTTAGCGTAGAAAATGTCAGCCGTGGCACATTACTCTCACAATTACTATTGCCGAATATAACAATATGTATCTCATGAGCTAAACAGCACTTAGTTACGTGTAAATAGTTATCTTTTAGAACAAAATACACTTTGAATCTAAAATTATAGAGGTCTAATGCCATAAAATACTGTACCAGATTTGAAAAAAAAAAAAAAGAATTAATTCTCTCACTTTGCCATAATGCATATTTTAGGCCAGCTAGACAAGGTTCATTTACTAAAGTTGTCTATTTTCACTTAGCTAACTGAAGCAGTATTCTATTCATTTCAATCATCTAATTATATCCAGAGGAAAATCCAAGTTTTTTAAAAAATTCTCTGCACATAAATGGATGTTCAAATGTTCTCTTAGCAGTGTGAAAAAAATGCAATCCTTTTACAGATAAACCCAAGGGAATCCACTTTTAACAAAATACTGTATCAGACATTTTTTGTGTAATTTAGGAACACATATTCACTAACTGATCAAACTTTTAGTATAGTATATGGGGCCTTTTAGTAAATGATCCCTATATATTCTACATCCACTTAAAACCAGTGCTTGCAGTGTATCTAAACTCAAGATAAAAAAAAAGTTATAAATTCTGAAAAATTCAATAAAAAGCTTTAACTTGGGGAAAAAAAAAAGAAATGTATAAATTGCAACATAAAGATCCCTAATTTTGGTGGCTGCTTTTGTTTATCTCAGCTTTTTTTCCCTTTTAGTTTCCCCTGTTTATACTACCAGTAATATTCTTCCTGGTCTCCACTGACAACGCTTGCCCGAAGTATTGTATCTATGGCGGAGCGAAGTTGTCACCGCAGGTCAGAAAGGGGTTGATTTACTAAAACCGGAGAGTAAAAAATCGAGTGCAGCTCTGCATATAAATCAGCTTCTAGGGTTTTATTTGTCAAAGCTTAACCGCTTCAGCCCCAGAAGATTTTACCCCCTTCCTGACCAGAGCACTTTTTGCGATTCGGCACTGCGTCATTTTAACTGACAATTGCGCAAGTCATGCGACGCTGCACCCAAACAAAATTGACATCCTTTTTTCCCACAAATGGAGCTTTCTTTTGGTGGAATTTTAGCACCTCTGCGGTTTTTATTTTTTGCGCTATAAACAAAAAAAGAGCGACAATTTTGAAAAAAAAGCAATATTTTTTACTTTTTGCTATAATAAATATCCCCCAAAATTATATAAAAAAACACGTTTTTTTTCCTCAGTTTAGGCCGATATGTATTCTTCTACATATTTTTGTAAAAAAAAAAATCGCATTAAGTGTATATTGATTGGTTTGCGCAAAAGTTATTGTGTCTACAAAATAGGGGATAGTTTTATGGCATTTTTATTATTATTTTTTTTTATTAGTAATGGCAGCGATCTGTGATCTTTATCATGACTGCGACATTATGGCGGACACATCGGACACTTTTGACACTATTTTGGGACCATTGTCATTTATACAGCGATCAGTGCTATAAAATGCACTGATTACTGTGTAAATAACACTGAAAGGGAAGGGCTTAAACACTAGGGGGCGATCAAGGGGTTAAGTGTGTCCTAGGGAGTGATTCTAACTGTGGGGGGATGGGCTTCCACTGACATGACAGCAATCACTGCTCCCGGTGACAGGGAGCAGTGATCTCTGTCATGTCACTAGGCAGAACGGGGAAATGCCTTGTTTACACTCGTGACACGATCGCCGGGAGAACGGTCACGCTGTATACGGCGGGCGCGTGCCAGTGTCGGCGCACCAATTAAAGGGGACAAACAGGTAAGCCCATTTGCCTACCGCTGCCATTGTGCCAACGTATATCGGCGTGCAGCGGTCAGCAAGTGGCTAATTGAACGCATATGTGAGTAGAGCCCGCATATCAAAACAGTGTTCAAACCACACATGTGAGGTATCGCCGCGATCGTTAGAGCGAGAGCAATAATTGTAGCCATAGAGCTCCTCTGTAAGTCAAAACTTGTAAACAACAAATCTCAGAAAGAGGCTCAGTCCTTAAGTGGTTAAAAAAAAACTTGTATCTATATATAGTATATAATAATATATGTACAGGACATATGGGCAGCCATATTTGTTCATTAAAGATGCACACTCTGCCTCCTTGGTTGCAGAGTGACAACGGCTGTGCTTTAATGCTTATTTTCACAATTTAGGTTTATTAGTCAGCTGACTCATTGAAAACAATGCCATGGCAATCAATGGGGTTGATTTACTAAATCTGGTGCAGCTCTGCAAAGAAACCAATTAGCTCCCAGTTTATTTTATTTTTTTTTGTTAAAGCTTAATTGAACGAGCTGAAGTTAGAAGCTGATTGGCTACCATGCACAGCTGAACCAGATTTTGCACTCTCCAGTTTTAGTAAATCAACCCCAAAGTTTACTAGGAACAGAACACCTTCTTCTTTCCTTATCTCCAAACCATAGGGGGGAGCTGTTCTGTAGTCCACAGAGGTGAATTGGGCAGGGCTTAAACACTGTAGATAATGCTGCAGAGAGAGCAGGAAGTTAGGAAGTCCCTGGGTTTCTGCTAGAATCAATGAGTATTTTTTTTTTTTTTTTTTGCACATATCTATACCCACAAATATGATACAAAAAACTTTTAATAGTGTTAACAGACCAAAAATATACACTTTAAAAGTTCATGTTTTCATTAATTCTAGACAGAAATGATGTTTTAAATGAGTAATCCAGGAGAATGACAGTATTTATTTCACGAAAAATTATAAATGCAGTGCTCGTGGCTAATCAAAACAAAAAGTGAATGTATTGCCGCTGCTATAGGAAAAGTACTAATACTTGGATGATATAAAACAAACGCATACAGCGCTGGCAAAATAAAATAATTACTACAACAATAAATGTGATACTATATAAAAAGTGCACTGTGCGATGATCCTATGATCATGAATACATACATTCTATGAATAATGTGCTGAACATATAGGATTAATATATGAAATTAAGTGCTGGCGAAAGACAATTGCTAATAAGGTGACAGTGATTGGTCCCGGATATATAAAAACAATATATAAATGATGTGCTGAAAAAAAAATTATATTGATAATACAATGACAGTGATTAGTCCCAGATAGGTGCCATATGCTGAACTACTGTACAAGACTCTTGGTAGCGGCCCCACTGGAAAATAGCATCTCTTCAACCTATGTTGACAATCAGTCACCTGGGGTACTGCAGTTAGATGACTCTGATGTAATGCAATATGGATGGCTTAAAATCGTGGTAAGTGGGATAAAGGCTTGGAGCCGTAGACCATCGAATCAAACCCAAAAGACAAGGAAAAACAATATGGCGAAGTATTGTGGAGAAAGAGATCACTTGCGCATCACAGCGCTACTCACAAGATACATGGTTGCAATCAGGCATATCAGAAAAACTTCCGCGATCGCCGCTGTAAGCGTGCGTTCCACGGGAACAGGAAGAAGCGTCACTGGTTGGACATGAGCCGGAAGGGCAACATCCGGCTCAGGTCCAACCAGTGACGCTTCTTCCTGTTCCCGTGGAACGCACGCTTACAGTAGCGATTGCGGAAGTCTTGTACAAGAGTCTTGTACAGTAGTTCAGCATATGGCACCTATCTGGGACTAATCACTGTCATTGTATTATCAATATAATTTTTTTTTCAGCACATAATTTATATATTGTTTTTATATATCCGGGACCAATCACTGTCACCTTATTACCAATTGTCTTTTGCCAGCACTTAATTTCATATATTAATCCTATATGTTCAGCACATTATTCATAGAATGTATAACGTATTCATGATCATAGGATCATCGCACAGTATTTATTTCACCCTTTGATGTTTTTTGAGGAATGAGCTTGAAAACCCTCCTGTGAAATATATAGTTGCTCATGTTAATAGTACAAAGTCAGCAATGATTACATTGGGTGATTCATTTGCAAAGTTTCATACCGATTGATTATTATAAAACTCAATAATAATACAGATTTAAATAATTAAAAATATCAAAGGTTATGATTTATTCATTGGAATGACAATTTTGTGACACCTAAAATGTCTGTAGTAGTGTATATTCTTCAAAAAATAAGTAAATAAAAATGATAATGAAACAAGAAAGAGCTAAACAGGCAGCAAAGTAATACAGAATAAAAAAAAACTTTTTCAAGAAAATGATTTTGAATTATATTGTCAAGGTCATGCTTACAATGGTGGCCACCAGCGCAAGTAGTATAAAGCACAGAAACCTCAAAGTCCTTTCTGTGGAGGTTACATTACAAAGTTTTAAGACAGAGACCTGCTGGATAATATTACTTAAACCTTACGGGTCAACTCATCAAAAGCTTTGTGTAATGTGCCGTAATACCCGAATTCTGCAGTCTGCAGGGGAGCCAAATGTTTGTTTCGTCATAACTCCCGTTGTAAAAACGTAATGGCTTAATGGAATGTTTTTTGTGGTTATCAGTTCTAGCTTTGATGTTTGTGGACCAAATGTAGACTCCTATGAGGAAAAAACAAGTCATCAAAGTTTTTTGTTTTTTTTTTCATATTCCTACATTCTATTATGAGAATATGGTTATGTTACACTTGTCTCCCTTTATGAATTCCAAATAGATCTGATTTTTTTTTTTTACACATCTAGCTTGGAAAAAGTTACTTAGACAACTGAATTTGTGATCATTTATAGTCAGTTTGATGACATGAATGAAAGTTTTCTTTCCAATTTTTTCCTATCTTTTTGTAAATCATACTTTGAGCCATAAATCATGTTGTTCTTTACTGCTCATGTCTTTGCAGGGACCCCATGGCGTAAGAATTAAATGACCACTTTTAGCATTATTAAAAAAGCATACATTTAAAAGTAAAGGCAAATCTTTATCTTTAAATTTTAACTTTAAGTTTTACCATTTTGAAAAAAGGGAGCGTTATAAGCCTCGTCAGGTTTTTTTTTTTTTTTGTCATCTGTGTGCCATTGGGGAGATTTCCCATAGCCAAAACAGGCAAATCTCTCCAACATGAGGGAATAGTTGTCACCAGAACTAGTATCCTCATTGGAATATTTCTCCTCTTTTCCAGTTCTGATGACAACCCAAAATTTGGGATTTTCTTTCATCTTCACTTTTGGTGATAAGAGTAAACAAGGAAAATAGAGAGGGTGAATCTCCCTAAAGGGGGCACAGACAGCAATAAAACCTGACCGGGGCTTAAACTTTCTCCACTCTATTCAAAATGAAAAAAATGTTTTGCCTTTAGTAATACTTTAAGATGATAAAACTAAGGAAAGTAATGGCCATTTATGTGACTATCTTTCGTGACCTTTTCTTAGTAACATGCTGCAGTAATATTTGTTTTCTACATTATTTCTTTTTTAACCTCCCTGGCAGTATGATTATTTCGGATTTTAGGTGCTGAAAGCGGTACCATTATTTTGCATGGAAATTTGGCGTTTTATATTGTAGGTCTGTAAATCTTAACAATAACACACTTAAATCTGTCCAAACCAGAGTCTAGTAGATATCCCGGGTATGATAAAGTTTGAAACACAAAAACATAAATTATAATATAATAAATAAAAATAAATAATTAAAAAAAAAAAAAAAAATAGTAATAAAATAAATTTCCCCACAATTCACTATCGCTCAATTCTGCAAGTGTTCTAATTTATTATCGCTGTTTTCTAGCTGGTCTAAAGCCACTTTTGACGTAAAGGGACACTTTTTGGTTGCTATGGACAATCTCCAGTTTCCAGGCAGAAAGAACAGTGTATATCATGTAAAATTGCATGCAGGGCATGGGACAAAGCACTGGGGACAAAAGGGATGTGAAATCATTTCATACAGTACTGTAATCTGTAAGATTACAGTACTGTATGTGTTATGCTTTTGACATTTTTTTGAATTTGCCGCCAGGCTCCGCCCCTGTGCGTCGCGCCGCTCGCAGGGAACGGAGCCTGGCACGGAGAGGCTTCGGAGGAGGACGGAGCCCTCGGACACTGCGGGGGACATCGCAGGATCCCGGGGACAAGGTAAGTAACGCCGCCCCAGGATCCTGCAATGCGATCCCGAGTGTGGCTCGGGGTTACCGCTAATGGTACTGAATTTTAACCCCGAGCCACACTCGGGAAAACCGCCAGGGAGGCTACAAGATATTTTCATGAAAGTCTTGTTCGATTGGGATCCATCCATAAGGCCTACTTTTGGCCACCTTTTGTTACTAGACAAAGTAGAGTCTGACTAATTCAATGTACTATTTTACTGAGACGGAATGTGCACTCTTGAATATGTTTTTACTTCAAGGTCTCGGTAGATTCCTGTATTTTTTTCTTTAGGCTTTTTCCTCCCCACGTTGAGAGTGGAGCATTTTGCCTTCCCTGGATTCACTTTGCCTGAACAATTTTCAATGGTAAAAACAGAACATATAGATGATATGAGGTGTAAATCATTGAAGACAACAATATGTAATGTAAAAAAATATATACAAATTTTATTGAATGAACAACATCAATAAAAACAGTGCATACAGTAAAGTCATGCCATAGATGTGTGCAAAGCACCCTATTATTGACAATGATTTACTGTGATCACGTTCATGTTTTCTACATGTTTCGCCATATGGATTCTTTAGGAAAGACCGTGAAAATTCATTAAATACCGAGACCTATAATTTGACAGCTTTAGTTATGCAATAGAGACAGAGAAAATACAAATTAATAAAACAAATATGAACAAACTGTATTTTATGTATATTTATGTCTGCACTTAAATGAAGAGCGGAAGACAATCCCCAGACAAAAACAAACGGGCCATACTTCGTTGAATTTGAATGAAAAATTAATTTAAAATGAAAAAAATGGAATTCAATTTTGAATGAAAAATGAATTTAAAATCAAAAAATGGAATCCATCAAGGTGCTGCATCCACAGTCCAAATTCCCCCAAATGTAGGAAAATATATTTATATTTATAGGCGGGATAGCTACACAAACTTGTTGTTAGTATATCACTCTTCACCCCTCCCTACGGGTGACCTGGCATAATTCGGGGGATTTTGGATTGTGGATGCAGCATCTTGATGGATTCCATTTTTTCATTTTAAATTCATTACAGTTTGGACCTTTAGACTCACAACATGAGGTATGGCCCTTTGGTTTTTGTCTGGGGATTGTCTTCCGCTCTTCATTTAAGAGCAGACATAGATATACATAAAATACAGTTTGTTCATATTTGTTTTATTATATTGTATTTTCTCTGTCTCTATTGCACAACTAAAGTTGTCAAATTATAGGTCTCGGTATTTAATGAATTTTCACGTTCTTTCCTGAAGAAGCCATATGGCGAAATATGTAGAAAACATGAACGTGATCACAGTAAATCATTGTCAGTAATAGTATCCATGGCCATGACTTTGCACAGTTTTTATTGATGTTGTCCATTTAATAAAATTTGTATATATTTTTTTACATTACATATTGTTGTCTTCAATGATTTACACCTTTAAAGTCCCATATCTTCTATATGTTATGTTTTTGTCTAAACGGGATGTTGGTGCCATATTTCATTTAAACTTTGACACTGACGTGAGTGATGAAAAATAATACTGAAAGACTCTTTAACCACTTGACAACTGGGCACTTAAACCCCCTTCCTAACCAGACCAATTTTCAGCTTTTGGTGCTCTCACATTTTGAATGACAATTACTCAGTCATGCAACACTGTATCTTTATGAAATTTTTGTCCTTTTTTTCACACAAATAGAGCTTTCTTTTGGTGGTATTTAATCACTGCTGGGTTCTTTATTTTTTGCGCCGTAAAAGAAAAAAGACCGAAAAATCTGTAAAAAAATACATTTTTCTTCATTTCTGTTATAATATTTTGCAAATTAGTAATTTTTCTTCATATATTTTGGCCAAAATTTATACCGCTACATATCTTTGGTAAAAATAACCCAAATCGATGGATATTATTTGGTCTTTTTGAAAGTTATAGAGTCCAAAAGCTATGGTGCGAATATCTGAAAATTGATCACACCTGAAGTACTGACGGCCTATCTAAATTCTTGAGACCCTAACATGCCAGAAAAGTACAAATACCCCCCAAATGACCCCTTTTTGGAAAGAAGACATTCCAAGGTATTTAGAAAGATGCATGGTGAGTTTTTTGAAGTTGTCATTTTTTCCCACAATTCTTTGCAAAATCAAGGTTTTTTTTTTACTTTTTTTTTTTCCACAAAATTGTCATATTAGCAGGGTATTTCTCACAGACCACATATGCATACCACAAATTACACCACAAAACACATTCTGCTATTACTCCTGAGTATGGTGATACCACATGTGTGAGACTTTTACACAGCGTGGCCACATACAGAGGCCCAACATGCAGGGGAGCACCTTCAGGCGTTCTGGAGCACCCAGGCCAATTCTGACATTTCTCTCCTACATGTAAAAATCATCATTTATTAGCTAGAAAATTACTTAGAACCCCAAAACATTATATATGTTTTTTTAGCAAAGACCCTAGAGAATACAATGGCGGTCGTTGCAACTTTTTATCTCGCACGGTATTTGCGCAGCAATTTTTTTAACGCTTTTTTTTGGAAAAAAAACTGTTTTGTGCTTTACAAAAACCAAAACAGTAAAGTTAGCCCAATGTTTTTGCATAATGTGAAAGATGAAGTTACGTCGAGTAAATAGATACCCAACATGTCACCCTTCAAAATTGCACGCGCTTGTGGAATGGCGCCAAACTTTGCTACTCAAAAATCCCCATAGGCGACGCTTTAAAATTTTTTACTGGTTACATGTTTTGAGTTACAGAGGAAGTCTAGGGCCAAAATTATTGCTCTCGCTCTACCGATCGCAGCGATACCTCACATGTGTGGTTTGAACACCGTTTTCATATGTGGGCGGGACTTACGCATGTGTTTGCTTCTGCATGCGAGCACACAGGGACAGGGGCGCTTTAAAATTTTTTTTTTTTTTTTTTATTGTTCATTTTACTTTATTTATTTTAGTTTGATGCTTTTTTCCAAAAAAAAAAAAAATTTGACCACTTTTATTCCTATTACAAGGAATATAAACATCCTTGTAATAGGAATATGGCATGACAGGTCCTCTTTACAGTGAGATATGGGGTCAATAAGACCCCACATCTCACCTCTAGGCTGGGAAGCCTGAAATAAAAAAAAAAAAAAAAAAAAAAGATCCTGGCTTCGATCGTAGCGGTAAGTCGGTAGAAGCACCGCAAGGCGGCGGGAAGGGGGGACATCCCCTCTCGCCTCCCGTAAGAACGATCAAGCAGTGGAACAGCTGCTATGATCATTCTCATGGTGTAGGGAATCGCCGGCTGAAAAAGCTGATATCTGAATGATGCCTGTAGCTGCAACCATCATTCAGATATCTCCGCACAAAGTCAAGGACGTTGTATGACGGCCGGCGGGCGGGAAGTGGTTAAAACGCTTTTTTTTTTTTTAACACAAAGTTGTCCATTTATACAATATTTCTACCACATAACATGTACATGCCAAAAATGACACCCCAAAATAGATTCTCCTGCTCCTCCTGAGTACGGCGATACCCCATGTGTGAGACTTCCACAGCCTGGCCACATACAGAGGGCGAGTACAGCTGAGCATGGCTCAGCATGGCAGGGTATGGCGGGGTATGGCGGAGTATGGCGGTGTATGGCGGGGTATTGCGGAGTATGGCGGGGTATGGCGGAGTATGGCGGGGTATGGCGGAGTATGGCGGGGTATGGCGGAGTATGGCGGGGTATTGCGGAGTATGGCGGGGTATGGCGGGGGCATGGCAGAGTATGGCGGGGGCATTGCAGAGTATTGTGGGGGCATTGCAGAGTATTGCACAGCATTGCAGAGTATTGTGGGGGTATTGCAGAGTATTGTGGGGGCGCATTGCAGAGTATTGTGGGGGCATTGCAGAGTATTGCACAGCATTGCAGAGTATTGTGGGGGCATTGCAGAGTATTGCACAGCATTGCAGAGTATTGTGGGGGTATTGCAGAGTATTGCACAGCATTGCAGAGTATTGCACAGCATTGCAGAGTATTGTGGGGGTATTGCAGAGTATTGCACAGCATTGCAGAGTATTGCACAGCATTGCAGAGTATTGTGGGGGTATTGCAGAGTATTGTGGGGGTATTGCAGAGTATTGTGGGGGTATTGCAGAGTATTGCACAGCATTGCAGAGTATTGTGGGGGTATTGCAGAGTATTGTGGGGGTATTGCAGAGTATTGCACAGCATTGCAGAGTATTGTGGGGGTATTGCAGAGTATTGCACAGCATTGCAGAGTATTGTGGGGGTATTGCAGAGTATTGTGGGGGTATTGCAGAGTATTGCACAGCATTGCAGAGTATTGTGGGGGTATTGCAGAGTATTGCACAGCATTGCAGAGTATTGTGGGGGTATTGCAGAGTATTGTGGGGGTATTGCAGAGTATTGCACAGCATTAGTAGTGAGGGATGGCTGAGCATGGATGGATGGATGTCTCTGTGCAGCGTGTGGGCACTACACATACAGCCCACAGCGCTGCAGACATCCATCCATCCCCCTCCCCGCTCACTGTGTACCGATCGGTACACAGGAGGGGAGGAGAGGAACCGGCGTCATCAGATGACGCCGGTCTGTTTACATGTGATCGCGCCGTCATTTGACGGCGCGATCACATGGTAAACGGCCGCGATCAGCGGCCATTTACCGGGAACCGTGATGCGCCGGGTCCCCTGGACCCGGCGGTCACGGATGTGTTCGGGTGCGCGCCCCAGGGGGCGCGCGAGAGGGGAATTCTGGGAGGACGTCATAGTACGTCCACCCAGAGTTATCCAACCACCCTGCAGCCGTCATTCGGCTATGGGCCAGTTGGTAACTGGTTAAAGACCTTGTAAGTGAAATTAGTTTATTATGTTTTTTTCTTAACAGACATGTAAAAGAGATTACTTTAAAAGAGAAATATGTTTTTTTTTTCTTCCTCCATTATACTTACCTGGGTGGATGCAGCATCGGTCCGATGCTGCATCTTTCCCCCACCGCCTCTACACTGAGAACTGAGCGATCGAACATCACCGATGGTTTGATTCTCACAGCTCCCCAAGCAGAGAGCTGCTGACTGTCAATCGGCAGCTCTCCTGCTCTGCTCCACCATGCTCACTGGAGCGCTGAGCTGTGGAGGGGGTGGAGCGGCCATGTCAGCCCCCTTGAGGCTCGCTGAGAGGCGGAAACGGGTATCAGTCCAGGCACATGGCGGATCCAGACTCCCATTGTCATGATGACGCGTTGCCTGGACTGATATCCATGACATCAGCAGAGAGTGGACTTCGGCTCACAGGCGTGCATAACGAATTGCACTCCTGTAACCCATAGGAGAAACCCAGCCGAATGAGCTCAGGCTGGACCTCTCCCTTTAAAATATTTTATTTTTTAAATATGAGAAATTGGCTTATTAACCACTTACAGACCGCCCGCCGCAGGTTTACGTCACTACTTTGAAGAGGAATATCATTGTTATGGCAGCAGCTAGCTGCCATAACCTCGGTATCCTCTTCTTCAGCGGGTGGTCCGCTTTCAGATAAAAGTGGTCTCTGCGGTAGATTCACTGCGAGATCACTTTTATATGCTGCGGAAGAGGGCCCCTCCCTCCCGCCGCCCTCCGCCGCTTACCAGAGCCATCGGTAGCGGCAGAGGCAATCAGATCGTTCTCCTGGCTTGGTATGGAGACAAGTGAAGGGAAAGTGGGCCCCCACCCGTCTCCATATCATTGCAGGGGTGAAGCGACGTCAAAACGTCACTTCCGCCCATAGCTCTTAAAGGACCTTTTTTTTTTTTTTTTTTCTCAAATGACAAAATTTTTTATTTTATTTTTTTTATTGCATTTTAGTGTAAATATGAGATCTGAGGTCTTTTTGACCCCAGATCTCATATTTAAGAGGACCTGTCATGCTTTTTTTCTATTACAAGGGATGTTTACATTACTTGTAATAGGAATAAAAGTGACACAATTTTTTTTTAAAAGAACAGTGTAAAAACAATTTTTTAAATATGCCCTGTCCCGCCAAGCTTGCGTGTAGAAGCGGACGCATATGTGAGTAGCGCCCACATATGAAAACAGTGTTCAAACCACACATGTGAGGTATCGCCACGATCATTAGAGCGAGAGCAATAATTGTAGCCATAGACCTCCTCTGTAAGCCAAAACTTGTAAACAACAAATCTCAGAAAGAGGCTCAGTCCTTAAGTGATTAAGTGAATAAAAAAACAACTTGTATCTATGTATAGTATATAATAATATATGTACAGGACATACGGGCAGCCATATTTGTTCATTAAAAAAACACACTCTGCCTCCTTGGTTGCAGGGTGACAACGGCTGTGCCTTAATGCTTATTTTCACAATGTAGGATTATTAGTCAGCTGACTCATTGAAAACAATGCCATGGAAATCAATGGGGTTGATTCACTAAATCTGGTGCAGCTCTGCATAGAAACCAATTAGCTTCCAGTTTTTTTTTTTTTTTTTTCATTAAAGCTTAATTGAACGAGCTGAAGTTAGCAGCTGATTGGCTACCATGCACAGCTTCACAGGTTTTGCACTTTCTAGTTTTAGTAAATCAACCCCGTTATGTGGCTGATATCTTCTCCCAGAAGTTGTTAAGATGCACTGAGCCATCAAGAGCTCCCCTTCACTGCTAATCTACATATTTAAAGGAGAAGTACAGCCAAAGCTTGTTTGGCTATACTTCTCCTATGGATCACAGGAGTGCCGTTTGTGTTGCACTGCTGTGACCCGTTTTTAGCAGAGAGGGGCTGAAGTTCGCTCTCTGCTGACGTCACAGAGTCGGTCCAGGCTCGGGCATCATGATAACCACGGAGTTGGGATCCGCCCACATGCTGGACCGGCAACCTGGCTCAGCCTCTCAGCGAGCTGCTGAGAGGCTGAGCCGTCCGCTCCCGCCCCCTCCACAGCTTAGCGCTCCAATGAGCGAGGAGGGAGCAGAGCAGAGCAGAGAGCTGTGACTGTCAGTCAACAGCTCTCTGCTCGGGGAGCTGTGAGAACCGAGCGATCGGTTCTCAGTGTAGAGGCGCTGGGGGACAGACGCAGCATCCACCTAGGTAAGTATGAATCTAAAAAAAAAAACAATCAATACATCTCTTTTAATATATGAGCAAAGTTAAAGCAGTACAAGTATGTAAAATTGTGAAAGTCATATAAAATCTTACTTTGCAGTGAACACTAACATAATATCTCAGAATATGTTCCTACTGAAAGAAAATTCTATCCACTTTATTTTCTTTTTGTGCTCATGTTACAACACCAGAATTGGTATTGCAGCAATATATGTAATTGTAGCTCACTGTCTTAAAAAAAAAAACCTGAGGCCTTTGTAATATGAAAGCCCAGAACTACCTACATGCTTGTTGGCAGCCTCTGTATAATTGATAAACAGTCCCAATTCTTCGATGAGACACAATGGTTGTGTATCACCTCCAAGTCATATGGAACTTTGTCTAAACGTCTGGTATTCGGAAGTTTTTCTTCTGTTAAACTTGAATTCCAACTAAATAAAGAGATAAAACATATTTATAGGAGTCAAAGATTTGGATTTCTTTCCATCCAATTTTGCAGTTTTCACAGCCCTGCAAAACAGTAGAGCTAGACTGGTGACCTTATTTTTCTATACCCTAGTTCAGCAACACAGGCTGATCACTTTGCACATTGATGGATCGATTGCACAATGAAGCAGCAGCAGTACATTGATGAGCTTAGCACACTGCTTAATTTGATGTTTTCTTTGATCAGCACATGTGCACGCAGCAGAGCCTGATTGGCCCATAGTGTTGCCCTTCCCTCCCCTACTATGCAGGGGATTTAAAGGAGCTAATATCAAGTCAAAATGAGGTTCTTACTATTTTAATGTAAAAAAAAGTATTTTAAAATATGTATTTTTTTTAATTTAAAATACTGTATTATTTATTTTAATTGTTTTTTATGTTAGGGTTAATTATATACATTTTTAGATATGTAAGTAATTAAAAATACATTTATTGATTTTAAATATTGTTTAGTATCTTTAAAACCCTGCAAAAAGCTGGGTACTATCTATCTATCTATCTATCTATCTATCTATCTATCTATCTATCTATCTATCTATCTATCTATCTATCTATCTATCTATCTATATATGTATGTAATATTTACTTAGGTAAAATGTAACAGAAAACATTCTATATTTTTGTTTTAATTCCACTCATGATTCATAAACAAAATATCTACGATATACACTATAGACCTCCTGCAACCAATACCACTTGTGATCTTAGAATGGGTCCTTGCAAAAGACTGAGGAGAACTGTGTACACCATTCTGCCCCAATGTTGGCACACTTACACAACTCTGCTGTTGTCTGGTCTGAGATATGGATAAATAGGCTAACTTGAATAATCGTCTGCATATATGCCGTATATATATTTTATTTTAGAGTTTATTTTTTATCATTACTTTTTAATTTATCAAAAAGTGGCAGCTACTTATTTATCATTTTTTTCTAGGTTATTTCTTTTTCCTAAAGAAAACATTTGCTGGGACCGAAGAGTTGGAACGTCAAGAGCTAAGTAATCCAGACCGATATACAACACAAATAGACGTTAAATGGAATTCAGTGCTCCATAACTACATAAATTGATGGTCACGAAAAATGCTACACAACGCACAACGATTCCTCTAGAGCACCTGAAGGAATGATTAAACTTACCTGACTTGTTCAACTTTATGGTTTCCTGAAGGTATTTCCAAGGGTGACTTTGTTAGGAAATACATAAAAAAATGGTTTTGTGGTTTTTTTTTAATTACTAACAGTACAGGGCAGAGCTCTGGTGAAATCAAGGATATGTGAGCACTCATCCCCAGATCATATCAGTGCCTAAAATGAACATTTAGGAACAGTGGTGGTTGGTGCTCAAAATTTTTTTGGGGGGGGGCAAACAAACCTGTCCCATCACTCGGTTGTCAAGGCAGGGGTTTAGAGGACTTACCATGAGGAGGAAGATGACATGGAGGAAGATGATGTGAATGGCTGCTGCTCCTCGCTCCAAGAGGATCCGGGAAGAGCCGGGCTTCTCCTCCCGGCCGAACAGGAAGTCCTGAGACCCGATTGGCCTGGGAGTCCGGGAAACTCCCTGGCCAATCGGGTCTCAGGACCCGCTTCCTGATTGGCTGGGAGGAGAATCAGGATGACAATAATGAATGTTAATCCACAATAGTCACATAACTGGGTGGGCTTGGGGCGCAGAGCCCACCCTTTTTTGAAGCCAATTAGAGCCTCAAGTTCTAATCATGTGCTTAAAAAAAAATCCATTGTAATCCATGCGTCCATGCACCCGGCATCCTGCATGTAGATTAGGGGCCGGGTGCATGGATTGGGGGGGGGGGGGCCTTAAGGATGGGCTGCCACTGTTTAGGAATTAGGCCCTTATGCTATGTACACACGATAGGACTTTCCGACAACAAAACCATGGATTTTTTTCCAACGGATGTTGGCTCAAACTTGTCTTGCATACACACGGTCACACAAATGTTGTCGGAAATTGGCCAACAATTACGAACGTGAGAACGCAGTAACGTACAACACGTACGACGAGCCAAGAAAAATGAAGTTCAATAGCCAGTGCGGCTCTTCTGCTTGATTCCGAGCATGCGTGGACTTTTGTGCGTTGGAATTTCCGACAACAAGACTTGTTGTCGGAAAATTTGAGATCCTGCTCTCAAACATTTGTTGGCGGAAATTCCGTCAACAAATGTTCTATGGAGCCTACACACGGTCGGACTTTCCGACAACAAGCTCACATCAAACATTTGTTGTCGGAAAATCCTATCGTGTGTACGGCCCATTAGAATGATTGCGTTGCGGTAATGTACCAGTTACTTAGTGCTTAATGATTCAACACTTGGTACTGAAATATACATGCATTACTGTGTTGTGGTTCAGTGCATTTTGTCTGGCACTTCATTGCGCTAAGGCAACACACCTGTCCTAAATGTTGCATTTGAAATAGGGATACGGTGCCAGGATAATGTAACGCTAGCACTTATGTGCAGAGGTACATCATTAGTAACTGGTGATGGAGCCTGACATGGAGGGGAAGGCAATCTCTTACACCATGGGCTAGGTACTCCTGGTAAAGTAATATGAGGCACGAGAGTCTAAACTTACAGGAGGCACGAGAGCCTGGAGTGGCGCGAGTGCCTGGCAGTTCAGGTGCTGACGGCGGGCAGCAGAGTAGACAGGTTCAGGCTGGAGTTGGCAATGGTAAACAGACAGAGGGATCAGGCAGAGACGTGGTAGAAGAGCAAGTCAGGGGTCGGTTCAGGCAGAGTACAAGCATGGTCAGATGGATTAGAATGGCAACAGAAGATCAAACACAGGAACAAGTAGCAAAACGCTTTAGACCATAAGGCAAGGTCTTAGTGCAGCAGAATAGCCAACTTGGTGCCACTCTAGTGGCGGGCGGGCAGGCGTGCCCCTGGTGTGTGCGCATGAGCACAGGTTAGGCTTACAGGAATTCTCTGTCTGCGCATAGCTATGCTCCTAGGCACATCTTGTCTTTCCTGACCAGTTTGGCTAACAGGAATTTTCTGTCTGCACATAACTTTGCGTCTGGGCATATTTCGTCTTTTCTGACAGAAGACCTTGGATGTCAAAGAAGCGGCGGAGAGGATGGCAGTGGCGGCGGAGGAGATCTGGTAGCTGACAGCGCTGGAGGAGGGTAGCAAAGAGTTAAGTCTTCCAAATATAATGACTATGATATGATGAATATGTACAGTTGGTTTATGGCAAGAGCTGCCACTGCTCCCCATGCTACAGTTTTACTTGAAGTCGCCCAACATTGCCACACACAGTGGACACTATTAAATATTAATTAAAACTTTGAACTCTAAGCAGTTATAAAGGGCACAAATTTATCCAGCTCTTTATTCATTAATAAATCATTAAATATTTAGGAAACCATACAAGCACCCTTTGCTCCATGCATGAGTCCATGCTGTCTCTGAGAGATCGGGTGCCAATTTTAAAGGGAGCCGTCCATGCTTCAAGTACACCACATGAAAAATGAAACAGCAAAACACCAATGGGATTCGGATAATTAAAATGATTGTTAACCTCTTACATGAAAAATGAACATCACATATCCTTGTATAGTATGTACTTGCCTCAATCCAAAGCACCCAGTGTGATTTCTGTTTGCTGCCTCCTTTCTCTGCTATCTGTATGAGTCACTTCGGACAGGATGTGCTGACTCCAAGGGATGGAGATGGATGGAAGAGGGGAGCCTGTGATTGACAGCCTCAGTTGTGCATGTTTTCCTATGAGATTGTGTAGAGGGGTGTATGTCCATTCCCTCCACTCAGGTCTCAGATTACACTCAGCTCTCCTCTCTGAACTATGCAGTATGTGACTTCAGATTCCTGCCCCCTGCCTCTGAAGAAGGGAGCAGGGGGCGGGGTCGAGGTGCTCTGTCTGTATCTATGGACACAGATAAGCATCAATCAGGATCGAGCCCATAGGTGTGGCTTGATAGGAGGCACACTGAGAAGAGGAGGAGCCTGGAGAGGGATTGGGGCTGCTCTAAGCAAAATAATTGCACAGAGTAGGTAAGTACAGTGCCGGCACAAGTTCACCCAGTGAACAGGGCAAAGATGCCAAATTGAGCCCCCCTTCATTATGTGCAAGCTTATGAGGAGGAGGGGAGAGAGAGCACAGCCTGCACCTTCTCCTGGCTCTTACCTCCTCTCTTTGCCACTTCCAGCGGTGGGCTGACAGCAGTAGTGATGCTGCTGTCACTACTCCTATCAGCTTTATAGTAGAAGGAAACTTGCGCCCCCCTCCATCCCTTCAATACACACTGCGCCCAGGGCAGCCATCCCTTCTGCCCACCCCTTGTCCCAGCCCTGGGTAAATATGACATTTTCGTTATTTTAATAAAAAAAAAAGTTAGCATTTGCAATCACTTTAATTTATGCCTTTTACATCTACCTGGAGTTCAGCTTTAAACAAGTTCTTCCCCTCTCCAAGACACCTATACTATCGGCATTTGATGATATTGGCATGAGCTTTGGACTTCTGTTTAAGTAATTTGCTGTTTCTTAACATTACACTGCTATGTCCCAGGCCTATTTATTTAAACTGATAGAACAGTGCAATTAACGCATTAGGCTGGATTTGCCAAGACAAACTTTTGCGCAGAATGTTCTTCTTTACGTCTCAGCCTGTGCCAAGGAAAGCTGTCCGCAGCAGAGCACAGACGACGGCAGGTAAGTCTCAATCCCCTCTGCTGCACTTTGATCCTCACAAGTCCTTCCGTACACTGATCTTTTTACCATTCCTCCATACTGTATATCAAACCCACCAACAAAAAACAGTCTTGTCACGCACAGCACACCATATTCCAAACGGCTTTCTATAAAGCCCTTGCGGTGAAATAAATCAAACTGCTTTTTTTTTTTTTTCCTGTGGTAATGAAGAATGTAAGAAAATAATTTGCATTCCTAAAAGTGGAATTTTGTGTTGGTGTTATATTTACTGAATGACCATAAACACAAATTACATACTTTTTCCTGCACTGAATTATGTAGAAGAAGTTTTAATTTACTTTTTTTGTTAAAGTCCAACTCAGGGTTCAGCCCCCCCAATCCCATCATCCCTCCTGTAATGTACCCCCTCACCCCCCCCAATGTTATGCTATTTATTTCATATACGTACCTTTTTCTGAAGACTTCAAAGCCCTCAAAATGACACATTAGGTCCTCTTCTTCTGGCGATGGGCGATCCTCTATTGCAGGGATATGCAATTAGCGGACCTCCAGCTGTTGCAGAACTACAACTCCTATGGGGCATAGCAAGACTCTCACAGCTACAAGCATGACACCCAGAGGCATGATGGGACTTGCAGTTTTGCAACAGCTGGAGGTCCGCTAATTGCATATCTATTGCATTCAATTCATACATACCAGAAGACATCTTGAGGTGCAAAAGAAGTACTGCGGGAGACAGCGCCAGACTGAAGGTGGTTATTGCAGCCTAAGCTGCTTGGAAATCATGTAATGCAAAGTTTTGTCTGCAGTTAGACAGTCATTGCTGACCTCTCCTGAAAATGCTAGTCTCTTGCCTGTGATGCTGACATTATAGTTTCAGTACTTTCTCTGACCCAGAATAAATATAAAAGTATAACTAAATGCAAAACTTTTTTTTTTTGGATGGAGTGGAGAGGGAGGGGATTAGAACATTTGTCTGGTCTCTCCTGCTAAGCAAGAGAAAAATGGGTGTTGCCTGGATCAACCAATTAATTAATTATATAAGTGATCATATTAACGGGTAAGTATCCAACAATCATGCAGGCATAAGTCTGCAGGCAGTTCCAGTTGCCCTATGTATCAAATTGCAAAAAACAAAAGAGAAAAAGAGTTCTCTTAAAGAGGGTCAGCAAAGAACACTAATGTTGATACAAAAACCAGCTTTATTGAGTACTTAATAAAAAACCAAATTGAAATACAAAAGCGAAAGTGAGAAATCAGCAATAGAGACTGACGGTTACCACAGACCAATTAAAATTGGACAACGTTGTCACAGGAAGTGATTTAAAAACATGGGGGAGCCGCGGTTTCACATCCACTCATATACAACATACACACCTCTAATATGCTAATATAGTATGATAAGTAATAACCAGTGTAAATAGTCCTGCCCTGTTGGAGTATCAATAGTAAGCCGCAATTTTGAAAAACAGCAATGTCCAGTATGGTAGGGGCGGATCATAAACACATATCTGAGATGTGGGTGGATGGACGATCTGGTTATTGATGCAGGTGGATCGATCTCATGAGGGATAGACTATGCCCAGATATTGCACAAACACTATATGTATAGCAGCTGTTAGGTAGGTTGCAACTTAAACCATATCCCGGTTCCAGCAAGAGGAGATATAAGTTACACAGCTCAAATTGCAAGATAAATGTCCATGGAGACTAAATAAGAAAGGTGCAAGGAAAACTGACATACGTTTTGAAGGCACTGAATGAAATGGAAGGATCTCACCAGCCTCAGTAATTCCGTCGTCAGATTTGCAGTAAGTCCTTGATTCCTGAGTCTCTACATGGATAAATGCCGCTGTAATAGTACAGATGAATTCCAAAGCAGGAACCGTTGCTTGTTAGTGAAGCCACTGTGGGGCGGATGTCTCAGTATGAAGAGATGTTAGTCGGAGAAACAAGCATCAGCTGTTGAGTTGTGCTGGCACAGGCCAGATTGAATTGTAGGTCAAATAGCCAGATCGAATTACGCGCGGCTCCCGGTGACGTGCTGACGTCACACCGCTGACGCGTTTCACCAGCCAATGGACGCTGGTTTCCTCAGAGTCTCTCCTGCTGTCTGTGTCCCCGTTAGAGAGATTCACCCTTTCTATTTGTCCTGTTTATCATTAAAAGTGAAAGTAAAAGAAAAAAAATCCCAAATTTTGGGTTGTCACCAGAACAGTAGTAGAGTATAAATCTTCCCAATAGGTATACAGTAAAACCTTGGTTTGAGAGTAACTTGGTTTGAGAGCGTTTTGCAAGACAAGCAACATTTTTTAATAAAATTTGACTTGATATACAAGCGATGTCTTGATATACAAGTAACGTCATGTCACAACTGAGTATAAAAACGAAGAGAGGCGCCTCTAAATGTAGCAATATGGTTACATTTAATGAAGGTACAACATTTAGCAACATATTGCTACACTTAGAGGCGCCTCTCTTCTCTTTTATACTCTGGAGCTCCTGCTGGATTATGTTTCTAATCCCCTTGTGGAGGCTTCCATTTGTGGATGGACATTTTATGGTTACACAACCTATCACATTGCTATAATCTTTTTATATGGACTATAAACTGAAGCACCTATAAATAAATGGTTGTGGAACGAATCATTTGAGTTTCCATTATTTCTTATAGGGAATATTTTGATATAAAAGTGCTTTGGATTACAAGCATGTTTCTGGAACGATTTATGCTCGCAATCCAAGGTTTTACTGTACTAATTCTAGAAACAACCAGGGATTCCTCCACTTTGTAGGGATCTCCTCTCACTTCCTGCTTTACTAATGGGACAGAAAGTAAAGGAAAGTCTCCCCAATGGCGCACAGATGGCAAAAAATAAAAATAAAAAATGGACTGGTCCCTGTCCCCCTTTGGGTATTTACACTCTTTCTCATGCGTTTCTATTTCACTGTGTATACCAACTAAGATGACCTACCCTGTTTCCCCGAAAATAAGACCTAGCGTGATTGTCGGTGATGGCTGCAATATAAGCCCTACCCCCCAAATAAGGTCTACCCTGTTTCCCCGAAAATAAGCCCTACCCTGAAAATAAGACCTACAAGGACTTTAACTAGGGCTTATTTGGGGGTAGGGCTTATATTTCAGCCATCACCGACAATCACGCTAGGTCTTATTTTCGGGGAAACAGGGTAGGCACTGCTATGTTAGCAGAAAACATGTTGCATAAAGCCAGTGGTTGATTTACTAAAGTGCAAAATCTGGTGTAGCTCTGCATGGTAGCCAATCAGCTTTTAACTTCAGCTTGTTCAATTACGCTTTGACAAAAAATCCTGGAAGCTGATTGGTTTCTATGCCCAGCTGCACCAGATTTTGCACTTTCCAGTTTTAGAAAATCATCCCCACTGTACATTGCAAAGTAGAAACCTTGCATCTGTCTGACTCTGTTCTGTACCTTAGCAACGATATTATAACTTGTGGGGTGTAAAGGTGGATTCTACTTTAAAAAAGTGTGGTTAGAACTAAAGCTGGTCATACACCAATAGAGTTTTGATAGAAAAAAAAAATATTTGAGAGGTTTGTTTGATTTTTAACCACTTCAATACCAGACATTTTCGCCCCTTCCTGCCCGGGCCAATTTTCAGCTTTCAGCGCTGTTGCATTTTGAATGACAATTGCACGGTCATACAACACTGTACCCAAACAAAATTTTTATCAGTTTGTTCCCACAAATAGAGCTTTCTTTTGGTGGTATTTGATCACTGCTGGGGTTCTTATTTTTTGCGCAACAAATAAAAAAAATACAGAAAATTTCAATTTTTTTTTCTTTGTTTCTTTTATAAAATGTTGTAAATAAGTAAGTTTTCTCCTTCACTGATGGGCACTGATGAGGCTGCACTGACGGGCACTGATAAAGCAGCGCTGATGGGCACTCATAGGTGGCACTGACGGGCACTGATAAGGCAGCGCTGATGGGCACTTATAGGTGGCACTGATGGGCACTGATAAGCAACACTGATGGGCACGGAAAGGCTGCACTGATGGGTACTTATGGGTGGCACTGATAGGTGACACTGATGGGCACTGATAGGTGGCACTGATGGACACTGATGGGTGGCACTGATGGACACTGATGGGTGGCACTAATGGGCATCACTGATATGGAGGCACTGGCAGACATTAGTGATGGGCACTGACTGGCACCATTTGTGGGCACTGATTGGCATTGATTTTGGCAAAGATTGGCAGCCCTGGTGGCCATGGGTGACATACCTGGTGGTCATCAGTGGTGGCAATCCCTGGTGGTCCTGGGTGGGAATCCACGCGCGCGCGCGGGGGGGGGGTGTCTGCGGTTAATCAGCGCAGACCCCCCTGCCAGGAGAGCAGCAGATCGGCCCTCCTCTACTCACGTCTGTCAGACCAATCAGAGCTGATCATCACGTGAACCAGGAAGTGCCGGTAAACGGCATTTCTCGGTTCGCGCTGACAGGGAGAGCCCAACAGCAGCTCTCCCTGTCAGAGGGGGGTTCCGTGCTGATAGTCAGCACATTGATTATCAGCACAGGCCCAATCAAATGTACCCATAAGCTGCCAATCGGTGCCCAGTTAGTGCCCTATCATAACCCCCTGTCAGTGCCCAATAAAGTGGTAATCAGTGCCCACCACAGTGCAAATCAGTGCCCACCATAGTGCCAATCAGTGTCCATCACAGTGCCAATCAGTGCCCAGCATTAACACCTGTCAGTACCTGCCCAATCAGTGCTGCCCATCAGTGCCATCTATTAGTGTCCATCAATGCCACCTGTCAGTGCCAATCAGTGCCGCCTATCAGTGCCAGTCAGTGCCGCCGGTCAGTGCCCATCAGTGCCGCCTGTCAGTGCCCATCAGTGCCACCTGTCAGTGCCATCAGTGCTGCATATCAGTGCCGCCTATCAGTGCCCATCGATTCTACATTGCAGTGCCTCCACATCAGTGCCCATTAGTGCCACCTTATAAGTGCCAACTCATCAGTGCCCATTGGTGCCGCCCATCAGTGCCAACTCATCAGTGCCCGTCAGTGAAGGAGAAAACAAATTTTATAACAGAAACAAAGAAAACTTTTTTTTTTTCAAAAATGTCGGTATTTTTTAGTTTGTTTAGCAAAAAATAAAAACCGCAGAGGTGATCAAATACCACCAAAAGAAAGCTCTATTTGTGGGAAGAAAATGATAAAAATGTAGTTTGTGTACAGTGTTGTATGACCGCGCAATTGTCATTCAAAGTCCGACAGTGCTGAAAGCTGAAAATTGTCCTGGGCAGGAAGGGCGAAAGTGCCCGGTATTGAAGTGGTTAAAAACCGAGTGTTCTAAATACCTAATTTCAGCTGCCTTCAGGCTGGTCACATCACTCGCGGCCGCTTTACAGCTCTGATGGATTGCTTCAGTGGGAGGGGCCATGATCTCCCTCTGACGTCAGCTGGGAAGATCACGTGGCCGCTCGTCTCCTCTGCAGAAGCCATGTATCGGAGCTGTAAAGCGGCCGCGAGTCACTGTGCTGTGTAATCTGCTTTAAGGGACCAGGTGAAAAAAAAATTTTTGGAACAAGGTGGTGCCATCAGGGCCACCCACAGTTTGAATTCTACAGGAATCAGCATTCCTAAGTCCAGGGGTGGCCCATCCATTAAGGGCGCACGGGCACCGCCCCCCCTATCAATCGCCCCTCCCATCCATACATGCGTCCGGCCCCTTTCAGGACACCGGCGCATGGATTCCACTGCGGGGGGGCTGTTTTTTGGAAGCACCAGTTAGAGCCAGAGGCTCTAATAGGCTTCAATATAGGGTGGGCTCGGGTCGCAGAGAGTGCGCTCCAATTCCACCCAGGTGTGTTACAACAGCGAATGAATATTCGCTGTTCTAATACTGATCCTCCTCCCAGGCAATCAGGAAGCCGGTTTTGACACCGGTCACCCGATTGGCTGAAAGGACAGGCGATCTTATTGGACGCCTAGGAGGAGGAGGGGAGGAGCTGGAAGCCCCAATGGAGGAGAGGACATGGAGCAGCTGCACCACGCTGCCTGCTGCCCGCCACCCACCACCGCCGATGGGGTAAGTGACGAACCGACCGGCAAACAGCAGAGGGGTGGGTGCCACTCAGGGGGGGGGGTGGGAATGGGTGGCTGTCTGCCCCCCCCAAAAAAAAAACACCAGCGGCCACTGCCTAAAGCCTCATACACATGATCGGATTGACTGTTTGCCTAAAATCCGACCATCAGTACGCTCCTTCAGACAATTGTTGTCCAGCTTTTGGCCAACAAATGTTGGATAGCAGGCTAGTAAATTTTCGGCGGACAATGATCTGTTGTCAGATTTTCGTATCGTGCTTACACAAGTCCGTCACACAAAAGTCCAAGGTACAAACACGCATGCTCGGAATCAATGCTCACCAAACACGACATTAGCAGAAGGTGCCCAAAGGGTGGCGCTCAAGAGCTGAAATTCCACGTAGTACGTCACTACGTTCGTGTTTGTTGGCCGGCAATTGTGTGCCATTAGTATGCAAGACAAAATCCAGGAACACGCCCTTCAGACAAAAGCCTGACGCTCTGTTGGCCAACAATCGGATCGTGTGTACGAGGCTTAAGACTAGCAGTCAGAGGCAGCAGTGCCTGAGGTCTCACATTGCAGAAATCCAGCTATGAGTTTGTAGACACAGGAGTGCCTATGCATCCACACATATCAGGAAGAGCACTGCTATTTTTCAGGAGGAACTCAAGACAAAAGGTAAAAAAAAAAAAAAATGTAGTACTGTCCACGATACATTTTTTTAAGCAGTAACATCCACATTTTCAGGATAAGCTTTCAGATGTACCATCTTCTTCAAAGTCTAGGCAGTACTCGGTGGATCAAGCAGTATTGTTTGGACCTTAAAAAAGGTGGTATACCCCGAAAGCTTGTTCTGAAAATTTGGATGAGGGCAAAAAAGAATTTGTCTGCACACCACTGTCAATCCAACAGTATTTATTGAGACGATACAAGTGACTGCCACCAGGCCATGATGGAACACAGATACAGGTTTGGCGGGGGTATGCATCCAAATTCTTTTGGCCCTCATCACTGCTATGGAAGCGAGCCGGGGCTAGCACCCAGTCTATCCAATCCACCTGGATTACACTCACCTCGAGCAGCGTTTTTCCCTCTGAAAATTTGGATGTTACTGCAAATAGTATCATTTATAGTACGCAGTTGTTTTTGTTGCAGGTGCACTAATACGGCTACAATCATCTCAAGAAGATAAAAGGTCCATTTTTCAGGGTACTGCTTAGGCACAATCATCGTGGGAGGAAAATTTGACAAAAAGAAAACTAATACAGCCACCACATCCAAGGACTAGTAAGCTGCATAATATTACATTTTTGTTTTTGGGTGTAGTTATACCTTTACTGCTCTCCCATTTCAATGAAATTAATAAAACATGTAATTGGTAATATTTAGTCATTCAAAAAGCTCCACATTTTAAAACAGTATCCTGTTTTTATCCCCTTCATATCTGGGGGTACTTTAATGCATTGTGACCCAAGTAATTTTTTTAAGAGGGTTTCTGCAAATGTTTTATTTGACTTATTATACATATTAACACTTGTCCATTGTAGGTGTACTGAAGTAAAATGGTCAAGCTGTCTCCTTCTATTGCTCTATCCCCACCATGGCTATGGTGTCTGATACATAGTGTGATACTACGGTTAATATAGTGAATGGAGAAGTAGGGGAGGTGGTACAAAACAACTGGCCTAAAGCGCAAGAATTATAAACCATCCCTGTCGGTTTAAAATAAATATTTATCTTCAAGATAAAATTTTATATAAATGGAAAACAGTATAAAAAAGATTTTAAAAATGCAAATAATAAATTACAATACAATTAACCTATAACCATGATCATTTTTCTTTAAAAAATACATTTCTTCTTTATTAGTTACTAAGTTGTCTGGTTTAATGTGCATTTTTCTTTTTTCTTTGAGCATAAGGCCCCTTTCACACGGACGGACCGTCTATCCGTTTTTCTTCCATCCGTCGATGGACGACAATGCATTCCTATGGGCAAACGGATGACCATCCGTTACCATCAGTTAACCTCCGCTTCCGTTTTAATCCGTTTTTTTTAACGTACAAAGCTAAACGTCCAGATCCGTCAAAACGGATATTAACTGACGTTAACTGACAATATCCGTCAACGTCCGATCAGTTAAGATCCGTTTTGAAGAAATAATTCAAAGTTCATACTTTGACAAATAAAAAAACAAAGTGAAAAAACTTTATTTTAAAAGGGTTATGCAGAATAATAAAACTGTTTTGAACATATCATGTGCTTTTGTGTCTTTTTATGCTATCAAAACACAATGAAATACCCAAATTAATGAATTAATAAATTTAAATTTGCACTGCATTATATATATATATATATATATATTTGTATGGACTGCCATGAAACTTCTCCTGATGGAGATAGAAAGTAGTCGGCAAATTGTTCACGCATGGCAATGTAGGATGGGTGGAGCAAGGCTTTCTGGGTAATTTCCTTAAATGCAAAGAAACTGCTGTAAATGGATGAAAACGGATACAAAAACGGATGAAAAAAACGGATGTAAACATGTACATTAACGGATGAAAGTGGATATTAACGGAACGGAAGACGGATGAAAACGGAGATTAACGGAACGGATGACGGATGAAGACGGATGAAGCAACGGATAAGAACTGATACGTTTTTAACGTGGCTAAACTGATGGTGCCCATGTGAAAGGGGCCTAAGATGCAAGGGAAAACACATTTAGTCAGTAAGCGCTCATACTTATGGCTTTTTAAAAAAATGCCTCTATAGCTTTGATAAGTGTTCTAAAGTGTTTTTTAGCCTTTTTTTTTTTAGCTTTTGTGATGACAGAGCAAAGCCTGGGCCAGCAAAACCAGGACTGAGGATATCGCAGATAATGTTGAAAAAAAATGCCCAGTGGGTATTTTTGTCAGTAGTGACAAATAGATTTATTCAGAGTTCCCATAGATTTGGTATACCAGTGCCTACACTGCCAGGAGCCCAAAAATGATGGAGTGGACATTTTTATATTGATGCTAAATGCTCTTTTAAGCATTATACCCTGTACACACGATAGGATTTTCCGACAACAAAACCGCAGATTTTTTTCCAACGGATGTTGGCTCAAACTTGTCTTGCATACACACGGCCACACAAATGTTGTCGGAAATTACGAACGTCAAGAATGCGGTG
Organism: Aquarana catesbeiana; assembly: GCF_042186555.1. Classification (NCBI taxonomy): domain Eukaryota; kingdom Metazoa; phylum Chordata; class Amphibia; order Anura; family Ranidae; genus Aquarana; species Aquarana catesbeiana. The sequence goes on along the minus strand of NC_133325.1, from coordinate 758,299,012 downwards.
ACGTACAACACGTACGATGAGCCGAGAAAAATGAAGTTCAATAGCCAGTGCGGCTCTTCTGCTTGATTCCGAGCATGCGTAGAATTTTGTGCGTCGGAATTGTGTACACACGCTCGGAATTTCCGACAACGGATTTTGTTGTTGGAAAATTTGAGAACCAGATCTCAAATTTTATTTGTCGGAAATTCCGACGGAAAATGTTCCGATGGTGCGAACACAAGGTCGGAATTTCCGACAACAGGCTCCCATCGAACATTTGTTCTCGAAAAATCCTATTGTGTGTACTGGGCATTTGTGTGTACACACAGAAGGGCTCACATTATTGACAAAAGCATTTTTTAGCTAGGCCAATGCCCAATTAATGCTGTGCAGTGATGTCGGTATAAGTTCTAACAGCATATACATGTGTGTGAGCACATTCATATCCACACCTGTGTGCCTGCTCCATGTGGGCTTGTAAGGTTGATGGAAGAGACACTTTATCAGGATGTAGGTCCAATACCAATGAACCGTAAGGGGTTAAATAAGACTCATCTTCCTCATCAAGTCAACACATGAATGCAAACAGAGCCCTTCTCTGACCCTTTGGAGTCCTCAGGAATAGAGGGGTTTCAGGACCAGAGGGTTATTGATGTAAAACACAGAGCTGCCAAAATAAATTTACTACTGAGCCATGGATGTGTTATGTTACAAGAGGGTCTGTGTAATCACAGCTAAGATCAATCTTGATCTGGAGCCAAATACACTTTCTCTGAGGATTTTCATCTGTTTGAGGATCTCTAAAACATCGTCCTCTGTGTGTACAAGCTGGGTCTGATTTACAAAAAAATGGAGCAAAAGAGGAAAAGTGCCCCATATTATTTACTTGTGTTCCATCTAAAATCCAGGATCGGGTTGGTAGTAACGGGTAATGATTTCACCTTGTTCCTAGGTGTTTTTATTTTTTGGTCCAGTCCTTCTATCTGTCTGTCTAATTTATTTGTCTGTCTCCATGTATTTGACTTAAAGCAGAAGTAAACCCATTGATTATACAGTTAAAAAAAAAGTTACATTTCCAGCACCTGCAGGGAATGTAACTGTTACATTGGTTGTGCTCTCAACCAAACTGTCAAACCATCCAATAGCTGGTGTCATACCTAATCACATGTGCAACATCATGGCAAAGTTTAAACAGAGGCCAAGATGACAGCTTCCTTGGCTTAAAGCAATAGGAGAGTTTACTTCCCCTTTAAGGTTGCTATACACCATACAATTTTCTTATTACATTTTCTTCAGATTTACCTTCAACTATGTAGTGCAAGGGCCTGCCTGACTGCATACGAATTGAAAGTGCTTATGTTTGACCCATATATTATATGGTTTTGGTAAATCTAAAGAAAAGTTGTAAAAGAAAATTGTATATTGTATGGGCAGACTAATAATCTAATCTATCTATCTATCTATCTATCTATCTATCTATCTATCTATCTATCTATCTATCTATCTATCTATCTATCTATCTATCTATCTATCTATCTATCTATCTATCTATTATTAAGTGTATCATATATATCATGTCCATCTCTCTTTTCTATTCTAATCTACACTATATTACCAAAAGTATTGTGACGCCTGCCTTTACACGCACATGAACTTTAATGGCATCCCAGTCTTAGTCCGTAGGGTTCAATATTGAGTTGGCCCACCCTTTGCACCTATAACAGCTTCAACTCTTCTGGGAAGGTTGTCCACAAGGTTTAGGAGTGTGTGTCTATGGGAATGTTTGACCATTCTTCCAGAAGCGCATTTGTGAGGTCAGGCACTGATTTGGATGAGAAGGCCTGGCTCACAGTCCCCGCTCTAATTCATTCCAAAGATGTTCTATCGGGTTGAGGTCAGGTGTAGACCAGTCAAGTTCCTCCACCCCAAACTCGCTCATCCATGTCTTTATGGACCTTGCTTCTGGAAGAATGGTCAAACATTCCCATAGACACACTCCTAAACCTTGTGGACAGCCATCCTAGAGGAGTTGAAGCTGTTATAGCTGCAAAAGGTGGGCCAACTCAATATTGAACCCTACGGACTAAGACTGGGATGCCATTAAAGTTCATGTGAGTGTAAAGGAAGGTATCTCAATACTTTTGGTAATATAGTCTATCTATCTATCAGAAGATGTGCTTTAACTGCAGACTTTCAGCTTTAATTTGAGGGTATTTACATCCAAATCAGGTGAACGGTGTAGGAATTACAACAGTTTGTATATGTGCCTCCCACTTTTTAAGGGACCCAAAGTAATGGGACAGATTAACAATCATCCATCAAACTTTCACTTTTCAATACTTGGTTGCAAATCCTTTGCAGTCAATTACAGCCTGAAGTCTGGAACGCATAGACATCACCAGACGCTGGGTTTCATCCCTGGTGATGCTCTGCCAGGCCTCTACTGCAACTGTCTTCAGTTCCTGCTTGTTCTTGGGACATTTTCCCTTCAGTTTTGTCTTCAGCAAGTGAAATGCATGCTCAATCAGATTCAGGTCAGGTGATTGACTTGGCCATTGCATAACATTCCACTTCTTTCCCTTAAAAAACTCTTTGGTTGCTTTTACAGTATGCTTCGGTTCATTGTCCATTTGCACTGTGAAGCGCCGTCCAATGACTTCTGAAGGATTTTGCTGAATATGAGCAGATAATATTGCCCAAAACACTTCAGAATTCATCCTGCTGCTTTTGTCAGCAGTCAAATCATAAATAAATACAAGAGAACCAGTTCTATTGGCAGCCATACATGCCCACGCCATGACACTACCACCACCATGCTTCACTAATGAGGTGGTATGCTTTGGATCATGAGCAGTTCCTTTCCTTCTTTATACTCTTCTCTTCCCATCACTCTGGTACAAGTTGATCTTGGTCTCATCTGTCCATAGGATGTTGTTCCAGAACTGTGAAGGATTTTTTAGATTTTGTTTGGCAAACTCTAATCTGGCCTTCCTGTTTTTGAGGCTCACCAATGGTTTACATCTTGTGGTGAACCCTCTGTATTCACTCTGGTGAAGTCTTCTCTTGATTGTAGACTTTACCACACATACACCTACCTCCTGGAGAGTGTTCTTGATCTGGCCAACTGTTGTGAACGGTGTTTTCTTCACCAGGGAAAGAATTCTTCGGGCATCCACCACAGTTGTTTTCCTTGGTTTTCTGGGTGTTTTGGTGTTGCTGAGCTCACCAGTGCGTTCCAAACAGTTGATTTGGCCACACCTAATGTTTTTGCTATCTCTCTGATGGGTTTGTTTTGTTTTTTTCATCCTAATGATGGCTTGCTTCACTGATAGTGACAGCTCTTTGGATCTCATATCGAGAGTTGACAGCAACAGATTCCAAATGCAAATAGCACACTTGAAATGAACTCTGGACCTTTATCTGCTCCTTGTAAATGGGATAATGAGGGAATAACACACACCTGGCCATGGAACAGCTGAGCAGCCAATTGTCCCATTACTTTTGGTCCCTTAAAAAGTGGGAGGCACATATACAAACTGTTGTAATTCCTACACCGTTCACCTGATTTGGATGTAAATACCCTCAAATTAAAGCTGAAAGTCTGCAGTTAAAGCACATCTTGTTCGTTTCATTTCAAATCCATTGTGGTGGTGTATAGAGCCAAACAGATTAGAATTGTGTCGATGTCCCAATATTTATGGACCTGGCTGTATTGCAGCATGTGCCCCTGCACTTGGATTACTGCCATATGTGGACCTGCTTTGTGCCTGGGAGAGTGTGCATGTCCAGCGTTGGTGTTGGCAGTAAGTGGCCTATTTAAAGCCCTGCCTAAAGAAGTTACTGATTGGGCTTTAGCTATCCCCGCAGCCTGAGCTGAATTGCCTCTTCACTGTTAGCAACCCTGGTTTGCTTATTGCCTGCTGATTTTGTATTTTTTCGCCTACTTGATCTTGATCCCAGCCTATACTACGGACGTTTCTGATGCTGTCTGTACTTACCTCCCCGACCAATGTGGCCTGTCGCAATGTCTGCAACCTGGCTGGTAAAGACCTGATGCAGGGCTGGCCACGCCCGCACTCTAACATCGCTCTTGCAATACATCTGTTCCATTTTGGTCCACTAGACATTAGTGTGCAGGTTTGAGCCTCCTGGCACGTGATTCTTATTAGCTTGACTGCAGACAGTGTGGGAGGCTGCATCCATCAGGGGAGGTGCCTGGAGAGGGCACACCAAAATGTATTGGGGGGTTCCACAGGGGATCGGGGGTATTTTTTATTTTTTTTGCAAAGGTGCACTTGTATTTTAAAGTGTTACAATTGCACGTTATATTTCATTTATCCCTGTAGCTTTGAAATGTATTTCCTGTTCAACGTCTTACTATCCTGACAACCATTCCAATGATTTATTTACAACAATAAAACATATACATAGTATTTTACTCAGCTCTATCACATAAACTTTAACAGACCATTTTTCTCGATTTCACAGGTGTCAATGGAAAAATTAGGCACTCTGTCAGCACGGCTTATTCACAAGAAATACGCTTCATACGGTAAGCAAATGTCGCCTGATAGAATTGCAAATTACATTTTAAATCCTCCCAATGCTGCCTCAACTCAATATGTCATTATATCTACACAATAACACTTTGCACTGTTCAGCAGCTAATCCCAGTTCATGTTCAAATTAAGGTGAAATGCATGCTAGAAAACACTTAATGGGCCATTAACTCCAAACAATCCAACCGGCTTAACTCCACCACATGACCCTTTGGTATTTTGTCTTTTTTTTTTCTTAGCAGTCTCTACACTAAATGCAGTTTTTAGAGTAACAGCTTGGCAATCTGCAGCATTTTCAGGTCCCTTAGTTAAGCAGCAGATTGTAGGTACAGGATCCATCACTTGGCTTTTTAATGACTCGGCGACGGTGGCGGTTTTGATTGAACGGTTCAGCAGAGGTTGATATTATTGTAATGGGAAAAACAGCCCACAGCTGTGTTATGGATATTATAGGTAGATCGATAAAGGGCAACTCTGCATTACCTGATCCAAGTCTGTACATGAAACAATTTGGTCAACAATGATGCTGCATTCTTTGTAGGCCCTGATGATGTGGGGAACAGTTGGTTTAGTAGTGTTGATATAGCAGTTAGGTTTCTTCCAATCCATGATTTCCCTTGACCAACTAATGGACCTTTGGTAAGAACCCAAGGTGAAGAAGAGCAGCAAACCAATGAATTTGTTAGTGGCAAATGATTGTCCTTTATAACGTTAGCAAAGAAGTGAGTATTTTATGGGTTGGCGGCTGCTCCGTCCCTGTATCGTATGTAAAGAACACATGCATTTCCCATGGGACTTTGTTGCAGCTAAACTGGCACAGACCAATTAGATTTTTAAGTATAAAAATAGAAAATATTTATTGTACAACAAGATTAAAATATCTCTAGTCTATGCAGTAAAGCTCCTAGTCTAATATTTAGTATTATCTCATGGTCTCCTCTACAGGGAGTAGAGAGACCATATACTATACATAATCTATTGATTACATAACCACCAAACTGTCCCAATGCATTTCAACTGTAAACAGTCACCCTCAGGTAATATGTGAGGTGGAATATACCTAAATAAATAGAAAAATAACAACAAGTATATAGATCTAAATATGGTACAAAATAATAACAATAGCCATAGACTACAAGGTCACAGATTTTAACCCACATAGGTGGATAGACCAGATGTAAAATATAAACATTTTTGTTGCAGCACGTCTTGTGGGGCCCCCCCAGTGTGGATGGTAAGGTTATATGACCCACAGGGGATCAGGGATGGTCAGGCAGAGGCAAAGAATGTGAACTGGCCACACACTTATTGATGCAGCCAACGATAAGTCGACATGTAAGGGAGATTGTGTGCCAGCAAGAGGAGGATGGACATAAAAGGTGGATTAAACATACTTAGGACTAAGGCAGCCCCACATGGACCTTTAGAGAGACCATCACACAAATGACCCTGACTGCCGAACGGCTGGTTTAGTAGTATTGATATAACAGTTAGGTTTCTCCCAATCCATGATTTCCCTCTACCAACTAATGGACCTTTGCTGAGAATCCAAGGTGAAGAAAAGCAGCAAACCAATGAATTTGTTAGTGGCAAATGATTGTTCTTTATAATCAGTTGAAAGCCAATACATTTTGGAACTAACAAACCCCCCTTCTCAGAACTTTGATAACAGGAGAGTGCCAAGTAATGTGTAGCTGCCATTGCCAGCTTTCAGGACGTGTCTGTATATCTTGATGTAGTAGAGTCTTGAGGCAGCAACCCATTGCACAACATCAATATAGGTACCTTCCTATACATTATCCCTCCACAGTTGTGTAATAGAGGTACTGTTCTCTGATTAATACTTGCTTGTGGTCTCCAGTCAGCTATTAAGTCTATCTGATTGTGGTGATTCAACTTCTGCTGAAGTCATAAGGAGAAGGACAGGAGAACTAAGGGGAGGAAGGAGAAATAGACTTTACAGGAGCTTCCTATAGTTTAGTAATGTTAAACAGAAATGCTTTGTAAATCTGGAATGGCCTGCACCTTCTTATTTTATTTTATTTTTAAAGAAAACTGAAAAACAACGCTTTGAACAAGACTATAGATGGTGTTAGATACACAGGGCTGGGACGAGGGGTGGGGACTGCTGTATAATGTGAGGTGGGGGGGAGCTGGGAGGGGATGGGGGATGAACTTGTGTTGGGAGGGGGAATTTGGGGGGGCAGCAGGAAGGAAGAACTTTTCCAGGTGGGGACATTTGGGGTGTGTGGTAGGAGTGGTTATTTAGGGGGATTTGTGATGGGAGGGAGGACTTTGAAGAGGATTTCTGCTAGGAGGGGTAGATTTGGGGAGTTTGTGCTAGAAGAGGTGATATGGTACAGGGGGAATGGGGAATTGTGCTATGAGGGGAAACATTTTTTTGGGGGGGAGGGGGGATTTGTACTAGTAGGGATGATTGGGGGGGGATATTTGTGCTAGGAGGAGAAATTATTTTTGGGGGGAATGTGTGTTAGGAGGGGGGATTTCTGTAAGGGAGGATTTGGAGTGGGGGGAGAGGATGTGTACTTGGAGGGGAAGTTTGAGGGTAGAGGATTTGTGTTGGGGGGATTTGGTTGATGGGGGGCAAAGATGCTGGGAGGGGAGTCTATAAAGACATGGATGAGCGAGTTTGAGTTGGAGGAACTTGAATGGTCTGCACAGAGTCCTGACCTCAACCCGATAGAACACCTTTGGGATGAATTAGAGCGGAGACTGCGAGCCAGGCCTTCTCCTCCAAGATCAGTGCCTGACCTCACAAATGCGCTTCTGGAAGAATGGGCAAACATGCCCATAAACACGCTCCTAAACCTTGTGGACAGCCTTCCCAGCTGAAGCTATTATAGCTGCAAAGGGTGGGCCAACTCAATATTGAACCCTATGGACTAAGACTGGGATGTCATTAAAGTTCATGTGTCTGTAAAGGCAGGCGCCCCAATACTTTTGACAATATAGTGTATATATATATATATATATATATATATATATTTATTTATTTAACTAAAGTAAAGAGAGCTTGAGTCAAACTAGGGCTGGCAATAAATGGTTCAAATCTCGGCTGGTTCAACAGGAGCCGGGCGAGATTCGAACCATGTATGGACAGGCTGAATTTACCCAAGCTGATCGATTAATCAACTTGGGTACAACCAGCCTGCCAAATTTTACATGGAAGTATCGCTAATGGCTGGTATAGCCACTAGCAATAATCACTGAGTTTTCCCAGTGGGGACAGCTTCCCCTGCTCCCCCCCGGCTGGGAGAATACAATGGCTCGGTGAGAGGGATTCCCCTGTCACCACTGTCTGTGTTGATGGGTTTCAGGAAAGAAATTTGCTCCGTCTATGGCCGGCCTAACACACACTGTGCTCACAATACCTCCTGAGCCCTATATTTAGGATTCCTTTCTCAGTTCACTTTGGTGCCAACTCTAGCTTGTGGCACAATAGCGGACAATCTGGTTGACTTGCTCAAGGAAACTGCTCTGCAGTTGACAATACACTTTGAAAAAGTAATTTTACATGGCCAATAGCTGGATTGTGGGTCCAAAATTTGGTTTTGCACAGGGTTTCCTTAGTGACTTATGCATGTACACATGACCAGACCTTTCGACCGTACTGGTCCGACGGAACGAATCCGTCGGACAATCCGACCGTGTGTGGGCTTCATCGGACCTTCAGCGGACTTTTTCTGTCGAAAATCAGACGGACTTTAGATTCGGAACATGTTGCAAATCTTTCCGATGGACTCGAGTCCGGTCGAAAAATCCATTCGTCTGTATGCTAGTCCGATGGACAAAATAGGACGCAAGGGCAGCTATTGGCTACTGGATATGAACTTCCTTATTCTAGTCCTTTCGTACATCATCATGTTAAAAAAAACAGACTTTCGAAAGGACTTTAGCCTGTTCGTGTGTGGCCAAGTCCGGTCGTTCGAAAGTCCGTCGTAACACCGTCGAAAGTCCGTCGGAAAGACCATCGGTCCTTTGATGCTGAAAAGTCCGGTCGTGTGTACACGGCATTACTCTTCCATAGGTGCCTACTATATACTAAAAACTCTTTAATAGAACATTTATTTAAATAGACCAAACCAAATGTAGAACAACTATGGCGGAAAGAAGGATAGAGGGATGTGGGAGATGAAGGTGTTGACAAAACTTGGTATTATGTAAGTTTACTGGTGACTTTAATCTTGTCATCCTTTAATGTGGTCAACTTACATGTTTTTTATAGTAGCTCCATGTTCTTCTTTACAGTTTAGGAAACGAAGATATAAAATCTCCTTCTTTTCTGCAAAGCAGCCAAACACATAAAAATAGCCGACATGCACAAGACCTAAAACACTTTGATTACAGATCAGCAGAAAATTAATTTCACAGAACATCAAAGGCGGTGCTGCATATAATTTTAGCTTTATGGTGAAATCTTCTTTATCCCTAATAGACATAAATTCTCCAAATGAAAAATACGGCCCCAGAAGTCAGTGATTCTTCTAGACAGCGGCTTTTAACAATCTGGTGACTGGGAAAATGAAACCAAATCTAAAGACGTCGCAATCATAGCATTAAAAATCCTCCATGCAAACGGAATTGTGCATTGTCCTGTGGAAGAGCTTATCTTCTGCCAAAAAGTCCTACAAAGAAATACTGAGTAAAGCTATTGTCATCAAATTAGTGCATCTAAAATATTACTGTTAAAACCAAAATGTTCAGTTTAAATCAATTAAAGCATGTCAGGCGATTTAAAGCAAATGGTTTTCAAAATTTGCAAAAGCTTACAGTTGTGTTTTTTTTTAGAAAGCTGCAACAGCACGAGTAGAAAAGTATTTCACTTCCAGCATGCTGCAGAGTGGGACTCTTGCTCCCTGTGTGGAAGCAGTGGTCCCTCTGCAGAGGTCCAACACGTCTCCTGTTGAGTCTGAGCTAGAGGTTCCCAATCACAAGGAAGCTTAAGGCTGGGTTCACACTTAATAAGGATGCAGCTCACAGCAGGGGGTCCGCTGCGTCCCTGTTCTCTGTTTCAGGGACGAACCAGGCCCGAATTTTCGCCTGAATTTGGACCTGAAACTGAGCCAAAGACGCACAAGACTTCTGTTCAATCGGAACTGCAGCCGCCATGGAGATGTGTAAACTGGCTCCATTGAGAGGCGGGCACAAAATCCGCATCCAATTCGCACTAGTGTGAACCCAGCCTTAAGTGGTTCTAAAGGCTTAAGTTTATTTACCTTAATGCATTCTCTGCATTGAAGCTGTAGTAAACTTCATTAAAAAAATTGTAAAAAATATAGGCTCCAGCAGTTTAGGTAATGATGTGCTACACTGCATCACATACTAGCATATTATGACAGACTTACCTGAAAACGAAGCCCTCCAGCAGCGCACTGTCACCGCTGAAGCCAATTCCATCATCACCCAGTCTTCCTTCTGAGTTTGCAGGTTTCAGTGATATGAATGGCCGAGCCGGCAGTTGAGTCACTGTTTATGGCACGGCTCTGAAGGACGGGTATGCGTTCCATCAGAGCGCATGTGCCGGTGACGTCACCGACTGCGTCTAAAGTAAATATCTCCTAAACAATGCCCGTTTAGGATATATTTACTGTACCTATAAGGTGAGCCTTATTATAGGCTTACCTGTAGGTAAAAATCATACATGGGAGTTTAATCCCACTTTAAGGTAAAAAACCTTCTGGATGCAGTACATTCTTCTAATTTAAGCAGTAAAACTGCCTAAAAAGCCACGAGGCTGAATGTTGTTTATCCTTATTGTGTTGATGGTGAGAACCCCCTGCGTGGAAAGACATCCATGTGAACTTTTGTGTTACTTTTAAATAAAAGTGGGCAGTAAAAACCCTAGAACGTACTTCTGGCATGGAATAAACTCACTGTTTGACGCTACCAATGAGCTACAAATTCCCCAACTTGTCACAGTTCCCCATAGGCATCATTGATAAACTGGCAGATCCACTGCGAAATATTTGACCTGGATGCCGCCTGCCATTCCTGGGCTCTTCTGGCAGCACAAACCAGGATTCCTGACCTGTGCCGACAACTCAAAAAGATCCTAAGAGCCTGAACAACCTCTAGAGTATGTAGCGATCTTTCTCCTGCCGACTGTGGATTAGGAGAAAAATAAAAGGCAAGACACTGTCCTGATTCAAGTGAAAACTAGAAACCACTTTAGGCAAAAAAGTGGATGAGGACGCAACATCACCTTATGATGCAAGACCAAGAACGGTTACTTGCATGAAAGAGCCGCCAACTCTGACACTCCACTCAGTGAAGTGATAGCAACCAAAGAAGCCACCTTCTGAGATAAAAGCACAGAATCCCCCGAGTGGTTCAAAAAGTGGCCTCTGAAAGGACAATCAAGATCGAAGTCCCAAGGACACAAGAATGGTCTGACAGGTGGGACTGTCCATGTTACATGCTGTATGAGGTATGAAACAAGGAGTGAGAAACAACAGCCTCTGGAAAAGAATGGATAGGGACGAACTCTGACCCTTAATGGTAGTTAAGGCCAATCTCCTTTCCCCTACCAATTGGAGAAAGAAAAAGAAAATCTCCCACTCACATATTTCTGCGGGTGCCAATTCCTGGCTTCTACCCAGGCAAAAAAATATTTTCAAATCCTGTAATTGAAGTTCCCTCGAAGCTGGCTTCCAGGGGCTCAACAGTGCTGACATACGAGACTCAAGACCATTAGGTCCCGCTTGACTGGGAGTGTCCAATGAGCAACCTCCGCAAGACTCGCTATGTCAGTGTACCAAGCCCTCTTGGGCTAATTCGGCTAACACTAATATCAGTGTTACCACCTCACGGATTCTTCGCAAAAGATGTGGCAGAAGCCGAAACAGGGGAAAAATGTTAAATATGGGAGAAGCGATCCTTAAGGTGTTACCAGTACATTTACCCCTATTGGCAGTGGGACTCTCGTCCTGGACACACCTGTCCCAACCTGTTGTAGAACTTGGAATCTAGTAGATTGCAGAGTTCCCCTTGCCACTCTTCTATCCCTGAAATATGTATTGGCGATACAGACAGCACTTGTACTGTCCCAGACAGAATGTGGTACACCTCCCAGTTGCATGACCTCTGGTGCCGCCCTGGTGGTTCATATATATGCCTGCAGAGGCATTTCCGGATTGAATCTACAATTGGTTTGTCCTATAATCCAGAGCAAGGTGTACTGGCCAAAAATTCCAAGATATTGATAGACAGTATTCTCTCATGTGGAGACCAAGCCCCCTGAACTGTAGCCAGCCTCAAATCAACTTGGAGAGACTGGTATCAGTGGTTATTATTCCTTAAATTTCTGAAAAGGAAGAATACCAACCACCAATTTTTGCTCTGCAACACCAGGAAACAGAGCCTTCCGGCATTCCAATGCCGGGATCTTCAAGTTCCAGACAGAGAGAATGATCCTCTACCAAAACCTGGAGTAGGACTTTATGTAGGGAACGTGCTTTAACCTAAACACAGCTTCCTCCTGTAGAAATATGTTGAAGCAACCCCTAAATTTCGACTGCTTCCTGAGCAAAAATTATTGAGGTAATGAGTATTGAGGTGTCTTCAGCAAGCCCAGCACTGGGTCTAGACACTTTGTGAACCCTCCAGAGCTGTGGCCAACCCAAAGGGAAGATTCACAAAAGAAAAGGCTTTCCACTGCAAATACAGAAATCCTTGATGAGCCTGGAAACAAACCGCCACATAAAGCCATGCGTTTACTGACGATTATGGACCCCAAAATCTACCTCTTGCTGAGAGGTCATCACTGAACAGATCATATCTGAGAACAGAAGGATGTTCAGCGGCTTGAGATCTTAACATAGACCTCATTTCCCTATTTGATTTTGGAACTGCTACCATTTAATTGTCTCACAATAATGAGCCCATAACTTCTGCTCCAAGAGCAAAAGCAAGGCAAAAGCAAGGCAAAAGACTGATGACTCTGTGGCAGACCCAGACAGTCCCAAGAGGTCCACTTAACCTACCAGGTTTCTGCCGGCTAAAGATGAAACAAACCACCTCAGAGACTGCCCTAAGATCTTCTGGCCTGAGATACTCCCAAAACACAGCCTCCTCAGATGTCTCCCTCACCCAGGCGGTAAAAGCTTACAGCATCTGGTATTCCCGGGGAGTCTCCCATCCATATACTAATCAGGCTTGATCCTGCTTAGGCTTCGATCAACTGAGATTAGACATGATCAAGGTGATGCGGCTGCCGTCTATCTGAGGAAAAATGAATGCGCCAGGACACACTGCAATGCCAAACACCACAGTGGCTCAGATGCACCTGACACCACTGCCCATCGGGAGATGTGGACACCTCTGGCTGCCTCTCTTTTCTGGAACCATTTAACTGGTATAACAGGTAAATAACGCAGCAACTAAATTAGCCAACCTAATATACAGTCCTCCAAGGGTACACTCCTAAAACTTGTTGGTTTACTGCTATGCAACCCCTTATGTATGTAAGTATGCAGGTACCCAGGTATGCCGTTATGTCAGTACCTAGGTATGCAAACATGCAGGCAGGGCTGTGTTTTGGCCTAGGCCGACAAGGCCTAGGGCGGCACTTTGCGGGGGGCGGCAAAAAGGGCCGCCCCCCCGCATGAGAGAAAGCCCCCCCACCCGTCTTGCTGATTCCCGGCTCCCGCTGCCACCTCCCACACACATGCAGCCCACGGCGGCCGGCTTTCTGTAGCGGCGCCACTGTGTATGGGTGTGCTTGGCAGAGGATGGGGGCGTGTATCTCACGCCCCCCTACTCTCTGACAAGCACGCCCATACACCACGGCGCCGCTACAGAAAGCCGGCCGCCGTGGGCTGCATGTGTGCGGGAGGCGGCAGCGGGAGCCGGGAATCAGCAAGACGGGTGGGGGGGCTTTCTCTCATGTGGGGGGGCGGCGTGTGTCACTCGCGCCCCCATTAGCAACAGGTGACAGGTGGAGCCTTAAGCTCCGCCTACCCTCCCCTGCACTGCTTTTCTGCAGTGAATCGTCTCCTCGGCCCTGGGGCTGTGACGTCAGGAGGAGAGAGAGGAGCACGAGGGAAACCCCCAGGACAGCAGGTACAGTGATTTAATAAAGTATATCAGTGTTATGGGCACTGGCAGCATTTGATGGGCACTGGCAGAATTTGATGGGCACAGTGGCAGCGTTTGATGGGCACAGTGGCAGCGTTTGATGGGCACAGTGGCAGCGTTTGATGGGCACAATGGCTACGTTTGATGGCACAATGGGTGCGTTTGATGGGCACGGTGGCTGCATTTGATGGGCACGGTGGCTGCATTTGATGGGCACGGTGGCTGCGTTTGATGGGCACAGTGGCTGCGTTTGATGGCACAGTGGCTGCGTTTGATGGGCACAGTGGCTGCATTTGATGGGCACAGTGGCTGCGTTTGATGGCACAGTGGCTGCGTTTGATGGGGCACAGTGGCTGCGTTTGATGGGGCACAGTGGCTGCGTTTGATGGGGCACAGTGGCTGCGTTTGATGGGGCACAGTGGCTGCGTTTGATGGGCACAGTGGCTGCATTTGATGGGCACAGTGGCTGCATTTGATGGGCACAGTGGCTGCAATTAATGGGCACAGTGGCTGCAATTAATGGGCACAGTGGCTGCGTTTGATAGCACAGTGGCAGCATTTGATGGGCACAGTGGCTGCGTTTGAGGGCACAGTGGCAGCATTTGATGGGCACAGTGGCTGCGTTTGGGGGCACAGTGGCTGCGTTTGATTGGCACAGTGGCTGTGTTTGATGGGCACAGTGGCTGCGTTTGATGGGCACAGTGGCTGCGTTTGATGGGCACAGTGGCTGCGTTTGATGGGCACAGTGGCTGCATTTGATAGCACAGTGGCAGCATTTGATGGGTACAGTGGCTGCGTTTGAGGGCACAGTGGCTGCATTTGATGGGCACAGTGGCTGCATTTGATGGGCACAGTGGCTGAGTTTGATGGGGCACAGTGAGGCTGCAATTGATGGGCACAGTGGAGGAAGGAGGAGGGGGGGCAAACTTCAGAGGGGACAGCGCAGTCTCCCGGAAGTGGGGAAGGGTACCTGTTAGAAACAGGTACCCGTTCCCCCCTGAAAGGTGCCAAATGAGCCTAAAGAGGAAGGGGTGTTGTTTACAGATGATAGGGTGGGTCTTAAACAGGAAGGGGTGTGGCCTCGGCAGGATGGGGTGGGTCGTATTTAAATTAGGGGGGTGCATGCGTTTAGTCAGGCCTAGGGCAGCACAAAACCTAAATACACCACTGCATGCAGGTATACAAGTATTCTTGTCATTCCTGTATTTATGTATGCAGTTCAAGGCCAATAAGCACATACGTATGTACTCCAAGGTAAATAAGCACATACGTATTTCCCCTCAGGCAAACTAGCATACCTGTTTGTAGTCCCAGGCAAATAAGCACATATGCAAGTAGTCCTAGGCACATAAGCACATATGCATGTAGTCCCAGGCAAATATGCACATATGCATGTAGTCCTAGGCAAAAAAGCACATATGTATGTAGTCCTAGGCAAATAAGTACATATTTATGTAGTCCTACTCAAATAAGAACATAATTATGTAATCCTACGCAAATAAGTACATATGTATGTAGTCCCAGGAAAAGAAGTACATATGTATACAGCTTAATGTAAATAAACATATACAGTACAAATGAAAACATGCCAGCATGTGTTTAAGCAACATGCATCTATGGGAGCATGCGTTTATGGAAGCATGTGCTTATGCAACTATGCATTTAGTCAAAACATGAAAGCGTGCATCCCTGTAAACACGCATTTATACAATACGTGCCCATGGAAACACGCATTTACGTAACAAGCAAGCATGCGTTTATGAAACGTGTTCATGCAACATTACGCAACACGCATCTATGCAGACATGTATAAACATGCATCTTTATGCAGACATGTACCTATATGCAGACATGTATCTTTATGCATCCGTGTATCTTTATGCGATCATGTATCTTTATGCGATAATGTATCTTCATGCAAACATGTATAACCATGTGTATTTATGCAAAAATGCAGTATATTTATGCAAACATGCATAAACATGCATTTTTATGCAACCATGTATCTTTATGCAACCATGTATCTTTATGCAAACATGTATAACATGCATCTTTAGCAATTGTGCGTTTCAGCAACCGTGCGTTCCAGCAACCAGGTGTTCCAGCAACCGTGCGTTTCAGCAACCATGCATTTCAGCAATCGTACATTTTAGCTAGTTTGCAAGCATGCACCTGCTTAAATACAGTTGGCCCTATACTAGTCCTGCAGGATTTAGCCAAGCACATATGCATCCAATGCAGCCTCTATGCTGTTTCAGAACAGTGAAAAAAGACCAAGCGCACTCTATACTGGAGACACAATTCCTTAAAGTGCTCCCATGCAAATGTTTTTTCCAAACATGTGTATATTTAAACATGCCTTTAAGCAACAAGTTTGCAAGATTGTATACTATGCTGTACCTGCCTTCCGAGCAGTAAAAAAAAACAAAAAAACTTTAAAGTGAACTGCTATCTGTCCAGGGGTGTGTCGACTTACAGTTGAACAGCCCCCCCCCCGGTTTAAGCAGTAAATATGCAGCATATAATCATGACTTGTCCACACAGTTCTCCCATAGTAAGTACTCACACTTTGTTAGTATCCATGGGCTGCTGCCATGTCTCCAGAGGCCCTGCTGACCTGTTGACCACATGGCAACAGGGCTGCCCTTCCACTTCCTGTTTATATAAAAATAGGCCATACTGAGCAAGCATGCGCCCTCTAGTGGCTGGAGGAGAAACCGCAGCCCACACAACTAAGAAGTACACAGCATGATTAAACAGCACACTGCCCCCAGTGGCCACCAGGAGAACAGACAGTCAGATCTCTCTCTTTTTTTTTTAATAAGAGAAACTGCAAATAAATGCAGACTTACCATTCCTGCTGCAGGACTCTGAACATAACAGTCCAATCTTCACCCATCACGGCGAGCTTGTCATAAAAGAACTTCAGAGACTGGGTCCCCCTTAATGTGGGGTCCACTCCCCTGGACCTGTATAGCACCCTGCAGGAATGCATCTTGGTCAGAGCAAACACTGCACAGGGCTCCATTTCGCAGGGTTCAGCACCATAAGGCTGCATTACAGGCAAACCTTGAGGAATCTTCTCTTCTTCCAATGAGGCTCGGGTACCATCCATTTTGGCTGATAGCTTTTTCAAATGGATCTGAATGAAGTCCATGATTCTTAATAAAACCATCCAGACCACCAAATATGCTCCAAGAGCACATGTATCACATTAATGACCACCACCTTATAGACACTGGTGAAAAAACTGATGTGCTCCCTGTGTAGGAGGGGTTATATAGGGGAGGACTTCCTGTTTGATTGTTCTGATTGATCTACCAGTGTCCATTCACCTATAGGTGGCGTATAACCCAAGTAGTTATTATAATAACCGGCTCTGTGTCCTTTGATGTAAGATAAAGAAATCAGGATTTTCATTGCTCCCAAATCCATACCTCCCAACTTTTTGAAATGGGAATGAGGGACACCTTTTCGCAAAAGTATGCAGGCATAGGACACACTTCCTGCCACGTTCCCCTTAAAGGAGAATTGCATGGAAAAAATGATGGGTAAACCCACAAGTGCTTTTTTACCACTACTATTCCTTTATACTGGCTTTTGAAATTTACAAATGCAGCAATTTAGAAATTGGATGAAAGGTTTAGCATTGAGAAACACTTTTTGAAAGATAAAGAGTATATTTTATATACAACTATATAGATCAGACCAAAATGAGGGACAAATGAGGAGGAAAGAGGGACAGAGGGAATTTGTTCCAAATCAGGGACAGTCCCTCGAAATCTGGGACAATTGGGAGCTATGCCAAATCCTGTAGGGTGGATTACTCCTTTGGCACCGTGTACAAGCACCAAGCAGGGGGTCCTCATTATCCTGAATTTCCAATACATCTAGAAAAAAACAGGCCGGGGTAGACCGTAAAAATCAATGCTTGTAAAACTTTATTATTCCAGGACAAGCAACAGGAAGCCCTGCCTGGAACTCCTTCACTGACACATCACAATCACGTCTGGGCTCCACCATAGAGATCTCAGGAAGTTAGGAGCTCACTGGATTTCTGGTAGATCAGCAGGTATTTATCTCTACCTGCCGCATTTTAGAGAAACAAAAACGTAAGGAAGTATACATATATTGGAGAAATGTACTGAATACATTTTTTGCCCTAGCATATCCTTTAAAGTGGTATTAAGCCCCAAAGCAAACATTTATTACATTGCAGCTTACCAATTCTTAGATGTGATGGGCAGCATTAGTTTTCTTTTTTTAGGCTTTCTGTCTTTAGTTTTTAGCTTGTGATGTGGTAAGTAAATCTGTTGTTTTTCAACAGAACAAGTTCTGCTGCAGGTATATCAGTTGTAGGGTTGAGGCAAACCATTTACTACTGACAGGGGTGCCTAAAATGACAAGCTTTTATTTATTAAGTAACCCAAAAGGAAAAAAAACCTGCTGTAACTGTTTGTAAAGTATTAGCTGGAGTTTGGCTTCAATTTCTTTGTGTATCTAAATCTGTTACTACCTCTAACACTCCGCTCCCCCTAGTCTGACAATGCTGCTATCTGCTGTTCCCTCTGTGCTCCTACATCCAGAGTACATCCATACTAATACATTAGAGTACATCCTGCTAATACAGGAGGTGTGTTACTGGCCAGATCACCAGGTAAAAGCATAGGAAAAAAAAGCCTAAACATCTATGTGGTTGCGGTTGATGCGGTTATCAGGCACAATTTGTGGTGCGTTTTGCATTTTTAAACCCATGTTTTTAATGCGCTTTTACATGCAGTTTTCATGCATTTTGTGTTTTGCATTCTTTTTAAAAAACTGTGAATAGCTGCTTGTTAAGGAGCAGGCTGGGAAGCTGGCTGCGGTGTCCTTAACAACCAATGAGTCATTAGCTGTCTGCTCACAGCTCAATGTAAAAATAGACTTGCCAGCAAAAATAAAAACGGAAAAAAAAAATCGGGAAAAATAAGGGCTTGGGGTCCCCCTCCAATCCATACCAGGCCCTTTGGGTCTGGTATGGATTGGGGATGACCCCACGGCAAAATTTAAAAAAACTTTACCTTTAAAGTCCATACTAGACCAGAAATATTTTTTTTTTATTGCCGGCAATTCTTGCTTTTTTTCATTCAGCTGCCAGTGGGGAAGCCCGCTGACAGCTGATGACTCATCGGTTGTTAGGGACGTGGTAGCCGGCTTCCCGGCCCACTCCTTAACAACCAGCTATACACAGTGTGTTAAAGAGAAAAACAAATAGCAAAACACATGTAAAAACACATCAAAAAGGCAATATTTGCTTTTTGGTGCGGGTCTATTGAAGTCTATGACACACAAAACGCAATCTGCTGCATGAAAAAGGTCCCTGACCCCTTCCAAAAACACAGTGACTGAAGAACGTATAGATGTGAATGTATACCATAGGAAACTATGTTAAAGAGGAGTTCCCATTAAAAAAAAAAATATTAAAAGTCAGCAGCTACAAATACTGCAGCTGCTGACTTTTAATTGGACACTTACCTGTCCCAGGGTCCAGAAGTGCGGGGGATCGAAGCCCCGCTCATCTCCCCCTCCGTTCGGCAGCACCAGCATTGCAACTGTGGGCGCCGGGCTGTGGCTTCACAGCCGGGCACCCACTGCGCATGTGCGAGCGACGCCGCACGCCGTGATGTCACCAGCCAAGGCACTGAAAGAGGCAGACTACGAGGGATCCCCTAGCAACAGGCATTTAGAGGTGAGTAAAAAAAAAAAAAATCTTCAAATGTTTTTTTTTTATTTTTTTTTAGGCACATTCATGTATTTTTTTTTTTTGGGTGGAACACCGCTTTAAATGGACTGTAGTGTGTTTCTGCAAAACGCACAAAAAAAATGCATAGGTGTGAAGCTAGAGTAAAAAAAAAAATGCAGACACCCCCATCTAATGATTGCTAAGCTGTATTGTATTACAATATAAAAAACCCAAAAGAGGGTAAAAACTGCGCTCGGATATCAAAAGGCAAAAAATTCAAGCTGCCAGCACCCCAAAAGTCCAGTATCTGACACCTAAATATATGGTAAACAACAAAGCGCAGCGCTAAAATACAAATATGATATAAGCAAAAGTGAAATCTCACCATGTGACTATAACATAAATCGGTGAACATAAATAATCAAACCAAAAAATAATGAACAAAGAGCATAAATTACAAATGCATGTGAGATAAGAATAGAATAGGATCTAAAAAAGATCTGAAAAAAAGTTCAAACAGATATATTTAATCCACAGGTAGATATAAAACACCCATCCAGGAAAGATGTGAAAAAAGTGCCAGTAGATGATCCACCGTGAAGTGAATAAGTAGAATCTGCTTACCGGACGGCGATGACTGCTAATACAGCAGTCTCGCCCAGCATAGGGATTAAGGTCTCCCAAAACCAGGGGTGTAATGCGGGACCAGCAGCTTTAACAGTCGGTCGTTACCGGAAATGTAAAACAGAATACTTCCATAGCGTAAAACCATATGATAAAAGGGATTTTTATTAAAATGAAGGAATCACACTTACAATTTTGTAGAAAATATGAGGCATAAAGTGTATCAGACAAAGCGGCGGTGTCTCCGTGTACTGCGATCCACTTCCTGTACTAGCAAGCCCATCCAAGAGCGTGATGACGTCACCGTCGTAGGCTCCTCCCTACGCGTTTCGTCACGATAGGACGTCGTCTGGGGATTGGCCGGGCGAGACTGCCGTAATAGCAGTCATCGCCGTCCGGTAAGCAGATTCTACTTATTCACTTCACGGTGGATCATCTACTGGCACTTTTTTCACATCTTTCCTGGATGGGTGTTTTATATCTACCTGTGGATTAAATATATCTGTTTGGACTTTTTTTTCAGATCTTTTTTAGATCCTATTCTATTTTTATCTCACATGCATTTGTAATTTATGCTCTTTGTTCATTATTTTTTGGTTTGATTATTTATGTTCACCGATTTATGTTATAGTCACATGGTGAGATTTCACTTTTGCTTATTTAATATTTGTATTTTAGCGCTGCACTTTGTTGTATTATATTACATTTTTGGTTTTGGGTTTAATACCGCGTTGAAAAAAACTGACCCCAAAAGCATTTTTATTTCCCTTCAATTAACCACTTTCGCTGATTGCCGCCATTACTAGTAAAAAATGAAAAAATAAAAATACAAATATCCCTTAGTTTGTAGACACTATAATTTTTTATTGGGATTTTTTTTTACCAAAAATATATAGCAAAATACATGGTCGAAATTGATGAAGAAATTAGATTTTTTTCTATTTTTTTATTGGATATGTTTTATAGCAGAAAGTAAAAAATATAGTTTTTTTTCAAAATGGTTGGTCTTTTTTTGTTTATTGCGCAAAAAATAAAAAACCGCAGAGGTGATCAAATACCATCAAAAGAAAGGGGAAAAAAGGACATCATTTTATTGTACGGCCGTGCAATTGTCAGTTAAAGTAACGCAGTGCCGTATCGCAAAAAATGGCCTGGTCATGAAGGGGGGGGGGGGGGGGTAAATATTCCGAAGCTGAAGTGGTTAAAATCCATTTAACCAAAGTTTCTGTTTTTTTAGAAAAAAAAGCTCTCATTCAAAATAGCAAACCAGACGGTAAAATGACACAGTATGATTTGTATTGTATTTCTTTAAGCAAACGCTATTTATGAGCGCAAGCAATATACAACGCTGAGCGGCTGATCTGTGTGCACAGTGAACAATGAGCACAGATGGTATTGATTTATGAAATAAATGATTGTAATTTCAGGTTTTACAGTTATTTTGAGCTCATGCAGATAATCTGACAGATGTTTTAATATCGCCCGACTGATTTGCAGTTTTGTCACAGTCCACAAACAGTCACAGCTGCCGCCTCAAAGTTATTGGAGACACCCGACAAAAGGGGAGATTTTCATGCATCATTTTTATGATCACTGATAGGAGATTAAATAGATTTTCTCAGATTACACCTGCAACGCCTCTACAAAATATGTATAAAAAATGAAAAGTTAAAATAAATGTGGAAAAAAAAAAAGTCTCCTCCAACATCTGGAGAATATGGCTATCACAGACGTTAAATAAAACTACCAATTTATTTAGGGTACATTCACACCAGCAGACCACAGTGCATCGCAATGTTCACTTTTTTTAAAACAAGAGCTGTGAAATACAGCTCTTGGTCTACACCAGTGGTCTACAAACTGCTGCCCGGGGGCTGGATGTGGCTCTTTGATTCCCTTTATCTGGCCCTTGGGGCGCTATTCCTCCCACTGATACGAGGCACTGATTCTGCCACTGACACCAAAAATGTGGCAATTCCTACACGGACACGAACAGTGTGGCACCAGTGGCGGTTCGTGTTTTTTTTTTAGGGGGGCGGCAGCGGCATTAGAACAACTGGAAGCTACTCCCCCTCCCTACTGTGGATGCATGAGTGTGAGCAGCGGTCGGAGCTGCTGTGGCCATCTTCCAGGTGTGGGCTCAGGTGTCCTCTCCTGGAGTCCTCTCTGCTTCTCCCGGCGCTAGATGTCCAATAGGATCTCCTAATGTTTTAGCCAATCGGGAAACGGGTTTCATACCTGCTTCCCGAGAGGAGGATCAGTGTTGCAACAGCGAATATTCATTTGCTGTTGCAACATACCTGGGTGGGCTCTGGACGCATCCTCTGCGGCACCTCAACGACCACAACATACAGTGTAATACTGACATAACATCACCCACATAGGTTGGACTTGATGGACTTCAACCTCACCTACTATGTAACTATGTAGAGAAAAGAAAATCACCGCTCTAGTAAAGTCAATCAGAAGTATACCTCTCCTCCAAGCTGGAAGTCCCAGGTGCCGGCATTGCTTGTAACAATAAATGTTGAGAAAAATCCTGGACAGCCACACTCAAAATAATCGCCTTTATTGATAAAATATCAAAAGTACATGCCACAGCAAGAAGTACAAGAAAATCTGACGCGTTTCACACTAAACTTAGTGCTTAATCATAGCCATAATCATGGCTATGATTAAGCATTAACCACTTCCGGACCGCCCACTGTATATATACGTAATTTTTTTGAAGATGGATATCTCGGTAACGGCAGCAGCTGCTGCCACAACCGAGGTATCCATCTTTTCAGCGGGCGGTTCCGTACACGATAATGGTGGTCTCTACGGCGGGTTCGCCGCGAGATCACCGTTATCGGCGGCGGGAGAGGTGCCACCCCCCCTCCCGCCGCTCTCCCGCACCCTCCGCCGCTTATCGGAGCCGTCGTTAGCGGCGGAGGCGATCGGGTCCTTTCCCTGCTGAGGTATGGAGACGAGTGAGGCCAAGATGGCGCCCACCCATCTCCATACCATGTGACGGCCGGAGCGACGTCATTACGACGGCTCCGCCCACTTCTCTTAAAGGCACAATTTTTTTAGTGTCATTTTTTTAAACGACTTTTTTTTTTTTTTTTTTTTTTTTTTTGCATTTTAGTCTAAATATGAGATCTGAGGACTTTTTGACCCCAGATCTCATATTTAAGAGGACCTGTCATGCTTTTTTCTATTACAAGGGATGTTTACATTCCTTGTAATAGGAATAAAAGTGATCCAAATTTTTTTTTTTAAAAAACAGTGAAAAAATAAATAAAATAAAATAAAATAAATAATAAAAAAAAAAAAAAATTTTTTAAAGCGCCCTGTCCCGACGAGCTCGCGCGCAGAAGCGAACGCATGCGTGAGTAGCGCCTGCATATGAAAACGGTGGTCAAACCACACATGTGAGGTATCGCCGTGACCGGTAGAGTGAGAGCAATAATTCTAGCCCTAGACCTCCTCTGTAACGCAAAACATGCAATCTGTAGAATTTTTTAACCGTCGCCTATGGAGATTTTTAAGGGTAAAGGTTTGACGCTATTCCACGAGCGGGCGCAATTTTGAAGCGTGACATGATGGGTATCAATTTACTTGGCGTAACATTATATTTCACAATATAAAAAAAAATTGGGCTAACTTTACTGTTGTCTTTTTTTTTTTTTCAAAAAAGTGAATTTTTTCCAAAAAAAGTGCGCTTAAAAGACCGCTGCGCAAATACGGTGCAAAAAAAAGTATTGCAATGACCGCTATTGTATTCTCTAGGATGTTAGAAAAAAAACAATATATAATGTTTGGGGGTTCTAAGTAATTTTCTAGCAAAAAAACCTGTTTTAAACTTGTAAACACCTAAAAAGTGTGAAACGCGTCAGATTTCCTGCACTCATAATAGCCATAATCATGGCTATGATTAAGCACTAAGTTTAGTGTGAAACGCGTCAGTTCTGTACTTCTTGCTATGGCATGTACTTTTGATATTTTATCAATAAAGGCGATTATTTTGAGTGTGGCTGTCCAGGATTTTTCTCAACATTAATTATGTAACTATGTAACTTTGACCCGAGCCCACACTATTTTGAAGCCTATGGCTCTAATAAGGTGCTTAAAAAAATCCTGGCAGCTGTAATTCATGCACCTGGTGCTCTGAAAGGGGCCGGACACATGAATAGGGGGCGGCCACGGCAGCCATGGATAGATTCATGCTATGCATGAATCTATCCACTGCATATAGGGGGTGGAGAGGAGAGAGGGGGCAGCGGCCAGGCACCCCTAATGGATGGGCCGCCACTATGGGGTACTATTCCTCCCACTGACACCAATAATGGGGCATGGTTTACTCCCACTCACACCAATGATGGGGCACTGTTCCTCCCACTAATATCAATGATGGGGTATGGTTTACTCCCACTGATGTCAGGACATTTTCTACTCCCACTGGGCCCCCCTAAAATCTGAATGACAGTAAACAGGCCCTTTGTTTAGAAAGTTTGGAGATCCCTGGTCTACACTAATGATTGTAATCTGTCAGGACTGGCTCCTAATCACGTAATCACTGTGACAGACAATCATAGTGGTCACATGATCGGCCAGTCTTTCGAACACCCTCCACCCCCCAATCCTGAAGTCCACCTATAGCAGCTTCCTGTGATGGGGTGGCAATGATGCTGCACTACTTCTAAATTCAGAGCAGAGTTGCTGCTTTCATGTAGGCTGTGCCTGCTTGCACTACAGTGGGAAGAGAAAATGTTACAGGGGGTGTGGCATTGTCACAGCTGTTTCAAAGACCTGTATATTGTCAGTCAGCACCTATCTACACCTAGTCTATTCTGGATTGACAGCACTGCCTCTGTTGCTGAAACCCTCCCATTGTGAGTTGCAGTGTCTGGGAGGGGGAGTGTGTGAACCTCAAGTGAAGGTTTTTTTTTTATTTTTTTTATTACTTTATTACCACCTGGCCATTTACTACCATTGCTAGGTGACTGGCTTGCCTTTCTACTCCAATCTGGCGACACGCTGTGCACATACACCAATGCAGACGTCCGTCGTTGCCATGCCACTCCATGACGCCGGCGGCGGTCTGCAATTAGACAGGGAGCTCACAGGTGCTAAGTGAAGAGAAAAAGAAAGAAAAAAAAAAAGTGAAAACTGAGTGTGAAAGTGAGTCATGGCCACTCCACCTCGAAGATATGGAAAGTGAAAAAAAGACGAAAATTTAAATAAAATATGAAAATAAAGGAAAAGAGAAAGAAAAAAGGAGAATAGGAAAAATGAAAAGAAAAATATACAAGTTATAAAAAGGAAACAAAAACCAAAACAAAATTTTTAACAAAAATAAATGAAAATAAAAGTAAAAATAACTATAGAAAAAATAAAATAAAATAGAATAAAATCAAAAATGAGAAATGAAAAATGTAAAAAATGAAAAAATGAAAAAAATAAAAAAAAAATAAAATGAAAATTGAAAAATAAAAAGCGAAAAAAGAAAAAAAGAAAAAGGAAAAAAAGAAAAAAATTCTTTGTGCCAGCTACCATGATAGACAAAGAAGCAGAATAGCTGCGAAGCAGATACGCAGATAAAGTATAGAATAAAAGATTAAAATTGTTGATACATTACAACCATAACACCATAATCAAATTATCAAATTCTTGAAGACAAATTATCTGTCTTCAAGAAAACACAGATAGGATAGAGTGGTATTAAGACCCCCTGGCTGGACTGTGCCCAAGGTATATGTCCAGTATGCCTCACGGCGAAGGAGTAGATGATCATGGTCCCCCCCCCTCACTGGTCGTGATATTTGTTTAATGACCATGCCCCTTAATTTGTGTACTTGATGCTTCTTAGCGATAAAGTGTATTGCTACAGGTTTGTTTAAATCGGGAGCTTTACCTTTCAGGGTCCTCTCCAGCGCTACTCTTATATCACTCCTATTTTTCTGGAATCATAGTTTAAAAGGGCCAACTGTTTTCCCTACATACACTAATGAGCAGGGACATTTTAAAATGTAGACACAAAACTCTGTGTTGCAGTTCATATATCCTTGTATGCGATATTGTCTGACATTATGTGGGTGGGTGAAATGTTCACCACATATCATAGAGTTGCAAACGTTACAATTATAACATTGGTAACTTTTTTGTGAGATTCTAACCTTTGGCTTAACATATTTAGATCTCGGGTCTGCCTGTACCAATATGTCACGCAAGGACCTACTTTGTTTGTGGACTAGTAATGGTGGATTCTTGATACTGGTGGTGAACATACCGTCAGCTCTCAAAATGTTGATGTTGTGTGTGGTCGCCTGCTTAATACGATATGATTCCTGGTTAGAACCATGTATGAACAAAGGCCTATCTACTGTTTTGTTAGTTTTAACCGAATCTGAAGTGGCTCTGCTAAGCGCTTAGTCAAGTGTCATGATAGGATACCCTCGCTCAATAAATTTCCCGTACATGGCCTCTAGTTGTGAATTCCTCTCACTTTCATCAGAGCAGATACGCATTATCCTTTTAAACTGAGAAATGTGTAGGCTATCACAGAGATATTTCGGGTGTGCACTATAGTGTAGCAACGTGTTCCTGTCCAACTATCCTGGGAAATTTCTGGATTGAATATTATTCCCGGCAATATCTTATTCAAATGCCCCACGAACTCATGAAAAATGCAAACTTCACCATCCCAGATTTAAAAAATGTCGTCAATGTATCTTAACCAACACTTGACGTGCTGAGAAAAAAAGCCATATGATAAATGTAATGTTCCTCCATGTATCCAACGAACAAGTTCGCAAATGCCCATGGCTGTACCACGCATGGGCAAACATCGTTCCTTCGATGAGAAAAAATTACTCTCCAGAACAAACTGTAAACCTTCGATAAAAAGTTAATCCGGGGGATTATGGACTGTCAGTTTGGATAAGTAATATCTCACCGCCATCAAGCCGGCTTTGTTTGGTATGCTTGTGTACAAGGACAATGCTTTGGGAGTATTGCATTGGAGGTTTTTGTTTTGGTTTTTGTTTCCTTTTTATAACTTGTATATTTTTATTTTTGTTTTTCCTATTCTCCTTTTTTTTCTTTCTCCTTTCCTTTATTTTCATTTTTTATTTAAATTTTCGTCTTTTTTTCACTTTCCATATCTTCGAGGTGCAGTGGCCATGACTCACTTTCACACTCAGTTTTCACTTTTTTTTTCTTCTTCTCTTCACTTAGCCCCAGTGAGCTCCCTGTCTAATTGCAGACCATCGCCGGCGTCATGAAGTGACATGGCAACGGCGGACATCTGCATTGATGTATTGATCCCCTAGGGCACATATGCACAGCGTGTCGCCGGATTGGAGTAGAAAGGCAAGACCCTAACAGTCACCTATCAACAGCAGTAAATGGCCAGGTAGAAGTACACAATTAAGGAAAGGAGCAGACAGATTAGAAGAGGCTGCAATTGCAGGCTAGTGCTGTGTGCAAATAGGATTCATTTTAGTTTGAACAGAATACTAGTACACTGATCCACACACAGGTTTATGGACAGGATATGATGTCATTGGATGTCAGAGGGCGGGCTGGGGTTATTTCCTCTTTGCACTGATTGGTGAATGGTTCTTTAAATAGTGGACTGTTTGTATCACAATTTGTCACATGCCTGATGAAGGGGTCCTGCATGGCTCCGAAATGTCGTTTTTATTTTTTGACACTATGTGATTAAAGTTTTGGACCCAATTTTGTAGATCCTGGTGTGATGGTGACACTTCCTTCTCATAATCAAGGTACATGACACCCTAACCCCTAATTGTAACCCTAACCCAAACTCCTAATCCTAACCCTAACCTAACCTTAACTCTAACCCCTTACCCTAACGAAAAAAGTTAAAAATAAATGATTAATAATAATAATTAAACAAATAAAAATAAAAGCTAAGGGAAAAGCTAAAAAAGCTGAAATACCTAGCAACAAATGATGCAACAGATGATAGTTTTCGCTATTGGCTAATAAAAGAATGGCAAAGCTCAAAAATGCATGCAAGCCACGCATAAAAACGTGCCAAAATCGCACATAGAATAGCAAGAAAAACAACTGGAAAAGCACTCAAAGATGCTACATTCAGGTGTGAATGCAGCCTTACAGAGGTGCTTCAGGAGGCGGAGTCAGTACAGGAATTACACATTGCAGTCAGCAACGAACCATGTGATATGTAGTCCTTAGAAATTGAAAGTAAACAACAGAGCAGAAGCTGCAGAGCATGCAGGAAATCCAGAAATTTGTGGTAGGCGATGGCCAGCAGACAGGCTGCACTCACACCATGAAAGGAATTTTTTTCAAGTAAGCTTATATTGGATTGTCAAAAATAATTATTGTTTGTATTATTATTACTGTACAATGCTGACATTATACAAATCAAAATGCATGCTGTGACTATTAATCTTATTTAATTAGCAAATTGTATGCCTATCTGAACTTATACACACAGCTTCACTTAAATATGAACAATAAAAATCAGTAAAGCATATGCTGTTTTACATGTTTTGCATCACAGATCATACTGCACAGCACAGGGCACTACTCTGTTTCCCTCATTTATAATTGGATAATACAGCATTAGGGATGAGCTTGGGTTTGGTCCAAACCTATGTTCAACCAAACCGGAAGGAAGCTGTCAGGGTGAGCCAATCAGCTACGGTCTGCACATACACAAAGGGGCCGGGCTGCAGGTGACCTCATTGACCTAATATGACCACATGGTCATATTAGGTCAATGTTAGTGACTGAAATCAAGCTCATCCCTATCCCTGATAGTAGGCAATTGTGCTGCAAGTTTGAAATTGACTTGCTAAGCTATTGTGACTTGCCAGGCTTCACAAGTTTGTTGCACAATTGCAGGAAGTCCACATTACATGACTTCAGATCAACTTTCTTTGCAAACATTCTGCAAGTCTGCTGCACATTTTGGTTCAGTTATGTTGTGCAATAGTCATCCCACCACAGGGGGCACTGTAGCTGAATTTTCAGCTTTGCACTCTGCTGTAGACTTGCAGAGCACTTGCTGTAGACTCACCACTGCAATATTGCTCTTGCTAGAGACTTCCCACACAAATTTGCTACAAATTGGAAAAGTGTCAACTAGAACTTGTACTTCAAGTGTTTTGAAAGTGTACAACTTACCAGTGAAAATGTGCAGCAAGTTAACAGACTTATGCCCCGTACACACGGTCGGACTTTGTTCGGACATTCCGACAACAAAATCCTCGGATTTTTTCCGACGGATGTTGGCTCAAACTTGTTTTGCCTACACACGGTCGCACAAAGTTGTCGGAATTTCCGATCGCCAAGAACGCGGTGACGTCAAGCACGTACGACGAGACTAGAAAAGGCCAGTTCAGAACCAAGCGCGGCACCCTTTGGGCTCCTTTTGCTAATCTCGTGTTAGTAAAAGTTTGGTGAGAGACGATTCGCGCTTTTTCAGACTCGTGGCTTTCAGATCGTTTTCTGCCGTTCAGTTTGTGCTTGTGGGTTTGTATCTGCTCTTCAGTGCGTGCAGTCAGTTCGTATTGGAGTTTTCTGTGCGATCTTGTCCGCTTGTTGCTGTTTTTCAGGTCGCTCTTCACAGGCCTTGCTGTTCTTCAGTGCGTTCTGTTACTTCGTTCTGAGCAGCCGACCGTTTTGTAGCCATGTTTCGTATGCGTACTCCTCGTAGAGTTCGTGCTGTGCGGGGGCTTGGTGTTGGGGTCCTGACCTTGACACAAGTCCAGTCCATGAACAGGGTGGGGAGGAGTTCATGGACCAAGATTTGGCTGCTTCAGCGTGACCAGTTCTGTCATATGCCTTTGCTCCGTGAGATCCGTGAGAATAATCCTGATGATTTCAGGAACTTTCTCCGGATGACGGACCCCGTGTTTCACCGTTTGTTGGCTTCGCTGACCCCCTATATTAGCAGGCAGGATACCTGCATGAGGCAAGCCATCACTCCGGAGCAGAGGTTGGTCGCTACCTTGCGGTATTTGGCCACAGGGAGAAGCCTGCAGGACTTGAAGTTCTCGACAGGCATCTCCCCCCAGGCTCTGGGTATCATTATCCCAGAGACCTGTTCTGCCATCATCCAGGTCCTGCAGAAGGAGTATATGAAGGTAAGATTTTTATCCTTTTATATCACATTTTATTGTATTGAATGTTTGATAATATATTGTATTTCTTCCCTCATTCCCTAATTACCATGATTGTAATATGCTGTGAATGTCCCCTTTGTCCTCATGCATGCTGGATTTTTATGTAATTATTATTTTAGGTCCTTCATACATATTTGCCCTTCAATAACCTCCCCAGCATGGTGTCTCCTGCCCTATATTCACCTCATGTAGTCACTTAACAATGTATTTTATCAGCTCCATAGTAGTGCTTTACCCCAAACACCCCCTAAAATGTTTTGAAATGTTATTTTTGATTTAAATTCAGGCAGAGTGGCAGAGGCTTTTTTTTGTGGTGTCCCCAAATTTTTTGTAACCCTCCCTCCCCCAACTGCTAAGTCAGCTGATCCCAATTCTCTATCCTCAATCATCTATCTGCTGACTTTGCCAAACCCATACACACTATACCCATCTCTTTAGTGCTCAGATTTATGGATTAATTCCCCAAAGCATGTAGTGCAAGGGCCTGCCTGTATACTTTCCAATGGTACTGTTTAAAGTTCTTGTATCCTATTATGATCTTGATAGGTAATAGCAGAATGTCCAAATGTGCTCAAATGTGTACAGTGTGTATTTATATCTTTGTATTATGACACTTCTTACCTGTCCAGTGGGCTGCCAATAGTGTAACTAAGGAGGGGCTGTTCCAAGTAATACCCTGTATTTAGGCATTCATCTCTCAATGAAGTGAAGAGGGTTACCTGTCCAAGAGTTCCCCCCCCCCTATAATGTTAGAAATGGCCCATGAGGGGGGGAGGGGGAATATGATAGGTGTACCTTATACTTTGTTGTTGTTAAATTCCCCTTAATAAATGCTATCTGGAGGTTGACCCATAATGTTTGTGTCTAATCTGCTTGCCAGGTTTCTGTGAAAAAATAGTAATGTTTATTGTTTTTTCCTCAACAGTTTCCTTCCACGCCACAGGAATGGCAGACTGTGGCCTCCCACTTTGCCCAGCGGTGGGACTTTCCTAACTGCGGAGGGGCAATTGATGGGAAACACGTCCACATCGTCCCACCACCCAACTCGGGGTCGTACTATTATAATTACAAGGGGTTTAATAGTATAGTGATGTTGGCGGTGGTGTCGGCTAATTACGACTTCTTGTATGTGGACTTGGGGAAGAATGGCCGGATGTCCGATGGTGGAGTCATCGCCCAGACGGAGTTCTACAGGCGTCTCCAGAATGGCAGCTTGGACTTGCCACCTCCAGAGGACAATGTTGAAGGTTTCCCATTTGTGTTCATTGCTGATGAAGCATTAGCGCTGGGGGACCACCTGATGCGGCCATTCCCGATGAGGACCCTCACCCCGGAACAGAGGGTTTTTAATTACCGGCTGGCCAGAGCCCGAAGAGTGGTGGAGAACACATTTGGAATCCTGGCCAGCCGGTTCCGATTATTTATGACACCCATCCATATGGCGGAGTATAAACTGAACCATATAATACTTGCCTGCTGTGTTCTCCATAATTTTCTACAAAAACATTCAGCCAACTATGCTGGCTCAGTTGGGCCTGAGGCCGGAATCCCAAATACATCAACAATGACGGCACTTGAAAGCGGCCGTCCTGGCTTGCCCTCCCTGAATGCCCGTGATGTCCGGTTACGCTACCTGGAGTTCTTTGCGGGTAGGGGGGCTATCAATATGCCAGACAATCTGTGACACCTTTTTCAAATAAAAAACAACCAAAAGAAATTCTTGGTGGACATTTACTGCTTGTGTTTGTTTTAGCTGACCCTGACAGAAATGTGTTGAGTGCAGAAAATGTCGTGATTGGGTAACCTTATAAAAAACAGTGTTGGCTGGTACTTCCTAAATGCAAAAACACATTTCACTACAAGTGCACTTGCAACTGCACTGAACCTGCACTTGTAGTGCAAAGAGGATTTGCCCTTAGGAAATAACCCCCATTTGTGCATAAAACAACAATTACATCACCCCAAAAGTGTTGTAGTGTTGAGACAATAATCCACACATTCTTGAGTAAGGCACTTTTTTAGACCTGCACAATCACATGCGCATTTACCAAAGGTTTTTAAAACAAACCAACATGTTTGTTGTATAACAATGTTTGCAGTAGCATTATGAAAAATCAAAATATCCATTTCAGATAAAACAGGCCTGTGTAAAACCAACAAGAAAGCCAAAAAACTTGAACTTACAAAGTTCACATTAGTTAAAACCTGAAGGCTATATCAGACATCAGTATTTAGGAACTGGGTTTGATCTAGCGTTCAGATGGGGGGAAATCACCCCTGGAAAAGCCAAATTTGGAAGATGCACACCAATTTACGAATGGCAACATGTGCTATCTGCCATCAGGGGGGATCAAGGGACGTGTTTTGGGGGAGAAAGCCTTTCCTCAATGCAACTTTATAATTGAGGAAGGTGTTGCACCCCCAAAACGCGTCCATTGATCTCCCGTGATGGCAGATAGCACATGTTGGCACACTGTGTGCATCCTCCAAATTTGGCTTTTCTAAACATTTTAAAAATTTTTGGAAGATTGGACCACATTAATAAAACAGGTGATTTTGTGGGGTTTAAATTCGCCCCAAAACATCAATGATGTTATTATTTTTTTTAATAACATCACTGATTTGGTTCTGGATGTTTTGCAATTGGAGATTACACCCCATGATCTCCCCGATAAGTATCTGGGCA
Source organism: Aquarana catesbeiana (assembly GCF_042186555.1). Classification (NCBI taxonomy): domain Eukaryota; kingdom Metazoa; phylum Chordata; class Amphibia; order Anura; family Ranidae; genus Aquarana; species Aquarana catesbeiana. The sequence continues at coordinate 758,266,180 of NC_133325.1, read as the reverse complement.
CTTTCTGAAGTAAAGCGTTCAGGATCCCTCACATCACGATCACCTAAAAAGAGATAAAGAACAAAAAAAAGGTCTCAAAAATCTGCCACCATCCATCTCTTTTACCTGAGCCTGTGGTCGCAGACACTCACCTGTTGTGGTGCCAATCTCCACCACGTCTTCTTCTTCCTCCTGCTCTTCTTCTTCGTTTGGGGGTATTTCACCTTCTTCCATAGGTGGGGGGTCTGTGGTCTCCTCGGATGAGGGCTGTCCTCTGAGTCTTTTCTCCCCTATATAAAACAAAAATGGTATAATTAGCACACAGATATTTGATGGCAGAACTCGAAATAGGAAACATTGCTTGGAAGTGGGGTACAATTGTCTATTTTAGCCGAGTTCCAAGATGTATATTTTTTTTATTGCCCTTTGTCAAGCTGCAATACTTTACATGTTTGGTACAAGCTTCACAGATGTAGCCCCCCCTATAGTATACACTGGAGCACCTGTGTGCCCCCCTAATAAAAATGGTGTTCTGGGGTCCCACACTAGTGCTCCAGTGTCCAGATGTGAAAACAGCTGCTCAGTGTCCTCTCCTTACACACAATCTAGTTGTCATTTCATTCTAGTAACAAACCCATCTACACAAACAAATCTTTGGCATCCAAGTAGGCCCCAAAAAATGTGTGAAAATGCATATGGCCTAAACAATGGTGTTCTAGAGGCCGAAATAAAAATGTTTGATACGAACAAATAATGGGCCCATGAACATTAAAGTTGCCCTTTTAAAGTTACAATTAATAAAAGCATATGGAGCAGAACGAACGTAATAAAGACAGAAAGAATAGGAACACAGCACAACTACTTACTTTTTTGCAGCACTCTCCGGATCTTTCGGTACTGCTCTGGCTCTCTCAACTTCAGGTCCGACCACCGCTTCCTGAGCTGATCTTTAGACCTTCGTACCCCGAAATTCCGCTCTAGACTCCTGACCACTTTACCAATGATTTTTGCCTTTCGGATGTTGGGGTTGGGGTAAGGCCCATATTTTCCGTCATAGTCGGACTTCCTCATGATGTGTACCATCTCCAACATCTCCCCAAACGACATATTTGTGGCCTTAAAACGTCTCCTTCTGGATCGGGACGTGCCTGGATCCGGGCTTTCCTCCTCCTCCTCCTCGTTGCTATAATTAGCATGCACCTGCTGTAACTCTGCCATCATGCTCTTCACCCACTGCGCCGAACTAAAAGGGGCGGGGAATACACTAGAAAGAACGTCAGGGGCGGGCGGAGTTACACGCATGCGCAGTGTGTATAAAGCGTAACACGCGTGCGTATTACGTACGATCTGTGAGCGGAGGAAGGAGCATTGGACGCGCCGATCGTAAGAACGAAGGTAAGAGACAAACTTGTGCCTATACTGCTTCTAGATTGAGGCCTATATTGTAACAAGATTAGGAGAGTTTTGTCTGACATTAGGCTTTGTCTTGTGTTGTGTCTTGCAGTGAACATGGATATCTTAATGAGAGATACTGACTTCATGTCACTATTCATTGATATGCTAAGTGAGCTGCCCTGTCTGTGGGAGATTACCCACCCCCATTTCAAGAACCAAGCAAAGAGGAAGGCAGCACTGGAGCAATTGTGTGAAATTGTGAAGCAGGTGATCCCCACGGCAGACATCACTTATTTAAAGATTTTCATTGGTGGCCTGAGGAGCACATATCTGAGGGAGCGCAATAAAGTCCTGGATTCACAGAGATCCGGAGCAGCAGATGACATCTATGTCCCCAGGATGTTGTACTACGACAGGCTGCACTTTCTGGCAGGCCAGACTGAACCCAGGCCATCCCTCTCCAGTCTTCCTTCCACGCTTCCTTCCCCCCCGGCTGAGGCTTCTGACGCCCAACCTGGGCCTTCCAGGCCGCATGTGGAGGAGCCCAGATTGAGCCAGGTATAGCATTTCTGTAAATATTTCTGCTTGTCCAATCAATGATGTTAACTAGATGTTAGTTTGGAGTACTAATTTAGGATTGTGATTGATGATGCAAAACATTACAACTATGTCCCTTTTTCATACACAGGGAAGTCTCAGCCAGGAGGTGGCCGGGCCGAGCCGGCTGGCTGATATCAAGGTCCCTCCACCCCCCCTGAAAAGAGAAAGTGGCAAATAGGACGAGTGCCCTAGAGGAGGCGGCTATCAGATTCTTTTGGAGGGCTACAGAGGTCCTGGGAGCACCCCACACCAGGCAGGAGAACATTGCTGCCTTCATAGCATATAAAATGCAGAGGATGGAGGAGGGCCAAAAAGCCATGTGTGAGGCCCTCATATCAGAGGCTCTGGAGAAAGGTATGAGGGGCCAAATTACATCTCACACACAGCTTTGGGATGGTCCTCCTCCTCCTCCCTCTCCTCCAGGTCCTCCCAGTCCTCCTCCAGGTCCTCCCAGTCCTCCTCCAGGTCCCCCCAGTCCTCCTTCTCCTCCAGGTCCTACTCCTCCTCCTGCCACATCTCCAACTGCACAGCCACAGCCCGGAAGGAAGTGTGAAAGGAAGACCAGAGAGTGATTGCCCTGGGTCCAGTCTGGTCGGCCAAAAAATGCAGCCTCTTGTGGTACCACAGCCTGGGGACACAGATGTCATCTGCTGCTATCCGAGTCTCTGTGAATCCCGGACCAGACTGCCCTCCCTTACATATGGACTCCTCAGGCCACCAATTTTGATGTTGAAGAATTGATGTCTGCCGTGGGGGTCCCAGGCTTCGCTAATTTCTCCTGTTGATCCAGTGTTGCCTCCCTCTTTGTTTGGTTCTGATCCTTTAATAAAGGATTTTTGTTTTGAATTATACTCTCCTATGTGTTTTACTTCAAAAATGATGGTTTGTTTGTGAGGATTCAGGTACATTTCTAATATACAATGTGAAATGAACAAGGGACACCAACCAATCTCCTTGAGATTAAATAATAAAAGATATCAATGGTGTTGGGGTAACTTGCCACACAAAACACACACAAAAATATTCTGGAGTAAAAATAAAAATAACATTGAACAAAGATCAGCCTTGGAAAAAATCCAAACATTAAAGAAAAAAAAAGGCTTAAAAACAAAATAAAAAAAACATAAAAAATATAAAACTGTCAGATGTGACAACTAATAACAATATATTGAGGGAATCCCACTAAAAAAACACAAATAAAAGTTTGTGAGAAGTGTGTGTGAATATGAGCAGCAAAACTACTTAATTCTTGTCACATTATAAAGAAGAAGAGAGTGCGCTGTATTAAACCATTTTTTACATTGCAGCGTGACGAAAGTGCTGTATCCATTGCGAACGCTAAGTTTACCAGAACGAGCTGTCCCGTGTCGGAATTTCTTCTGAGCATGCGTGGCACTTTTGCATCGGAACAGGCCACACACGGTCGGAATTGACGCGATCGGATTTTGTTGTCGGAAAATTTTATCTCCTGCTGTCCAACTTTGTGTGTCGGAAAATCCGATGGAAAATGTCCGATGGCGCCCACACACGGTCGGAATTTCCGACAACACGCTCCGATCGGACATTGTCCATCGGAAAATCCGACCGTGTGTACGGGGCATAACACTTCAACACTGCCACAAATTTGTGGCAAGTTATCCTTGCTAGTTGGGATACAGCATACATTGTCAATGTATATGATAAGAAACAACTCAGTTGTACTCACGAAGCACCATACTGTCCATAGCAGAGGAACTCTTGAGTCCTGCACTTTGGCGTTTACAGAGAAAAGGGGCCCCTCTGCAGATAACCCTTTCCCATCTGGTCGAAATAAGATGCTGTTACAGGTGTTTGCAGCCTAGATCACACTGAATAGATGCTACTTTAAGTAACATACCACCTGCAGTGGAATACCTGAGCCCTGGGATTCAGTGTGCACAAGGTGGAGAGCAGGTTCTGCATTTAACCCTTTAACTGTGGCTCTATGGAAGGCGTGCACTGCATAGGTCACAGCAACACTGACGGACACCCCCTGTAGCTCAGAAGGTCTATGACAGGCACTGGATCTTGTGGGAGGCTGGGTGTCACACAGACAAGAGGTGTACCTGCTACAACGCCCTTCAGTGAAAATTCAGAGGCACATACTGGGAAGGGGAGAACATTAAAAAGCAGGAAAATCTTCCACCATGCACAATGCAGATGAAACCGTAATAGGTTCAGCTACGTGCACATGTTCGGACCCAGCAGTTAGGGAAAAATTGTCTGATGCATCGGAGTTTAAATTAGGTTTGTGGTACAAAAAGAAGAGTGGAGATTTTGCAGCTTGCATTCTGAAGGCAGAGGATACACCCACCTCAGTTGTCAGGATCTCTCTGAAATCTGCCTGCAGTAGATTAAGTAGTCAGATTAAGGCAAACCAAGTGATCTTTTTAACTTTCTTACCTCCCGACGGGAATTCCTAAAAATGTGTAAGTGCAACCACAAGCAGTTTAGCAAACCGATATCTTTAAAAAGCTCCAAAATTTGCAAATCGGGAGGAGATGCAAGTATCTGCACTTTAAATGAATTTTGGTTCCCCAAAATAAAAGGTCATTCATTTCAACTTCCTTGAAAATGGCTTATAGAATAAAACACCTGCTTCAAGATAATATTTGTGTAGCACCCTCTAGTGTGTGCTAGAAGTAGTGTTAGAATTTAGTAGTAGGTAAAAACATAGTTTAGCTCAGGGCTGAGCCTGAGCTATGGAATCTGGGTCAGGGTTTACTAGAGTTCAGGGTTGGGTGACTCATCCTGGCAGCTCTCTGGTGCCTCCCCCCGGTCTAGAAGGTTGGATAATCCTCTAGAATTAGTGGATAGAGGTTAGGAGGAGCTGCCTTGAATTTTTATGGAGCTTCAGTCAATCCTCAGAGGCTGGCTGGAAGGGGGCTGAGACCACTCTATAAATAGACATGGGCCATGCCAGCAGAGAAAGTCAGGTGGAAGATGGAGATACAGTGATGAGTAGCCTGTCGTTGGCCCTCAGGGGTGCCCCCTAGTCTGGGGGGAGGGAGGGTGTCCTGTCTTGGGCAGGGGCTTGGGTGCTGGAAGGATCCTGCCACAACACAAGCCCTTCCTGGAGGCATGGGAGCAAGAGAAGACAGCAGGAGTAGATCAGCACTGCTGGGGACTAACAAGTGGGGGAGACTGCCACATGTAGCCAGTCTCCCTAAAGAAAGCAGTGTGCTTAAGTCTTCATCCCTCCCTGGGAGATCTCCTGAGAGTCTGCCGGGTGGGCTGGAGAAGAGTCAGTCTGGAGTACTTCTGTGGAGAAGTTAGCCTGGAGGGCTAGAGAAAGGGGCAGCTGCAGCCAAGTGGGTTGGCAGTCCCTGAAGAGGTGGTGCTGGGAGTAGTGGCCACACAGGGGATGTGACAAGCTGTTTCCCTATATTTATGCTACACAACAAGGGGCTTTGAGACTCTGACTGCAAAGGTCTATTGCTTCAATCTGACAGGGAGCCTGTCAGATCATCAATTTTCCTGTAGAGTAAATGGTCTGCCGGGAGATGTAGTCCATAGTCAGTTCTGCAATTCAGCAATGTCTATCCAGAAGACTACAGCTCCCATAATGCTTTTCTCTGTGCTCAGCACGTGATGTCAGTAATTCGAGTCCAGCACTAGGGGGACGTAGGAGCAAGCTGGAATAGTAGGAGGCAAGTCTGCAAAATCCGATAACTGTAGTCCGCTCCTGGCTACAATAACATCAGGTAAACCCGCACAGCCGTAGTCTAACAGCAGCTCCCCATGATCACCTGTGATCCCTGTGTCGACATGCGTAGGGGAGGGGAGAGGATGGTGTAGGCAGCTACAGCCTCACAAGGAGCGAGGAACTGCTTTTAGACTACGGCTGTGTGGCTTTACCTGATGTTATAACTTACTGTTTGCTATGGATTAGTGCGCTGGAAACACCACAAAAGTGTGAGTACCTCTCTTGATGTTTTAATAAAGTGTATTTAAAATGATATAAGCACTATGAAACTTGTTTTAATCTATAGGTACGGAGGAGCACTGACATAAGGATTAGCACAGTAACCTGGAGATTCCAGCCCAGGGCTGGCTCACCAGTGCTAAATAGACATGTACACTGCCGAAAAATTTGTTTGTTTTCATTTCATTTCTTTTTTTGTTTTTTTTGTTTTTATTTTTTGGGTCATTTGTTATGATTGAAATTCATTATTTCTAATAAATTTGTAACTTTGGGAAAATTTATTATGTTCCATTCGTTTAGATGCGGCATTCGTTATTTCAAATAATTTGTAACTTCGGGTTAAATTCGTATTCGTTACATTCACTAACAGTCAAATTTGAAAGGAAATTCCAATACCTATAATTTAATAGTTAGTAATAGTTATTATTATTAGTTGGTTGTTATTTCGGATTTTCAAATTTTCGGATTTTTGTTTTTATTTTCAGATTTTCGTTCTTTTGAATTTTCGGATTTTTATTCTTATTTCGGATTTTCAAATATTCTGATTTTCTAATTTTTGGATTTTCAAATTTCCAAATTTTCGATTTTCCGAATTTACGCCTTTTCGGGTACTTAGAATATTTCTGAATTAGCAAATTTGTCGAATTTCCGCATTCATTTGTAACTAAACGAATTGTACATATCTAGCGCTGACTGACCAAACTTAATTGTGAGGTTGCATACCCTGAGGTGAGGATATTACCACAGGGGGGAGCACAGAAGTGGTGGAACGATTGATTACATATGGAGCACTACTGCACGGATTAATTAATTTTAAGGAATTCATAAAGGATTTACACCTATGGACTTGTGTATTATTAGGCACTGAATCAATGCACCGGTGGACATTAATTTGCATGATTATTTTCACTTTAATAACATTTTTTGATTTGTCACAATTCTTATTTTTCACAGTGATATTTTATATATAGTGAATATATTATTATAGTGATATTTTATACACGTGCGTTTAATTACCACCTTAATCAGCCATAGAACCTGTGTAATTGATATGTGTTCAGTTTTAAAGGGATGAGGTGGCAACCCTACCTGTACCTTTAGCTGAGAAACCGACCCAAAGCATAATGTTTCCACCTCCGTGCTTGACTGTAGGGATGGTGTTCTTAGGGTCATAGTCAGCAATTTTTTTCCTCCAAACACGGCGAGTCGAGGTAATGCCAAAGAGCTCAATTTTGGTTTGTTCTGTCCCCAGCACTTTCTCCCAATCCTTCTCTGAATCATTTAGATGTTTAAAAAATAAAAGTTAGTGTAACAATTACACTTACTGGTTCGCAGGGTGGAGGTGTTTCTTTGAGATGGAAAAGTGTCCTGGGATGTGTTGTTATCTTGTTTCCGGCTCAGATTTCATTCCTTCAGGCGTCTGGGTGTGAAGTCTGTACACAGGCTGAACCGCTGCATCCAGTGCATGGAAAGCTCCACGCTGACCACTCTGGAGTGCAGAAGAGGAAATGACGTCACTGATGCACGGCAAACGTCCAGGCTGGTGTTGGGGATAATGCAGGGACTATCCCTGCATTATCCCCAACACCAGCCTGGACGTTTGCCGTGCATCAGTGACGTCATTTCCTCTTCTGCACTCCAGAGTGGTCAGCGTGGAGCTTTCCATGCACTGGATGCAGCGGTTCAGCCTGTGTACAGACTTCACACCCAGACGCCTGAAGGAATGAAATCTGAGCCGGAAACAAGATAACAACACATCCCAGGACACTTTTCCATCTCAAAGAAACACCTCCACCCTGCGAACCAGTAAGTGTAATTGTTACACTAACTTTTATTTTTGCATAAACAAGCTACCACAGTTGGCGCCTCCACACCCCTCCTTTTTTCAACATTGATTATCAACAGAGGTAATGGACACCCTCTGAGGATGGCTGCCTCCTCATTCTAGAATTTACCTGCCTTATTTTAATGTGCTATTATAGCTACCATTGTACTATTTACCTTAGACATCACATGTTGCGGAGCGCCGGAAAACCCCCCCTTTTGTTTCATTTAGATGTTTATTGGCGAACTTCAGACGGGCCTGTACATGTGCCGCCTTGCGGGCACTGCAGGATTTTAATCCATGGCGGTGAATTGTGTTACCAATGGTTTGTTTGGTAAATGTGCTCCCAACTGCCTTGAGATCATTCACAAGCTCCTCCCGTGTAGTTCTAGTCTGATCCCTAACTTTTCTCATGGTCATCCTTACTCCATGAGGCGAAATCTTGCATGGAGCTCCAGACTGAGGGCAAATTGATGGCTATTTTGTATTTCTTCCATTTGTGAATGTCTCCTTCTCAAGAAGCTTCTTTCTGGTAGTCTTGTAGCCCATTCCAACCTTGTGCAGGTCTACAATCTTGTCTCTGATGTCCCATGATAGCTCTTTGGTCTTGCCCATGATGGTGAGGTTTGAATGGAAGCATAAGATTCTGTGGACAGGTGGCTTTTATACAAATAACGAGTTGTCATTAGGAGCACCTTCTTAAATTGACAGGTCTAATCTGTGTACCACATGAGCACATACTGTAGCCAGACTGTGGAAGCCAGAATTATTGTTGGTTGGTAGGGGATCAAATACTTACAGTGCCTTGAAAAAGTATTCAGACCACTTAAAATTTTCCACATTTTGTCATGTTACAACCAGAAACATAAATGTATTTTATTGGGTTTTTATGTGATAGACCAACACAAAGTGGCACATAATTGGAAGGAAAATGATTGTACAAATAAATATGTGAAAAGTGTGGCGTGCATGTGTATTCAGCCTCCTTTACTCTGATACCCCTGACTAAAATCTAGCGGAACCAATTGCCTTCAGAAGTCACCTAATTAGTAAATAGAGTCCACCTGTGTGTAATTTAATCTCAGTATAAATACAGCTGTTCTGTGAAGCCCTCAGAGGTTTGTTAGAGAACCTTAGTGAACAAACAGCATCATAAAGGCCAAAGAACACACCAGACAGGTCAGGGATAAAGTTGTGGAGAAATTTAAAGCAGGGTTAGGTTATAAAAAAATATTCAAAGCTTTAAACATCTCACGGAGCACTGTTCAATCCATCATCCGAAAATGGAGAGTATGGCACCACTGCAAACCTACCAAGACATGGCCGTCCAACCTAAACTGACAGGCCAAGAAAGGAGAGCATTTATCAGAGAAGCAGCCAAGAGGCCCATGGTAACTCTGGAGAAGCTGCAGAGATCCATAGCTCAGGTGGAAGAATTTGTCCACAGGACAACTATTAGTCATGCACTCCACAAATATGGCCTTTATGGAAGAGTGGCAAGAAGAAAGCCATTGTTGATAGAAAGCCATAAGAAGTCCTGTTTGCAGTGTACGAGAAGCCATGTGGTGGGCACAACAAATATGTTGAAGAAGGTGCTATGGTCAGATGAGACCAAAATTTAACTTTTTGGCCTAAAAGCAAAATGCTATGTGAGGCAGAAAACGAAAACTGCACATCACCCTGAACACACCACCCCCACTGTAAAACATGGTGGTGGCAGCATCATGTTGTGGGGATGCTTTTCTTCAGCAGGGACAGGGAAGCTGGTCAGAGTTGATGGGAAGATGGATGGAGCCAAATACAGGGCAATCTTAGAAGAAAACCTGTTAGAGTCTGCTAAAGACTTGAGACTGGGGCGAAGGTTCACCTTCCAGCAGGACAACGACCCTAAACATACAGCCAGAGCTACAATGGAATGGTTTAGATCAAAGCATATTCATGTGTTAGAAATGCCCAGTCAAAGTCCAGACCTAAATCCAATTGAGAATCTGTGGCAAGACTTGAAAATTGTTGTTCACAGACGCTCTCCAGCTATTTTGCAAAGAAGAATGGGCAAAAATATCACTCTCTAGATGTGCAAAGCTGGTAGAGACATCCCCAAAAAGACTTGCAGCTGTAATTGCAGTGAAAGGAGGTTCTACAAAGTATTGACTCAAGGGGGCTAAATACAAATGCACACCACACTTTTCACATATTTATTTGTAAAAATGTTTGAAAACCATTTATCATTTTCCTTCCACTTCACAATTATGTGCCACTTTGTGTTGGTCTATCACATAAAATCCCAATAAAATACATTTACGTTTTTGGTTGTAATATGACAAAATGTGGAAAATGTCAAGGGGTGTGAATACTTTTTCAAGGCACTGTATTTTACTCACTGAACTTTACCTCAATTTATAACATTTGTATCGTGTTTTTTTCCCTGGATTTTTGGTTGATATTCTGTCTGTATCATTTAAAATACACCTATGATAAAAATGATAGACCCTTTATTTCTTTGTAAGTGGGCAAACGTACAATATCTGCAGGGGATCAAATATTTCTTTTCCCTGCTTGTATATAAAAGTTCAAATATTCTTATTCAATATATCATGTTTATCTGGCTAAAACAACATATTTTAAGACTTTATTTTTTGGTCCTTACCATATCAAATACAAATTCCCTTTCAGCTCCAGTTTCTGCAAATTGACTGTAATGTCGCGTACACATGAGCGGACTTTCCGTCGGAATGAACTCTGACGTTTTTTTTCGACAGAGTTCCGCTGAAACGGACTTGCCTAAACACGATCACACCAAAGTCCGATCGTTTAGAACGCGATGACGTACGACGGGGCTAGAAAAGGGAAGTTCAATAGCCAGTAGCCAATAGCTGCCCTTGCGTCATTTTTGGTCCGTTGGTATAGCATACAGGCGAACGGTTTTCTCGATAGGAACTGAGTCGGTCGGAAAGATTTGAAACATGTTCTATTTCTAGGTCCGTCAGAATTTTCAACAGAAAAAGTCCGATGAAGCCCACACGCGATCAGAATGTCCGACGGAATGATTCCGCCGAACCTTTTCTCCCAGAAAGTCCGGTCGTGTGTACGAGGTATTAGCTTATGTGGGGGAGTACTGTCTCTTCTATCATAGCTTGTGTGGATTTGTTTTTGCCATACAATTATATGAATTAGTCTTATGAAAGGTTTTGTGCCTATGTTTCAGTACTACCAATCTGTTTGTTGTATTCTTTTGTATAGCATCACAGCAGACGATGGCAGTATATATTATATATATATATAAAAAATAATTTAATTTTAATTAAAGTAAAGCCTTGTTTTTGTTTTTCTGACAACTCTAATGGGACGCCACACACCAGGTTGTCCTCGTTCAGTGATTTATATCTTTACCTGAGTAATCTGTATAATAAGATCAGTCCAGTTTATTTAGAATGCAGCTAATTCATTGAAATCGCAATTAAAACAAGGCTACGTAGGCCTACTTTGTACTATTGATTGAACACACATGGCGATGCGGTGCTCCGCCTGACCCCAGAGTGTGCCACACACCTGGAAGTATTGAGGGTCAATTAATGTGTCAGTGTCGCTAATAGCAGTCACTGGAGAGAACCTATCCAGCCCCTTAGAGGAATAGGAGTGTATCCATTCTCACTAATATAAACAGAAATAGCGAAAGGAACTGCTCAGTATCAGCGGGAGCATTGTGCTACACCAATAACAGGACTCTGTTTCATCGGTAACATCGGATTACATTCTGAAAAAGGGGCCTATTGTGTTATGTTATACTGGCTGTTTATAGGATTACCTTATCTGGGATGTCAGCACAGCTGTATTTATGTATATAATTGTTCGGTGGCAGCTTTGGCTGCTGCTACATTTACCGGTGCTTCAAATTTTCTTGGTTTAAAGAGTATGTAAACCCTTACAATGGACGTCTCTTATTTGCTCCCTTTTGGTCTCTTAAATACATCATTGAAAGCATTTTATTTTAACTGTTTGATAAGTGTTAAAAAGAACTGTTGATCCCACCAGAAATCTGGTCAGCTGATAACTTCCTCTGCTACATTCTTAGTTATGTTGTTCTGAGCACTACAGAACCCCACCCATCTACACTATATTGCCAAAAGTATTGGGGCACCTGCCTTTACATGCACATAAACATTAATGGCTTCCCAGGCTAAAGCCTCATATACACGATCGGATTTTCCAACGGGAAATGTGTGATGACAGGCTGTTGGCGGAAAATCCGACCATTTGTACGCTCCATCTGACAATTGTTGTCGGATTTTCTGTGGACAAATGTTAGATGGCAGGTTTTAAAATTTTCCGGGGATAAATGTCTGTTGTCGGATTTTCCGAGCGTGTGTACACAAGTCCGTCGGACAAAGGTCCAAAGTACAAACACGCATGTTTGGAAGCAAGGACGAGCCAGAAGCTGTCGGTCTTGTAAACAAGCGTTCTTAATGGAGAATTAACATTCGTGATGCGGCAAATTATGAAAACTCAAAATGCAGCGCACATTGGGGATTATTTACGAAAGGCAAATCTACTTTGCACTGCAAGTGCACTTGAAAGTGCAGTCGCTCTAAATCTAAGGGGTAGATCTGAAATGAGTGGAAGCTCTGCTGATTTTATCATCCAATCATGTGCAAGCTAAAATGCTGTTTTTTATCTTCCTTGCATGTCCCCCTCGGATCTACAGCGACTTTACTTCCAAGTACACTTTAAGTGCACTTTCAAGTGCACTTGCAGTGCAAAGTGGATTTTCATTTGGTAAATAACCCCCATAGTCTTCTTCTTTAATGGGATAATAATGATGCTGCTTTGCTGGTGATACTGATGGGGTTATTGCAGGCTTTTTTATTTCTTTTCTCTTTTTTTGATATCAAGAATAATATTATTATTATTATTTTTTGGTGCAAGTTACCACAACACCATTATTCCATAGTTTTTAAGATCAAAGATACAACTGTTGGTGTCCCTTGTCAATTTTACATTGTATTTTTTTAAATGTAACTGCCTACTCCCAAACTGTCATTTGAAGTAAAACACATAGCCAAGTATTATTCTCCACAATTTTTTTATTGTGCATTAAAAAAAGAAAACAAATAAAATTAGACATGCTATCTGCCAATAGAACTTAACCAAAAAGTGCATTCTATGCATCCAAAAATATAGAAAATATAACAAATCATATCATTATTATTCAACCAATCATGTATGTGTCCTGCTTCTTAATAATGGGGGTCAATAATGCCAAGAATTGGTGAAAGCAGGGGTCCGTCATCTGGAGATAAATGCGAAAAACTTCTGGATTATTCTCCTGGAGCTCCTGCAGCAAAGGCATATGACATAATTGGTCACGATTAATAAAGCAACCAATTTTTGGTCCAAGAAATCCTCCTCATCCTCCTGTTCCTGGACTGGATTTGGGTCAAAGTAATAACACATTATCTCCTTCGATTCCGCAACATGTCTGGTTGACGAACGGCTGTTGAGAAAAAAACTGAAAAGCGCTAAATGAAAAGCGCAAAATGAAAAGCACAAAATGAAAAGCGCGAGTCAACACTCACCAAACTTCTTCTAACACGAAATTAGCAGAAGGAGCCCAAAGGGTGGTGCTAAAGAGCTGAAAAACCACGTAGTACATCACTATGCTCGTGTTTGTTGGCCGACAATTCCTTGCCGTTTGAATGCAGGATAAAATCCAGACACATGCCTTCGGACAAAAGTCTGAGGTTTTGTCTGCGGAAAATCCAATCCTGTGTACGAGGCTTTAGTCCGTAGGTTTCTATATTGATTTGGCCCACCCATTGCAGCTATAACAGCTTCAACTCTTCTGGGAAGGCTGTCCACAAGATTTAGGAGTGTGTCTATGGGAATGTTTGACCATTCTTCCAGAAGTGCATTTGTGAGGTCAGGCACTGATGTCAGACGAGAAGGCCTGGCTTGCAGTCTCCGCTCTAATTCATCACAAAGGTGTTCTATCGGGTTGAGATCAGGACTCTGTTCCTCTACCCCAAACTCTCTCAAAATAGTGTGGATGAGTGAGTTTGGGGTGAAGGAACTTGACTGGCCTGCACAGAGTCTTGACCGCAACCCGATAGAACACCTTTGGTATGAATTAGAGCGTAGACTGCGAGCCAGGCCTTCTCGTCCACATCAGTGCCTGAACTCACAAACGCTCATTGTATGTTCCATAAGCTTCAATATAAATACTGTTTACTGTATAGCATATATTTGATTATGTACTATCATATGTATTCTTTCTTTTTACAGCAACCATGCTCAACTGCACCCCTTGAGCCCCCGAGGAAGCATACAGATCGAAACACATCGGGACAAGGCATCTCTCCTCTCTTTTCCTGACATACGTGATACTATACTTACTCTATATATTATGTATAAGTGCATGTAGGGGAGGGCAACCTATTTGGGGTTGCAATATTGAATATGTCTTGTGGAATCTTTCATGTTTTTAGGGGATTAATACCCCAGAAAATTATTTTGTTTGCAATAGATTTTTATTCAAAAGTTTAACAAATTTCTAAGGATACAAATAATATATCATACAATTCTTTGCAGCTATTACCTTTTGTACTACCACCCCCTCCCTTTAAAACGTAAGCTCTACGAGCAGGGCCCTCCTGTACCTTTTGTATTGAACTGTACTGTAATTGTGTTGTCCCCCTTATACATTGTAAAGCCCTGCGTAAACTGTTGGCGCTATATAAATCTCGCATAATAATAATAATAATAATAATAATACTGCTCTCTTGGGCCAATACGGAATAATTATAACTTCTCGGTAACGTTTGATCAAACTGTAGTGTCTTTAGCATAACCCGAGATCGGGGCCCTTATCACCCAAGTTGATCAGATACTTAGAGTCACATTATGTAGCTCCCACATTGGCATCAAAAAATTAGAGGCTCCAGGACTCTCCACTTGCATCCATAAGGTAAATATCATGAAACCTAAAAGAGAAAAGAAGAAAAAAAAGAGAAGAAGGGATGGAGTGAAAAGAAGTATAAAGATCAGAAATCAAAAGCAGGAGTAATTTCTCTTGGCCTAGGCCCCCTACTATCCAGTCCAGGGAAATATGGAGCTTGGAGGTACCTAATCCAGGGGGACCACACCTTATCAAATCTGGCTTGTCTGTCTCTAAGGATGTTGGTCAATTTTTCATTGACCATGATCCAAGAAAGTTTATGTTTTACTAGTGCAAGACTGACCACTGGGGTTTTCCATGCTCGCGCTATTCTAATTTTAGCTGCTGAAAAAATAAAGAAGAT
The DNA here is from genome assembly GCF_042186555.1 of Aquarana catesbeiana. Classification (NCBI taxonomy): domain Eukaryota; kingdom Metazoa; phylum Chordata; class Amphibia; order Anura; family Ranidae; genus Aquarana; species Aquarana catesbeiana. The sequence continues at coordinate 758,251,143 of NC_133325.1, read as the reverse complement.
GAGGGATCGGAGATGTCTAGGGATCTCGTCCAGCAGGTCCGCAAAGAGCGCCTTTTTAGGATTTTTAGGTAGATTTTGTCCTGTCCCTGAATAGACCAGAGTTAATAATCTGATCCAAAAGAGCTGGACTTTGGGACAGGACCACCAGACATGGAACATAGTACCCTCTTGTCTGCACCCTCTGAAGCAAAGGGGCGAAGTGCCAGGGTACAATCTCGTCAGCCCCGTCAGAACCAGGTACCATCTGGACAGCACCTTGTAATTTGCTTCCACCAAGGAAGTATTGAGTATTCCTCTGTGCGCCATGGTCGACCACTGCCCCCAAACTTCCTCCTCTATAGTCTCGCCTAGATCTGATTCCCATGCCATTTGGTAGGAGGGTTTAGTCCGTTGAGTGTTGAAGAGGGCCTAGAGCTCTGAAATCCCCCCACGTGACTCTGGTCCGCGTATGCATTTATTTTCAAACAAGGTCCTAGTGGTTATTTCTATTGGATCGGTACCCAGGGATTTTATAAAATGAATAATTTGATAGAGATGGAAAAATTCCTTTTTGGGGCATCTGTAACGTTTCCTAGAAATAAGACTGTTGCTTGATCCCTTTGTGATCTATGAAGTGTGCTATCCTGTAAAGGCCTTTGTTAACCCACCACGTGAACTTTTGGGGATTCTGTCCTGGAGGAAAGTGCGGGTTATTGAGTATAGGGGCCACAGGGGAATGGGGAGACCTCAGCGGGTATAATTTGCACACCGTGTCCCAGAGATGCAGGGAGTGGGATAAAGAAGCACTCAGAATAGCCCAACGCTCTCTTGTTGGAAGCCACATCAAGAGGTCCACAGGCAGTGAGGGACTAGCCTGCACCTCCAACCGTACCCAGTCAGGTTGGTATGTTGTTGAAAAAATTTGGTATAGTTGTACAAGTTGAGCAGCCCTGTAGTACCTCAAGAAATAAGCAAGTCCGGAGGTCCTCTCAGAAGGTGCCACTCGCGGAGGGGGCGTGGCCGGCCGGAGAGGAAGATGGACGCCTAAGCTTATAGCTCGCCAGCCAGGGGACACAATCCAGCGAAATCGGCCGCATCTACAACGCCATCCACATCCATCCTCGCTCCACACATCCAGGAGACGATGATGCAGGCATCCAGAAAACGATTTACCGACCACAGGCCTCAGAAACTGACAGAATTTGCCTACAAGCCAGCGGGATGGGATATCCAAGATGGCGCCGACCAGGCCGCACCGCGAGAGCCTTACACGGACCTCCCGGACTCCGCCACGGATGAATGCACAGATCCAGGTACTGTAGCTGACCCATCCCAGGCACTGGAGGGTGACCCCCTCCCTAGCAGCCCAGCCAAAGCTAAGATGCGGCTAGACACGCCGCCGCACTGATCACAGCGCCAGAAAATTGAGGCCCAGGCTCCTATTCCCTTCTCCCTAGACCAGGCCCTGCACTCCTCTATGGCCTCCTTCCCTACCTCAGGCCAGCCAGTCATGGACACCACACTGAAGGACATGCTGCTCTCCCTCCAGACTTCCCTCATGACGGACCTCTCATCCATGTTCCACAGAATCACCTCTGATATCCATCTACTGGATGACAGGGTGACTAACACTGAGAGAGGGATACATGCATGCACATCCACAGTTAATGAAGTCATTGACGCTTATGACACAGTTAAAGAAGAACAGGCATGGATGCGGGCCAAGCTGGCCGACTTAGAAGACAGGTCCCGCAGGAACAACATAAAGTTGAGAGGCGTCCCTGAGACCATACTCCCCGCGGACCTGCCGCGATACGTAAAAGAACTGATGCACATAGTGATTCCTGAAGCGTCTCCGCGCGATGTAATCATAGACAGGATTCACAGAATCGCCAAGCCAGCCCACCTTGCAACCTTGGTCCCCAGAGATGTCCTAATGAGGGTCCATTTCTACCACATCAAAGAGAAACTCCTCATGGGACTCAGGGCTAAATCACCCTTACCTGCTCCCTACACTGGCATCCAACTCTTTCCCGACCTGTCCAAGTACACCCTCCAAATGCGACGACAACTTAACCCGATAACCAAAGGCCTGCAAAACCATAAGCTGCAATACAAATGGCGCTACCCCGCAACCATCCTTATTGTACACAATGGCCAAACGCACGCCATTGGGGATCTAGAAAAGGGCCTGAAGCTCCTCCACTCCTGGCGGATAATCCCTGAGTTACCCAAACCACCTCCTTCAGACAGAGGACCCAATACATCCCGCAACTTACAAAATCGCAATCTCAACTGAAAGATGCATACATCATTACTGCACTTGGCCGATAACATTTAATATGGCTCCCCTGAGCTCTGGCAACCTGCTATTCCTGCCTTCTCCTTCCGGTATTACTGACTCTTTGTACCCCCACATAGAGGTCTATAAGGTGTTCAACACCCCCTCTAGATTTCCTTCTACTACTAGAAGAACCACCTCCAACTACACCGAATTTCCCACTACTGGATCACTTCGCCAAGTTCCACCAGCTGTATTATATTCTTCACGTTACTGTTAATGCGTTGACTTTTTTCTTTTTTATTACCTGAAACCTAACACATTGCTCTATTTGCAGCATTCTAGCCCAATCTATTTTCAGACGCTCGGACTGCCACGAAGCTACCACTAATTCCTTGACCCAGGATCCTCCAGCACCAACCTCCAATACCAGCCTCCTACCACTTCAACCTACACTCAAGTCTCGAACTTCCGCTTCCCAACGGCTGAATCTCACCACCAGGTACCTCCGGATCAAATCTCCAACGCCTAACTGTAAGTGTTGTGCACAACACACACCAACCCCACTACCGCAAGATGCCAATCACCATTCTTTCTTTAAACGCCAACGGGCTAAATCATCCCGCCAAACGTCACTCACTGTGGAAAACCGCTGCGGCTCTCCACAGCGACGTGCTATGTATCCAGGAAACCCACCTACTGCATTCCAATACACCCTTATGCAACAACCACCAATATCCATATATCTTCCATGCCACGCACCCCACTAAAACAAGAGGAGTCATGATAGCGATCCGGAACATTTTAGACTTCCAACTCCTTGATGTAATATCAGACCCAGAAGGTCGTTTTCTTATCCTAACCTGCACAATCAACAAAGCGACCTATACCTTAATCAATATCTACGCCCCGAACTCTCACCAACTGAGATTCCTCCACAAAGTCCTTCGCTCTGCCAATACCATCCAAAAAGGCCACAAAATACTATGTGGCGACTTCAACCTGGTCCCAGACGTATTGATAGACTCCACCTCACCGACAAAACGCCGTGAATCTCAAGTAAAAAAATTAATCGCCTCCCAGGACCTATACGATATCTGGAGATGCCACCATGGCTCTGAACGTGACTTCACTTTTTTTTCATCCAGACACCGCTCGTATTCGAGAATAGACCTGTTTCTTTCTGACAAATGTATTTTGCAAAAAATATCTGAGTCAAAGATCCACACCACGACATGGTCGGACCGTGCCCCCATCTCAATTACGATACAGGATACCAATTTACAGCAAAATACGTTTCTCTGGCGTGCTAACAACTATATTATACAAAGCGACACATACACCCCAGAAATATCAAAACACATTACTGAATTCTTCTCCTTGAACAAAGGCTCAGTACCCGACCCTGCCGTGGTGTGGAGCAAGCACAAAGCGTATATGTGAGGAATGTTAATTAAACTTAGCTCTCTTCATAAGAGAAAGAGGACGCAGCAGATAGACAAACTAACAACTCAGATAGCGACCCTAGAGAACAGGCTCAAAAATGACCCCCGAGACCCACAGGCCAACCAATTACTAAACCTCAGACAGGAGCTTAGAACCCTACTCCTCCACTCCTACGAGTTCCTTCACAGGAAATTTAAAGTGTCTACATACTCTACCTCTAACAAAGCTGGCAAGAAACTCTCCCAACGACTAAAAGGTAGACGTATCAAAACCAAAATAACCCAACTCATTCACCCCCATACGAACACCCCCTTAAGCAACCCCCAAGACATAGCCGATGCCTTCAGCGCATATTATGAAGACCTCTACAACCTGAAACAGGACCCCCATACCCCACAACCCACACAAGATGAAATAGACCACTTCCTCCAAAAGTTAAATCTACCCAAATTGACTGAGAAACAACTGACTTCCTTAAATGCCCCGTTCACTGATCAAGAAATCAAAAAAACTATAGACTCCCTCCCTAGCGGTAAAGCACCGGGCCCCGACGGAATAACAGGGGAATACTATAAACAATTTTACCCACAGTTGATCCCACATCTTATTGACCTATTCAATCATGCTGCCTCCTCTTCTGCCTTTTCGCCAGAATATTTAAAAGCGTTGGTTATTACGATACCGAAACCAGGGAAACAGTCAAATGTCCCCCAAAACTTCCGCCCCATTTCCTTACTCAACCTTGACCTCAAATTATACGCCAAAACTTTAGCGACAAGACTACTTAAAATTATGCCCACTATTATACACCAAGACCAAACAGGATTCACAAAAGGCAGACAAGCCTCAGATGCCACCAGAAGGATGATTAACCTTATTCATCATGCTGAATCCACCGGAACGCCTTCTCTGCTCCTATCTCTGGACGCAGAGAAGGCGTTCGATAGAGTTCATTGGTCCTACCTCGAGTCGGTCCTCAGGAAGTTTGGGTTCCCAGGCCAAATTCTCGGAGCCATTATGGCATTATATTCCAACCCCGAAGCTCAGGTTTACACAGAAGGCATGCTATCCCGGCCATTCCCAATCACAAACGGCACCTGCCAAGGATGCCCCCTATCCCCCCTCATATTCAACATGATTATGGAACCCCTAGCAGAACATATCCGCTCTAATGCCAACATCTCTGGCCTACGGATTGGTCCTTATCATCACAAAATTAGCCTGTTTGCGGATGATGTTATCCTCATTCTCACCAACCCGACTGTTTCCCTGGCAGAAGTACAAAAGATGCTGAACTGGTTTAGCTCGGTCTCATACTACAAAATCAACACGACTAAATCCTTCCTACTAGACATTAATGTAGACGCTACCATGAGGAACCTCCTCCAAGTACAATATCCATTTGCTTGGGCAGATTCCGACATATCATATCTAGGCATCCAACTACCGAAGACGACTAAAAAACTCTATTCATGCAACTACCTTCCACTCCTCCAAAACATTCAAGCGACTGCACAAAATATAGCGAAACACGAACTCTCCTGGACAGGTAGGCTAGCGGCCTTTAAAATGATCTGCCTTCCCCAAATACTCTACTACTTTAGAACCCTACCCATTCCCCTGTCCGCCACATTCTTCAGATCCCTCCAGACCTTATTTAATAAATTCCTCTGGAAAGGAAAACGACCCAGATGCGCCCATACAAAACTGATCAAACACAGACTGGTGGGTGGCTCGAGCTCTATAGACTTCGAAGACTACCACCTGGCAGCTATCTTAGCCCAATTACCCTGCTGGTTTCAACCATCCCCGACCACTTTGTGGGGCCACATCAAACAATCTTCACTCACAAGACCCAACCTGAAAACATGGCTACTAAGCATTCCGCTAGGCACTCCAATCACAAGATCCCTCTCTCCCACCGTGAAAGCATCAGCACAAGCTTGGAAAAAAGCGTCATCCCTAATGACATACACTCCAAACACGCCACAATCCCACATTCCCATACAATCCTTACTCCATCTAATGCCGGAAATCTCACTTTCATTATGGACTCTTAAAGGCATACACTACATACAAGACATATTAAAAGACAACCACATCACAACATTCCCTCAACTACAAGCCACATATGCCATACCTGCATCCAAATACTTCACCTATCTCCGTATATGTCACTGCCTGAAAACTATACCACTCCCCATCTACAATATCCACCCCAAGACTTGGGAATACCTCACCAACCCCGACACAAAAATTAAAGGGATTTCATACTTTTATAATAACCTCCACCACAAACGTACCTTTACCAAACTGCCACCTCACCACACCTGGGAAAGAGACCTTGCCACAAATTTTACAGACACACAATGGCAACAAGCCCTCAAGTCTATTTACAAATCCACCAAATGCGCGGCCCTATGGGAACTCGCACAGAAGATTGCACTACGATGGTATTTAACCCCAGCCCGCATAGCATCCTTTAACCCTCAAATCCCTAATACTTGCTGGAGATGTAATTCTTCCACAAGCGACTTACTACACGTCTTTTGGTCATGCTCCAAATTACAAAAATACTGGGAAAACACCTTCCGCTTAATCTCGACCATCACCCAAATCACGACCCCTCCAACACCGGCTCTAGCGATCCTCAACCTCACCATTGAGGACATTCCTCACCCTTTCAGATTCATAACCACCCATATCCTCATGGCAGCCAGACTAAATATAACCAGACATTGGAAGTCTGATACACATCTGACGCTTACCCAAATCACTGACTTGGTATCACTACATTACAGCTACGAGACTATCACAGCCACACTTTCTGGGCAAGCCACAAAACTACACAAAGCATGGCAACCGTGGACCGACTGGACTAGAGACTGCGCACCCCACTTACAAACGAACTGATCTACTGACCCTCCTTCTTGACCGAGCAATACCTATCACTATTTAAGAACTTTATGTTACCTATATAACTGGTAATTTTATGCTTAATGCAACTTTCGTGTCTTTCACAAAAAGGTCCCCTTCGCTCCTGTGCCACTAGAGTTCCCACATGGGGTGACACACCAGTGAAGTGGACCGTTCACAGTTTTTCAGTTTTTCCTTTCTTTTAGTACGGTACAAAAAGATACGATTAATACTTGTATTTATCAGATCCCTGTTTGTGGATAGAAGTTCAGACTTTTGATTGTTATACAGACGTCGTTGCACGACGTACAATGCTTAATTGTACAGTGTATTTCATTTGAAATCTAATAAAAAATATGGAATTAAAAAAAAAAAGAAATAAGCAAGTCCCAGTTCACCTCTCCACTTGGAGATACAGAGGGAAAGTCATGAGTCTTTTTTGGGAAAGATGCAACAAGTTTTTCACACCTGGATTTGGGGATCCTCTGCCATTCCTCCTTGCAGATCCTCTCCAGTTCTGTCAGGTTGGATGGTAAACGTTGGTGGACAGCCATTTTTAGGTCTCTCCAGAGATGCTCAATTGGGTTTAAGTCAGGGCTCTGGCTGGGCCATTCAAGAACAGTCACAGAGTTGTTGTGAAGCCACTCCTTCATTATTTTAGTTGTGTGCATAGGGTCATTGTCTTGTTGGAAGGTAAAGCTTCGGCCCAGTCTGAGGTCCTCAGCACTATGGAGAAGGTTTTCGTCCAGGATAACCCTGTACTTGGCCACATTCATCTTTCCCTCGATTGCAACCAGTCGTCCTGTCCCTGCAGCTGAAAAACACCCCCACAGCATGATGCTGCCACCACCATGCTTCACTGTTGGGACTGTATTGGACAGGTGATGAGCAGTGCCTGGTTTTCTCCACACATACCGTTTAGAATTAAGGCCAAAAAGTTCTATCTTGGTCTCAACAGACCAGAGAATCTTATTTCTCACCATCTTGGAGACCTTCAGGTGTTTTTTTAGCAAACTCCATGCGGGCTTTCATGTGTCTTGCACTGAGGAGAGGCTTCTGTCGGGCCACTCTGCCATAAAGCCCTGACTGGTGGAGGGCTGCAGTGATGGTTGACTTTCTACAACTTTCTCCCATCTCCCGACTGCATCTCTGGAGCTCAGCCACAGTGATCTTTGGGTTCTTCTTTACCTCTCTCACCAAGGCTCTTCTCCCCCGATAGCTCAGTTTGGCCGGACGGCCAGCTCTAGGAAGGGTTCTGATCGTCCCAAACGTCTTCCATTTAAGGATTATGGAGGCCACTGTGCTCTTAGGAACCTTAAGTGCAGCAGAAATTTTTTTGTAACCTTGGCCAGATCTGTGCCTTGCCACAATTCTGTCTCTGAGCTCTTCAGGTAGTTCCTTTGACCTCATGATTCTCATTTGCTCTGACATGCACTGTGAGCTGTAAGGTCTTATATAGACAGGTGTGTGGCTTTCCTAATCAAGTCCAATCAGTATAATCAAACACAGCTGGACTCAAATGAAGGTGTAGAACCATCTCAAGGATGATCAGAAGAAATGGACAGCACCTGAGTTAAATATATGAGTGTCACAGCAAAGGGTCTGAATACTTAGGACCATGTGATATTTCAGTTTTTCTTTTTTAATAAATCTGCAAAAATCTCAACAATTCTGTGTTTTTCTGTCAATATGGGGTGCTGTGTGTACATTAATGAGGAAAAAAATGAACATATAATAGAATAATATAACAAAGAGTGAAAAATTTAAGGGGGTCTGAATACTTTCTGTCCCCACTGTATATAAAGTGTAATGGTCCACCCTAAATCCACCACCACCCCAAATGAATTTGTAAACCAGCGATTTAAGTTTTTCCCAGAAAATTATTTTAATGAATTTGTAATACAGATGTATTTTTTAAGACCAAATGCATTGGTGAATTATTCTGATTCAAGGTTTCAACACCTTAAAAATCCAGTTTTCTGTTGTGTTGCTCTATAAAACTGAACTCACTTTTATTGAAATCTTTACATTTCTTTAGTTACTTCCTGGTTTCTGGCCTAGGCAAATGATGTCATACATCCCAGGAGTCTTCATGAGAAGGGGGGGGGGGGTGTTCTTAGCTAAGCACATACAGATTCCAGGAAGTAAATGTTACATGAATCATCTGCCCTTACCCAAGATGACCACAGCTAGAAATGCTAGGGGGGTGTTTTCAATCTGATTTATCAGCAAAATAAAGCATGGAGACATGAACGGATGGGGGAGTTTGCTTTGAATATTAAAAATGAATGAAATAGCATTTTTGGTTTTTGGTGCTCAGATGTAGTGTAGTTCCTTTTTAAGGTGATTGGCAGCACAGAGTTAATCATTGTTTTTGTGTAACTGGAAAACCTCTATACCCCTTCCTGCCACCTGCTGGTAGTCCTTTATAGACATGTGCAATTTGTTTCGTAACAAATCGAAATTTGGCTGAATCTTGCATCCTTTGGACATTCGGATGCATCTGAAATCCGAATAAAAAAATAACGAATTTCAACTAATACGAAAGAAATTATAGTGAATATAACGAATGAATTCAACATGATTTGGTAATTCATTAAAGATCTAATGAAACAAAAGTTCAACTCAAAGTAAATCTTACAGTCCAATCAGCTGATTAATTTTGTGCTGGAGGTTGGATTGCTGGAAAAGTGCATTCCTGAGAACTGAGTGAGAAGGGTGTTGTATTGTATTTGAGCAGAGGAGAAGAGATATTGTCATTGTGTGTGTGTTAATAGAGTCAATAAACAAACGACTTTCCAAACTACGAATCATTATCACGAATATATATACATACATAAATATCGAATTTTGAAAGAAATTATATCGGATATAATGAATAAATTCGACATGATTCGAGGTTCAGTATAACGAATGTCGACACTCTACGAATAATAACGAATTATCCGAAAACAAATTAACGTAACATAACGAATATAATAGAAAGAAATTATGTATTTTACGAATGACAACGAACCGAAACTAAACGAAATTTCCCATTGTGCACAAGTCTAGTCCTTTAAGTGCGTCTTCAAGCCAGGATACGGTGTCCCAATCACATGATCACTGTAATTGGCTCTTGCAGTGGTCACATGATTAGGAGTTCATCTCACTGACTTCCAATCACAAACAGAGACCGAGAGCTTTTGCAGTGAGGGTGCTCTCAGCACACAACCTCAAACCCCTGAGGATCCATATGTATGGCAGCAGGGCATTAGGACCCACTGGCCCTGCCACGGTGCCACCGAATGTATATGAGTTACAGCAGCAGGAGGACCTTAACCACTTGCCGCCTGCCCAACATCATATGACATTGCGGACTTTGGGCAGTGATATCTGAATAATGCCTGCAGCTACAGGCATCATTCAGATATCTTCTTTTAGAGCCGGTGATTCCCTGCACCATAAGAACAATTATAGCGGCTTTTCAGCCACATGATCATTCTTACAGGCGGCGGGAGAGGACGCCCCCCCTCCAGCCATCCTCCAGTGCTTCCACCGACTCACCCGTGCAATCGGTGAGCCAGAGAAGGGATCCGCTGGCGCCGGATGTTGATCATAGAGATTTCCGGCAGGCCAGATGGTCCCCGGAGTTTCTATGATCATACGGAGGCTGGACGCGATGTTATGACGTCACGCTCGGCCTCTGCATTTGAAAAAATGCCGCCGCCTCAGCTGGGAAGCCAAGATCGTTTTTTTTAATTTTTATTTCAGGCTTCCCAGCATAGAGGTGAGATCTGGGACTTATTGACCCCAGATCTCACTGTAAAGTGGACCTGTCATGCCATATTCCTATTACAAGGGTGTTTACATTCCTTGTAATAGGAATGAAAGTGATCAAAAATATATATATATATTTTTTAAAAGAAAGCATCAAACTAGAAAAATTAAAGTAAAATAACAATAGAAAATGTAAACCCCCCCCCACGTGCAGAAGCGAACGCATACGTAAGTTGTGCCCACATTTAATAAAACCACACATATGAGGTATCACCACGAACGTTAGAGTGAGAGCAATAATTCTAGTACTAGACCACCTCTGTAACTCAAAACATGTAACTTTTTAAAATTTTAAAGCGTCGCCTATGGGGATTTTCAAGTAGCGAAGTTTGGTGCTATTCCACGAGCGTGTGCAATTTTGAAGCGTGACATGTTAGGTATCTATTTACTCGGCAAAATATCATATTTCACATTATACAAAAAAATTGGGCTAACTTTACTGGTTTGTTTTTTTTTTAATGCATGAAACAGTTTTTTTTTCCCAAAAAATATGCGTTTGAAAAATTGCTGCGCAAATGTGCGAGATAAAAAGTTGCAATGATCACCATTTTATTCTCTAGGGTCTCTGCTAAAAAAAACATTCATAATGTTTGGGGGTTCTGTGTAATTTTCTAGCAACAATATTATGATTTTTACATGTAGGATAGAAATGTCACAATTGGCCTGGGTAGCAAGTGGTTAAAGTGTACCTAAGTTCAAACAACGGACCTCTATTATTCGCTTCCTTTTGGTCTATTTAATATACCATTGAAACCGTTTTGTTATATCTGTTCAATGAGTGCAAAAGTAAAAAGGGAGGTTGAAAGAAATTCTGCTAACCTATGTGGACTAAAGAACACCTTCCCCCCATGTTAGGGAGAATAGGAGGTGGGGGTGTGCTGTAATCCTAACACACTTCCTCTTGGAGGGTGATAATGCTGCTCATCCATAGATACATGAATGTTGTCACCCTAAAACAGAAAGTGTGTTATGGGCAGGATGACCAGGTAGAAATAAATATAAAAAGAAGCTGGAAAATAAATAAATAAATAATGCCGCCACTTCATTCAAGTACAGTAAAACCTTGGATTGCGAGCATAATTAGTTCCAGAAACATGTTTGTAATCCAAGCATATTTGTATATCAAAGCAAATTTTCCCATAAGAAATAATGGGAACTCAAATGATTTGTTCCACAACCATTTATTCATGGGTCCTTCAGTTTACAGTCCATATAAAAGAGATTATAGCAATGTGATATACAGGTTACAGGTTATGTAACCATAAAATGTCCATCCACAAATGGAATCCTCCACATTAGAAGAAAAATCCAGCAGGAGCTACAGAGTATAAAAGAGAAGAGAGGCGCCTCTAAGTGTAGCAATATGGTTACATTTGATGAAGGTAAAACATTTAGCAACTCACATGGTTGATGATTGAAAGAGGCACATATAAGTATGCAAGCATCTGGGGTAAAGCTTTCCACATAGACCATCCCCTGCACCGCCGGATCTCACCGATGTCAGTCTGCAATCGTGACCAAGAAGACTACCCTGCAGTAGACCATTCTGAAAGCGAGGCTTGAACCGCTCGTGGAGCATAGCATGGAAGAGATGACATTGATGGCGGTGAGGAGGATGGTCTATGTCAGGGGTCTCAAACTGGTGGCCCTCCAGCTTTTGCAAAACTACAAGTCCCATGAGGCATTGCAAGGCTGACAGTTACAAGCATGACTCCCACAGGCAGAGGTATGATGGGACTTTTAGTTTCGCAACAGCTGGGAGGCCACCAGTTTGAGACCCCTGGTCTATGTGGACAGCTTTACCCCAGATGCCTGCATACTTAGATGTGCCTGTTTTACTAATCAACAATGTGAATTACTAAATGTTGTACCTTCATTAAATGTAACCATATTGCTACACTTAGAGACGCCTCTCTTCTCTTTTATACTCAGTTGTGTCATGACGCTACTTTTATATCAAGACATCGCTTGTATATCAAGTCAAAATTTATTTAAAAATTTTGCTCGTCTTGCAAAACGCTCTCAAACCAAGTTACTCTTAAACCAAGGTTTTACTGTACTGGTAAGCTGCAGTATATTACATTTTGCTTCTTGTATGTGGATGAACTAGAAAAATGTAGATGTATAAAAGCATAGAGGCTGTCAAAGCTGGAACCAGAGGGCCAGCATCATAGCCAGGCAGCTGGAAATTTGAGCAGGAGGTCATTAATAGCCGCCCTCTTACAGTAATTCTCTAATATTACGTCCAGTTTAACGTTACCCTACTGTGCAATTTAAACTCAAATTTAAAGCCCATATTTGGGAAAAAAAAAAAAGTTTTTCCATGCAGTGAGGTTGTGCCCGCTTTGCACACTTCAACTGCTCTTTTTGATTATAGGCTCCACCGGAAAACACCGCGGTTCAGTAGTGGACTGTTCCAGGTCTATGGTGCCTTCTCTGGGCTTGATTATGTCAAGAAGGGCTCATTTACACTTGCTTCGGCTTCAACACACATTAAAGCTCCTACCGTTTCAACATTTTTTGTTATGTGTTTTTGAAGCGTCAGTGGTGCATTCGGTTTTTATTTTTATTTTTTATTTATTATATATTTTATCTTTATTATCAAGGGAAACCTGGCCTAAAATAGTAAAAAAAAAATGTTTTTTAATTTAACTGTATATTTCTTGCTACTACCACAACCTACCACCAAAGAACAACCCAAAAATTGTTTTCCTGCTCCTGACGATCACAGCGATACCACATATGTGTATATTATTTGTTGTTTGTAGCCGTAGTACAGCCCAGAAACAATAGAGTGCATTTTGTTTTCTTTTTAATCCTGCCTAAAACACATTGACACATCACTCTACATTGGAAAAAAAACCCCACCCCTCCCACGCTTTCATTTTGGAAAAAATGGTCAATAATAGCTTGCCACTCTATAAAGACACCTATACTAACAGAGTTTGCTCCCCCCCCGCAAATATGATAAGGTTTGGGCAAATGGCTGGCAGAACCCTCTACAGTTTCGGACATTTCCACGAGTCCCTAAGTGGTATATTAAAATGCCTACTCCAATATTGGTTGCATGGTGCTGGTACCATACACCCTGTTCCAAATTATTATGCAAATTCTATTTCAGTGTCACAAAGATTAAATATTTTGTTTTTCAGTTTAACTCATGGATGGCATGAGGGCTCTTTTGATCACTGAAAACAATCTCGGACACCTGTGATAATTAGATTGCCAGGTGAGCCCAATTAAAGCAAAAACTACTAAAGGAGGGTGTTCCACATTATTAAGCAGAGCACCATTTTCAAGCAATATGGGGAAGAAAAAGGATCTCTCTGCTGCTGAAAAGAGTGAAATAGTTCAATGCCTTGGACGAGGTATGAAAACATTAGATATTTCACGAAAACTTAAGTGTGATCATTGCACTATTAAGAGATTTGTGGCTGATTCAGAGCACAGACGGGTTTCGTGCAGATAAAGGCACATTGAGGAAGATTTCTGCTAGATCCATGCATCAGATAAAGAGTGCAGCTGCTAAAACACCATTACACAGCAGCAAACAGATATTTGAAGCTGCTGGTGCCTCTGGAGTCCCACAGACATCAAGGTATAGAATCCTCTAGAGTCTTGCAACTGTGCATAAACCTTCCACTAACCAATGCTCACAAGCAGAAACGGCTGCTTTGGGCAGAAAAATACATGAAGACTAATTTTCAAATAGTCCTGTTCACTGATGAGTGCCGTGCAACCCTGGATGGTCCAGATGGATGGAGTAGTGGATGGTTGGTGGACGGCCACCCTGTTCCAACAAGGCTGCGACGTCAGCAAGGCGGTGGTGGAGTCATGTTTTGGGCCAGAATCATGGGAAGAGAGCTGGTCGGCCCCTTTAGGGTCCCAGAAGGTGTAAAGATGACCTCTGCAAAGTATGTGGAGTTCCTGACTGACCACTTCCTTCCCTGGTACAGAAGGAAGAACTATGCTTTCCGTAATAAAATCATCTTCATGCATGGTAATGCACCATTTCATGCTGCAAAGAATACCTCTGCATCAATGGCTGCTATGGGGATAAAAGGAGAGAAAGTCATGGTGTAGACTCCATCCTCCCCTGACCTCAATCCTATTGAGAACCTTTGGAGCATCCTCAAGCAAAAGATCTATGAAGGTGGGAGGCAGTTTACATCCAAACAGCAGCTCTAGGAGGCTTTTCTGACATCTTGCAAACAAATTCAAGCAGAAACTGTCCAAAAACTCACAAGTTTAATGGATGCAAGACTCGTCAAATAAGGGGTCCTATGTTAAAATGTAACATGACCTGTTAAAATGTTTAAAAAGTTAAAATGTTGTTCAAAGTTTGATTGAAATAGCTTTTGATTTCAGTAAATATGCTGCAAACACATCAAATGACAATTTTCAGTTCTTTACAACCTATAAAGTGTTTTGAAACTTCCTGTGCGTAATAATTTGGAACAGTACCTTGTAAGTTTTTTATTTAAAAAAAAAAACTGAAAAAACTGCTATCATTAGGAGGTTTGTTCAATAAAATTTGAATTGTACTCTTAATAGTTTATAACATGAGAATTATGCTTGAAATAAACAGGTTGGTGACCACCGCTCCAGGTAACTGGGTTTAAATTTCCCGTCTTTCGCTGGGTGAATGGTTGTGAGTAGGGATGAGCCGAACACCCCCCTGTTCGGTTCGCACCAGAACATGCGAACAGGAAAAAAGTTTGTTCGAACACGCGAACACCGTTAAAGTCTATGGGACACGAACATGAATAATCAAAAGTGCTAATTTTAAAGGCTAATATGCAAGTTATTGTCATAAAAAGTGGGGACCTGGGTCCTGCCCCAGGGGACATGGATCAATGCAAAAAAAAGTTTTAAAAACGGCCGTTTTTTCAGGAGCAGTGATTTTAATAATGCTTAAAGTCAAACAATAAAAGTGTAAAATCCCTTTAAATTTCGTACCTGGGGGGTGTCTATAGTATGCCTGTAAAGGGGCGCATGTTTCCTGTGTTTAGAACAGTCTGACAGCAAAATGACATTTTGAAGGAAAAAAACTACCCGCGGCTATTGCATTGCCGACAATACACATAGAAGTTCATTGATAAAAACGGCATGGGAATTCCCCAAAGGGGAACCCCGAACCAAAATTTAAAAAAAAAATGACGTGGGAGTCCCCCTAAATTCCATACCAGGCCCTTCAGGTCTGGTATGGATATTAAGGGGAACCCCGGCCAAAATTAAAAAAAAAAAATGACGTGGGGTTCCCCCTAAATTCCATACCAGACCCTTCAGGTCTGGTATGGATTTTAAGGGGAACCCCGCGCCAAAAAAAAAAAAAAAAACGGCGTGGGGTCCCCCCAAAAATCCATACCAGACCCTTATCCGAGCACGCAACCTGGCAGGCCGCAGGAAAAGAGGGGGGGACGAGAGTGCGCCCCCCCCCCTCCTGAACCGTACCAGGCCACATGCCCTCAACATTGGGAGGGTGCTTTGGGGTAGCCCCCAAAACATCTTGTCCCCATGTTGATGAGGACAAGGGCCTCATCCCCACAACCCTGGCCGGTGGTTGTGGGGGTCTGCGGGCGGGGGGTTTATCGGAATCTGGAAGCCCCCTTTAACAAGGGGACCCCCAGATCCCAGCCCCCCCCCCTGTGTGAAATGGTAAGGGGGTACAAAAGTACCCCTACCATTTCACTAAAAAACTGTCAAAAATGTTAAAAATGACAAGAGACAGTTTTTGACAATTCCTTTATTTAAATACTTCTTCTTTCTTCTATCTTCCTTCATCTTCTGGTTCTTCTGGTTCTTCTGGCTCTTCTGGTTCTTCCTCCGGCGTTCTCGTCCAGCATCTCCTCCGCGGCGTCTTCTATCTTCTTCTCCTCGGGCCGCTCCGCACCCATGGCATAGGGGGGAGGCTCCCGCTCTTCTCTCCATCTTCTTCATCTTCTTCATCTTCTTCTCTTCTTCTTTTCTTCTCTTCTTCTCTTCTTCTCTTCTTCTCTTCTTCATTTTCTTCTCCGGGCCGCTCCGCACCCATGCTGGCATGGAGGGAGGCTCCCGCTGTGTGATGGCGCTCCTCGTCTGACAGTTCTTAAATAACGGGGGGCGGGGCCACACGGTGACCCCGCCCCCATCTGACGCACGGGACATGACGGGACTTCCCTGTGGCATTCCCCGTGACGTCACAGGGAAGTCTCGTCAAGTCACCGTGCGTCAGAGGGGGGCGGGGTCACCGGGTGGCCCCGCCCCCCGTTATTTAAGAACTGTCAGACGAGGAGCGCCGTCACACAGCGGGAGCCTCCCTCCATGCCAGCATGGGTGCGGAGCGGCCCGGAGAAGAAAATGAAGAAGAGAAGAAAAGAAGAAGAGAAGAAGAGAAGAAGATGAAGAAGAAGAGAAGAGCGGGAGCCTCCCCCCATGCCATGGGTGCGGAGCGGCCCGAGGAGAAGAAGATAGAAGACGCCGCGGAGGAGATGCTGGACGAGAACGCCGGAGGAAGAACCAGAAGAGCCAGAAGAACCAGAAGATGAAGGAAGATAGAAGAAAGAAGAAGTATTTAAATAAAGGAATTGTCAAAAACTGTCTCTTGTCATTTTTAAAATTTTTGACAGTTTTTTAGTGAAATGGTAGGGGTACTTTTGTACCCCCTTACCATTTCACACAGGGGGGGCCGGGATCTGGGGGTCCCCTTGTTAAAGGGGGCTTCCAGATTCCGATAAGCCCCCCGCCCGCAGACCCCCACAACCACCGGCCAGGGTTGTGGGGATGAGGCCCTTGTCCTCATCAACATGGGGACAAGGTGTTTTGGGGGCTACCCCAAAGCACCCTCCCAATGTTGAGGGCATGTGGCCTGGTACGGTTCAGGAGGGGGGGGCGCACTCTCGTCCCCCCCTCTTTTCCTGCGGCCTGCCAGGTTGCGTGCTCGGATAAGGGTCTGGTATGGATTTTTGGGGGGACCCCACGCCGGTTTTTTTTTTTTTTTCGGCGCGGGGTTCCCCTTAAAATCTAGGGGGAACCCCACGTCATTTTTTTTTTTTATTTTGGCCGGGGTTCCCCTTAATATCCATATCAGACCTGAAGGGCCTGGTATGGAATTTAGGGGGACTCCCACGTCATTTTTTTTTTTAAATTTTGGTTCGGGGTTCCCCTTTGGGGAATTCCCATGCCGTTTTTATCAATGAACTTCTATGTGTATTGTCGGCAATGCAATAGCCGCGGGTAGTTTTAAATTAGTTTTTTCCTTCAAAATGTCATTTTGCTGTCAGACTGTTCTAAACACAGGAAACATGCGCCCCTTTACAGGCATACTATAGACACCCCCCAGGTACGAAATTTAAAGGAATATTACACTTTTATTGTTTGACTTTAAGCATTATTAAAATCACTGCTCCTGAAAAAACGGCCGTTTTTAAAACTTTTTTTTGCATTGATCCATGTCCCCTGGGGCAGGACCTGGGTCCCCAAACACTTTTTATGACAATAACTTGCATATTAGCCTTTAAAATTAGCACTTTTGATTTCTCCCATAGACTTTTAAAGGGTGTTCCGTGGCATTCGAATTTGCCGCGAACACCCCAAATTGTTCGCTGTTCGGCGAACTTGCGAACAGCCAATGTTCGAGTCGAACATGAGTTTGACTCGAACTCGAAGCTCATCCCTAGTTGTGAGAGCTCCAGGTGCTGGCGATTGCTATTCCAATGGTATAGGTGCAATGAAAAATCTGGACTGCCGCACTCCGGATTGGAATAATAAAGGTAAAATCTTCTTTATTGAAAAAATGACATGGTATAAAATGCGTACATTGCTCTGTTGAAGTGATACAGCATAACTGTTGACGCGTTTCACGCTCCCATAGAGCGCTTACTCATAGCTGGTTTGTACAACAATGAAAGTCACTTATATACACATTATACGTCTCACACATGGCCCCATACTGATTGTATAACTCTAAACAGCTGATCGTTAGATTGTATGGCCTCTTAACATAGAGTTGATTGGGTGTGTGTTTTATGGTGGAGTGTTTATTGAAGACGTGAATGTGCAGACAAGATGTTTCTATAGACAATACAAAAATATCCATAAATAAAAAGTTTATATTGTTTTTAAAAGTCTTTTGAAGAAGGAAAGTTAGGAAGATATAAAGTTTCCTTTCTTTCCACGGGACTGAGAACTGAGATAGGTGCTAAAACTAGTGCTTAGACGTATAAACATGTAAACCATTCTATAAATGAATGCAGGTATATATGAGCCATATGGCCCAGCAGCCACGGCATAGAGAGAATTATGCTGACTGTTGTTTACATCAATTATTTTGGTAAATTAAAAAAATATCATTGGCATAATAATTTGGAACAGGGTGTAATGTTGTATTAATGTAGTATTTATCTTTTACATTTGCCTAATTCTCTTAGGGCTCATTTACACTTGCTTCGGCTTCAGCACACATTAACCGCTAGTTTACACTTGCTTCAAAACAGTGCTTCGGAAACGCTTTGTTAAAGCTCTCTGAACGCCAGTCAAAGCTCCTGTCACTAAATAAAATAGCATACAGTCCTGTTTACACCTTGCTTTTGCTTTGCTTCAGCTCTGCTTCAAAAATGAGACTCTATGTAGCTTTAGTGGTGCTTCAAGTCCTCCATAGAAGTCTATGGCAAAGCTTGCTTGAAGTCCCACCGAAGCCCTACCAAAGCCCCACCAAAGGCTTATTGAATCTCCATCGAAGCTCCACCAAAGCCTCATCGAAGCCCCACCAAAGCCTCATCGAACCACCAAGCAAAAGCAAGGTGTAAACAGGACTGTAGGGCTCATTTACACTTGCTTCGGCTTCAACACACATTAACGGCTAGTTTACACTTGCTTCAAAACAAGGCTTCAGACAGGCTTTGTTAAAGCTCATTTAGTGCCAGTCAAAGCTCCTGTCACTATATAAAATGCTTACAGTCCTGTTTACACCTTGCTTTTGCTTTGCTTCGGCTTCGCTTCAAAAATTATACCCCGTGTAGCTTTAGTGGTCCTTCAAAGCGTGTTCAAAGCCTCCATAGAAGTCTACATCAAAGTTCGCTTGAAGCCCCACTGAAGTCCCACCGAAGCCTCATCAAAGCCCACTAAGCCTCATCGAAGCCCCGCCAAAGCCCCATCGAAGCCCCATTGAAGATCCACCAAAGCCTCATCAAAGCCCCACCAAAGCCCCATCGAAGCTCCACCAAAGCCTCATCGAAGCCTCATCAAAGCACCAAGCAAAAGCAAGGTGTTAACGGGACTGTAAGCTAACCATTTTATTTATTGACAGGGGCTTTGACTGACGTTCAAAGAGCTTTAACAAAGCCTGTCCGAAGCCATGTTTTGAAGGTTTCAGCAATGTACTCTTATTTTGTTTAGTGTGTACTGTGTTGTTTAAAAAAAATAAAAAGATGAAAGAAAAAAAAAAAGGAACGCAGTGCCGTATCGCAAAACATGGCCTGGTCATGAAAAGGGGGTAAATCTTCCGGAGATCAAGTGGTTAAGATAGAAGGAGGGAGGGTCTAAGGCAGTTTGGCTCATACTGAATAATAAACATAAAGATACAGACCCCACCTTCATGTATACTGGGTGTAATTCTAGGAGTGAGCAGGGTACTATTGCTCAGGACACTGCAGGGCATCTGGTTAAAAACTGTCATTTATTCCTCATGCATTTTCTAATGCTCACATATATACACTATTTTTGTATCCTGATTAATCTCTACAAACTATTTTATAGGTGTAGTTATCCTTTAAGCTAAAGTTTAGCCACCCATGAGTCATTGATCATACCCCTGCAGTGCTACAGCTGCTTTGCTTATTTAGAAAAGGATATTACACGCATGTAAACTAAGGGAAAAAGTAGTTTTAAGAACAGATTCCCCTCTGCAGTCACACCTTTTTTGGACGCTTAACTTTTTCCACAATAAATCGCGCTTTTAAAGTCCAACTCCGCAGCTCCCTGTCCGCAAACAAAGGGATCATTATATGCCGCTCCATGAAGATGTCATTTGAAATTGGCAATTTAATGCAAAGGCCAGAGCCCAGGGGGGTTACCATGGTTCTGGCAATTGTTCATATTTGCTCTTCTTGTCGCTTGTGTCTCAATCTGATAAGCAGATGAGATGGAGATTAGACTAGTCAAACATTCCATTTGTTAATTCATTTGCTTGTCCGACACAGAGCGTGAAATACCAGATGTGTTTATAACTCGGGGGGCTGGTGACATCACAATCAATAGAACTCTGACATGTGTCTTTAACCTTCTAACGGACAGCTCAGAAGGGTCTTCCTAGCTCCTGGCAGCACTGATGGACGGTGATGGGGAGGGTGATGGGGTAAACACTACCTTGAGCTTCAGAAGGTGGAAATACTGGTAATTAATTTGGAAACATGGAGGTCAGCTACCAGGATTAGCAGCCTTGACATTTCAGGTGGACAAGACAAATACCACTGTCTGGACAGCCTCAGAAAAAAAAAAGTTTCCTATACAGTAAAAGAATTGTGTGGTGTTATTGTGCATATCTTCTATCTGTATAAAGTTCAGTAATAAATGCAAATTTTATTTCTACATAATTAGGTAAATATGAAATACTGCATATTATTTTTTATTTACCAGTTAGAGACCGCAGGCTTTGTAAAAGCCCCCCTACCCTTCGAAAATATTTCCATACAGCTAAAAAGAAAAGGAAAAGTGTTGCGCTGTCATTAATCATATCATAAAGTGCATATAGTGAAAAATTCGACCAATGGCCCATAATAAATCAAAAAATTAATTAATATACTAATTCATATCATCGGTACCATCATGCATGGAAAAATGAAGTGCAAAAACAGTCAAAAAACAGCCCCAGTGTATAATCCTTAAGGTGATATTTAAAGTGTGCTCTTCAAACTCCCTAATGCTGCAGGTGACCACCAAATGCTCCCCTCGGAGATGGACATAATCGGCTTCTTACCAGATAACCAGAGCTTATCCAGGCTTGTGATCGCTTTAGTGAGCTCACCTCTCACTCTGGGTATATAGGTCCCGTCAGACCATTAGATGATATTACTTACAGGTAATTATTCACACTCTTCACTATGAATGTTTAGACAGGATGGTATGGAGCATAGCAATAGAAAGAAGAAAATGCTCATTGTTAAAAAAAAGTATTTATTAAAATTTTACTCACAAATCCAATGAAATTTACAGGCATTCAGTATATGCACTCGTCCTGCACCCCGGTGGGCGTGCTGACATCACTGCTATTTCCTCCGCCGATGCATGTTTCATCATAACAGACGTCATCAATGGGGCAATGGGGATTTCCATACAGCTGTTGGGCTAGATCACATGTGTCAAACACAAGGCCCGTGGACCAAATGCAGCCCACCAGGCCACTTCATGTGGCCCTCGCACCTCTCCTGCAGCTGCTGCACCCCACCTTGTCTCTGCCCCGTCTTGTCTCAGCAGTCGGCAGCAGAGAGGAGGACAGAACTCCTCCACCAGATTTTGCACCTCTCTGTGCAGTCACAACACCCCCTCGTCTCCATCTCCCTTGGTCTCAGCATTCAGCAAACAAAGTGCCTCCTGCTACATCCACATGTTTCAAATTTTGACTCATCAGTCAAGAGCACCTGCTGCCATTTTTTTGCACTCCAGTTCCTTTATTTTTTTGCATAGTTGAGTCTAGAGTTGAGTTTAGATTTGTTTCCACGTCAGAGGTATGGCTCTTTGGCCACAATTCTTCAATGAAGATCACTTCTGGCCAGACTTCTCCAGACAGTAGGTATCGATGTGAAGTAAGCATGACGTGTCTTTCATCTGCTGCATTAAGTTTCCTTGGCCAATCACTACGTCTACGGTCCTCAACGTTGCCCATTTCTTTGTGCTTCTTCAAAAGATCTTGAACAAACCACCCCAGGGAGACTATCCCCTGCCAGCACCCTACTCGGCCCCAGCACAGGGCACCTATGAAAACACTGCAATAGACTCTGACACTGAACCAGAGGTGTATACCTCCTGGCGGGACTATGTTCGCTCCATGCCTACAAAACAGGACTTCCGAATGCTTATTCAAGAAGTGCATGACACCTGTAGATCTGAGATCAGCATGCTGCGTACAGACCTCCATCATTTATCTGCTAAAGTCACATCCCTAGAGGAAGATGTCTGCCACACCAAGCACGAACTCTCACAAATATACGCCCGCCTCGCCTCACAAGCTTCTACTCTCAGGGACTTTCAACTCCACCTCGAGGACCTAGACAATAGGGGCAGGCGTAACAACATTAAGGTCCAAGGTCTCCAAGAGGCAATCCAGGATGAAGATTTACCGTCAACCCTACAAGCTATCTTCAACAATATACTGGGCCGTCCAGAACATAAAAGAGTCAAACTGGACCGGGGCCATCGTGCTCTCCACCCCCGCGGACCGATGTCCAGACCCCGAGATGTGATATGTAGGGTACATAACTACACCCTCAAAGAGGAAATTATGAGAAAAGCGCGCAACGTGCATACTATTGACTTTGATGGCGCCCCTATACAGCTCTTCCCGGTTCTATCATGGATCACTCTTCAGCAACTACGCTCTCTACAACCACTCCTCACCTTACTGAGGGATCACGATTTACGCTACCACTGGGGTTTCCCCTTCAGCCTTACTGCAAAGAGAGACGGGAGGTCCACTACTTTACAGTCCCAGAAGATATCCAATCATTTTGCAGAGAATTGGACATCCCTGTGCTCCCGGATGGGATCCATTACCGGCTCCTCTATCACACCCAGACCCCTGGATTCAAGCAACCGGAAGGAAACGCCCAAGGCTACCCCCTCCTGGCCCCTCTCTTCCACCTCACCAGGAATGAATCTTTGTCCTTCCAGAGGTCTTTTCCTAGCTGATAGCTTGATGACTGGCTCTTACAACCCCTTTTTTCCCTTCCACAATGCTCCTAGATGGGGTTAGCTAGTTCCCCCACCCAAGTGCTTGGGTTTTTTTTTTCTAATAAGAGTGCATACTCATGGACACATTTCATATCCTAGTATGACTATGTTTACCCCAGGGAGCCCTATGGGCCACAGATGGTTACCTCCGTCAGGAGAAACCTTCCGGAGAATCCCAACCTGCCACCTTTTTCAGGTGGGTCATACAGTGAGTTGTCAACCGTATTTGATTTTGTACTAAATGTTATGTTCCTTTTTTACCCTCTCCTCTTTGTCTCTTTATGGCCCTTTCCTCCCCTCTCTTGTTTACTTTCTAATCTATTGGACACCCTCCGCCTCCAGGGCTCAGGTTCCAACTGCTGGGTCCTGATTTTCCGATCCGAGACCGCTCCGGGAACCAACCTATGGACACCCTGAACGCATGGACAAGACTTAGCCTGATGGGTAAGCTACTGCTCTTCCTCTTCTTGTATCCACCATGACTGACATACTGTCACTAAATGTGAAGGGCCTCAATTCCAATATCAAACGTAGCCTAGCTCTGCGAGAATTCAAAGGGTCCGCAGCGGACATTATTTTTATCCAGGAGACACATCTCGCTAAATCCGGCAACATGGCATTTGCTCTTAAACATTTCCCTCAGATATACCTTGCCTCTAACCCACACAAACGAGCGGGGGTAGCAATCCTTTTTAGGCAGGGCTCTCCCTTCCATCTACAATCCCAGTATTCAGATCCACTCGGGCATTATCTCATCCTACGAGGCACCTGGAAGGGAACTAACCTTACTCTATGTAACATTTATGCCCCGAACACCAATCAAAACTCCTTTCTATCCAAAGTGTATAAAGGTTTGTTTGCAGTTCCCCACCAATATCTGGTCATTGGAAGAGACTTTAACCTGACCTACTCCCCAGGCCTAGATAAACACTCCATAGGACGTGGGAATCTCCACTATAGGAAATCCACCCTCTTTTACCAATTAACCGGAAGGTATGCTTTATTCGACACCTGGCTCACCACCTACCCAACCGCTAAACAATTCACTTTCTACTCCCATCCCTACAAGTCCTACTCACGTCTAGACTACTTTTTCATCAATGCCCCAACCCTGCGAGCCTGCACAGGCTCAGATGTCCAAGCAATTTCATGGTCCGACCACGCCCCTATTAAATTCTCCCTAGCACTCTCACCGGGATCCTTTAGAACCTGCCACTGGCGTTTAAACAAATTCCTGCTTAAGCACAATCCCTCCAAAATGGTGCTGGAGCAGACCCTGAAGCTGTACTTTGCAGAAAACAGCTCTCCTGATGTCTCTTCCGCTTCCATATGGGAAGCTCATGAAGCAGTCTTCAGTGGCCAGTGCATATCACTCTCCACTGCCCTAAAAAGCAATGCCAATGCAGCTCGCCGACTATTATTAGACAAACTCAGACAATTAGAGTCGCACCTGCTCTCCTCCCCATCCCTAACCAGTCTTAGGGAACTTATAAGCACTAGGGCCAGGCTGAGGGACATCGACCTAGGTAAAACTGAGAAAGCACTACTTAGGCTGCGACAGACCTTCTATGACAAGGATAATAAACCACATATGCTTCTAGCAAGACAACTTCATGAGTGGGCAGCAGCTACCTCGCCCACTTCCTTAAAGATACAAACAGCACCCTCCAATCTCATCCCTCTAAAATTGCTCAACTCTTTCACGACTACTACTCAACTTTATACAACGACCCCAGTGTCCCACATAATCCTCCATCTCCCGACTTATCCCAGGCCATCCATTCCTACCTAGCAGATTGCGATCTCCCTATCTTATCCTCCTCTGCCCTAACTAGCCTTAACTCCCCTATTTCTGACACAATTAAATCTCTACCGAATAACAAGGCCCCCGGGCCCGATGGCCTACCATACCTCTATTACAAAACTTTTCTACCAATCCTTCTTCCCCACAACACACGTCTGTTCAATTTTTTCTTGACCGACACACCTATCCTGAGACATGCAGTCTTCCTTCCTTACATTGATCCCCAAACCATTAAAGGACCATACATTATGTTCCAACTACAGGTAGATTGCACTCCTTAACACTGATCTAAAAATTTTTACAAAACTTCTGGCAAATAGATTAAACAACTTCATGCCGTCACTAATCCTCAAGGATCAAGTAGGATTTATACCCCTCCGCCAGGCAGGGGATAACACCCGGAGAGTCATAGATCTCATAGAGGTTGCAAACAGGAATAGGTTAGAGGCACTGCTTCTCAGTCTAGATGTGGAAAAAGCCTTTGATAGGCTAAGCTGGCCTTTCCTGTTTGCAACACCCCACCGTGTCGGTATTAAAGGTCCATTTCTTCGAGCCATTGCCCACCTATACTCGTCCCCCTCGGCCCTAGTCTGAACCCAGTTCACCTCCTCTCCCACATTTCGGATTACTAAAGGCTGCCCACTCTCCCAAGGCTGACAAGGCTGCCCACTCTCTCCTATACACCCTATGTTTTGAGCCCTTAACAGCCCATATTAGAAAGAACCCAAACATCTATGGCATCCCTGTCCGCATCAGGGACTTTAAGATATCCCTGTTTGCGGACGATGTTTTGCTTACCCTCACGCAACCCCACATCTCCCTCCCGAACCTACACGTAGATCTAGATCGCCCCCTCTCAGGATACAAAATTAACAATTCGAAGACAGAAGCCCTCCCCCTTAATATACCCCACCAGACTCTGTCCGCTCCATCACAGTCCTTCAACTACGCGTGGAAGACTTCTTCCTTAAAATACCTCGGGGTCCACCTCACGCACACATATGACACTCTATATAAGGCCAACTTCCCCCAACTATACACCTCCATTAGGAACTCCCTGGTCAAGTGGAAATCTTTAAAGAGGAGGGCCAGTCAAAAATAAAAAAATTAAAAGTCAGCAGCTACAAATACTGCAGCTGCTGACTTTTAATTGGACACTTACCTGTCCCAGGGTCCAGCGATGCGGGGGATCGAAGCCCCGCTCGTCTCCCCCTTCGTTCAGCTGCGCCGGCATTGCAACTGTGGGCGCCGGGCTGTGGCTTCACAGCCTGGAACCCACTGCGCATGCGCGAGTGGCGCCGCGCGCCGTGATTGGCCGCTCAGTCACCTGGGACCTGTAATGGGTCCCAGATGATTGACAGGAGGGAGGGAGCAGAGCTGAGCCCTTCCTGTACCGAGATGGAAGTGATGTCACCAGCCCAGGCACTGAAAGAGGCAGACTACGAGGGACCCCCTAGCAACAGGCATTTAGAGGTGAGTAAAAAAAAAAAATCCAAATTTTTTTTGTATTTTTTTTTTTTTTAGGATTTTTCATGTAGTTTTTTTTTTTTGGGTGGAACCCCACTTTAAGGTTATCTCTTTTTGGCCGCCTTGCGACCATAAAGATGACGATTTTACCTAGACTTCTTTACCTCTTTGAGACACTACCCATCCCCATCCCAGCCACGCACTTTCAGAATCTTCAGGGTGACCTAATACATTTTTTCTGGAATTATAAAAGGCACCAGATTGCTAGATCAGTCTTGTATGCTTCACGCGATCAAGGTGGCTTTGCAATCCCCAACACAGCCAAGTATTATGTAGCAGCTCAGTTACACCCTGTAGCTTCTTGGTGTACCCTTCATGTATACAATCGATGGACACAAATTGAGAGGCTGTGGTTGGCATCCATCCACCTGAAATCCATGTTATGGAGCTCTGATACCCCGCCTGGTGGGTTACAGCTATTGGGACCAATGCGCTTCTACGAACACTACGGCGGCGCGCTAAATCAACATATCCCCTCACTACCAATGCCTCCCTGGTCACCTCATTCCTATTTACACTTAATGTCCCGGACAGCTTGACCTCGCAGATGTCTCAATGTTGGATGGATAGGGCCGTATTTGGCTATACCCAATTGGTGGATATCAGAACCAGAACCTTGCGATCCTTTCAGGATCTGCAGGATGCCTTTGATTTGCCCAGACAGGCCTTTTTTAGTGACCTACAAATATGCCATTATGCACAGTTTTTCGTAGCAAACCTTCAGTTCTCTCCCTTAAAATTAGAAAAAATTTGAAAAAATTTGTCTAGAAGGCTCGTCCCCTAAAGGTATGATTTCGAGCACCTACCAGCTCCTGACCACGGATATGTCACCAACCGGTCCTTGACATGCCTATATGTGCAAGTGGGAGCAGGCCCTGGGTGAGGATATACCCCTGAAGGCGTGGCAGCTCATATGGTCACAGGCCTCCAAGAGCTCCATCTGTACGCTCTATAAAGAAAATCAATACAAGATTTTACTCTACTGGTACCAAACCCCAGACCTCACCCAGTTTTAAGCTTCCTACACAGCTGTTTCTGTTTCATTTAATGACTATGTTTCAACCTGCATATGAAATTAATGAACAATAGCACCTACTTGGTATAATTGGTTAATCATACACTTGACTGTAATCCTACAAAATCCCTGACTTTGTGCAAGTGTACAAAGTGTGCAAGTGTAAGAATTGATGCTGGTTTGCAGCCAAAGGGTGGTCACACCAAATATTGATTTGATTTCGATTTTTATTCTGTACGCTCACATTTTGTAAATTGATAAAAATAAGCAATCGAAATTTACTGTATATCTTTGAAAGCATTCTTACTTTACAGCATTTCTTCACACCTGCCTATATATATATAGTATATATTGTGTGTGTATATAAAATGGAACTTGTAGTTCCACAAGAGCTGGAGGGCCAAGGTTGAGCACCCATGGTTTAATCCATTACAATGCAGAATGGCCTAGGAGGAGGTGTTTGGAATTAAGACTGAGGAGTAAGGTAATAGATGCACAATGCATATTTTCATTTTTTCCTGGAGTTGGGCTTCAATATTTTGCAGCTTACTGGTCCTTAGTGGCGGCTGCATTGGTTTTCATTTTTCAGGCTAAGGACATTTTCGGCAAGTATCTCAGCAAAAACCTGTTGATCCTGGCAGAAAAGTAGAGTCTCTGTCCCTTCCTGCAAACAAAAAATAAGGCTATCCATCAATCCACTATGTAAAGGAAATGCACAAAGGCAAACATGTTTGAAGTCCAACCTGTGTGACAACTATGGCTGCCTCCATAGATACTATGGATAAAAAAGTGGAGACATGATAGGATGGGAAGTGTGTTATTCACAGGAGGAGTACCAGCTGAAAATAGAGTAAAAAAAAAAACGAATGCAGCCACCACATCTAATGATTAGTAAACTCCAATATACTATACTTTTGTTTTTATGTTTTGAGACGTTTCCTTTTACCAGTGATCAATGATCGGGGCAGTGATGAACACCTCAGAACTGCTGTGACTGGTTCTTGTCATCTACAGCACGCTTCCATTATCAGCCTGACCACACACAGGGGATTCTTACTTGCTGTATGTTCACCTGCACCCAGTGGGCCCCGACATCACCGCCCTAATATTATTAGAATGTTAATATTTTTACAGGATGACTTTTTGAGAATTTGTGCATCCTGATTTCATTATCCAGCCTTTAATCTCCAGTACCGTATATATATGTTTTTTCTAATTTTACCTGTAATTTCCTCTTGTTCTTATCAGATTTTCTAATACTATCACGTCCATATGGTGAGTCCACACAAGAAGAAGCTGAGTAAATAGAAATGACTTCTCTTTATCAGAAGATAGATTACACCGAAAAATTGTTTCCTCACTTCTTATTAAATTAACTGTTACCCATAATGACTGGATTTACACAGAGTCAATAAATTAGTTCATGTATGTTTTTGGACAGATGGGAGATAACAAAGAGATAGACAGATAGATAGATAGATAGATAGGTAGATAGATAGATAGATAGATAGATAGATAGATAGATAGATAGATAGATAGATAGATAGATAGATAGATGTGTTGCTGTCTAGGTGCTCACCATTTGTACTTTTGAGCCACCAGAATAAGAATAAAATCTAACAGTAGGGACACTTGTTTCGAAGACATCTATAAAAGGGAAATCCTCTTACTGTTAGGGCAGGAAGGAATATCTCCCCAATGGGAAAAAAAGAACCTGGGTTTTAAGTCTTATTCTGCGTACACACGACCGGACTTCACGGCTGATTGGTCTGGCGAACCGGAGTCCATCGGACAATTCGATCGTGTGTGGGCTCCAGCTGACTTTTTTTCCCCAAAAGTTTGACGGACCTAGAAATGAAACATGTTTCAAATCTTTTTGACGGACTCGCGTGCGGTCGAAAAGTCCGCTCGTCTGTATGCTAGTCCGACGGACAAAAACAGACGCTAAGGGCAGCTATTGGCTACTGGCTATGAACTTCCTTGTTTAAGTCTGGTCGTACATCATCACGTACGAATCTGTCGGACTTTGGTTGATCGTGTGTAGGCAAGTCCGTTCATTCAGAAAGTCAGTCGAAAGTCCGCGGGACAAAGTCTGCCGTAAAGTCCGCTCGTGTGTACGCAGCATTGCTTACTCTATGCAAAACAACATTTTTTGCCTTTGCATACACTTCTTAGATTGTACCTGTAATGCCGTGTACACACGATCACACATTCCGACAACAACATTTTTTTTTTCCGACGGATGTTGGCTCAAACTTGTCTTGCATACACACGTCACACAAATCTTGTCGGAAATTCCGATCGCCAAGAACGCGGGTGACGTACAACGCGTACGACGAGCCGAGAAAAATGAAGTTCAATAGCCAGGGCGGCTCTTCTGCCTGATTCTGAGCATGCGTGGAACTTTGTGCGTCGGAATTGTGTACACACGATCGGAATTTACGACAACGGATTTTGTTGTTGGAAAATATTTGAGATCCAGATCTCAAATTTTGTTTTCGGAAATTCAGATGGAAAATATCCGACGGAGCCTACACATGGTCGGAAGTTCCGACAACAAGCTCCCATCAAACATTTCCCGTCGGAAAATCAGACCGTGTATACACGGCATTAGTCTCAGCACAGTCACTGGACGTCAATGGCTGTTGCAGATTCCTACTTCTTGTTAATTTGAAGAATTACTTGTCTGTTTTGTCTGTGGCCATTTGCGAAATGAATGGGAATGGAGGTGATTTTATCATTATCAATTAGCAGCTGCACTTGAAGTGTTCTAATGAAGAAAGTGGCAGGATCCGCATCCCTTTAGAAATGATTTCTCTTTGGGGGTATCTCACCAAAAATGACATTCTCTTTACTGAGGATGCAGAAATTTGACTTGTATCTTAGTGCAGACTTATGGGTAAAGTAGTAAGTCAATCACACAAGCAGGAAATTACATTTCTTGGAGGGGGGGGGGGATAGGGCAGGGCCGATCCTAGGGTCACAGACGCCTGGGTGCAGAAATATTTTGGGCGCCCCCACATGGGCATAGTCATCTTACTAACCCTGCCCCTTTACAAATGTTTCTATGGCAACAACTCAAACACAGAGATGCTCCCCTAAGGAGTCTTTGTTACTCTGGGATCCTCCCACGATCTCTTAACAATAAACAAAAGGAAATGGTCAGAGACTGCAGACATAATACAAGAAATGGTCAGACACGGCAAACATACTACATAAGATGGTCAGAGAATGAAAACATGATGCAAGAGATGGTCAGACACTGCAGACATGATGCAAGAGATGGTCAGACACTGCAGACATGATGCAAGAGATGGTCAGAGACTGCAGACATGATACAAGAGATGGTCAGAGACTGCAGACATGATACAAGAGATGGTCAGAGACGGCAGACATGATACAAGAGATGGTCAGAGACTGCAGACATGATACAAGAAATGGTCAGACACGGCAAACATACTACATAAGATGGTCAGAGACTGCAGACATGACACAAGAAATGGTCAGAGACTGCACACATACTACATGAGATCATCAGAGACTGCAGACATGATACAAAAGATGGTCAGAGATTGCAGACATGATAAACACGTTAACCGCTTAATCTCCGGACCATTTGGCTGGCCAAAGACCAGACCACTTTTGGCGATTCGGCACTGCGTCGCTTTAACTGACAATTGCACGGCCGTGCGACATGGCTCCCAAACAAAATTGACGTCCTTTTTTCTCCCACAAATAGAGCTTTCTTTTGGTGGTATTTGATCACCTCTGCGGTTTTTATTTTTTGCGCTATAAACAAAAAAAAGCGACAATTTTGAAAAAAATGCATAATTTTTTACTTTTTGATATAATATCCCCAAAAAGTATATAAAAAAACATATTTTTTCCTCAGTTTAGGCCGATACGTATTCTTGTACATATTTTTGGTAAAAAAAATCGCAATAAGCGTATATTGATTGGTTTGTGAAAAAGTTATAGCGTCTACAAAACAGGGGATAGTTTTATGACATTTTTATTAATAATTTTTTTTTCTACTAGTAGTGGCAGCAATCAGAGATTTTTATCATGACTGCGACATTATGGCGGACACGTCGGACAATTTTGACACATTTTCGGGACCATTGGCATAAATACAGCAATCAGTGCGATTAAAATTGCATTGATTACTGTAAAAATGTCACTGGCAGTGAAGGGGTTAAAACTAGGGGGCAGTGAAAGGGTTAATGTGTGTCCTAGTACGTGTTCTAACTGAAGGGGGGATGGGACTGTGCAGGGAAACTAACAGATCTCCGTTCACTCCTCAGAGAACCGGAAACTGTGAGTTTACACACACATCTCCCGGTTCTCCGTGTGCCCCGGCGGTGATCGAGACTGCCGGGCACTCGCATCGGCTCGGGGAGTGAGCGGGGGGCGGCGCGCAAGCGCCCCCTAGTGGCCGTTTATGTTACCAACGTAACATAATGGCGATTCGCGCAGCCGAGCCATGTTGCCGCAGTACACCTGCGGCGGCTGGTCGGCAAGAGGTTAAGAGAGCATGCCCTGCTAGTGGAGGTTTGTGACATTTCTGAATTCCATCAAGTTTCTATGTGTCAAATCTGTTTTTTTTTTGTGTTTTTTTTGTCAAATTTGGCACATCACATGGATGCTTGGCACAGACTTGAGATTTAAATCTGACCATTTTTTGTTACTGTCTTGAGAATTTCGGGAGAAAATTAGGTTGGCCTTGTGTTCAATATGACTCCCCCATTCTGTCCACACAGTTTGGGGTTTCCAGACCTCATTATCATCACAAATAGAACTTTAGCTTGCTTGGATTAGGAGACTTTAAAGCAGGGATATGCAATTAGCGGACCTCCAGCTGTTGCAGAACTACAACTCCCATGAGGCATAGCAAGACTCTGACAGCCACAAGCATGACTCCCAGAGGCAGAGGCATGATGGGACTTGTAGTTTTCAACAGCTGGAGATCCGCTAATTGCATATCCCTGCTTTAAAGTGTTACTAAATCAAGGACCCTGCATTCACTATATCTGATCTTCCACAGTACACAGAACATGGAAATGCAATTATTTTAGTTAATATAAACTGCTAAATACCTTTTCCCATCAGCAGTATATAATAGTCTTCTGACTTCTATCAGTGCTTGGTTAAAGCTTGTAGGAGGAGTTTTCATACTAAACTGGCTGTCCTATCGGGATGCAGGACCCCTGACCCTCTGTCTGGACAGTGTTGATCACATGCACTCTCCCAAGAAAAAAAAAAACTCTCTAACAATACACACGAGTAACTGAGCATGTGCAGAGTGACTCCATTTACTCTGTCTTATCAGGACATGTTTTGGGGGCAATGCAAGAAGAGAAGGATCTGTGCATACAGGAGAAAAGAGTCTTTTCTGTTTCAATATTTTTAATAAAGTTTTCACAAAAGAGAATACAAAAA
Organism: Aquarana catesbeiana; assembly: GCF_042186555.1. Classification (NCBI taxonomy): domain Eukaryota; kingdom Metazoa; phylum Chordata; class Amphibia; order Anura; family Ranidae; genus Aquarana; species Aquarana catesbeiana. Next base: position 758,217,993 of record NC_133325.1, on the reverse strand, counting down.
GGTTTACAAAGAATATGTACAGTATAAAATAAATACTAAATAGGTAGATATCCAAGCATTTTTTAGGCATGAAAATGCACCAAAAATGTGCGGTTTTCCAAGTATTGATCTTTACTGTCAATATAGATTGTAATATCAGTGTCATTATGAGGTAGCCCCAATGCTTGTTTAGTACTCCGCTTGTGGCAGTAACAAAATGCATCTCAGTCTTCATATACAGTTAATGGTAGAGCTTCTACATATGGCAAATTAAAAGTCAACTCATAACTCTTAGTAGGTTGCAAATGCGCTTAAGATCTACTGTGTACCTTAGTGAAAGGGGTCTACACCTCCACAAAGAGGATACCACTTTCAAAGAGTTTTTTTACACAATGCGGAGGATTAACCCCTTAGGCTCCACAGTGAGTATAACAAACATGCTTTACTGCATATACAGACTGATTTTACTGTTGTGGGTTTAGTAATACTTTAAGGGTTTGGGATTTTAGTTTATGGGAATTTAGGCATAAGGACTTAATTAGTGGTTTTAGGGTAGGGATTATAGGTTAGGGAACTTTATTTCTGGTGAATCTTAATTTAGGTGGCTTTATTTTAGGGCTCCTAAAAAATCATGGGTTTTAGTTTAGAGAGGCGAAAATTATGGGGAATTAGAGTTGGGGATTTAATACGATTTAGACATCATTTACCAATCATATAAAGCTTTATGGTTCTTTGATGCACAAACCTATTGTGATTAAATCAGCCAAATGTTTTTAATCTTATTTTTACTATTGTTGGACTAATGAAATATCATTTTATTTTGCTATATGGTAATTTTTGCATGAATGGTGATGTGCCTCTACAAAAGTCCCATGGGTATTTTTGGATTGCTGTATTTACATATTTAGAGATGTTGGCACATCACCTTATGTGCCAGATCACAAATCAATATTGTTCCAGCCTGTAAATAGCATTCACAGATGTAATATATGGAGAATTGTAATTTGCACAAGTTATACATAGCAAAGATAAAAAGATATTGCAATGAGATCAGTAAAGTAATGCCGCGTATACACGACCGGACTTTCCGTCAGAGTAGATTCTGACGGTCTTTCTGATGGAGTTCCACTGAAACGGACTTGCCTACACACGATCACACCAAAGTCCGTTTGTTTAGAATGAGATGACGTACGATGGGACTAGAAAAAGGAAGTTCAATAGCCAGTAGCTAATAGCTGCCCTTGCGTTGGTTTTGGTCCACCGGACTAGCATACAGACGAACGGTTTTCCCGATAGGGATTGAGTCCAATGTCCAATGGAATGATTCCGTCTGACCTTTTCTGCCGGAAAGTCCGGTCATGTGTATGCGGCATAAGGCTAAAGATGAATTGCAGGTATAGCATTTTTTATCTAGTTACAGTGCCTTGCAAAAGTATTCACCCCCCTTGGCATTTTCCGTGTTTTGTTGCCTCACAACCTGGAATTAACATGGTTGGTTTGAGGATTTGCATCATTTAATTTACAGAACATGTCCACAACTCTGAAGATGTTTTTTTTTTTTTTATTGTGAAGCAAACAACAAATAGGACAAAATAACAGAAAAGGTCAATGTGCATAACTATTCACCCCCCTAAAGTCAATACTCTGTAGAGCCACCTTTTGCGGCTATCACAGCTCCAAGTCGCTATGAACTTGCCACATCTTACCACTGGGATGTTTGCCCATTCCTCCTTGCAAAACTGCTTCATCTCCTTCAAGGTGGATGGTTTGCGCTTGTGAACTCAATCTTTAAGTCTGACCACAGATTTTCTATTGGATTGAGGTCTGAGCCTTGACTAGGCCATTCCAACACATTTACATTTTTCCCCTTAAACCACTCAAGTGTTGCTTTAGCAGTGTGTTTGGGGTCATAGTCTTGCTGGAAGGTGAACCTCCGTCCTAGCCTCAAATCACACACAGAGTGGTACAGGTTTTGCTCAAGAATATCCCTGTATTTAGCACCATCCATCTTTCCCTCAACTCTGACCAGTTTCCCAGTCCCAACTGCTGAAAAACACCCCACAGCATGATGCTGCCACCACCATGTTTCACAGCGGGGGATGGAGTTCTTTGGGTGGTGTGATGTGTTGGGTTTGTGCCAGACATAACGTTTTCTTTGATGGCCAAAAAGTTCAATTTTAGTCTCATCAGACCAGAGCACCTTCCTCCATACATTTTGGGAGTCTCCCACATGCCTTTTCGCAAACTCAAAATGTGCCATTTTGTTTTTTGCTGAAAGTAATGGATTTCTTCTGGCCACTCTGCAATAAAGCCCAACTCTATGGAGCGTACGGCTTATTGTCGTCCTATGTACAGATACTCCAGTCTTTGCTGTGGAACTCTGCAGCTCCTCCAGGGTTACCTTAGGTCTCTGTGCTGCCTCTCTGATTAATGCCCTCCTTGCCTGTTCCGTGAGTTTTGGTGTGCGGCCGTCTCTTGGCAGGTTTGCTGTTGTGCCATGTTCTTTCCATTTGGTTATGATAGATTTGATGGTGCTCCTAGGGATCATCAAAGATTTGGATTTTTTTTATAACCTAACCCTGACTTGTACTTCTGAACAACATTGTCTCTTACTTGTTTGGAGAGTTCCTTGGTCTTCATGGCAGTGCTTGGTTAGTGGTGCCTCTTGCTTAGGTGTTGCAGCCTCTGGGGCCTTTCAAAAAGGTGTGTATATGTAATGACAGATCATGTGACACTTAGATTGCACACAGGTGGACATCATTTCACTAATTATGTGACTTCTGAAGGTAATTGGTTACACCAGAGCTTTTTATGGGCTTCATAACAAAGGGGGTGAATACATACGCACATGCCAATTATCATTTTTTTTATTTCTGAAAAATAGTTTTATGTATATATTTTTCTAATTTTACTTCACCAACTTAGACTATTGTGTTCTGGTCCATCACATACACTAAGGTCCATAAATATTGGGACATTGACACATTTCTAATTCATACTTCAATCCCTACATTATATCTTGTCCCCAGGTGGGGATGGATATTTTCTTTACCATTTTTCTGCTTTTTTGTGGTGGTACCTCCTAGGGTTTATCTTTAACAGGCAAGTAGGGGATTCCACCATACAGTCAGGTCCATAAATATTGGGACATTGATACAATTCTAATCTTTTTGGCTCTATACAACACCACAATGGATTTGAAATGAAAGATGTGCTTTAACTGCAGACTTTCAGCTTTAATTTGAGGGTATTTACATCCAAATCAGATGAACGGTGTAGGAATTACAACAGTTTGTATATGTGCCTCCCACTTTTTAAGGGACCAAAAGTAATGGGACAGATTAACAATCAACCATCAACATCTAAGGACTGGTACGCTGCAATTTATTATGATTATTACTATTATTATACAGGATTTATATGGAGCCAACAGTTTGCGCAATGCTTTATAATATAAAAGGGAGACAATACAGTTACAATGCAATAAAATACAAGAGGGTTAAGAGGGCCCTGCTCATAAGAGCTTGCTATCTAAAAGATATATATTTTTGTTTTTGAATTTAGATACATGCAAAGTGCATGTGTGTTCAAATATGTCTAAAATCTTTCTGTCGGTTGATGTCAAAGAGCCAGTCCAGCATGCTGTGGAAGTCTGAGCCAGCCACTCTGGTGTCCTCCCCCTCCCCAGCCCAGCCTTCCATTGGGCACTTGCAGGGAAGAGCATAGAGCCAGTGTCTGACAGTCACTGTGTGGGACACTCTGTGGGAACTGAGCGATCAGTGGTTTTTGATTACTCAGTTCTCGGTGTAAAGCCGGCCGGAAACATCTGCAGCCATCTAGGTGAGTATGTACTGTATGTTAGTTTGTTGTTTTACATTACCACAATTCTCTTTTAAAGTAGAGTTGAAATTAGGATATCTACATTCAAAAATGTACACGCTCTTAACATGCAGTAGATAAGCGTTAAAATAAGCTGACCTTTGTAGTGGCTTGCACTGTGGAGCAATTCATTTACAAAGTTCACAGAAGATACAGTGAAGTCCTTGAAGTCAGGGCTCAGCACTCTGCTCTCCCTTCTTCCTGTGTGCCCGCTCTCCCGCTCCGTGTCCATACTACAAATTAGAAATCTGACAAGCTGCCAACTTGGTGCTGGGAGGAGGGAGCTGTTCTACAGAGAGAGTGAAAGTAAAACTGAGAAACTTCCCTTTCAAAAGTCAAAGATTATTGCCGACGCAGCTGTCACCGTGGGCTTACATTAAAGTTTATTTACCGCTTATTAAATTTACAGAAATATTTAAAGGTCCATACCCTGGCCACACTTCTACATTAAGTAATACTGTCAGTTGACCATAAAGCAGTGTTAACCCCCCAAAACAAAAATGTAATGTATTGCAGTATTGTATTGTAATGTATTGCAGCTTACCAATCCTTAAATGTGGTGGCTGCATTTGTCTTATTTTTTATTTTTTTTTATTGACCATAGTCCTAAGACTCCCTGGCCAATAGGGGCTTCCTGATTGGCCAGGAAGAGAATGAGGAAGACAATAGCATATATTCATTCGCTATTGTCGCACAAGTGGGTGTGCTCGGGGCGCAGAGCTCTAGACCCTGAGCCCACGCTTTTTTGAACCCTATTAGAGCCTCTGGCTCTAATCACGTGCTTAAAAAAAAAAAAAAGAAACCCATTGGAATCCATGCGCCTGTCACCCTGCATGTAGATTAGGGGGCTGGATGCATGGATGGGGGGGCGGCACTCCTTGCGCCCCTTATGGACGGGCCTTCACTGATGGAATCTATTCATGACATCATAGTTTGCTACTAAGTGTGATCTGTGATTGATCACCTGTGCTTTCGTGGTACCTGGGCTGCAGCACCCTGTACCATGTAATAGCTGTGGATCAATCACAGCATCACAACAGTAAACTCTGATTTATGAATGAAAGCCATTCAGTACAGATCAAATTATTCCTGTTATGATGATCATCACTGTAACAAACAATCACAGTGTAAAAAAAAATCCCCGATCACCACCCAGAGTAGTACAGTGTCACTATGGTGACGCTGAACTACTCTGATGACAGTACGTAACAGTAAAAAAAAGGAAAAAATGTAATAAAATGTTGAATAAAAAATTATTGTTTTGTTTTTTTTTGTACATACTGTCACCAGTCAGTATCCCTGATCACTGCCACACCAGTCATATGATGACGCTGTACTGGTGACAGTATGTAAAAGAAAAAAAAAAATGCGTGAAAAAAAACCTAATTTTATTTAACCACTTGCCTACTGGGCACTTTTATTCCCTTCCTGCCCAGGCCAATTTTCAGTTTTCAGCGTTGGCAATTTAATGAGCAGTCATGCAACACTGTACCCAAGTTAAATTTTTTATCATTTTTTTTTTCACACAAATAGAACTTTCTTTTGGTAATATTTAATCACCACTGTTTTTTTTTATTTTTTGCCAAATATTGGAAAAGAACAAAAAACTTTTTCATTGTTTTTTATAAAACAGGTAATTTTTCTTCTTTACTGATGTGCGCTGATGAGGCTGCACTGATGGGCACTAATGAGGCAGCACCGATGGGCACTGATAAGGTGGCACTGGTGAACACTGATGAGGAGGCACTGGTGAGCACTGATGAGGAGGCACTGGTGAGCACTGATGAGGCTGCATTGATAGGTGGCTCTGATGCGCACTGACAGGTGGCACCGATGGGCACTGATAGGTGATACTAATGAGGCGGCACAGATGGGCATTGATAGGCGGCACTGATGGGCACTGGTAGGTGATACTGATGAGGCTGCACTGATGGGCACTGATTGGCAGCACTGATGGGAACTGATTGGCAGCACTGGTGGGCACTTATTGGCAGCACTGGTGGGCACACATTGGCAGCACTGGTGGACACTGTAGGGACTGCACTGATAATCAGAACACTGATAATCAGTGCTCTGATTATCAGTGTACATGTCCCATTTAGAGAAGTTGGTTATCGGCTCTCTTCTCCTCTCCTCATGCTGCCAGCATGACAAAAAGAGTGCTGATAACCGGCTTTTATTTACATCAGTGATTAGTTGTGATTGGACACAGCTGATCACGTGGTAAAGAGCCCAGTGGCGGCCCGTCCATTAAGGGCGCACGGGCCCACCCCCCTATATGTATCATGGTTAGATTCATGCTTAGCATGTATCTATCCACGGCCACCGCGGCCACCCCGTTATTCAGGCATCCGGCCCCTTTTAGGATGCCAGGTGCCTGTATTACAGCGGCAGGAGGGTGGTTCTTTGAAGCACCTGATTAGAGCCATAGGCTCTAATAGGATTCAAAATAGGGTGGACTCGGAGCGCAGAACATTGCGCTCGGAGCCCACCCAGGTGTGTTAGAATATTCGCTTTTCTAACACTAAACTGCCTCTCTGCCAATCAGGAAGCGCAGGTCTAATACCCCTCACCTGATTGGCTGACAGAGCAGGCACTCCTATTGGATGCCTAGCAGGAAGAAAGAAGAAACGCATGGAGGACACAGCTCGCCGCTGCCTGACCCGCTGCCCGTCCCACAGCTTGGCGCCATCACCCACTGCCTGAACCACCACCAAGATGGGGTAAGTGCCGGTCAGACAGCGAGTGGGCGGGCGGTCACAGTGGCTGCATTTGATGTTATCAATTTTCATATATATATATATATATATATATATACACCTATATATGTACTCTAGATCTAGAACTTTCACACAGACTAAACAATATGCACTGATTTGAGGTATTTTTACCAAAGAAATGTAGCAGACTTCATTTTGGTCTACATTTATAAATAAAGATTTTATAACAGAAATTAAGAAAAACATGTTTTAAAAAAAAAATTGGTTTACATAGCAAAGTACAAAACTCAGTGGTGATTAAATACCACCAAAAGAAAGCTCTATTTGTGTGAAGAAAATATATACTGTAAATTTGATTTGGGTACAGTGTTACATGACAGAGCAATTGCCCGTTAAAGGAATTTCAATGCATTCTATGCACTGTGGTGAAAAACCTTCTTTGCTGCAGCTGCCCTGAGAGCCCACTCCCCCTCCCCTTTTTCTTACTTAAGCCCATCCATTCCATTGCATTCCATAATTACTGCAGCTGCCCCCAGAACCCCCCTATTTCTTACCTGAGCCCCTCGGTTCCAGCGATGTGCACGATTTCAGTGGCTCCAGCTGCTGTCTCTGTCCTCATTGGATAGATTGATAGCATTGGCTCCCGCTGCTGTCAATCAGATCCAGTGACACGGGAGCGGGGGGCAGGGCCGAGTCCCTTTGTCTGTGTCAATAGACACAACAGTGGGACTCAGGAGCGTGCCCGCACAGGTGCCCCCATGAAAAGCGGCTCTCCGAGGGGGCACCCGATGAAGGGTAGGAGCCAGGAGCACCAGTGGGGCACCCTCAGAAAAGGAGGATTGGGGCTGCTTTGTGCAAAACCCTTGCACAGAACAGATAAGTATAACATGTTTGTTATTTTTATAAAAAAACCTTTACAACCCCTAATCACTTCAGCCCCAGAAGATTTGGCTGCTAAATGACCAGGCCATTTTTTGCGATTTGGCACTGCGTCGTTTTAACTGACAATTGCGCGGTCGTGTGGGGCTGCACCTAAACAAAATTGACATCCTATTTTTCCCACAAATAGAGCTTTCTTTTGGTGGTATTTGATCATCTCTGCGGTTTTTATTTTTTGCGCTATAAACAAAAAAAGACCGACAATTTTGAAAAAAACACTATATTTTGTACTTTTTGCTATAATAAATATCCACATTTTTTTAAAAAAAAAAGCAATTTTTTCTCACTTTAGGCCAATATGTATTCTTCTACATATTTTTGGTAATAAAAATTGCAATCAGCATATATTGATTGATTTGCGCAAAAGTTATAGCGTATACAAAATAGGGGATAGATTTATAGCATTTTTATTTTTTTTATTTTTTTTTACTAGTAATGGCGGCGATCTGCAATTTTTATCGGGACTGCGACATTATGGCGAACACATCGGACACTTTTGACACATTTTTGAGACGAGTGACAATTATACAGCGATCAGTGCTATAAAAATGCACTGATTACTGTATAAATGTCACTGGCAGGGAAGGGGTTAACACTAGGGGGCGATCAAGGGGTTAACTGTGTTCCCTGTCTGTGTGTTCTAACTGTAGGGGGAGGGGACTGACTAGAGGGGATGACAGATCGTGATTCCTAGCTATTAGGAACTCACGATCTGTCTGTCCTCCCCAGAACAGAACAGGGATTTGTGTGTTTACACACACACGTCCCTGTTTTGCCTCTCGTGCCCGCGATCGCTCATGGCCGCGCCTGCTATCCCGCTTAAAGGAGCCGATGTATAGCTACGACAGCTCATGGGATCGTGCCGACTTGCAGTATAATGACGGCGGCTGGTCGGCAAGCGGTTAAAGTACAATAGCAAAAAATGCCCTGATCATGAAGGGGGTAAAACCTTCTGGAGGTCAAGGGGTTAAAGGTTTTGTTTTTGGGTGTAAACATCAGAGAGCTCTTGAAATAAAAAATGTGCTTTAGGGGCACCTTTTTTTTTTCCTGGCCGGACGTATGGGGTCCAGTAACAATGATACTCTGATAAACACATTCTTATGATCAATATAATAGGTAGGTTTTCCAGTGAATAAAAATAGAAAATATGTATCTACCTATTCATTTTTTATTCTATTAATTCAAATCTTTAGGCAGAAAACCATTAGGAGATTGAGTGAAGAAGTCAGTTATCAACCATCACATCACGTTGTATTTATTTTGTTGAGTGTCAGTATATTTATCTCACTCAGCGTTACGTAGGGCCAAGAGTGGTGAAGAAGGCTGAACATTGTACTGAAGTGCTCTAGCTGGACTCCATAACAAGGCTCGGTCTATGCTGCTGGGTCAACTTCCAATAGTCTACTACTGTTCTCTCTTATTTGTTACTACCATCAGCAGAAAATGTTATATTCATGCTATTTATTTTTACATGAAAACTTACACACACATAAATTAAAATGCTCAGCTCAGTCATCCCATGAACTCACTCGTTGGCCCTTCCTCCATGTCTCGGAGGGTTCCAGCCCAATTATAATCCTGCCAGAGTTCGATAATATGCAGCCAGGCGGCAAGTGGCCAATTGTTCTGTCTCTGAGTTTGTAAAAGAGTTTTGAGAGTTTTGTGCCAGGGAGAGACCATAAAGTCAGCAAATGGGGAAGGGGAGACTTCAAAAGACACCGTGGTTAGTTGTCTCTGGGGTACCCGGCGGTATTGATGTCTGCAGCCAGAAAGGAAATAAATAGACCGCAGGAACACATGGCCAAAAACTCAATACACAAGGCTCTTTTAAAATAAAACTGGGTATGAAGAGAATTTAAATATAAAACATTGTTCCATCCGTGGTATTGGTGTAACCCAAAGAATGTTCTTTTTTTAAGGTAATTGTTTTATTTGTTCTACAAATAGGTTAATAAACGATTTGTTTTTCCTCTTGGCCTACTGTAACTTCCTGTAGACTATTCCCTGGCTGGTGGTGCCATGACTATAAAAAACAACTAAAACACTGTACTTCTACAGGAAAGCTATGGCTGTGTCAATCTTCTTTAGGATATACAGCATGTGAATGCATTCAGGTCAGTATTAATAATGTTTTTAGTATGTGTCAAAGTTCTAATAAACCTTATGTCTGTTTAAAGATTTTTTAATGATATCTCTATATGGGGGAGGTCATATTAGCTTATTACTTTACTGCAGCCTTTCTCAACCTTTTCAACATGGGGGAACCCTTGAAATAACTTTCTGGTCTCAGGGAACCCCTGCTAAACATTTGCTATATCTACAACTCATGATGCATTAGTGTGATGGCCAGTGGGAGGAATACTCCTTACCAGGGCTTTTTTTCTCAGAAAATAGGTACAGGTCCCCCCCCCTCCGAGTCACCCCCTGTCTCCCCCCCCTACCCACCTTTGAGAGCATTCCTTGGTTCCAGCCCCTATCTACATACCAGTACCCCCCCCCCCCTTTTATAGAATACAAAACCAAGTATCATTTTTTGGTGCTAAATAATTTGTATGGAATGTGTTAATTATAACAAGAAAAGCAGTAAAATAGATGCCTCCAGCATTTAGAAACCCCACCACCAACTATAGATCCCCCAGCAACAATAGAGTCCCCCACCAAAACAATAGATCCAATTCAGCAACAATAGACCCCCCCAGCAAAAATATATCAATAGACCCTTCAGCAGCTAGAAACAATAGACCCCTCCCTCAACAGTAGAGAACCCCCAGCAACAATATACCCCTCCCTAAACCGTATATCCCCCCAGCAACAATAGATCCACCATCAGCAACAACAAGCCCTCCCAACTATAGACCCCTTCCAATGACAATAGACCCCCAGCAGCTAGCATCAATAGATCCTCCAGCATATCCCAGCACCCCTTGCCATTACATACATGCAGTGCTAGAGGTGCCGGAACTGCGTTCCCCCGCGTTCCTGCTGAAAAAAAGCCCTGCTCCTTACACTTGTGGTCATTGTCCCCTTACAGATACCCTATATTACCAAAATTATTGGGACACCTGCCTTTACACGCACATGAACTTTAATGGCATCCCAGTCTTAGTCCGTAGAGTTCAATATTGAGTTGGCCCACCCTTTGAAGCTATAACAGCTTCAACTCTTCTGGGAAGACTGTCCACAAGGTTTAGGAGTGTGTCTATGGGAATGTTTGACCATTCTTCCAGAAGAGCATTTGTGATGTCAAGCCCTGAGGACAAGAATGCCTGGCTCGCAGTCTCCACTCTAATGCCCCGTACACACGGCCGGACTTTGTTCGGACATTCTGACAACAAAATCCTAGGATTTTTTCCGACGGATTTTGGCTCAAACTTGTCTTGCACACAAAGTTGTCGGAAAATCCGATCGTTTCGAACGCGGTGACGTAAAACACGTACGTCGGGACTATAAACGGGGCAGTAGCCAATAGCTTTTATCTCTTTATTTATTCTGAGCATGCGTGGCACTTTGTCCGTCGGATTTGTGTACACACGATCGGAATTTCTGACAACAGATTTTGTTGTTGGAAAATTTTATATCCTGCTCTCAAACTTTGTGTGTCGGAAAATCCGATGGAAAATGTGTGATGGAGCCTACACACGGTCGGAATTTCCGACAACAAGGTCCTATCACACATTTTCCGTCCGAAAATCCGACCGTGTGTACGGGGCATTATTCCTCCCAAAGTGTTCTATTGGGTTCAGGTCAGGTCTTTGTGCAGACCAGTCAAGTTCCTCCACCCCAAACTCACTCATCCATGTCTTTATGGACCTTGCTTTGTGCAATGGTCCAAATCATTTGGTGGAGGGGGGATTATGGGATTGTTTTTTAGGGGTTGGGCTTGGCCCCTTAGTTCCAGTGAAGGGAACTCTTAAGGCAGCAGCATATCAAGCCATTTTGAACAATTGTATGCTTCCAACTTTGTGGGAACAGTTTGGGGATGGCCCCTTTCCAGATAGCAAGGATAACTTGCCACACATTTGTGGCAGTGTTGAATTGTAAGTCAGTTAAAGCGGAGTTCCACCCTAAAGTGGAACTTCCGCTCATCGGATTCCTCCCCCCCTCTGGTGTCACAATTGGCACCTTTCAGGGGGGAGGGGGGTGCAGATACCTGTAATATACAGGTATCTGCACCCACTTACGGGTATAGCTAGCTGCAGCTAGCCGCAGAGTCCCCGCTCACCCCCATTGTGTTGTGGGAAATACACAGTTCCCACAACACAACGGGGACCAGTGTAGACGCGCAGCGTGACTCGCGCATGTGCAGTAGGGAACCGGGCAGTGAAGCCGCAACGCTTCACTTCCCGATTCCCTCAGTGAGAATGGCGGCGGCAGCACCCGAGGATCGAGGGACGGTTCGGCCTCGGGTGCCGACATCGCTGGACCCCGGGACAGGTGAGTGTCCTTATTTTAAAAGTCAGCAGCTGCAGTATTTGCAGCTGCTGACATCTAAAAAAAAAATTTTAGCGAAACTCCGCTTTAACACAGCAAGTTGTGCAGCACTTGAGCACAAGTTCTATTGTATTTTCCCGAAAATAAGACCTGCCCGATAATAAGACCCAGCGCTATTTTCTAGGAGGGCTGCAATATAAACCCTACCCTGTAAATAAGCCCTAGTTCAGTGTGGCGTGGCTTGGTGCTCTTATACAACCAAGTGTAGCGCTAATATGTGATGAAAAAATATAAAGAATGAATGATGCAATGACACATGCAATAAAGAAAAAAAGTTCAAAAATTACTGTTGCATATTAATGAATGTTCATACATAAAAAGTCCATCATAGTATGAACCCTTAAGGTCACCATGTGTATCAACAAATAAATAGTGACAAGACTGTCCCAAAATTGAATAAAGGCGTGCGATAAACAAAATTGTTGCGATAATGATGAACACCAAAATATATGATCGTGGAAACCTTCGAATACAATCCGATATGTATTGATATACACTTGTGCAAAACCACCACCGGAATGACTGGAGGCTTACCAGAAAGTTGGGACCGACAGAGCGTATGCTGTATGGGTCAAACAGGCTTAAGTTGCTCACTGGCAGTGGAGTTAGGACACCAAGGGCAGACAGAAGGTGGAATCCTAGCGGTTCTTTCCCAGGGGCATCTTCTCCATATAGAAGCTTAGGCGTCCTCGGACATAACCCACATGAAATGGAGAGGGAGCCAATAGTGTAATTCTCTGATTCTGACTGAGTCTCCTGTCTGTCTTTGGATGTGCTGTCCTGGCTCCCCTGCTATGCTGTGTACTTCTGTGGGTTTGACAGTCTGACTGGTTTTTGTCTCAGACTCTGACTCTGACTGTGTCTGATGTCTGCCTTTGGAAATGCTGCCTGAAGCTCACCTGCAGAGGCTTGGTGCTCAGCTGATCTCCTCTCAGCGGGGAATCTTGGCCCCCCTCCCAGCATTACTCAGAGCGGGGAAGACAGCTCGGCGGGCTATGGAAGCACCAAACAGGGCTCAGCTGATCTCCTCTTCTCTCAGCGGGGAATCTCGGCCCCCCTCCCTGCACTGCTCAGAGTGAGGAAGACAGCTCGAGGTGGGCCATGGAAGCACCGAGCAGGGCTCAGCTGATCTCCTCTTCTCTTGGGTGTCAGCGGGGGATCTCGGCCCCCCCTCCCTCTGCACTAATCATAGCTTAGTGTAAGACGGCTCAGGTGGGCCATTGAAGCAAGTGTCAGCGGGGGATCTCGCCCCCCTCCCTCTGCAGTGCTTGAAGGGGTGGAAGACAGCTCAGGCAGGCCATGGAAGAAGGTATTTTCACTGTTGCATTGCAGAAACGCACAACTTTTGCATTATGTGATCCTGTAATAGAGGGGATTCTGTCATTTTGCAACTACTGGGAAGATAGCACATTGCATGGCAAGCCCTGCTCCGAAAATAAGCCCTAGTGTGTTTTTGGCTGACAAAATTAATATAAGACCCGGGCTTATTTTGGGGGAAACACGGTAGTTGACACTTTCCAATTTGTAGCAAATTTGCGTGGCAAGTCTCTAGCAAGAGCAAAGTTGTATTGGTGAGTCTACAACAAAAGCTCTGCAAGTCTACATCATGAAAATTCAGCCACAGTGACCCCTGTGGTGGACTGACTATTGCACAACGTAACTGAACCAGAACGTACAGCAGACTTGCAAAATGTTTGCAAAGAAAGTTGATCTGGAGTCATGGAATGCGGACTTGCTGCAATTATGCAACAAACTTGTGAAGCCTGGCAGGTCTAGCAATAGCTTAGCAAGTCATTTGCAAACTTGCTGTACAATTGCTTGCTATCTGGGTTCCTGTTCCAACATGACTGTGCACCAATGCACAAAGCAAGGTCCATAAAGACATGGATGAGTGAGTTTTGGATGGAGGAACTTGACTGGCCTGCACAGAGCCCTGACTTCAACCTGATAGAACACCTTTGGGATGAATTAGAGCAGAGACTGCGAGCAAGGCCTTCTCATCCAACATCAGTGCTTAACCTCACAAATGCGCTTCTGGAAGAATGTTCAAACATTCCCATAGACACACTCTTAATCCTTGTGGACAGCCTTCCCAGAAGAGTTGAGGCTGTTATAGCTGCAAAGGGTGGGCCAACTCAATATTGAACCCTACGGACTAAGACTTGGATGTCATTAACCTTCATGTGCGTGTAAAGGCAGGTGTCCCAAAACTTTTGACAATATAGTGTGTCTCTATATGGGGGAGGTCATGTTATCTTATTACTCTACTGCAGTCTATCTCAACCTTTTCAACACAGAGGAACACTTGAAATAACTTTTTGGTCTCGGGGGACCCTGCTAAAATTTGCTATATCTGGATACATTAGTCTGATGGTCAATGGGAAAAACGCTACTTACACTTGTGGTCATTGGGAAGAATTAAACCCTTACAGATAGCTAAAAAGATCAATGGTGTCAATGGGAACTTATCTGAGAGGTAGAAATTGCTCAAGGAACCCCTAGCAACCACTGGAGGAACCCTAGAGTTCCATGGAACCCTGGTTGAGAAACCCTGCTCTACTGCCTTTCTGTTTAGTTACGCAATGATTGTGATTTACTGCCACTTATTACAATGTCCAAATATGTAGACTAAACATAACTGTTGTTGATATGAAGATGTTAACTTTTTGTTAAAAGTCAGTAGCTAAGCCTTCATCTCCATCTATAACCACTCTTGTTGGATATGACATTTGCAGTGAACAGTGATACCTGACTGCCACAGAAGAGCAGGAGAATTCTTTGACATGCAGGCTATGACTGACAGCAAAAACAAAGGTCATGGCAATACACAGCGGCACTCCGATTACATCATGCAATTGAACAATTTTATTACACAAAGGTAAAAAGGACAGTCCCCTGTGGACCATCCAGTGGTGTCAGCAGAGTGTGGCTGTGTATTTCACATTGTGTTTGGAGCGTGGACAGCTCCTTTTCAGTCCAGCACCTGAACGTTGGGAGGTTGTAGGACCGGAGCTTTGGAGTAGAGGAAGATTGCTTATCGGCCAAAAAAAAAGTGATTGAAAGATGATTGACTTTCTTATGGTAGTTATTCTGAAAGCATACTAATTGTCCTGGCTTACCTGCTCTGTTCAATGGTTTTGCACAGAACAGCCCAATCCTCCTCTTCTGCGTTCCCTGCCAGAGCTGGTTTCTCACCCCTTATGATTGCCCCCATAACAATATTATCAAACTAACGACTGCTATCTTTAAGGAAGAATTTCCACATTCGTAGCAAACAACTCACTTGAACAATATGGGGATGCGCATACCCACGCATAAAGTACAAGGAGAAAGAGGGCCTAACGTTTATTAGGACTTAATGAATGTGACGGACTCCGGTCACCCTGTTGGGTATTTCCGCCAAGAAGCTGCTTCCTAAGTCCTGGAACACGAGACCAATGGATCTGGCTATAGTAACCCCAAAAACCAGACAACACCAGTCTTGGAGTACACCAGAAAAAGAACTGCTTTATTTGAGAAACACACTGAATTTATACAGAAACCCATCAGATAAGGTCTACTCCCATGATCTCAGACAATTGTCACCTTAGACAGAAGAGCTAATCCTATTATCATAACAATGACCACCTTAGACAGTCTGGCTCCCCCATAGGACTAACTTATGCATTAGAAGCCAAAAGCAATTAGTGACCAGCTCTGTCTGGTTACTTAAGAACACATTAAAACACAGAGTTCTCCAGGGAATAGTTTTCCTACAATCCAAAGTCCGTGACAATGAACTTGTAGGGACACTGTATGTGTTTAATACTAATAGGTGAGGACCAAGGACCCAGTAAGTCAATAAGTTATAAAAGAGAACTCTTCTCCTAACTACAGTGACATATCAAATCAGACCAAAAATAAGGATCTGCAAACAGTGTCACAAAAAGCGCCTATATCTCGCACAATAATGCCAATCTAAACGACTCACAAGAATAGGGCCCAATGACACATGAGTATTGAGTCAATCATACTAGATTCCATGCTCTTTGGGTATCTGGCAGTCTCTATAGTGGATCAATTCCAAAGAAGAATGGCACAAGAAACAAAAAATAACTCTACATATTTCGCTCCACAAAAGAGCATGCGCCTCTATTTATAGACAAATAGTAGGATGGCGGTACACGGATGACACATTGAAACTTTCCCTCAGGGAAGAATATAAGGATAAGCCAGCTCAATTATCCCCATCAGTAACATCTAAGGAAATTGAGACACTTAGGGCTCATGCACATTGCAGCAAAAAAAAAAAAGCTGCTTTTACAGGCATTTGAGCTTTTATTTCTCTAAAAGCTTGAAGAAGCTTGTGCTTTTTCGGGCTCTTTCGCATGTTTTTTTGTTTCCGCGTTTTTGACCATAAGCATTTTTTTCACGAACCCTCACTTCAGCTAATTTTCCATTTTTTTGGGCGTTTTTTTGTGGTGCTTATTCATGCGTTTTTGCAAGTTTTTGGGCACTTAGGTGTCTTATCTGCTCTAAAGCTCTAAAATCTGCTCTAAAGCTCCTCTCAAAAACATGATTTGGTGGTTTTTTGTTCTGCCTGTAAAAGCATATGCCTGTAAACTTCTGAAAACGCCAGCTCCAAAAAGCTCAAAAGCCTGTAGCAGCAGCTTCTTTGAGATGCAGTGTGCATAAACCCTTATGCCCCGTACACACGGTCGGACATTGATCGGACATTCCGACAACAAAATCCATCGTTTTTTTCCGACGGATGTTGGCTCAAACTTGTCTTGCATACACACAGTCGCACAAATTTATCGGAAAATCCGATCGTTTCGAACGCGGTGACGTAAAACACGTACGTCGGGACTATAAATGGGGCAATAGCCAATAGCTTTATTCTGAGCATGCGTGGCACTTTGTCAGTCGGATTTGTCTACACACAATCAGAATTTAAAGGATCGGATTTTGTTGTCGGAAAATTTTATAGCATGTTCTCAAACTTTGTGTGTCGGAAATTCCGATGGAAAAAGTCTGATGGAGCCCACACACGGTCGGAATTTCCGACAACAAGCTCCGATCAAAAATATTCCGTCGGAAAGTCTGACCGTGTGTACGGGGCATAAGACTGAGGGAGGCAGTGCTAAAATTGAGGGACCATTTACATCATTGAAATTAACCACTTCAAGCCCAGACACATAACCCCCCCTTTCCAGTCCAGGCCAATTTTCAGCTTTCAGCGCTGTCACACTTTGAATGCCAATTACTCAGGCATGCAACCATGCATACAAATTAAGTTTTTAGCATTTTTTTTGAGACAGATAGCGTTTTCTTTTGGTAGTATTTACCGTATTTATCGGCGTATAACACGCACCCCAAGTTTAGGAGGGAATTTTAAGGAAAAAAATGTTTTAAGGAAAAAAACGTACCTTTAAATGCCCATCAATGCAGCCTTGCGCAGCGTCCATCTGCATGCTTGTCCAGTGTCATTTGCAGCCTTGCAGTCATTTGCAGCCTTGCAGCCTTGGTGTCATTTGCAGCCTTGGTGTCATTTGCAGCCTTATCAGTGTCCATTTGCAGCCTTGCAGCTTTGTCAGTGCCCATCTGGAACTTTGTCTCTGTCCATTTGCAGCCTTGCCCAGGCTGCAGTTAACCTGCAGTGACTTGTCAGTGTCACTGCAGTTTGAAAATGGCGCAGTCGGCGTCGAGATACATAGCCGTGATTTGTGGCGGCTCTCGGCCACTTTCGGCTCCACTCGTAGTCCCGCCCGGGATGGGCGTGATTGTGAGTGGGGCGAGCGCCACCCATATACAGATAGCCGAGTGTACTCGGCTAGGTTCAGTTAGCTCCGCTCACAGTCACACCCAGTCCCTGTGTCCATCATAGGGCGGGACTGGGTGTGACTGTGAGCGGAGCTAGACGAACCTAGCTGAGTACACTCGGATGTCTGTATATGGGCGGCGCTCGCTCCGCTCACAGTCACGCCCATCCTGGGCGAGACTACGAGTGGAGCCGAAAGTGGCAGAGAGCCGCCGCAAGTTACGGCTATGTATCTTGGCGCCAGCGACGCCATTTTCAAACTCCGCTATCTATGTATATCGGCAGCCGGCGATCGCTCCGCTCACAGTCAGTGGAGGATCGCAGGGGATCGGCGTATAACACGCACCCGCGATTTTCCCCTGATTTTAAGGGGAAAAAAGTGCGTGTTATACGCCGATAAATACGTAATCATCACTGGGTTGTTGGGTTTTTTTTGCTATATAAAGGAAAAAAACTAAAATTTTTGAAAAAAGGAAAAGCGTTTTTCTTAGTGTAGCACTTACCCCCGAAGGAGCTGCTGGTTTAAATTGGGCTTACCGTTACCTCACCGTTACACCGTGTCCGTCACAGGGGTCCCATTAAAGAGAAAAGATTCAAAGGTGTCTGCACCAAACACTTAGTTTCTTTATGTTTGCAATTATTTTATTCTTCAATGTCAGATAGAGGGATAGAGGGTTAAGGGGGGATTCAGCTACCTTGTATTGCGGATCAGGGTATTTCTTCTATCCAGAGGACACACGGTTTCCTCAACTGGATATGACATTCACCGGATAGGTCTTTCTCACTGACCTAGCAGCTGGTCACCCGGCCAATTGGCGCCTGTACCTTAAATACCCTCACCAAGAATGCACAGCGAGTGAACCACTCCCACCAGGCTGTTTCTGAGTAAAAAGGGTACCCAATGCATCCAACCTGTTGCATTTCCAACACTTACCGGGGGTCACAGCGACACCCACGATCAAGTGGAAACTGACACAACCCAGCTGGACTGATACAGAAACCAGTAAATTTACCATAATTAGTCTGAGCTAAACTGCAGCTTCAGACAAACTTAAATTTACACAGATAGCACCTGCCCATCAGGAGCAGAGCGCTACATACTCTTCCCACCACAATAGACAATGTCCTCATCGTCTAAAAAAAATTAGACTCTCAATCCTGAGAGTCCATACCTGAATCCCAAAAACTTGGATAGGAAAGGGACGGGATAAGGTAACAACAAAATGTATAATTACATTAACACGCATAGAAGAATGACAGCAACATACCGTAGTTCCCAACATCTAACTCTATCTAAACCACCCACTCTCCAGCAGCTTGACAGAAGATCCAGTTGAACCTGAAACAAAACACATAGGGAAAAAAACCCCACATACACACATTCTTATACGATATAGGAAGCAAAGCCTCATCTCCTAAAAGATGAAACTCTCTTTCTCCTCTTCTTTTTTTTTATGTGAGTGTTCAACCTTTGTTGTGCAAACTTCTACCACCTAGTGGCAGAAGGCATTGTAACAGAAGTCCTTGATGCAAGTGGTTGAGGTAAATAGAAGATCTTGACTCAAAGGTTTCTATTAGCTAACACTATCTAACTATACATCCCACAGTCCTTGCAGCATCGAGATTTTCCAAAATGACCTCAACAGGACAGTCACTGTAACTGATCACCAGTAAAAGCGAGGATCAGGCAAAGTCAGGGCTTTCCCTTGCATATCTATGGGAGTGATAAAGTACACAACATTATCTTTGCCAGGCCGAAAGATGATCACTTTATCAGCATAAATGTGTCTTCTATAGCTCCAATGCAAAAGGCATCCATTGTAACGGTCATCCATGGTGGAAGAATAACCTGTTTTATGGAAAGGTTTTGGTATCTTCCTTAAATAGTCCCAAACAGCATCACTGTACCACTTCTCACGGTTGCATTCAATCTCCTGCATGATCTCTTTGGGAACATAAGGGAATTCTAGTCCATATTCTGTGGCCACCCTTTTTTGAGCAGTCTTTGAGATCGGGCTAGCCTTGGCAAAGCTCTGTTACTTCCCAGTCCAGGGGGTACACATGAGGCTGGCGACGTGCACACCATAGCACTTGTAGACAGCTTTTTAGACCCAAATGAACTGGTACCTCTGGCCAGAACTTTGTTAGTAACAACGGGAGTTTCCACACTGGGTGATGTTTTCCCTGAGTCTATGGCTACCTAATCGGAAAAAGCAAAAGCTGAGGCGACATCATCGCTATTCCCCCATAAGATCTCCCGAGACAAGGTTTCAAATAAGTAATCGTCCCTGGAGACGTCTGACAGGGAATCTAACTCAGAGTCCTGTAACTCCTCTGTGGGTATATATTTACATACATTCCCCCTATGTACATTGTCCCCAGATCTATCACCCGTTCCTGTCGCGGATTCTTCAGGAGCAATTTCTTTCTCTGGATCCAGTTCGGGTGGTCTTTGAGGTAGGCCTCGGCCGCGGCCGCGGGAGGCTTTTACGTATCCCACCTTCTTTTGGGCAGATAAAACGGGCTTTGGAGAAGTGGAGGTAACAGCAGCAACAATCTCCGCTGGTGATCTCGTGATAGCAGCGACAGCGACCATCTCCCTACGGAGTACTCGTTATGGCCGATGCGGTAAGCGTAGGCCTCACCATAGGAGCAAACGTAGTGGTCCCCTCAGTAGCAATGCCCGTGGCCCAGTCCATCCGGTAGGCACGAGGTGGCATGGTGGGTTGTTCTACATTGAACAGGTACTCCCCGCAATGTAGGCACCAGGCAAATGGACGGGGGTTTACGACCAGTCCCTCGCACCTGTTGCATAGCATACCCAAAGCCTCGACATCCCCTGTCGTGTATAGCATGAAATGCCCATGCGGTTTCAGGCGAATACTGGTGACCGTCAGCAAAGTTCCAGGCAGTCTGACATTTGTAGCGGTACCCACAGGGAATGTCCTGGGCCCCATGGCTGACTGCATTCCTGGAATTTGGAACATGGCTGTAGAATCAGATCCTTCTTCCTGTATGTTTGGACACACACATGCGGTGTCTCGCACAGCAAGCAAGTAGAAAGAACTCCTCCCACTGGTTCCTTTAGTCACGTAGCTCCCGGGCTTTCTTGGCTCCGCCCACAGCCCACACGGCCAAGTGGTGATCCGCAATTAACCCCCTTCATTTTTTTTTAGAAAAATGGCACAGTCCATAACCCTCTTTTAACACAAATTCTCGGTGAACAATTTCCTTAAGTTGCGAGAGGCAATGACAAATCCCGGACTCGAGCCCCCACATGTAGCACTTACCTCCGAAGAAGCTGCTGGTTTAAATTGGGCTTACCGTTACCTCACCGTTACACCATGTCCGTCACAGGGGTCCCATTAAAGATAAAAGATTCAAAGATGTCTGCACCAAACACTTAGTTTCTTTATGTTTTCAGTTCTTTTAGGTCTCTCTCACTGCCCTAGCAGCCGGTGTAATGCTCGGACACAGTCTCTGCCACAGACTTGATGAGAAACAATAATCGTTGCGCTCATTACACAATCCTCTGCCACAGGACGGTGCAACCAGACTTTTGCTAAAGTTAAAGCTTAACTGCACAGTACCAGTTTCTTTCAGCCGATCAGGCGATACTGTGAGATAGGTGATCCAGGTTGCATCCTTTGATTGAGTTTCCAGGCTCCTACTGATATACCAGCATACTTTGCTCGGTCACCTCCAGAGAAGTCCTCCCCTGGTCTCCTCCAATTGATTAGCTTCTCCCCGCAGGCAAGACAGCACAGGACCACCCTTTGGATCAGCAGGCCCCAGGGCGCCTGGGCCTACTTCTGTAGTAGCAACGCCTCGGGCCAGCCAGCCCCAAGGCAGCAGAGCTGCCCTGGCCCCCCTTTGATCAGGAGGGCCTTCAGGTCTCGGACAACGATGAAAGAACCCTGGCCATTTGGTGCCTGTACCTTATATACCCTCACCCAGAATGCACCGCGAGTGAACCACTCCCACCGGGCTGTTTCTGAGTAAAAAGGGTACCCAATGCATTCAACCTGTTCCATTTCTAACACTTACCAGGGGCCACAGCGACACCCACGATCAAGTGGAAACTGACACAACCCAGCTGGACTGATACAGAAACCAGTAAATTTATCATAGTTAGTCTGAGCTAAACTGCAGCTTCAGACAAATTTACACAAATAGCACCTGCCCATCAGGGGCAGGGTGCTACAATAGTTTTTGTCATAAAATATTTCAAATAAATAATCTTTCTTCATAAATGTAGGCTAACATGTATTCTGCTGCTTATTTGGTAAAAAAAACAAACAAATCAGTGTATATTATTTAGTCTATATATATTTGAAAATTGATCAATCCTGATGTACTGATGGCCTATCTCATTTCTTGAGGCCCTAATAATTCCAGGACAGTACAAATATCCCCCCAAATTACCCTTTTTTTTTTAGACAGTTCAAGGTATTTATAAAGAGGCATGGTGAGTTTTTTGAAGTTGTAATTTTTTTCGTCACAAGTTTTTGGAAAACTAAAAAATGAAATAAAATTTGTTTTTCTTCCCACAAGTTGTCATTTTAAAGAGGAACTGCAGTCTGCTCACATAATTTGTAATAAAAACAGCTTTGCCATTCTGAAGCTTCCCTCCAACCACTTTGCATATTCATTTATATATACTGTGATTCTGCACTTGCCAAATATGTGGCAGAAATCTCCCTCCACTGAGTCTGGCTGCATCCATCTTAACCGTGAGCAGCTGAAGCTGCTGCCTGTTTACTTCCTGGATTTACGCAGACACACAGAGGCACACCTCCAGCTTTGCAGCCCTGCAGCTCTCATTGGCCTTCTTATGACTCATCCCCCCTCCCTTTCTGGCAAACTCTCACAAGACTCTGAGAGAGAGAGCTGTGCATGATGTCATAAGCCTAGGCTTTTTACCAGATAAGAAACAGGAAGTGGGCTGTATAAGGTATTTACTGGCAGAAAAAAAGGGCAGAACATTTCAGAAATGGAAAGTTGAAAAAATGACTGAAGGTCTGCTTTAACCACTTGCCGACCAACGCACACAGATGTAAGTCGGCAGAATGGCACAGGCAGGCAAATGGGCGTACCTGTAGGTCCCTTTAAATTTTCAGCCTATCGGGGGCGCGCACCCGCCGCACGCCGCAGGAGCGTGCCCGCTGGTCCCAGGAACTCATATTCTGCTACTTTTCCTGATTATGAGGATATGTGTGAGACTTTTTCAGTGTCTGGACTGATTATATACAAGACATTTTATCTTGTGGATCACACAAATCAAGCAATTGTGTCAAAACAAATGTACTGTAATTGTTGCCTTTGTATGAGTGGTCAGGGAATATAGCTCAGCGTAGTGTCACCTATAGCAGCCCCAGTTCCTATAAGCCAAGCAAGTCCAGTGTACTGGAACGTGGAAGTTCCCGGATCATCTCCATGGTCTATGAAACCGGAAGCGACAAGCATTTTGTCAAGTACCGTTTTCGGTTTGTTGTTTTCAAGCCATTACCGGTTGTGAAAGCATCTGATCAAACCGATCTTGGTTTGATCAGCTGCTTTTGAGAGCAGAGGTGAGACCTGGGTCTATTAGACCCAGGTCTCTCCATAAAGAGGACCTGTCATGCTTATTGCTGTCACAAGGGATGTTGTTCATCCCTTGCGATAGCAATAAGGTTGATAAAAAAAAAATAGAGACAGTGTAAAAAAATGATTTTAAATAAAATAAATAATAAAATGAGAAAAAAATTTGAAGTGCTCCATCCCCCTGTGCTCACACACAAATGTGAATGCATACGCTGGTCCCACACACATATATAAACGGCGATCACACCACACATGTGAGGTATCGGTACGAATGTTTGAGCAAGAGCAATAATTCTAGCACCAGACCTCCTGTGTAAATCTAAACTGGTAATCTGTAAATTTGTAAAGTGCTGCCTCCATTCCACTGGCACACAAAATTTTAAAGCGTGACATGTTAGGTATCTATTTACTTGGTGTAACATCATCTTTTATATCTTGACAAACAATAGGGTATTATATTGTGTTTGGGGGCAGTAAAAGTTATTAAAGTGTAATTTATCAAAAAAATTAGCGTTTGAAAAATGGCTTCGCAAATACCGTGTGACATAAAAAAATTGCAACAACCAACATTTTTCCCCCAGGCCTTTGCTTTAGGAAGACATATAATGTTTGGGGGTCTAAGTAATTATCTAGTAAAAAAATGTTTTTTACATGTATATGAGAAGTGTCAGAAAAGGCTTGGGAGGCATGTGGTTAACTGGTGTGGCAGTTATCGGGGACAATATGACTGGTGGGGCGTGATCAGGGACAATATGATTGGTGTGGCGGTAATCAGGGACATTATAACCGGTGTGGCGGTGATCAGGGACAATATGACTGGTGTGGCGGTGATCAGGGACAATATGACTGGTGTGGCGGTGATCAGAGACATTTTGAGTGGTGTGGCGGTGATTAGCGACAATGTGAGTGGGTGGAAGTG
The DNA here is from genome assembly GCF_042186555.1 of Aquarana catesbeiana. Taxonomy (NCBI): domain Eukaryota; kingdom Metazoa; phylum Chordata; class Amphibia; order Anura; family Ranidae; genus Aquarana; species Aquarana catesbeiana. The sequence goes on along the minus strand of NC_133325.1, from coordinate 758,193,683 downwards.
GTTAGGGAAAAAATAAATAATAAACAGCAAGCACGCTGCAAAAAAAAAGTCCACACAGTGATGAAGGAATCCAATATATCCCACAGTGCACTGCCGTTCACCAGAATGATGTGCGATTTCCAGAGAAAAAGCCTCCACCTCATAGAATGGCCGCTTACCAACTCCTTATGACCTCCTATTATGGAAGGTCTTTCCCACTTGTGGCTGGATCGAGAAATCAGGATTTTACACTATGGAAGCCTTATGTTTTTTGGGGGTCCCTATATGATTGAGTTCTCCATTGAATGACAGTTGCTCTTCAGCTGGATTCTCCTGGATGAGCAAAGGCCTTGCCTGGGTATAATATCCACAAGCGGGAAAGACCATCCATAATAGGAGGTCATAAGGAGCTGGTAAGCGGCCATTCTATGAGTTGGGGGCTTTTTCTCTTGAAATCACACATTCTGGTGAATGGTGGTGCACCGTTGGATATATTGGATTCCTTCATCACTGTGTGGACTTTTTTGCAGCGTGCTTGCTGTATATTATTTATTTTTTATTAATATAGAGTGCAACTTTAGTTTTGGACTATTTGATTTGTGTGTATCTCACAGAAAAGTTGCTGCTGTAAGGTCACTCAGTTTATTTTGGGTAGTGCATTATTTCTATTTGGAAGTGATTAGGGACAATATGAGTGGTGCAGTGGTGATCAGGGACACTGGGACTGGTGTGGTGATGATCATGGACACCGTAACTGGCGTGGTGGCGGGATATTTAGAAATGTCCACCCACATCAGTTCCCGTCCAGCTGTTTATGTACATGGGAAGCGGTTAGGATCAAATTATACCCCATCATTCCCTCAAGGCAGCCAGATACAACTTTTTATCAAACTGGTTGAACGTGATCTAAATGCTTTGTGGGTGAAAATATCAAGGAATAAGAGAAATAAGCCCTTCAATCTCACATACCCCAAACGGCAGGCTTTACAGGAGTTGAGGAACAACAGAGAATTGATAATTAAACCAGGAGACAAGGGTGGGAATGTGGTCTACCTACTGAAGACAGTCAGGTCAAATCTTTAAAAGTATTAATAGATATTGGCATGTCCTTCATGACAATAAAGATCCGTCTGGTTTATTGTCTCAGATTCCCTTGATCACATACAGAAAAGGGAAGAATTTGAGAGATCTTCTAGTACATAGTCATCTTGATAGAGTTTCCAACACAGCTCGACCCCACCCCCCTCTCCTTCTTCAAAGGATTTGATTGACAGCAACAGGAACCAATGGCTCCCACTGCTGCCTCGATGTGCAGTGAGGAGGAGGGTGTTGCTGCTCTGGGGCATAGGGCTAGATCGAGATCAGGCTCAGGTAAGTATTTAGGGGTAGGTTGGGAGGCGGGCTGAGGGGGGACTGAACACAAAAGGTTTTTTACCTTAATGCAGAGAATGCATTACGGTGAAAAAAAACCTTCTGCTTTTACAACCACTTTAAGTTCATCACACACATTACACTCCGATTGAACAATTTTCTTCGGCTCTTCTAACAAATATGTAATGCAAAGTTAAAAACGTATTTGCGATCTCTACACTTGGTGTAACATACAAATAAGGAAAAGAAAAGGAAAGAAAAGAAAAGAGAGGAAAAGAAAAGGGGCAACATCACACACATCATCTACACATATATATTTTATTTATGTAATGCAGAGGCTTGCCTGATTGGATACAGATTGATTTGAGGTAGGTCCTCACGGTTTTAGTAGATCTAAAGTTGATTGTACAGAGATAATACGGTCAGATTGTAATGTGCATGTTGACCCTTAAAGATAGCCACAAGAGGTTGAAACTCAGAGGTTTATACATCAAATATGATTTTAAAAATGTTACAAATATCTTAAAACAAGCCATACCTGTAAAACAAATCTGGAAATATGTAGCTTTCCTTCTTCCTGCGCCACCAAACTCCACTCCAATCCTGAGAAATCTTCTGCAGAAGGAAGACCAACACTTCTTAAATTGTTGAGCCCCTGGGTCTCCTTCAGCTTTTACAATTTATACTGCTGACCTCCATCTTTCAAAAGATACAGTAGAGATGTGGAGGTCACAGAAGGAACCATTGAGAGCTGTGAGAGAGCCAGGAGATTGATATTCCACTGCAATTAGCAACAATGTTGTCAGCCTTCTGTGGGCATTTCTTTTGTTGGCCCTTAGGTGGACTATCAGGTCTATCAGATAGGTCAGCCCAGCAACCAACTGAAGGTGCTTACAACCCTGCTGCTAATTGCAAGCTGGTGGGTTAGAATACTTAGCTTGCAACAGGCTGTTACTGGCACAATCTCCAGGTAAGAAACTGAGCAATTCACCAGAAAAGGATTTTATTATAAAAACAGTATACAGTGAGGCATGATGCCAAACATACAGAAAAATAAATGTAGGGCTTATATACACTTTATAAAAAAGTTTTGACTCTAGATACACTTTAACACTCAGGATTTGTTTTATAGACTAAACAGTATACTTAGGATCTGTTATATAAATTGTATACTTTATGTACAGTTTCTGTTGTAAAATGGTATTATAATCTAATTTTTATGTTCAAGAGGAAATATATAGTTCAGTGCCATTGGTCATGTTGGCCTTCTCTTGCTTGCTGTACAAAACATCTGCTCATTATGAGTAAAACCAACCTTTGAATGTTGCCAAGAGCCAGAGCTTACAGAACAACCTGTGACAAAGCCTTCATGTGCAGAAAAACAAGATTTATAATGTAAAGTACCTACCACATAATGTCTGAACATCTCATTACGGCACCACAAATACTTCCATGTCTACGGTGTTTATCCCAGCTGAGCTGTCTTAGCAAATTGAAACTGATTGAAAAGTGATTACCCAACACCAGTCTAATTGCCATTCCCCATGTTTTGTTACACTCATTGCTTGTGCCATCCATCTACAAAAAACATTATCCACCCAAGCTCAGAAACCTGAAAAAAATCTATTTATAGGTAACTGGTTCCATTAATCTGTCATCAGGCGTTTAGCGTAACTCTTAATCTGCGATGACAGGCAAGTGTGAATTTCAAAGATATTTGTTCTTATTTCAACCAAGTCCTTGAATATGTTAGCTGTTGTATAAATGGGTAGAGAAAAGCAATCCTTTGCTGTTTTTTTGGAGGAAGACGTTCCGTAATCTTATAATCTATGTGTTTTTTGCTATAAAGACCAAATCCAGGCACTTTCTCCTGCCAATAACCCTCTACCCCCACACCCTAGAGACCACCTTCCCCAGTGGGTATTCTTTGCTTTTTTTTTTAAATGTACAATTTCTGGGTGTCATATAAGGTCCTCTTCACCTCTTCTCCAGCAGTGGGGAGATCCTCAGAGGGGATATTTAATGGCAGAATTGAGGGGAGAGGGGAATGCCTGAGAGAAGGTGTCTACTGCAGCCATACCTTCTGTGACAGAGGCTTTTGAAGGGGACTAGGGGCAAGCCTCCTACCCACTCATTATGGCCCATGGATGAAACCAGGGATTTTGCCTGCTTCTTCTGGTCAGATCATGAAGAGCTCAGTTCAGCCTCTGATCCCATGGAGAGAGCAGATCATTCTCTAATGATGGAGAATAATGTAATGAAATGCTGATAGCGAGGCTTGGATTCTCTGAATAAGGACAATAGAGCTTCCTTCTGGAGTGGATAGAAAGGTGCAATATTAATCTTGTACAGGTTAATGGTCAGAGAAAATATGGTGGCCCGTCAGCAGAATGAGTTGGAGAAGCCCCTCTACTTGGGACAGAAATATTTATTATCAATGAAGATAAATGAATTCCACTTTTTCAGAGTGCTGAAACACTCTGGAGTTTGGAGTTTTGTCTCATAGACTGTTGTAGACTGTTTGCCGGACAGTCTGAGGTGGGGTAGGATCCCCAATGAAAGCATTGTCTGGGTGGGCATGACCTGAGCCTCCTAGGCTTGTCTAGGTGAATAGATTACTGCTTAATTAGATTACGGTTTATGTTTATGTTGGCTGTTCCTTAGCTATGTTAACTAAAGGATCACTAAAGATATATATATATTTTTTTTTTTAAATAACAAACATGTTATACTTACCTCCACTGTGCAGCTCGTTTTGCACAGAGTGGCACCAAACCTGGTCTTCTGGGGTACCTCGGCGGCTGTCTCGGCTCCTCCCCACAAGGACTCAACACCTTCATGCGAGCTCCCTCGCATGGTGTTGAGTGCTTGCGGGCGTGCTCCTGTGATACAGCCAGCGGCCATAGCCGCTCACTGTATCACTCGGCCCCGCCCCCCCGCGCGCCGTGTCATTGGATGTGATTGACAGCAGCGCGAGCCAATGGCTGCACTGCTTTCAATCCATCCACTGTAACCAGTCAACGGCCAGGCTGAGCGGCGAAGAGGTTGTCGGGGCGAGTGCGGGACTTTCGAAGGGTCAGGTAAGTAAAACGGGGGGGCTGGGGGGGCGGCATTGTCAGATGTTTTTTCACCTTAATGCATAGAATGCATTAAGGTGAAAAAACTTTTACCTTTACAACCCCTTTAACTTACTGTAAACAGTTTGCATAATGTGATCAAGCTCCTACCTGATTTTGTGTGGTTTATATTCTGTGTGAATTTTCAATAAAGTCAGTTCCAGTTTGCACCTAAGCTAATGTGATTTAGTACTTGGGTGCAATATTCAGCTATAATACCTGGTTCCAGATTGGAAGAAGCTGTATACTGGCAGAATCACCCAAGAGGGGTGCCAAGCAGTCCGTCACAGCTGCTATTTTTATTTCAGTATGGCTGAGGCATCAATTGAGAAAGTAGAGCTTTAAAATGCCATTTGAACCTTGTACATTGTACTAGTATTAAAGACACAGATGACATGGATATTCAATATTATCAGAACAGAAAGAACCCATCATAGTCCAGGGTAGCAGCTGTAAATAGACAGGTTCGGTTGACTAAAAAAGATCATGAAGAGTCAGATTCTACTGAACAATAATAAAACAATAAAATAATCTGTTCACTTTGTGCCGTCATGGTGACCCTTTCCATATCTGGCTTATTATGACTGGCCATTTAGGCAAGATTCAACAATAGATAACTAGGGCTTTCTGCCTCATAGTAGATTTAAACAAAATTTAGGCAGATGCTAATAAAGAAAATAATGTTTCCAGGAGTACCCAGCAGAAATCCACTGAAATCCAGGAAGAAAATGAAAACTTAAAAAGGATTAGTTTATTATATAGCAATATGGCCTTTCTGTGACTTTACCACTGCTTTAAAAAAAAAAGGACTTAATTTGCACTCCTAGGCTTGTTTAGATGACTAGTTGTTAGTTACTAGATTACTGCTTAATTAGATTACGGTTTATGTTTATGTTGGCTGTTCCTTAGCTATGTTAATTAACTTACTGTAAACAGTTAGCATAATGTGATCAAGCTCCTACCTGATTTTGTGTGGTTTATATTCTGTGTGAATTTACAAAAAAGTCAGTTCCAGTTTGCACCTAAGCTAATGTCATTTAGTACTTGGGTGCAATATTCAGCTATAATACCTGGTTCCTGGTCCCAGATTGGAGGAAGCTGTATACTGGCGGAAGCACCCATGAGGGGTACCAAGCAGTCCGTCACAGCTGCTATTTTTATTTCAGTGACTTTCTGTGACTTTACCACTGCTTTAAAAAAAAAGGACTTAACTTGCACTCCCGGTTATAATAGCATTATCTAATTTCTGTCTCTCTCTTCTTTTTAAAACCTCTCTTCCTCTCCTTTGCTCTTTCCCATTCTGGGGGTCTTTCTGCACCTCTCCCCTTACTAAACACATTATGCTTACTTCCAATGTTTACAGCCCAGACCTCTTTGACACCCATTTTATGCCCATACTACATGGTTAAACATCAGTATGTGAGTTCTAATGATTAGCCTATGTTTTTTGGGATATGCCTACTTCTTAGTGTTTGCCTGTCTGAGTAAATTATACATATTCTTGTTTGTTTATGGAGTTGTGCTCCGGTTTACCTTCATAACTGATATGAACCAATAAAAATGATAATCTGCACATTTATAAATCATGGTGATTTTCTTTCCAAATGTGGCTAATCAATAAAATGAATGGCTTAAAAAAGTAATGTGGAGAGCCCAGTCATCTGACTCCCTGACATACCACTTGATACATACATACATATTAAACATTCAAATGTGCAGCGCTGAAGAACACCAAAATAATGAAACATCGTAAAAGCAAGTGTATCATAAAATTGACGATAATAAAATTCATATTGAACCATGCATGTGCACAGTGAAGTCTGCAAAATAATAGGTAAAGCGCATGAAACTCTTGATTGTAAAGTTCATATTATACCATATTCCATATTAAATCATTAGAAGTGAACCATAGCAAGCATGTGCACATGTAACACTCTGTAAATACTACAGTTCCCAGAATTCTCAGTAAGCGGTGATGTCACGGTTTTTGGTTCTTCCCAACATGGTTCATTAAAAATGACATCATCGGGAGCACAGGGAATGTTACATGCAGCGCTGTTGTGTTTTAACTGTTTTTTAATAAAAGTTCTCCATGGATTTACACTATTGCAAGTGCTTTTGGGCTTTTCTATCTCCCATGCCTGAGAGGGAGATGGAGATGGAATGAATTTATGTGACTTGAAGCTGCGGGATTCAGATCTTCTTGACTTCTTTGCCGCATTTCATCTGGTAAGCCCAAGTGTGATCGGTGGAGGACACATGGTCTGGAACACTTGATAGATATCATGGCCTGCATTTTACAAATGGGAAATACAAGCCACAGTTTGGGTCATTATTGTAGTGAATACCGATATCTACTCTCTAATATAAACCTGCCCCATAGTGTTCCTGATGGGCATTAAAGTGGTTGTAAAGGTTCGATTTTTTTTTTTTTAAATAACAAACATGGTATACTTACCTCCACTGTGCAGTTCGTTTTGCACAGAGTGGCTCCTCCCTGCTAAAGCTAACCCCCTCTGGGAAACGCTCTCCCGGGGGGTTAGCTTGCGGGTGCCCTCCCGAGTCCTGTATCTGGCATCCATAAGCCGCCGACTACAGGACTCGGCCCCGCCCCCCAGCCCTCGCGTCATTGGAGTTGATTGACAGCAGCGCGAGCCAATGGCTGCGCTGCTATCAATCTATCCAATGAAGAGCCAAGAACAGGCGAGAAGATTGGGCCGACATCAAGCGCGTTCTCGACGCAAGACTTTCAAGGGCTCAGGTAAGTAAACGGGGGGCTGGGGGGCCTGCAATCACCGAATGTTTTTTCACCGTAATGCATAGGAGACATTAAGGTGAAAAAACATGAACCTTTACAACCCCTTTAAGTCAACCTCCCTAGTGCTTAAAGCCTAGAATGCTAATAACTATGCTCTATATGATTTTGAGGCAAGCAGATTTCTTAATCTTAATTTCTTAGCAGCGCCACCAATTTGTTGCCATGTGTGGATTTGTTTTCAGGAAATTGCAGGATACAATAACCGTTTAAGATCGTGGTGTATATGGATTTTGCAAAAGCATTTGACATAACGTTCCCCATAAACGTTTACTGTACAAAATAAGGTTCGTTGGCATGGACCATAGGGTGAGTACATGAATTGAAAACTGGCTACAAGGGCAAGTTCAGAGGGTGGTGATAAATGGGGAGTACTCGGAATGGTCAGGGGTGGGTAGTGGGGTCCCCCAGGGTTCTGTCCTGGGATCAATCCTATTTAATTTGTTCATAAATGACCTGGAGGATGGGATAAACAGTTCAATCTCTGTATTTGCGGATGATACTAAGCTAAGTAGGGCAATAACTTCTTCGCAGGGTGTGGAAACCTTGCAAGTAGATCTGAACAAATTAATGGGGTGGGCAACTACATGGCAAATGATGTTCAATGTGGAAAAATGTAAAATAATGCATTTAGGTGGCAAAAATATGAATATGAATGCAATCTACTCACTGGGGAGGAGAACCTCTGGGGGGAATCTAGGATGGAAAAGGGGGTCCTAGTGGATGATAGGCTCAGCAATGGCATGCAATGCCAAGCTGCTGCTAACAAAGCAAACAGAATATTGGCATGCATTAAAAAGGGGATCAACTGAAGAGATAAAATAATTCTCCCGCTCTACAAGACTCTGGTCCGGCCACACCTGGAGTATGCTGTCCAGTTCTGGGCACCAGTCCTCAGGTAGGGTGTGCTGGGTCCAGAGAAGGGCAACAAAGCTAATAAAGGGTCTGGAGGATTTTAGTTATGAGGAAAGGTTGCGAGAACTGAACTTATTCTCTCTGGAGAAGAGAAGCTTGAGAGGGGATATGATTTCAATTGACAAATACCGTACTGATGACCCCACAATAGGGATAAAACTTGTCTGCAGAAGGGAGTTTAATAAGACACGTGGCCACCCATCAAATTTAGAAGAAAAGAGGTTTAACCTTAAACTACGTAGAGGGTTCTTTACTGTAAAAGCAGCAAGGATGTGGAATTCCCTTCCACAGGCGGTGGTTTTAGCGGGGAGCATCGATAGTTTTAAAAAACTATTAGATAACCACCTGAATGACCACAACATACAGGGATATACAATGTAATACTGACATATAATCACACACACAGGTTGGACTTGATGGACTTGTGTCTTTTTTTAACCTCACCTACTATGTAACTTAATGCAACTGTGTAAGATTAAAGTGAGCCTACAATAAAGGGATCCCAATTCAATTTGAGGCATTTGTACAAATTTGAATCTCCACACTTAACTCACTATAGTGATATGTGCTTTTATTCATTTGTATTCTCTCCCTATCAGAAGACAAATCTCAGCTCAGGATAAGGCTCTAGGGTCCACACAGAGGCAGACCTCTTTTCTACCTGGCTCAGGGCTGATAAATGATACTGTGCCTGGGCTGCTTGAGGAAACTAAAACTGACAATTATCAGATCCTTTGGTTCTATTTTAAGGAATGCAGAGAGTAACTTTTTTATTTGACAGTTTATTATGGTTAATTTATCAGTGTGCCTAGGCAGTGTTTTGGTTTAACTTACATCCTAAAACTTCCACTCTGATGGGGAGAGAACAGAGGCAAAGTTGTCCAGTAAAAGTTGAAGGGGTTGGGAGATACATTCTTATGCCCTGTACACACGATCGGACTTTCCAACGAAAAATGTACGATCGGAGCATGTTGTCGGAAATTCCGACCATGTGTGGGCTCCTTTGGACTTTTTCCATTGGAATTTCTGACACACAAAGTTTGAGAGTTGGCTCTAAAATTTTCTGGCAACAGAATCCGTTTGCGTAAATTCCGATCGTGTGTACACAATTCCGACACACAAAATTCCACGCATGCTCGGAATCAAGCAGAAGAGCAGCACTGGCTATTGAACTTCATTTTTCTCGGCTCGTCGTACGTGTTGTACATCACCGCGTTCTTGACGTTCAGAATTTTCGACCAACTTTGTGTGACCGTGTGTATGCAAGACAAGTTTGAGCCAACATCCGTCTGAAAAAATCTGATGGATTTTGTTGTCGGAATGTGCGATCGTGTGTACGCGGCATAACACTGAAATAAGTGCAAACAACGGTACTATTTTCTTCTTGCAACTGAAAGGCTAAGTTTACATTTCCAGAAAATAGTCTGTGCATTCAAGGGGCCTCAATTGGTATTAAAAAACTGCGCAACTTTGTAAAATGTTCACTACTTTTATTGTCAAACCTGTAGTCCTTTTGGGCCCCCTGGAAGTCTAGCCAAAAAATTCCCAGTTAGCAAACCCAAAGTCCTGCTGTGTTGCTAGGACGTGAAAACTGTAGGCTTTTCTTCCCTTAATGCTCGGAGTGAGCTTTCAATTGTTTTCATGTCCTAGAAACAAGATGGGATGTGGGAATTGCTAACTGGAAAAATTTTTGGATAAGCTTTTTTTTTGGGGGGGGGGGGGGGGGGTGGCAAAAGACCTGCAGGTATGACAATATGGAAAAATTTGCTTTTAAATTGCAAGAAGAAAATGTAACTGTTGTTGGTCGAGAAACCACAAAATGCATCCACGTAGAGTGCTGTTATCAAGATTATGCCACTTGATTGTAACTGGATGCACATGGCATTGGTTTCTGTGCAAAGTTGTTTTAACTTATGCATATTAGCTTTTATGTAATACAAAATAAATGATATTTTTTATGCTAGCATCAATATACATGTAAATGTCTTTGGGAGCCGATATTTGGCGCTAGAAGGTTGCTTTGACAATGATCGCAGAAGTTACACATCTCTCTATCTCTATCTCAGAACTTCTTCTCCTACTCCATGGACACCTCCCACCATCTTTGGACAGACCATCTCTCCGAGCACCAAAGCCAAGAGTCTCGGAGTTATCTTTGACTCAGAAATGACAATGGATGCACAAATAGGATCAGTAGTTAGCAGATCTTACCATCTCCTCCAACTGCTACGAAGACTCATCCCCTTCATCCCAGAAAAGGACAAAGCAGCAGTAGTCGGAACAATCATCAATTCCCGACTCGACTACGCAAACTCGCTCTACATAGGATCACCCCAATATCAGCTTGTGCGCCTACAGGCCATCCAAAACAAGGCGGCAAGACTGGTAACAGGAAAAAAACCCTGGTAGTCCATTTCCCCATCCCTGAGGAGCCTACATTGGCTGACCGCAAAGAATCGGATCACATTCAAGACCCTCTGCCTCACCCACAAATGCATACAAGGTAACGCCCCTCAATACCTCCGAGAGAAAATAAAACACTACACACCCAATCACAATCTGCAATCATCTAACCAAAACCTCCTCCTCATTCCCAAATACCGCTACAAAGCAAAGGGAGAACGAAGATTCGCAGTTCAGGGACCTCGGCTATGGAACACTCTTCCAACTCACATCCACATAGAAGAAAACCATCTGGCCCTCAGGAAAAAACTCAAGACCTTCCTTTTCCAAGAAGCTGACAACACAAAACGCATTTAGCGCCTTGAGGCGATTCAGTTCGCATTTGCAGCGCTTTACAAATCGTTCATTCATTCATTCTATCTAATAAAGATGCACTGAGACTCTTTAATGTGAACTATTGGCAGTTACTCGAATAGTACTTTTCACTGTGTGATATTTGCTATAATTCAAGGTCTCTTATATCTGTTCTGTCATGATCTCAAAGTCGTATGTTCTATTTGTACTTTGGATTTTATTTCTATTTGGATATCTATATGATGCTTCTATCTATCCTGCAGAAGCGTTTTTCTGTATGTTATTGACAAATTAATTTTTTTTTAATGAAAACTACCTGATTAAAACAATATACAGTATATTTGTCCTTTAGGGGCACACTTCAATCCCTATGTAAAATAAATCACTCGCGCTATATGTGATTATTAATGTTTGGATTTATTGCTGCTGAACATGAAATAGGCCAAAAAGTGAAAAAAAGAGGTATAAATACCACAGCGCAAATAATCCTAAGTGAATATGTTAAAGTGTAAAAGCTGTGCATAAAATACAAGTGTAAAAATCAATCAAACTGTGAAAATATTATTATACGAGATTTATATATATACAAATATACAAAATGATATCAAGCATGTAGCCAGTAAAAGTTCAGAATGTTGTGCAAATAAACGTATATGAAATTCCAATTGAAAAGTTCCTTTCACAAGTACTGCTGTGCTGAAAAAACATAAGGTGCTGCAAACAGGTGGAAACAGGATCCCCCCCCCCTATAATTGAACTCACTAGATCCAATGGACCCTCAAGCAGTACTACGTTGCGTATCAAACAATATAATGTTTTTTTTTTTGTTTTTTATTTTCATTATATTTCATTTTCGTTTTTATAGTTTGAAGACACTAATCTACTAAAACACATGAACAATAAATGATAAAAACAAAAAATATATATAATAAAAATAAAGTAAAAAAATAATTAAATAGAATAAATCAAAATAAATAAATAACAATGAAAATGAAATATAATGGAAATAAAAAACATAAATAAAAAAACATTATGTTATTTGACCCGCAACGCAGTACTGCTTGAGGGTCCATTGGATCTGGTGAGTTCAACCATAAGGGGTGGGGGGATCTTGTTTCCACCTATTTGCAGCACCTTATTTTTTTTAGCGCAGCAGCACTTGTAAAAGGAACTTGGGAAAGGAACTTTTCAATTGGAATTTCATATACATTTATTTGCACAACATTCTGAACTTTCACTAGCTACATGCTTAAAATCATTTTATATTTTTGCACAGTTTGATAGTTTTATGCACTTGTATTCTATGCACAGCATTTGCACATTACTATATTCACTTAGGCTTGTTTGTGCTGTGGTATTTATACCTCTTTTTTCATACTTCAATCCCTACATTATATCTTGTCCCCAGGTAGGGATGGATATTTTCTTTACCATTTTTTCTGCTTTTTTGTGGTGGTACCTCCTAGGGTTTATCTTTAACAGGCAAGTAGGGGATTCCACCATACAGTCAGGTCCATAAATATTGGGACATCAATATAATTCTAATCTATTTGGCTCTATACACCACCACAATGGATTTGAAACGAAACAAACAAGATGTGCTTTAACTGCAGACTTTCAGCTTTAATTTAAGGGTATTTACATCCAAATCAGGTGAACGGTGTAGGAATTACAACAATTTGTATATGTGCCTCCCACTTTTTAAGGGTCCAAAAATAATGGGACAGATTAACAATCATCCATCAAACTTTCATTTTTTAATACTTGGTTGCAAATCTTTTGTAGTCAATTACAGCCTGAAGTCTGGAACGCATAGACATCACCAGACGCTGGGTTTCATCCCTGGTGATGCTCTGCCAGGCCTCTACTGCAACTGTCTTCAGTTCCTGCTTGTTCTTGGGACATTTTCCCTTTAGTTTTGTCTTCAGCAAGTGAAATGCATGCTCAATCGGATTCAGGTCAGGTGATTGACTTGGCCATTGCATAACATCCCACTTCTTTCCCTTAAAAAACTCTTTGGTTGCTTTCGCAGTATGCTTCGGGTCATTGTCCATCTGCACTGTGAAGCGCCGTCCAATGAGTTCTGAAGCATTTTGCTGAATATGAGCAGATAATATTGCCCGAAACACTTCAGAATTCATCCTGCTGCTTTTGTCAGCAGTCACATCAATAAATACAAGAGAACCAGTTCCCTTGGCAGCCATACATGCCCACGCCATGACACTACCACCACCATGCTTCACTGATGAGGTGGTATGCTTTGGATCATGAGCAGTTCCTTTCCTTCTCCATACTCTTCTCTTCCCATCACTCTGGTACAAGTTGATATTGGTCTCATCTGTCCATAGGATGTTGTTCCAGAACTGTGAAGGCTTTTTTAGATGTTGTTTTGCAAACTCTAATCTGGCCTTCCTGTTTTTGAGGCTCACCAATGGTTTACATCTTGTGGTGAACCCTCTGTATTCCCTCTGGTGAAGTCTTCTCTTGATTGTTGACTTTGACACACATACACCTACCTCCTGGAGAGTGTTCTTGATCTGGCCAACTGTTGTGAAGGGTGTTTTCTTCACCAGGGAAAGAATTCTTCTGTCATCCTCCACACTTGGTTTCCATGGTCTTCCGGGTCTTTTGGTGTTATTGAGCTCACCGGTTCATTCTTTCTTTTTAAGGATGTTCCAAACAGTTGATTTGGCCACACCTAATGTTTTTGCTATCTCTCTGGTGGGTTTGTTTTGTTTTTTCAGCCTAATGATGGCTTGCTTCACTGATAGTGACAGCTCTTTGGATCTCATATTGAGAGTTGACAGCAACAGATTCCAAATGCAAATAGCACACTTGAAATGAACTCTGGACCTTTTATCTGCTCCTTGTAAATGGGATAATGAGGGAATAACACACACCTGGCCATGGAACAGCTAAGCAGCCAATTGTCCCATTACTTTTGGTCCCTTAAAAAGTGGGAGGCACATATACAAACTGTTGTAATCCCTACACTGTTCACCTGATTTGGATGTAAATACCCTCAAATTAAAGCTGAAAGTCTGCAGTTAAAGCACATTTTGTTTGTTTCATTTCAAATCCATTGTGGTGGTGTATAGAGCCAAAAAGATTAGAATTGTGTTGATTTCCCAATATTTATGGACTTGACTGTATAGTGTTCCATATGTGCATATGTTTTTTATACCTACTGGAGCCCCTCGATTAGTGGCCATATTTTGGAAAAAGGTGAACTTAGAATTCAAACTTTTTTCACAAAAGATAAAAAACTGTTGCTGTAACTGCTTAAAAAGTGTTAGCTTGATTTAGGCTTTATTTGCTGTCCATTTAAAGCTACAGGTCCATCTGCCGTGGTAACCATTACATGGTTGACCATGGCAAGGGATGATCACATCTGCCCTCCGATGACATTTATCAGCTATATACTCACCACCCTTGAGATGAAATTTCAGCAGCACAGACTCTGTCTTGTGTGTACATTGCATGTTATTTGATAAGAACAAAGACTAGGGCTTAGCCGGTAACTCTTGAGAGCCGCACACTGAACAAAGACGTGTGTCATCAGCCTCTCAAAGAGAGAGAGATCGCTGCTGCTCTCGGAATCCCATTGTACACTGGATAATGTCTACAAAAAGCATTAATTGTCCTTTAGAATTTATTTCTTGCTGACTAAACATTGCTTGGATTTCTGGAGGCAGGAAGATTCTGGACATTGTCCAAATGATTAAAGGCTGATAATTATTTTGATTGCTTTGTTCACCCACTTATAAAAAAGATACATACATACTGGTTTTCAGTCCCAAGTTAAACATTATAGCAAATAAAGGCTGAATTCCTTCATATGAATTAGTTACATTGAAAAGGGAATACATATGAGATTGTTTCAAAGGGAACTGATCTTGAGTGATAAATTGCTGACTTGTATATAAATACATATACAAGTTCCAATGTTGGAATAGGAGTTCTGACTTCACAGGCTGATTTCAAGTACAAGATCAATGATTCATGAGGCAATGGGTGGCGAGGATAAAAAAAGACAGCCCCAGAGCTTGCACATTGAAAAAGAAGTCAACAATGGCAGCTTCCTCTTTTTCTGTTAGGATCCCTTTAAAGTGGTGTTCCGGCCGAAATGATACTTTTTAAATAAAAATACCCCTATAATACACAAGCTTAATGTATTCTAGTAAAGTTAGTCTGTAAACTAAGGTCTGTTTTGTTAGTTTACAGCAGTAGTTTGTTATTTTATAAACTTACAGCAGGCCGTGGCCATCTTAAGTGTGGGCATCTGAAGCCAGACTGTATTTCTATCTGGATCTCATCCTTGCAGATCTAGCACATGCTCAGTGCAGCACAAGCAGTGTAATAGGTTTCAGGTCAGGTTTCCATAGCAACGGCAGTGTCAGAGGAAGTTGCCGCCCCTTCCCAGAAGGCATTGCAAACAGGAAATGATGCGATGGGCCACGGCCAGGGAGGAGGAAGCGAAAAATGAATACAGCAGATATACAGTAGGTGCTGAGAAAAAAAAATGTAAAAATATCCAATTTGTTTACAGTGCACAGTTTAGTGAGGGATGCTGAAGAGTTGTAAAAGTGGGTGGAACTCCACTTTAACTCAGCAATGGAAGCTCCCTCTGATTGGTAGAATACCTTCAAGTCAACAATGGCAGATCATTCTTTATCTGAAAGGATTACTTTTTGCCTTCTTACAGTATCCCTTCAAGTCAACAGTGGCAGCTCCAACTTTATCTATCAGGATTACTTCAAGTGTGCAATGTCAGCTCTCTTTTTGCATCCTGATGCCTTTAAGTCAGTAATGGCAGCTCTCTTTGCTTGATAGGATCCCTTCAAAAATAATGGCATCTCCCTCTTTATCTGTAAGGACAACTTCAAGTCAGAAATGTCAGGTCTCTTTTGACATCCTGTGACTTTAATGCCTGGTACACGCTACAAGTCTTTTATCGTTCAACCCAGCAGGATGACTGAAAAAAACATCCAAAGTTAGTACAGCAACTGCCCCTGCTGAGCTGTTGTGCTCTGACAGGGGGATGATCTCCCCCACCAGAACACTCCGATCAACGCTCTTTGCCAGAGTCGATTGGCTGCTGGTTTTCCAGAATGCTTGTCCGAGAGACCGACATACACACGGGCCAAATGTCGGCCATTTTGTTTTTAACCGGCCGATGTTTCCTGACATTCAGCCCATGTGTACGGGGCTGAAATGTACTGCCCTTAAAGTGGTTATAAAAGAAGTTTTTTTTTAATCTTAATGCATTCTATGCATTAAGATAAAAAGTTTTCTGTGTGCAGCAGCCCTTCTCAGCCCCCCTAATACTTACCTGAGCCTATCTTGATCCAGCGATGTTGCACGAGAGACTCGGCTGTCTGGCACTCTCCCTCCTCATTGGCTGAGACAGCAGTGAAGTGTGATTGGCTCCCACTGCTGTCAATCAAAGTCAGTGAGCCGATGAGGAGAGAGAGGAGGTGGGGCCGGGCCGCAGCTCCGTGTCTGAATGGACACTCAACAGGAGGGAGGGGCCAGGAGCATCGAAGAGGGACCCGAGAAGAGGAGGATCTGGGCTGCTCTGTGCAAAACCATTACACAGAGCAGGTAAGTATAACACGTTTGTTATTCCATAACAAAAAATAAATAAAAAAACGAGACTTTAGTATCACTTTAGTTAATCCACTGCTATATGTGCTCCAATCTGGAGACTTTCCAAACTATAGAGTTAGGACCGCAGTAAACAGAGGAGTCATGGCGAGGCACTATGGCTTTTACATACTGTATATTTGCAAATGTGTGCAACTAAAACCTTTGTTTCACCATGCACTGATAGACAGGGCTAATTGGGTTTTGGTTGCAGGCTAGCTGGTAAGTATGCTTGGAAATTTTCTGTTGTTTGTAATGTGCAAAGCCTCTTCCATGTACACCTTACTGAAAAGGCTAGTTATAGATTGAGGTGGATGCCATTTATCTGTATAGCTCTTTTGGCATTCTGATAGGATTGCTTCAAATCAATAATGGTAGCTCTCTGCAGTAGTAACAAATAGGATCCAACAAGCCGCACTTCCAATAAATCATCCACTTTATTGTCAGTGTAGAAAACCCATAAAACAGCACAAAAGACACTGTGGGAGCAGGAAAAAAGGTCAACGCATTTCACGCTATCCAGCGCTTACTCATGAGTAAACAAACATGTTATATATAGCAGTCCTGGCAGTAATGGCTGCATTAGGCTGGGTGCACACTATTGCGGGTGCGGGGAGAGCATGTAAATCGCACGCATTCCTGCACTCACAGGCACCTGCAGCCAAAATGCACTGTTATTTTCCAGGCATGCAGCAGCGCCATTAATTATTATTGGTACCCCCATGCATCTGAAATCGTAGTGCGTTTTTGGGTGTGCAAAACCCCCTGGTGCCACAGCACCATGCGGTTCTATGGGGCTGCCCTGCGGGAGGATTTTGGGAAAAGGATAGGGGAACTTTTCCCCGCAGATAGAGCAGCCCATGCAAATGAATGGGCTGCTGTGCCCTTGTAAATGCGGTGCACAGGAAACGTATATATGTGAACCAAGCCTTAGGTTTTATTTTCAGGTTTTTCATCTTTATTTTGACCTTGAAATCCTGCAAATAATGCACTTCCTGTCCCATTGTGGCTACGCATGTAAATGGGGGGGGGTAACTAGTTCACAAATGTAAAACAAGATTGTTTTTGGCATCTTTTTGAAAGGGACACTGCATTTCTATCAGGATCAACAGATACTTCTTTTGCTTGATGAAAATGTTATTAATCGGTAAAAAAGTAAAGTAATGCAGCCATCACAGGACTGGTGAACTACAATATATTATATTTTTGTTTTTGGGTTTGGACACCCTGTAGTAATTTGGAGCCTGTCAGCATACTTTTGGCTGTATAGTGTATAGATGATTAGATGGGTGCTCAACCTTCGGCCCTGCAGCCCATCACGCCTCAGCCTTTGGGAGTCATGCTTGTAACTGGCAGCCTTGCAATGCTTCATGGGACTTGTAGTTCTGCAACAGCTGGAAGGCCACAGGTTGAGCACCAATGGTATAGAGTCATGGCAAGGCTATCCCAAATAATATATGAAACTAGATCTGAGAGGAACGCAAAATGGTCCTTCTAGCTAAGAAAGGCACTACAAGGCATCTCTGGGGCAGGGCTTTCATTTTAGATGCAATACAAGTTCATTTTAAATACCATTACAGTATTACAGTATTGTGAAGCATTGGCTGCTATACTACTGTACTGGGCAGCACAGTGGTGTAGTGGTTAACACTCTCACCTTGCATCCCAACCACGACACTACCTGCCTGAAGTTTGTTCTCCCTGTGGGTGGGTTTCCTCCGGGTACTCCGGTTTCCTCCCACACTCCAAAGACATGCTGGTAGGTTTATTGGCTTCTGTCCAAAAATTGGCCCTGGTGTATGGCTGTAAGTTGGGGACCTTAGATTGCAGACCCCTTGGGGACATGTGTGCAGCGCTGCGTAGATTGATGGTGCTACATGGGTACCCTAAATATATTAAAAAAAAAAATATATATATATATATATATATATATATATATATATATATATAGTGGATGGGCATCTGGATAGGATGCAATGTGCAGGGATGGGGACAATTGTGGGTGCTCACTCAGGTTGAGCTGGATGGACTGGTGTCTTTATTCAATCTTACTAACTATGTAACTATGTAACTATGATAATGAAGTCATGTACAATTACCTCATCCATCTTCCCCACCGTCCACTGTATACAACGGTTTGATTTTCTTGTATTATTATAGAGGCATCCAATCTATTTCTCCTAAAACTACTTAATTCTGAACAACATCTGAAAAGGAAAGAGGCATGTGTGAGGTGCTTGTGAGAAAACCCTAACTTGCCAAATGTTCCAAACAAGCGGTGGGCCTGTGGTAAATTGACACATTCATCGTCCGGACAGACTTGTAGATGGATTACCCGTCTCCACCAACACTGTTTGCCGGACAGATTAGCTATTCTCATACGATGTGAGAGCCTCTGTTCTGAGGACTCAGGACACAGCTGCCCCTTTGCTGGTCTTACCCATTTTTTTTTTTTTTTCAAAAGGAGCGCGGATCACAAGGCCCGGAGGACGCAGCCCTGAAATAGAAAGTCTAAATTAATCTTTATGGAAAAATGGAGAGGCTTGTTGGGGCAGATAAGGAGACCACTTGTAGGTGAAAATCTTCTTAAGACCAAACCGAAAGCCTGTGCAAACTCTATCACAAACATTGTGGAAAAAGGGAAAGAAATTGATGTGTGGTTCCACAGTCTGGTAGAAAATGATGCAAAATGTAACAGCGACATCTACTAAGTCAATCAAAAGACAGCAAAGGAGTTTTGGTGTATTAAAGTTTTTAGTAATAGCAAAGCTAAAACTCTAGCAGATAAAAAAAACATTTAATCCAGCTACAGTATTTCACAAAAGTGAGTACACCCTTCACATTTTTGTAAATATTTTATTTTACCTTTTCATGTGACAACACTGAAGAAATGACACTTTGCTACAATGTAATGTAGTGAGTGTACAGCTTGTATAACAGTGTAAATTTGTTGTCCCCTTAAAAATAACTCAACACACAGCCATTAATGTCTAAACCGCTGGCAACAAAAGTGAGTACACCCCCTAAGTGAAAATGTCCAAATTAGGCCCAATTAGCCATTTTCCCTCCCTTTCCCTCATGTGACTCATTAGTGTTACAAGGTCTCAGGTGTGGTAAATTTGGTGTTATCGCTCTCACTCTCTCATACTGGTCACTGGAAGCTCAACATGGCACCTCATGGCAAAGAACTCTCCGAGGATCTAAAAAAAAGAATTGTTGCTCTACATAAAGATGGCCTAGGCTATAAGAAGATTGCCAAGACCCTGAAACTGAGCTGCAGCACGGTGGCCAAGACCATACAGCAGTTTAACAGGACAGGTTCCACTCAGAACAGGCCTCGCCATGGTCGTTCAAAGAAGTTGAGTGCACGTGCTCAGCGTCATATTCAGAGGTTGTCTTTAGGAAATAGATGTATGAGTGCTGCCAGCATTGCTGCAGAGGTTGAAGGGGTGGGGGGGTCAGTCTGTCAGTGCTCAGACCATACACCGCACACTGCATCAAATTGGTCTGCATGGCTGTCATCCCAGAAGGAAGAAAGATGATGTACAAGAAAGTCCACAAACAGTTTGCTGAAGACAAGCAGACTAAGGACATGGATTACTGGAATCATGTCCTGTGGTCTGATGGTAAACAAGATAAACTTATTTGGTTCAGATGATGTCAAGCGTGTGTGGTGGCAACCAGGTGAGGAGTACAAAGAAAAGTGTGTCTTGCCTACAGTCAAGCATAGTGGTGGGAGTGTCATGGTCCGGGGCTGCATGAGTGCTGCCGGCACTGGGGAGCTACAGTTCATTGAGGGAACCATGAATGTCAACATGTACTGTGACATACTGAAGCAGAGCATGATCCCCTCCCTTCGGAGACTGGGCCGCAGGGCAGTATTCCAACATGATAACAACCCCAAACACACCTCCAAGACAACCACTGCCTTGCTAAAGAAGCTAAGGGTAAAGGTGATGGACTGGCCAAACATGTCTCCAGACCTAAACCCTATTGAGCATCTGTGGGGCATCCTCAAACGGAAGGTGGAGGAGTGCAAGTTCTCTAACATCCACCAGCTCCATGATGTCATCATGGAGGAGTGGAAGAGGACAACCTGTGAAGCTCTGGTTAACTCCATGCCCAAGAGTTGATCGAGAAATGGGAACATTCTGGGAGAATTCCACCATCAGTTTCTAACTTAAAGTGGAGGTCCACCCTAAAAAAAAATTGCACAAAAAAATACCTAAAAAAATGGAGGGAAAAAAAAAAAATTGAACTTACGTGAAATGGCTGTTGCTAGGCAGTCTTCCTAATCTGCCTCTTCCTACACCGCGGTGATCTTCAGTCTTCTGCTCCCCGCATTGTCTTCTGGGGAATGGGGCGCGGTGTGTTAAGAGAACTGTGTGTGTCCCACAACACATCGCGTCCCATTCACAAAGCGCCGCGCCGCTCGCGCGTGCGCAGTAGGAAACTGGCAGTGAAGCCACAAGGCTCCACTGCCTGTTTCCCTTACTTAGGATGGCGGTGCCGGACCCGAGAGCCGAGGGACGGGTTGGCCTCGGGCGGCCAACATCGCGGGCACCCAGGACAGGTAAGTCTACTTATTTAAAGTCAGCAGCTACAGTGTTTGTAGCTGCTGACTTTTAAAAAAAAAATGATCCTGGCCGGAATCCCGCTTTAACTTTTAACCTAATGCCCCGTACACACGACCGGTTTTGCCGTCGGAATAAACTCTGAAGGTTTTTCCGACGGAGTTCCGACGGAATTCCGCTCAAGCTGCCTTGCATACACACGGTCACACCAAATTCTGACCGTCCAGAATGCGGTGACGTACAACACGTACGACGGGACTAGAAAACTCAACTCAATATCCAGTAGCCAATAGCTTCCGTCTCGTACTTGCTTCAGAGCATGCTTCGTTTTTGGTCCGTCGGAACAGCATACAGACGAGCGGTTTTCCCGATCGGAATTCGTTCCGTCAGAAATATTTAGAACATGTTCTCTTTCTAGGTCCGTCAGAATTAAAAAAAAAGTCCGATGAGGCACACACGATCGGAATAGCCGATGAAAAGCTTCCGTCTGACTTTTGTTGTTGGACATTCCGCTCGTGTGTACGCGGCATAAGCCTTAACAAAAAAAACCTGGAAACAGATTTTGCACTCTCCCGTTTTAGTAAATCAACCCCTTTATGTTTTAATTTGCTTGGAACAAAAGAATAACAGTAATCAGATTTTTTTACGTTTTTAAATAGGATACAAGAAATTTTGACATTTTCACTGGAGTTTGACCCCTGAATTTATAATATTATAAACACTTTTTTTTTTGTATGTTCCCAGCTCTGCCCACAAGCAACATTCCCCACATTAAACATTCTAATCCTCTAATTGTTAATTAGGATAATGACACCTTTTCCTCACATCCAGGTCCTGGATAATATTACTAGCTTGATTTGTTAGTCTTTTTATGATAAAAAGCAATTTTCACAAAACAAGAAGCATCTGTGTAGTTGGACACAGCATGAATTACACAAATAAAGCAAATTTTTGAGTGGCTGCAAAGTATTCTCAGCTATGTAAATAGCCTCGAGGAGAAATATTCCCGATTAATTTCAGTACTAACCTCAAATCACAGAACAAACATGAAATCTCTGCATATTCATGATATAGAACAGGATCCTTCTAAAGGCAACACATAGTGGTTTTGTACATATTTTATCTTTTTTTTTGCTATGTTCAGAACTACAAAATAACATTTTTCAGAATTTTTGTGAAGTAATGGAATGAAATACATATAAGGTTGCTGTATAATATGTCAAAAGGATTCATATGTCTACCCATCTAGTTCCGAGATGTACACAGTACAGCCCTGCCCGGCATGGGAGGAGACCTGATTTTTCTGACCCGCCGTGTCCCTTTACCAGCCCACGACTGGACAGTTAAAGGAGAAGCAGCAGACCCATTAGGTCATTTCACTCTGCTCTCTTCTCCTATCAGAATGTTTCTTGTTAGCATCTGTGCATTGCAGCAAAGCTGACTCCTCATTGTGCCTAGTCTGAGTTCTGCTGTGCAGGGACTGCTAGCAGCTAATTCTGAGTGAAATCCTGGTACTCATACTTCTACCATTTAAAATAATAATAAATACTATAAACAATTAATAAATAAATATAAATAAATGTAAAAAAAAAAATTAAATAAATAAAAAAATGTGTAAATAGTTAAAATATTTTCCTTTTAAAAGGTAATGATATAAATATTACCAAAAGTATTGGGACACCTACCTTTACACGCACATGAACTTTAATGGCATCCCAATCTTAGTCCATAGGGTTCAATATTAAGTTGGCCCACCCTTTGCAGTTATAACAGCTTCAATTCTTCTGGGAAGGCTGTCCACAAGGTTTAGGAGTGTATCTATGGTAATACTAAGCACTGATGTTGGATGATTAGACCTGGCTCGCAGTCTACGCTCTAATTTATCCCAAAGGTGTTCTGTCAGGTTGAGGTCAGGACTCTGTGCAGACCAGCTAAGTACCTCCACCCCAAACTCGCTCACCCATGTCTTTATGGACCTTGCTTTGTGCACTGGTCCAAATCATTTGGTGGAGGGGGGATTATGGTGTGGGGTTGTTTTTCAGGGGTTGGGCTTGGCCCCTTAGTTCCAGTGAAGGGAACTTTTAAGGTGTCAGCATACCGAGACATTTTGGACTATTTCATGCTCCCAACTTTGTGGGAACAGTTTGGGGATGTCCCCTTCCTGTTCCAACATGACTGCACACCAGTGCACAAAGCAAGGTCCATAAAGACATGGATGAGCGAATTTGGGGTGGAGGAACTAGCTTAGATGCTAACAAGGAACATGCTGATAGGAGAAGAGAGCAGATTAAAGCTGTTATAACTGAAAAACTCAATATTGAACCCTACGGACTAAGACTGGGATGCCATTAAAGTTCATGTGCGTGTAAAGGCAGGCGTCCCAATACTTGTGGTAATTAAGTGTATTTTGAATACCGAGCTGCATTAATTTGTGTCCTTCATATCTGCCTGGATATCATTTTTAACATTTAAAAAACACGCAGCATTTAAAAGGCAAAAAAGCATGGTTCAATTTAAGTTACATTTTTTAATTGGAGACAGGGCTTTTTTGTGCGTCTTTACCATTTTATGCGGGGTGATTATTGCAAAACTAGCTCAGCAGGGTGGTGTGCTTGGAATTTTTTGTAATAAGTTGGCATCCATTACGGCTGAAAGAAGCTTCTTCAACACCTGTGCCTGCGTGCAGTCTGTGCAATCCAAAAAGACCGAACTCCAATTCATAATCAGGTCATTGACTCACTAAGTGGTGAAGCGGGGATAAGGATGGTCTTGCAGTAGTTTGTAACTTTTAAATAAGTCATCAGTGACAGTCAGTGTTTTGAAAATTATAGGTTTTCTTTATTGGAAAAAAAAAACACAATCTTAAAAGAAGGAATTCAGGAAGCTCTATTACATCTATTCTGAAAATTCAACAAAATCCCATTACAATTCCAGATACTCAAAGACCATCTCTGTGCCCAAACCACTTAAAGAAGATCTTCAGTCCACCCGAACCCCCACCCCTCAAGAAATTAAAAGTCAGCAGCTACAAATGCTGTATCTGCTGACTTTTGTCATTGTGGGACTCCTTTCGGCATCACAGCCATTTTTGAATGGTCCTGCAGCCTTCTGGGACCTGCAATGTATCCCAAAAGGTTACGGGCAAAGGAAGGGATGCCAAACTTCCTCTTGGAACGCCTAGGCAATCCGAGCTAAAGTGGGAGTGGGTACCTATCAAAGCTAGGTACCCCCCCAAAAAAGTTCCCAAAAGTTAAAGGGGGGCAGGAAAGCGGAACTTCCACTTTTGGGTAAAGTCCTGCTTTAAGCTGGCCAAGTATGTGGCAATTCAATTAAGAAATCCAATTTTCAATTACATTTTTTGAAGGCATATAATAGTAGTTTTGACCATGATCAAGGAGAGGTAATCAAAATTGCCCAAATCAAACTGATCAGAAAAATTTGCTTGCTTTTCAGTAGGCCTTTTTTCTGTTTTTGATCTTGCAGTAAACTACTTGAGACTTAATATTACTACTAGATACTACCAAATTTGTCTCTACTTATGTCTCTTGCTAACATCTCTAGAACCAGTCATCAACATGTAAGAGGGCTTATGACTGGCTGTGCTTTCATGCCAGATGGTATAAGTCCGCGCCCCACTACATCTTGGATAGGACAGCTACCCACCTGCTGCTGATAGTACCCTCCACCTTCTTGTGTCACACTTCTGGCCAGAGGCCCGCTCATGGCATCCCTGACCATAGGCCTTAAAGTGTCACTAAACCCACATCATGAAAAACTATCAATAAATGGTGTATTACATGTTGTTCATGCTCATTCAGTCACTATGAGATTAATTTTCTGTATTCTTCCAAAAAAAAAAAAACTGATTGATCCTGCTGTTCTCTATCTCCACCTTTTGTTCATGTTCCCAATTCAGCTCGGGATTTCACAGCAGTTGTGGCAACTCTGCACATGCTCAGTTTTTAGTGAGTTTCTATGCTGAGCATTTCCTCCCTATCACATCTGAGCAACCCATGTGACTATAGAGTCACACATGTGGGCCTATACACAGTGGTAAATGACAGCCCACTCCCTCCCTCCCCCTCCACGCTCACTAACAGTGTTGTCAACCGCCCGTAGTTTTACGGGCAGCCCATAAAAACAGGGCACTTTTCACCTGCCTGTAAATGCCCGTAGCAGGTGATCAGTGCCAGTAAAAAATGGTGGTGAGCGGCGGGTCAGAACTGCGCATGCGGAGTTTGCGGAAATTGTCGAGGAGATCCGATCCTCCACGAGTGCTGCCTCTGTCCGTCGATGATGATGTCAGCTTCACCGCCAGCGCCGCCCGCAGCCCGCCAGACCAGAAAAAGCGTGGATGGACGGAGCAGAGTGACTCGTGGAGTGGACAGAGCAGACGGCAGCGCAGGCTTGAAGCAGAGTGTGGCGGAGTCGGACCCCTGCCGGCAGTGCCAGCTTTTGTGAACCTGTAACCTGCCCAGCCACCAGCCAGTACAGACACAGAGTGCTCTGATTGGTGTTGTGCGGTGAGTGGCTGACTGTGCAGGTTGCACAAAGAGGTCATGGGGACAGTGGTGCTCTGCTGCTCAGTGTGCGAGTGGGGGGGGATAGACAGAGTGACTCAGTCAGTCTCAGAGAGAAAAGGCCAGGGCCTGGCCCGGGGAAGTATATGAGAGTGACTGATTTACTCTCGAGACAGTCAGTCAGGCAGGCCACTGCTAACAATCCCTTCCCAGGGCACCCTGACAGTGGAGGTGGACTGCATGGATGGTGCACTGCAGCAGCACAGTGAAAGGGGCACAGAAGGAAGGACACTGATGTAGAGAAGTATAGTGGTAAATTTATTATGAAGGGGAACAGACGAGGAAACTACCATGTCCGCAGCCTCTGACCATCTCCTGTACCATGTCCGCAGCCTCTGACCATCTCCTGTACAGTGTCCGCAGCCTCTGACCATCTCCTGTACCATTTCCGCATCCTCTGATAATCTTCTGTACCATGTCCGCAGCCTCTGACCATCTCCAGTATCATGTCTGCCAGTCTCTGACCATCTCCTGTACCATGTCCACAGCCTCTGACCATCTCCTGTATCCTGTGTGCCAGCCTCTGACCATCTCCTGTATCATGTCCGCAGCCTCTGACCATCTCATGTATCATGTCCGCCAGCCTCTGACCATCTACTGTACCATGTCTGCAGTCTCTGACCATCTCCTGTATCATATACACCAGCCTCTGACCATCACCTGTATCATGTCCGCCAGCCTCTGACCATCTTCTGTATCATGTCCACCAGCCTCTGACCATCTCCTGTATCGTGTCCGCCAGCCTCTGACCATCTCCTGTATCGTATCTACAGCCTCTGATCATCTCCTGTATCGTGTCCGCCAGCCTCTAATCATCTCCTCGATTGTGTCTACAGCCTGTAACCATCTCCTGTATTGTGTCTACAGCCTCTAACCATCTCCTGTATCGTGTCTACAGCCTCTAACCATCTCCTGTATCGTGTCTACAGCCTCTAACCATCTCCTGTATAGCATTTACAGCCTCTAACCATCTCCTGTATCATGTCTACACCCTCTAACCATCTATTGTATCGTGTCTACAGTCTCTGAGGGGGAGTCTGAAGAGGAGTCAAGAGTGGGAGCACCGCCGGAATGGAGGTTACGGGAGAAGTCAGAGGAGACTATAAGATAAAACCAGAGCAGCCAAGCTGGAGCCATCTGACTTGCACGGTGTACATGAGAGGGGGCCAGTGGCAGCGCCGCCAGGCCAGTCTGAAGGGGGGTCGCTGATGTAAGGGAGGAATAACTACAATAATGTAAGGGGGCACTGGTATAAAGGTCCCCCCCCTATATTAGTGACCCCCTCTTACCTTAGTGTATTTACTCTACGGAAGGTGGTCTCTGGTCACCAGAGTTCCCCCCACCTCAGAGTTCCTGGCGTTCCCCTTTACATCAGAGTCTGCAGGACTCCCCCTTACAGTGCTAGGGGAGACCTGATGTAAGTGGGAACTCTGGTGTAAAGAGAAAGTAGTGGACTCTGATATAAGGTGGTCTTTGGTCACCAGAGCCCCACTTACATCAGAGTTCCCCCTTAGATCAGGATCTGCAGCATTCCCCTTTATATAAGAGTTCCCTTTGACTGTAAGGGGGAATCCTGCAAACTCTGATGTAAGGGGGAACTCTGTGCTGGCTGGGTTATAGTAACCTAACCTTCATGTCAATGAAGAAATGTGTTTTTTTTACTTTTGTTTAAGTTAAACAGTTCTAGACATGTGCACACTGAAATATTTCGTTTCGGAATTTCATTTTCGCCTGAAAAATAAATTTATTTAGTTACTCCCGAAATTCGTTTTTATTTATTTCATTTTTCGTTAAAAATTTTATTCGTCCGAAAATCCAAATTAAGGTCAAATCTGTAATTGAAGGCTTATGGTGTCTGTCGAATGTTCAAAGAAGATTCGACGGAGCAGCTAAACTGTACGACGCCGTATAGTTTACCTGCTCCGTCGAATCTTCTTAGAGCTTTTAACAGACACCATAAGCCAAAGTACGTGTGCACTTAGTTCTAGCTATTTTACTGCTCCTCCTCTTTGGTTACAATCAGCCAATAACATTCATCATCATTATTTTGTTTATCTTTTCTCCCCTACGTCGAATCTTTTCTCTCTATGTCGAATCTTTTCTCTCTATGTAGAATAATCTTGGACTAATAGAGTTAAGGTTAGGCACATTCAACCACAGGTTTGATGGACACAGATTGTTATTGTCATCATCATGTCGAATCTCCTATCTATATCGAACTGTTGTAGCAACGAAAACGAAAATAAAGCATTTGTTTGTGTCGGATCTTTAATTTCTCAGATTTGGCACTTTCGTTATCGTTTGTTAAAATGATAACGAAAATCCATACCAGACCCTTATCCGAGCATGCAACCTGGCAGGCTGCAGGAAAAGGGGGGGACTAGAGAGCACCCCCCCTGAACCGTACCAGGCCACATGCTCTCAACATGGGGAGGGTTCTTTTGAGTAAAGCACCTTGTCCCCATGTGGATGAGGACAAGGGCCTCTTCCCCACAACCCTTGCCCGATGGTTGTGGGGGTCTGCGGGCGGGGGCCTTATCGGAATCTGGAAGCCCCCTTTAACAAGGGGACCCCCAGATCCCGCCCCCCCCGTTTGAAATGGTAACGGGTACATTGTACCCCTACCATTTCACAAAAAAAGTGTCAAAATGTTAAAAAACCACAAGACACATCTCGGGACAAGTCCTTTATTAAAAAATAAAAAAATTAAAATGTTCCACGAAGTCCATTCATCTTCTTCTCTCTCTCTGCCGACAGACTGAAAAAAAAAAAACCCGCACGCCACCACCGATCCGCCTCCATGGGAGGCACCCGCCGTAATGACCGTCCTCTCAGGTGACAGTTCTTTTATAACTGAGGACGGGGCCACACAGTGATGAACCTGGGTGACCCGCCCCCTCTGACACACGGGGACTTCCCAATGGCTTCCCTGTGGCGTCAGAGGGGGGCGGGGCCACCCGTTTACGTACCCGGGTGACCCCTTCCCCCTCTGACGCACGGGGACTTCCCAATGGCTTCCCTATGGCGTCAGAGGGGGCGGGGCCACCTGTTTACGTAAACAGGTGGCCCTGCCCCCTCTGACGCCATGGGGAAGCCATTGGGAAGTCCCAGTGCATCAGAGGGGGCGGGGTCACCCGGGTATGTCACCGTGTGGCCCCGCCTTCAGTTATAAAAGAACTGTCACCTGAGAGGACGGTCATTACGGCGGGTGCCTCCCATGGAGGTGGATCGTGGTGGCGTGCGGGGTTTGGTTTTTTTTCGGTCCAGCGGAGCGAGAGAAGAATGAATGAATGAATGGACTTCATGGGACATTTTTTTTTTTTTTTTTTTTTTAATAAAGGACTTGTCCCAGATGTGTCTTGCGGTTTTTTAACATTGTGACACATTTTTTGTGAAATGGTATGGGTACAATGTACCCGTTACCATTTCAAATGGGAGGGGCCGGGATCTGGGGGTCCCCTTGTTAAAGGGGGCTTCCAGATTCCGATAAGCCCTCCGCTCGCAGACCCCCACAACCACCGGGCAAGGGTTGTGGGGATGAGGCCCTTGTCCCCATCAACATGGGGACAAGGTGCTTTGGGGGGCTACCCCAAAGCACCCTCCCCATGTTGAGGGCATGTGGCCTGGTGCGGTTCAGGAGGTGGGGCGCTCTCTCATCCCCCCTCTTTTCCTGCAACCTGCCAGGTTGCGTGCTCGGATAAGGGTCTGGTATGGATTTATGGGGGGGACCCCTCCATTTTTTTTTACATTTTGGCATGGGGTTCCCCTTAAAATCCATACCAGACCTGAAGGGTCTGGTATGGATTTTGAGGGGGACCCCAGGCCATTTTTAAAAAAAAATTGTTGCAGGGTTCCCCTTAATATCCATACCAGAC
The DNA here is from genome assembly GCF_042186555.1 of Aquarana catesbeiana. Lineage (NCBI taxonomy): Eukaryota > Metazoa > Chordata > Amphibia > Anura > Ranidae > Aquarana > Aquarana catesbeiana. The sequence goes on along the minus strand of NC_133325.1, from coordinate 758,164,055 downwards.
CTGAAGGGCCTGGTATGGAATTTGGGGGGACCCCCATGCAATTTTTTTTTTAATTTTGGTTCGGGGTTCCCCTTAATATTGATACCAGACCCAAAGGGCCTGGTATGGATTTTTGGGGGGACCCCATGCCGTTTTTTTCAATTACTTTTATCTGTTTTGCCGAAACCCGACAATTCATTATAGCCGCGAGTAGTTTTAAATGACTTTTTTTCCTTTAGAAATGTCATTTTGTGCAGGGACTGTTCTAAACACGGGAAAAATGCGCCACTTTACAGGCATACTATAGACACCCCTCAGGTACAAATTTAAAGTAATATTTCACTTTAAGCATTATTAAAATCACTGCTCTCGGAAAAAAAGGCCGTTTTTAAAACTTTTTTTTGCATTGATACATGTCCCCTGGGACAGGACCCAGGTCCCAAAACACTTTTTATAACAATACCATGCATATAAACCTTTAAAATTAGCACTTTTGATTTCTCCCATAGACTTTCAAAGGGTGTTCCGCGGCATTAGAATTTGCAGCGAACACCCCAAATTGTTCGCTATACGGCGAACACCCGAACACCCAATGTTCGAGTTGAACTTACATTTGACTCGAACATCTGGCTCATCCTCAATAATAACTCATGGTTGTTAAGGACGCGGGCGGCTGGCTTCCCGGCCCACTGCTTAACGACTAGCTCTTTCTTCACACATGATTGGAATTGGTCGATTGTTTTTCGACTGATCCGAATTTTAATCTTTCTGAAAAGTTGGAATTCATTAGAAAACGAATAAACGAAACAAATTTTCACAGATTTGGACGACGTAAGTTATTACGAAACGCGTAGGGTGGAGCGTCGTGCTGACGTCACCTCGTACTCCACTCGTTACCCACCAGGAACGGGCTGTCTGTTTGTGCTCCGGCCGGCGCAATAGACGTTCTGACTTTTTACATCTATTTTCTTGTAAGTGTATTATCTTTCTTTTATTAATAAACAATCGTTGGTTTTACACTATTGGAGCATTTATTTCCTCCTATGTACCACGACTTTTCCCCGCTGATCCGAGCCGCTGTAAGTGACTTCCTACTACCTGGTGTCTGCCCGCTGTTTCATGGAGCCGCTGTATAGCACAAAATATGCCTTCCCTGATCCTCTGTAATGGGGGATCATGGTATTCCGGTAAGGGCGCATTCCTGTTGACTTATGGTGGTGGATTTCACATACTATTTGAAGACAACAACTGTTTCACCAATTTTTCACATCATTTTTCATACTTTGATGGACTTTAATTCACTTCAATTTATAATTCACTGGTGTTTATTATAGCATTTTGTTCACCAATCACTGACCATTTGATATTGGAAGCTTATTGATCACTGGTCATTTGTTATTGCATACGTTAATCATTATTTTCACTATTGTCCATGATTACCTGCATGATTTATTTTTCTGTTTGTTAAATATTGGCTTTGGTTTTTATACACATGCCATACTTATCACGTAGTTTTTTATATATACGTGTGTTATGTTCACTAATATTTTAAGGGTAGCGCGATTTTATCCTTTTTCCAATTTGTGTGTGTATTGATGTTGTACATATTTATTGCTGCTCCCTTAGTGCTGGTTGGGTGTTAACCATCTCGCCACCACTTTTTTGTATTTAGTTTTTGGTTCTTATAGCGTGGTTTTTATTCCATTTTTCTATTAGAATAAATAAGGCTGAACTTTCTTCAGAGCCCTGAAGCATGAAAATCAGAAAGCACATTTTTAAAGTTCAGAACCGTGCTCTATAACTGTGTAAGAGGTTTTTTTTTTTATAAGCAATAATATAGCTGGGACCCTTACTGTTTCTGGATTCTTCTTTGTGATAACAGTCACTGTGATGCAGCATAATGAAAAGGCACTAAAACAGCAGTCTGTTTATTTTTTGCCCTTGGTGTGTTCCCCTGCTCCCCCTCCTGTTTGGTGCTGGCTAGACACTCTCAGCTTAGCTGACCATAGATGGATCGCATCTCAGCCAGTTGAGCAGCATTGCAAGGGACTCATACTAAATCAAATTCAGGCTATTAGGCTAGCTACATTAAAAAATGAAAATTAAAAATGTATTAATGAATACACAGCTACTTTCATTTTTGCATTTTTTTAAGTGACCAGCCCAAACCAAAAACTGCATTTTCACTTTTGAGTGGATAAATCCTTTAATATATTCCCCAGCAAACTACTTATTTTCATTGGAAACAAACAAAAAAATCTAAACAAAAAAGAAATCTTGTATTTTCCATATTTACATATTTTTCATTTTTCACTGAGAAAAAAAAAAAAAAAGCTTTCAAGCTGAATCATGTAATCTTGTGCAAAGTGCACATTTTTCAGCCTGTATTCAACTTGGCTACCAAGACTTTACTGGAATGGCTTTGCAGTGTACATAATTCCCTTCTACCATAACAGCCCGCACAAAGACTTACTTTACCCGCAATCTGCATTTGAATTTTGGTGATTTATTCAAACTGAGTTTTCTGTGTACACTGCTGTAAATTAATCCGAAAAATTGCCTTTTTGGCTTAACTCTTCCAGAAAATCATTTTAACAGTCGCAGAGCTTAAGTGTTTTTGAAAGTATTTGAAAGTTATTTTTTTTTATCCCATATCCCGGTCCTAGGCAATGGCATTTTATGTTGTGAAAGAAAGCTCTTGTTCTCCTTTGCATATCAACTATTGACAAGTACAGTTACTGAAATTCTATGTATGACAAATGGATCCAGGCCCAGAGTTTATAGGTCCCCTGGTACCACTTTGATGGTGCTGCAAGCGGCCTATTAGGAGATGCTAAGTTCCTGTCTCTCCGAACACTTGTTACATTATATCCCTAAAGCCAAGCTCTGGACCCCCAGTGCTCCTGTCCACTAAAGACCCTCAGTGTGTATTTTTTGCTTTTTGTCACATATTTCCAGAAGTATTTGGGCCAGTCATGTGGGCTCCTTTCCTTTTTCAGATCATCAATGACCCCCCAAGGAGATAATGCAGAAAATAGCACTGTTGTAAAGACATCAGCACTCAATTCAACAATCATTACACAGCGGGTGCAGGGTGCTGCAGTGATGGCTCTTCCAAGGGTGGGTCCATGACATCCTGCACTCACAAGGTGTCCTCGGTCTTCTGGGCTGAATTATGCCTCAATTCAGAAGACTGAGGACATCTTGTGGTGAAATGGGACTACTGCTGTGGAAAGGATCAGAGAGGAAGGAGGTCATTATTGCAGACAAAGCTGTTCTTTTAAACTGATAAGACCTTTAAAAATATGAGTGGCGGGGGAGTGATAAGACAGGGAGTACTTTCTGTGGAGGGCATCAAATTTGTGAGCCACATGAACAATGCACAGCTTCACTTTAAGGCCAGACTTCATGGTACAGTATATATACAGTATCTCACAAAAGTGAGTACACCCCTCACATTTTTGTAAATATTTTATTCTATCTTTTCATGTGATAACACTGAAGAAATGACACTTTGCTACAATGTAAAGTAGTGAGTGTACAGCTTGTATAACAGTGTAAATTTGCTGTCCCCTCAAAATAACTCAACACACAGCCATTAATGTCTAAACCGCTGGCAACAAAAGTGAGTACACCCCTAAGTAAAAATGTCCAAATTGGGCCCAATTAGCCATTTTCCCTCCCCGTTGTCATGTGACTCGTTAGTGTTACAAGGTCTCAGGTGTGAATGGGGAGCAGGTGTGTTAAATTTCGTGTTATCGCTCAAGTTGGAAGTTCAAAATGGCACCTCATGGCAAAGAACTCTTTGAGGATCTGAAAAAATAATTGTTGCTCTACATAAAGATGGCCTAGGCTATAAGAAGATTGCCAAGACCCTGAAACTGAGCTGCAGCATGGTGGCCAAAACCATACAGCGGTTTAACAGGACAGGTTCCACTCAGAACAGGCCTCGCCATGGTCAACCAATGATGTTGAGTGCACATGCTCAGCGTCATATCCAGAGGTTGTCTTTGGGAAATAGACGTATGAGTGCTGCCAACATTGCTGCAGAAGTTGAAGGGGTGTGGGGTCAGCCTGTCAGTGCTCAGACCATACGCCGCACACTGCATCAAATTGGTCTACATGGCTTGTTGTCCCAGAAGGAAGCCTCTTCTAAAAATGATGCACAAGAAAGCCCGCAAACAGTTTACTGAAGACAAGCAGGCTAAGGACTTGGATTAATGGAACCATGTCCTGTGGTCTGATGAGACCAAGATAAACTTATTTGGTTCAGATGGTGTCAAGCATGTGTGGCGGCAACCAGGTGAGTACAAGTGTGTCTTTCTGTCTTTCCTACAGTCAAGCATGGTGGTGGGAGTGTCATGGTCTGGGGTTGCATGAGTGCTGCCAGGACTGGGGAGCTACAGTTCATTGAGGGAACCATAAATGCCAACATGTACTGTGATATACTGAAGCAGAGCATGATCCCCTCCCTTCAGAGACTGGACTGCAGGGCAGTATTCCAACATGATAACGACCTCAAACACACCCCCAAGGTGAACACTGGCCAAGCATGACTCCAGACCTACACCCTATTGAGCATCTGTGGGGCATGCTCAAACGGAAGGTGGAGGAGCGCAAGGCCTCTAACATCCACCAGCTTCGAGATGTCGTCATGGAGGAGTGGAAGAGGACTCCAGTGGAAACCTCTGAAGCTCTGGTGAGCTCCATGCCAAAGAAGGTTAAGGCAGTGCTGGAAAATAATGGTGGCCACACAAATCATTGACACTTTAGGCCCAATTTGGACATTTTCACTTAGAGGTGTACTCACTTTTGTTGCCAGCAGTTTAGACATTAATGGCTGTGTGTTGAGTTATCTTGAGGGGACACCAAATTTACACTGTTATACAAGCTGTACACTCACTACTTTACATTGTAGCAAAGTGTCATTTCTTCAGTGATGTCACATGAAAAGATAAAATAAAATATTTACAAAAATGTGAGGGGTGTACTCACTTTTGTGAGATACTATGTGTATATACTGTACCATGAAGTCTGGCCTTAAAGTGAAGCTGTGCATTGTCCATGTGGCTCACATATTTGATGCCCTCCCCAGAAAGTACTCCCTGTCTTATCACTCCCCCGCCACTCTGCGTACACACGAGCGGACTTTTCCACCAGACTGGTCCGACGGACCGAGTCCGGCGGACAATTCGACCGTGTGTGGGCTTCATCGGACCTGCAGCGGAATTTTTGGGGCAAAAATCTGACGGACTTTAGATTTGGAACATGTTTCAAATCTTTACGTGGGAACTCCGCCGGACCCAGTTCCTATGGAAAAGTCCGCTCATCTGTATGCTAGTCCGACGGACGAAAAACGACGCTAGGGCAGCTATTGGCTACTGGCTATCAACTTCCTTATTCTAGTCCGGTCGTACGTCATCACGTACAAATCCGTCGGACTTTGGTGTGATCGTGTGTAGGCAAGTCCATTTGTTCGGAAAGTCCGTCGGAAGTCATAATTTGACTGGTATGGATCCAGGAAACTGACTAGTGACGTTATGGTTTGGCCCCTTTCAGTGAAGGAAACTCTTAAGGTGTCAGCATACCAAGACATTTTGGACAATTTCATGCTCCCAACTTTGTGGGAACAGTTTGGGGATGTCCCCTTTTTGTTCCAACATGACTGCACACCAATGCACAAAGCAAGGTCCATAAAGACATGGATGAGTGAGTTTGGGGTGGAGGAACTGTTTTATCATGCTTCTAGAAGCGCATTTGTGAGGTCAGGCACTGATGTTGGACGGGAAGGCCTGGCTCGCAGTCTCCGCTAAAAAATTCATCCGAAAGGTGTTCTATTGGGTTGAGGTCAGGACTCTGTGCAGGCCAGTCAAGTTCCTCCACCCCAAACTCGCTCGTCCAAGTCTTTATGGACCTTGCTTTGTGCACTGGTGCGTAGTCATGTTGGAACAACAAAGGCCATCCCTAAACTGTTTCCACAAAGTTGGGAGCATGAAACTGACCAAAATGTCTTGTTATGCTGACTCCTTAAGAGTTCCCTTCACTGGAACTAAGGGGCCAAGCCCAACCCCTGAAAAACAATCCCCACACCATAATCTCCTCTTCTCCAAATGATTTGGACCAGTACACACAGCATGGTCCATAAAGACATGGATGAGCGAGTTTGGGGTGGAGGAACTTGACTGGCCTGCACAGAGTCCTGACTTGCACCTGATAGAACACCTTTGGGATGAATTAGAGCTGAGACTGCAAGCCAGGACTTCTCGTCCACATCAGTGCCTGACCACACAAATGCGCGTCTGGAAAAATTGGCAAAAATTCCAATAGACACACTCCTAAACCTTGTGGACAGCCTTCCCAGAAAAGATGAAGCTGTTATAGGTGGGCCAGCTCAATATTGAACCCTACAAACTAAGTATTGGGGCTGGGCTCAGCCCTTCCTTCTCTGAGCTGGCTGCTCAGCTGTCAGCTAATTACCAGCTCCTATCTCTCCACAGTGACTCACCTGTTGGTGATATCCTGCTCGTCAGTTCTGTCTACTTAAGCTGTCCAGCCCAGATGATATCTGCCTTTGCCTTGGTCAACATCACAGATCTCCTGCGTTTCTGTTAAAGACTTGCTTGGCTGCCATTCCTTCTGGTTCCAGATCCTGCTTGCTGTTCCACTATGCTGATCCCTGGCTCCCCGACTTTCTGGCTTATCTGAATATCCGTTCTGGCTACCGAACTTTGGCTACGTTTTGACTAAGTTTGTTCTATTTACTTTTATTATTAAACAATTGTGATTTAACTGTACTTCTGTCTTGGTCTGATTCATGATTTCTGGCACTAAGACTACGGGACATTAAAGTTCATGTGCGTGTAAAGGCAGGCGTTCCAATACTTTTGGTGATATAGTGTATGTGCTGAGAATGCGCTCACTGCCCTCTCCAAGCATACTGACTGAGCTGGCAACAGCAGTTCCAGATCACCATTTACAATTGGGAGCCACTGGGAGGGGCTCCTGATCATGTGACTGCTTTGACAGCCACAGTCCAAATTCCTATTGCACACAATCCTGGAATGAGCTCTTAAGGTACTGGGTGCTGTAGCATCCGCCAGCTGGATACTGGAACCTGTACGATATAATGCTCAGTGTCGTGTCATTTAGAAGTCCTTAACCACTTGCCGACTGCCGCATGTACTTATATGTTGGCAGAATGGCACGGTTGGGCAAATGGGCGTACCTGTACACACTGCCACACTTAACCCCTCTCTAGCCCCGTAGTGGTTAACCCCTTCACTGCCAGTGTCATTTTTACAGTAATCAGTGTAATTTTATAGCACTGATCGCTGTAAAAATGACAATGGTCCCAAAAATGTGTCAAAATTGTCTGATGTGTCCGCCATAATGTCGCAGTCACAATAAAAATTGCAGATCGCCGCCATTACTAGTAAAAAAAAAATATTAATAAAAATGCCATAAAACTAGCCCCTATTTTGTAGACGCTATAACTTTTGCGCAAACTAATCAATAAATGCTTATTGCGTTTTTGTTTTTTTTTACCAAAAATATGTAGAAGAATACGTATCTGCCTAAACTGAGGGAAAAAAAAAATTTTTTTATATATTTTTTGGGGATATTTATTATAGCAAAAAGTAAAAAATAATGCGTTTTTTTCAAAATTGTTGCTCTATTTTTGTTTATAGCGCAAAAAATAAAAACCCCAGAGGTGATCAAATACCACCAAAAGAAAGCTCTATTTGTGGGGAAAAAAGGACATCAATTTTGTTTGGGAGCCACGTCGCACGACCGCGCAATTGTCAGTTAAAGCGATGCAGTGCCGAATCGCAAAAAGTGCTCTGGTCTTTGGGCAGCAAAATGGTCCGGGGCTGAAGTGGTTAAAGGCCAGGAGTCTGATTTTAGGAGGTAATTAGCTCATATTTCCAATGGTTTCTGTAAATATTGGCAATGGAAAGGGCTTCTTTTAAAAAAAAAAAAAAAAATTTGTAAAGTAAATTTTTAATGTCATTTTTAGAATTTTTTTGTAATTTAAAAAAAAATTAAACGTCAGTTAATAAGCTTGTAAATAATATATATTTTTTTTTAATTGACTGAAAACACATATATTTCATTTTAACTAGCAGAATACACCCATATGTATTTAGGAAGATGTTGGACTATTGTGTGCTTTGCCACATTTACCTGGACCTTCATTACATGGCATTAAACCACCAACCAAAATCAATACCAGGATGTCTTTATGAAACCTGTTTACTCTACAGATAGTGCTAAAACCTCCCCAAACACAGCTGCTCTTCTGCAGCCACAAGAGCCTGGTATCTGCAAACAGCCCAGCCCTGAGCTGGCCCGGACAGGGAATAAAAAGAGGATTTGGGGCTTGTGATACGACAACAGAGCTTTAGTTGCAGGGAAGGTGTGTACAGATATGGAAAAGCACCATCCTTCTTAGTCAGATCCATGTGCATTCACACCATTATACGTTAAGCCCTCCTCAGCTTTGCATATTTGCTCTACCATTACATAAGTGTTGTAGATGTGTATTAGCTGTTCACACATTATCTGTATTTTTGTCTGTATTATCCGACTCTTTCTTGCAGGTCACTCCTTTCGGAAACCCAGATACTAGAAATGAAAAGGTGTAACAAATTCCAGAAGTGGGGTTTAAAAAAAAAAAAAAAAAGGAAGCTGTTGAAATCAATATACTATGTATAAGCAAATAACATATTGCTTGCTCCTGCTGAGCTACTTGGGGGAAGTTGAGGGGGACAGGTATGCTAAACTCTGCATTACTTTCTCGCTATTCTATGCCGGGAGATAACGATACACTGGAAGTCAACTGAACCCCCCACACTGAAATCCTGGCAAAAGGTGGTTGATTCAGTACTACCCCTATACAAGCTCACCTACAAGAACAGGCAGTGCCCGGCTAAATTTGACAAGGTGCGGGCTGCATGGGTGCATGCGAGTGGGTGAGGGGCTGGAGAGGTGGGGGACCAAGTCATGGATTCCCCCCCTTTCCGGATGGGGTTACCCAACTCCCCTCCCGCCGGGTGACACCCGACCCAATGCTGTATCCTGGCCTAGGCCGACAAGGCCCAGGCCTAGGGCAGCACTTTGCAGGGGGGCAGCACGAAAAGAGTCCCCGCCGGCTTGCGATACACTTTTAGTGTAGCGCCAGTCTTATGGGGTGGACTGAGCTGAAAGGCAAATTAATCTACCGCTCCCATAAAGCGGCCGCACCTCTTCCGGTATGCGGGCAGGCGGCCGGCATTCTGCAACTGTGGGGGGGGGGGGGTGCTTATAATTTTGACTGTCCCATCATCCTGGACCACAAACCTTCCTCATGGTGCTATGTTTTCTGCTGCACCATTGGCATGGTTATATCTTCTTAGTCCTCTCCATAAAATTATCAGAAATTTGTGCTTAAAGTAGAACTATAGGTAACACTTTTTTTTTTTTCATTTTGGGTAGAGTAAGGGAGGGTTATAGCCCCTGTCAGTTTACTTTTTACCATCCCCGTCCCATTGCAGAGATTTCCCTTCACTTCCTGCCCCATAGCCAAACAGGAAGTGAGAGGAAATATATGCAAATTAAGGGAATCTATTCCTGCCCCCCCCCCCCCCCCCCACCAGGCCCACTCGAAAATTTCAGGGCAGATCTTAAACACCAAGGGGTGTGGCCTTGCCAGGTAGGGGTGGGTCGTATTTAAATTAGAGGGTACAGAAGTTTAGTCAGGCCTAGGGCAGCACAAGACCTAAATACACTACTGACCCGACCACCAACCCCCCTCCCGCCGGGTGACACCCGACCACCAACCCCCCTCCCGCCGGGTGACACCCGACCACCAACCCCCCTCCTGCCGGGTGACACCCGACCACCAACCCCCCTCCCGCCGGGTGACACCCGGCCATACCAAACAAATTTATTTAAATACACGGGTTAGGTAACAGATGACCTCCTCCCCCGCCCCCCTGGGGAAGAGAGATCGAGTGCCCTAATGGTATTGTTGACCGGACCTACACGGGAATTTACTTGGAAATTATCACCGGTTGAGAAATGGTAGAAACTATGTTTTTATGGATTGGTAGGATGCTAAAAATGGATTTTCAAACTGATACTGTTACTAAGCAATATGTGATTTTTGGAAGCTGACTGTATTGTAATACTGATTTGTTCCATAAAACCTTCTCTGTTAAAAAAATAACTAATTGCTAGTAATAGGAATACAATTTAGCAAATCTTTTGTACCTATTTGTCGCTATGGCCATTTTTTTAATTTTTTTGTAACAAATATGGAATAGCGTATTTATCTACCATTTAGAAATTAAAGTGGAGTTCCACCCAAAAATGGAACTTCCACTTTTTGGATTCCTCCCCCCCTCCGGTGTCACATTTGGCACCTTTCAGGGGGGGAGGAGGGAGCAGATACCTGTCTAATACAGGTATTTGCTCCCACTTCCTGGCATAGATCACCGCGGCGCTTGTGGGGACCTACGCCACTTCCGGCGCCTACTCTGTCCTCCCCCCGCTGTATTCTGGGAGACACACAGGTCCCAGAACACAGCAGGGACCAGAGAGGATGAGCAGCGCGACTTGTGCATGCGCAGTAGGGAACCAGGAAGTGAAGCCGCACAGCTTCACTTCCTTATTCCCTTACCGAGGATGGCGGTGGCAGCAGCCGAGAGCCGATGGAAGGATCGGCTTCGGCTGCCGACATCGCGGGCTCCCTGGACAGGTAAGTGTCCATATATTAAAAGTCAGCAGCTGCAGTATTTGTAGCTGCTGGCTTTTAATATTTTTTTTTTGGCGGACCTCCGCTTTAAAGATTAATTGCAATTTTTTAGTGAGTTTTTCAGTAGCTGGGCTTCCTCTATGTTAATTAACTTACCAAACTATATTAAAGGGCTGAATAAACAGAAAGTTATGCTGGCAGAAAGTGGAAAGAGGTAGGAAGTAAACCATGTGTTTGGGAGGAATACAGAATGGCAAGAATATTGAGCAGCCATGCCTGTATTCCTTGGCCAATCAACTCCACCTTTACTGTCTTGAATCATGCATCAAATATCAGGACAGTTTGAAGTCCCTAAGTTAAAGATATGTAACAACTGTTTCTATTATTGTTTTATATATATATATAATTAAACTAGGGTAAATAGATCATTTGTGGTTTAAGCCTTTTTGGTGAAACGCGTTAAGACATCCCAAGATCCTTGGGTAAGGACATCATAGAAGCAGCTATATTATGGATAGTTCAATAAGCACAATTAGAAGGAAAAGACCAGTGTGCAGCCCCTTTTTATCTATATTTTTGAGCACCAGAGGTTTTGGTTGGTGGTTCTACTTATATCGGTGAGTAAAGTCTCCTCCAATAGGTTATTGCAGTGGTTTTGTAGTAGTGGTTTGTAGCACCTACACATCGCTCTCTTTACTTTTTATGATATGACTACACAGCTCCTGTAACTTGCTACAATACATGAATATGCAGCCAGAAATTGATAATCTGTCATGCTTATAGGTAGCTACATTTATAACTTGAGTAGCAAAGAATACCGGCACGTTTGGTCAGGTCTATCCACTACTAAAAGTCATTGTGGCTCACCAATCATGAGGATTAAAGCGGAGTTCCACACAAAAATGGAACTTCCGCTTTTCGGAACCCTCCCCCCCTCCGGTGTCACATTTGGCACCTTTCAGGGGGGAGGGGGGTGCAGATACCTGTCTAAGACCGTCCCGTCCCTCTTCCCGTCCCGACCGCGCTGTCTGCTGGGAACACACAGCTCCCAGGAGAGAGCGGGAACCACTAGGGACGCGCAGCGCGACTCGCGCATGCGCAGTAGGGAATGGGGAAGTGAAGCCGCAACGCTTTACTTCCTGATTCCCTCACCTAGGGTGGCGACGGCAGCTGCCGAGAACCGAGCGGGTTCTCGGCGTCCCCTGCCGACATCGCTGGACCCTGGGACAGGTAGACAGGTAAGTGGCCATGTATTAAAAGTCAGCAGCTGCAGTATTTGTAGCTGCTGGCTTTTAATATTTTTATTTTTTGGCGGTGTGGGTGAACCCCCGCTTTAACATCTTATTTTCAAGTGCAACAGTTTTTTTTTCAAGATGAGGAAAAGGAAACTAGGCTAACATCTCTTAGGTGACTGACATTTATAACATCTACCAATAAACGACACTTCAAGGACTACAGTTTTGCCGGCTCTTCTTACTACTGTTGCATTGGAGTGTGTTGGGACACATAAAGCCTCGGTACCTGTGAGTGGACCTGGTGTAGGGATTGAGTTGTCCCTTCAGAGAGGGCTGTAACCTTTTTTCTTTTCCAAACAGTAAAGTTAGCCCAATTTTTTTATATTGTGAAAGATAATGTTACGCCGAGTAAATTGATACCCAACATGTCACGCTTCAAAATTGCGCCAGCTCGTGGAATGGCGACAAACTTTTACCCTTAAAAATCTCCATAGGCGACATTTAAAAAATTCTACAGGTTGCATGTTTTGAGTTACAGAGAATTATGTCTCTCGCTCTAACGATCGCGGCGATACCTCACATGTGCGGTTTGAACAAAGTTTTCATATGCGGGCGCTACTCACGTATGCGCTCGCTTCTGCACGCAAGGAAGGCCTTGGTATCTTTCTTCCTTGCGCCCTGACCCGTACCTGTGACCTGTATCCTGAACCCTGTAACCTGAGCCTGAGCCTGAGCCTGAACCTGTACCAGATCCCTTCCTGATCCTGTCCCTCCCGTGTTACTGTTCCCTTCGGTCAGTATCCATCTGGTACAAATCTCTGCTGGCCTGGCCATCCAGATTCCGGACATCTCCCTGCTGGATGGCTGTAACATCAGGCTCCATTGAGGATTTGTGAGACGGCACCAGGAATTACCATCATCCCTGTGGGGATACATGTGACTTTGACCACTGCTTGCAGAGTTCCACGGAATCTGGTAAGCGCATTTTTGTTTATCTGGGAGAAGCTGCATATGACCGATTGTAATATTGGAGTCTATCCTTCATTCATTTGTCATAAGGATATTTGACAGCCACTGCACTCCAAATGCACATTAGACTTTTGATTATATAATTTTAGCTTCATTCATTGCGCTGCACTTACCCCTATTATAATATTAAATTCAACCCGTCCACCCATGCCAAGGAACTAGGTGTAATCCTGGACTCTGAACTATCCTTTCGGACCCACATCCAATCACTGTCCAAAGCTTGCCGCCTCAACCTCCGCAACATCTCAAAGATACGCCCCTTTCTAACCAATGTCACCACAAAGCTTCTAATCCACTCGCTGGTCATCTCTTACCTTGACTACTGCAACCAGGCCTGTCGCGACAGGACAGGCAAAACAAGCATTTGCTTGGGGCCCCGAGCTGGCCAGGGGCCCCAGCTGCGCCGCCGCTTCCTATAAGCTGTAGCCTGTAGCGTGGCCGAGATCCTCTTCCTTCCTCCTGCAGTCCGCGCAGTACAGGAGATTCAGTTTCCTGTTCCCGGCTGGACTGAGAGGAAGTGCACACACTGAGTGCTCACTTCCTTTCAGTCCGGCCAGCCGGGAACAGAAAATTGAATCTCCTGCCGCGCTGTACGCGGTAGGGAGGGGGGTTAAAAAGAACACGGGGGGGGGGGGGGGGAGTAGTAAGGGAGGCAGTCATCAAGACCCATTTAGTAATAAAAATATGGTAGCTTGCTGACCATAATAAAAACAATTGCCATAGCTTTCTTTCCATTTTCCTCTTTCTTTACCATCCCATTTCCATCTTATTGCTTCTTTTTTGAATCAATGGTACAGTGGTGTTTTTTTGCAAATGTTCAATTGTTGAAAATGTTAAAATTTTATGCACAATATATGCAACAGCAGTATTTGCACTGTAAACCTTTTTTATTTATATAAAGTGTCCATTTTGCTTGGGGCCCCCAAATTCCTTCAAACGGCCCTGACTGCAACTACCTTCTCATTGGCTTACCTCTAAATAGTCTATCCCCCCCCTTCAGTCCATCATGAATGCTGCTATCAGGCTCATCCACCTTACAAACCGCTCTGCGTCTGCTACACCTCTTTGCCAATCCCTCCATTGACTGCCACTCAACTAATTAAATTCAAGATACTAACAGTAACTTACAAAGCCATCCACAACCTGGCCCCCAGCTACATCTCTAACCTAGTCTCAAAATACCAACCAAATTGTCCTCTTCGCTCCTCCCAAAACCTCCTGCTCTCTAGCTCCCTTGTCACCTCATCCCATGCTCGCCTCCAGGACTTCTTCCGAGCCTCTCCCATCCTCTGGAATGCTCTACCCCAATCAGTCCGACTATCTCCTACTTTGTCTTCTTTCAGATGATCCCTAAAAAGTCATCTCTTCAGAGAAGCCTATCTGGCCCCCCACCTAACAACTGTACATATATTTATCCATCAGCACATCTCCCACAGTTATTACCTCTTGTATCTCTTGACCCTTCTGTAGCAATAACTCACGGTGAAGCTGCTGATTTAAAGCGGGCTGTTACCGTCACCTTTTTACCTGTAGTTTCACCAATACCAGACTTAGAGTCCACGTTGGGCTTATTATCTGACAATGTAGGCACCAGTCACTTTAGTATTTTTCCAGTGCTTTAATGGGAGATAACTGGAAGAAGTAGCAGGAAAGAGGTAGAAGAAGAGTTGCAGGGAAGTTTAAATACCTTTTCTTGGTGTAGCACTAAGGAAATTAAATCTCAGGGATGAATGTATCTTCAGTTCAGGATTAAATCTCTCTCACTAACCGAGCAGCCGGAGCGCAGCACGAACAGAAAATCTCTGCCACAGACTTGGGTAGAACAAAACTGTACGATCCTCTGCCACAAGACGTAGTAGTTTTAGATGAACAGCAACACAGTACCAGAACCTTTAAGCCGACCCGGCAGTACTATGTGGTAGGTTAACTTAAGATGCATCCTCCAATTGAGTCACCAGCCCCTCTCCAGACCAGCACTCCGCATGATCCTTGCAAGACGGGTCCTCCCCTGGATTCTTCTCAATTGTCCGGCTTCTTCCCGCAGGACAGACAGCACAGGACCATCTCCGCAGTAGTTGTAGTAGGCCCCAGACAGACTTCTGGGCCCACCCGCACGCTGCAGCAACACAGTCCTCCGGCCCGGAGGACCACGAGGTAGGACTCCTAGCACATACCTGTCGGCCAGGAGGGCCAGCAGGTGGAAAGAAAGAGACCAAGAAATATGGCATCTGTCCCTTAAATACCTCTTCCCAGAATGCACGGCAGGGGACAACATCTGCCGAGTTACTTCTGAGAAAGAAGAGCACTCAATACACCTCAGTCTGTTGCTTTCCAGCTCCGGTCTGTAGTGACACCGACATCTACAGGTGACATAGTGGAACTGCACACAACACAACCAAGGCTGGAACAGAAGCTAATTTAACAATAGATTAAATCTGAACTATGTACAGAACAGATGACCCACTATATTTACATATAAGCGGTAGATTAAAAATCTACCAGCGCTACACTTCCTCCTAGATTGTAAACTCTAACGAGCAGGGCCCTCTGATTCCTACTGTATTAAAGTGTATTGTATTTGTACTGTCTACCCTCAAGTTGTAAAGTGCTGCGTAAACTATCAGCACTATATAAAGAGAGATTTAAAACAGAGATTTAAACAGATATCATAGTGACTTTCACTGTCTACAATATCATACAATTGTTCTCTCTGGTAGTGTTTCTGATGTCTACCAGGAATTATTTGATCACTATATGCCACTTTATCAGTTCTTTTTGCATTTGTTTTTGTAGATGAAATCGTCATGCAAGTTCATTAAATGTTCAGTCTCAAATTGGGCAAAAAAGTTGCTCCCTCAATTGAAAGACCTCAGTCCTTTCAGTTCTCATTAAAACAAGTAAAGAAACATGAATGACTATGATTGGGAGTCTATTCCTGAAACACATTGATTTGCTGCCTTGGCTTTAATGTAAACTACATACATAAATACATTTGCAGTGAGGTAGGAAGTCACCAGCAATACAAAATATAATATATATAGATATATGTCTATATCTATATATATAGACATCTCTCTCTCTCTCTCTCTATATATATATATCTATATCTATCTATAATAGCATTGCCAATTAAAGTGATTGTAAAGTCTCGCTTTAAAAAATTAAAAAATAACAAACAATATATAATACTTACCTGCCCTGTTGCAGTGGTTTTGCACAGAGCAGCCCTGATCCTCCTCTTCTCGAGTCCCTCTTCTGTGCTCCTGGCCCCTCCCTCCTGACGAGTGCCCCCATAGAACAGCAGCTTGCTATGGGAGCACCCGAACTGAGTCAGAGCTCCGTGTATCCATTCAGACACAGAGCCCTCACCCAGCCCCACCCCCTCTCTCCCCTGATTGGCTGACTTTGATTGACAGTCATGGGAGCCAAGGGCACCACGGCTGTGTTCCAGCCAATCAGGAGGAGAGTCCTGGATGGCCAAGAGAATCGTGGACATCGCTGGACAGAGATGGGGCTCAGGGTACTATTAGGGGTGCTGGGGGGCCTGCTACACACAAAAGGTTTTTTATCTGAATGCATAGATAAAAATCCTTTTGCCTTTACAACTCCTTTAAAGTATGTTCAGCAACAAGATCATCCATAATATTTAATAATATTTTAGGAATAAGGATTGTCACCTTTCCCTCTCTGTTTAGTAATTTATTAAACAAGAACCGGGAAGTGACAATGAAAAGATATCTTTTTTTTTTCTGGCGAATTGGGATGAACCAATTTAGTCTTCAACCCAACTCAGAACAATGGTGTCTATTGGAGTCACGCTATTATGCCTCGTACACACGATCGGACTTTCCAACAACAAAACCGTGGAATTTTGTTTGAAGGGTGTTGGCTCAAACTTGTCTAGCATACACACGGTCACACAAATGTTGGCCAACAATTACGAACGTAGTGACGTACTAGATGTACTACATGTTTTTTTCAGCTCTTTAGCGCCACACTTTGGGCTCCTTCTGCTAATTTCGTGTTAGTAGAAGTTTGGTGAGTGTTGATTTGTGCTTTTCAGTTCGTTTCTGAATGGCCGTTCATCAACCAGCCATGTTGCGGAATCGGAGGAGATAACGTGTTATTTATTATTGGTCTTGGAGTTATTGCTTTGACATTTTTTGGTTGAATAATGATTTGATTTGGTATATTTTCTATATTTTTGGATGCATAGAATGCACTTTTTGGTTAAGTTCTATTGGCAGATAGCATGTCTAATTTTATTTGTTTTATTTTTTTAATGCACAATAAAAGAATTGTGGAAAATAATACTTGGCTATGTGTTTTACTTCAAATGACAGTTTGGGAGTAGGCAGTTACATTTTAAAAAATAGAATGTAAAATTGACAAGGGACACCAACATAATTGTATCTTTGATCTTAAAAACTATGGGATAATGGTGTTGTGGTAACTTGCACAAATAAAAAAAAAAAAACATAATAATATTATTCTTGATATCACTATAAAAAAAAACCTTTGAAAATTTGTTTGCCATAACTCCATCAGTATCACCAGCAAAGCAGCTTCATTATTATCCCATTAACCACTTGCTTACTGGGCACTTAAACCCCCCTCCTGCCCAGACCAATTTTCAGCTTTCAGTGCTCTCACACTTTGAATGACAATTACTCAGTCATGCAACACTGTACCCAAACAATTTTTTTGTCCTTTTTTTCATACAAATAGAGCTTTTATTTGTATTTGATCACCTCTGGGTTTTTAATTTTTGCGCTATAAATGAAAAAAGACCGAAAATTTTGAAAAAAAATGCTTTTTTCTTCGTTTCTGTGATAAAATTTTGCAAATTAGCAATTTTTATTCATAAATGTTGGCCACAATTTATACTGCTACATATCTTTGGTAAAAATAACCCAAATTAGTGGATATTATGTGGTCTGTATGAAATTTATAGAGTCTACAAGCTATGGTACAAATCATAAAAAAATGATCACATCTGATCACACCTGATGTACTGAGGCCCATCTCCTTTCTTGAGACCCTAACAAGCCAGGAAAGTACAAATGCCCCCCAAATGACCCCTTTTTGGAAAGTAGACATTCCAGGGTATTTAGTAAGAGGCATGGTGAGTTATTTGAAGTTGTCATTTTTTCCCACAATTCTTTGCAAATTAAGGTTTTTTTTTTATTTTTTATATTTTTTTCAGAAAATTGTCATTGTAATAGCTTATTTCTCTCACATGGAATGTGCATACCACAAATGACACCACAAAATACATTCGGCTACTCCTCCTGAGTATTACAATACCACATGTGTGGGACTTTTTCACTAACTGGCCACATACAGAGGCCCAACATGCAGGGAGCATCATCAGGTGTTCAAGGAGCATAAATTACCCATCTAACTTGTTGACTACCTATTACACTTTTGAAGGCCCTAGAGCACCAGGACAATGGAAACGCCCACAAAATGACTCCATTTTGGAAAGCTAACACCCCAACCTATAATCTATGAGGCATAATGAGTCTTTTGAACGGTTCATTTTTTTCCAGAAGTTTTTGGAAAATGTGGAAAAAAATGAAAACGCATTTTTTTTTACACAAAGTTGTCCGTTTATAAGATATTTCCAACACATAGCATTTACATAGCAAAAATAACACCCCAAAATACATTCTGCTACTCCTCCTGAGTAAAACGATACCACATGTGTGAGACTTTTACACAGCCTGACCACATACAGAGGCCTAAAATTGAAGTAGCACCTTCAGGTGTTCTAGGAGCATAAATTACACATCTCGATTCTCACCCACCTATTACACTTTTGAAGGTCCTGGAGCACCAGGACAATGGAAACGCCCACAAAATGACCCCATTTTGGAAAGCTAACACCCCAACGTATAATCTATGAGGCATAATGAGTCTTTTGAACTGTTCATTTTTTTCCAGAAGTTTTTGGAACATGTGGAAAAAAAATGAAAACGCATTTTTTTTACACAAAGTTGTCCGTTTATAAGATATTTCCAACACATAGCATTTACATAGCAAAAATAACACCCCAAAATACATTCTGCTACTCCTCCTGAGTATAACGATACCACATGTGTGAGTCTTTTACACAGCCTGACCACATACAGAGGCCTAATATTGAAGTAGCACTTTCAGGCGTTCTACGAGCATAAATTACACATCTCATTTCTCACCCACCTATTACATTTTTGAAGGCCCTGGAGCACCAGGACAATGGAAACGCCCACAAAATGACCCCATTTTGGAAAGCTAACACCCCAACGTATAATCTATGAGGCATAATGAGTCTTTTGAATGGTTCATTTTTTTCCAGAAGTTTTTGGAATATGTGGAAAAAAAATGAAAACGCATTTTTTTTACACAAAGTTGTCAGTTTATAAGATATTTCCAACACATAGCATTTACATAGCAAAAATGACACCCCAAAATACATTCTGCTACTCCTCCTGAGTATAACGATACCACATGTGTGAGTCTTTTACACAGCCTGACCACATACAGAGGCCTAATATTGAAGTAGCACTTTCAGGCGTTCTACGAGCATTAATTACACATCTCATTTCTCACCCACCTATTACAATTTTGAAGGCCCTGGAGCACCAGGACAATGGAAACGCCCACAAAATGACCCCATTTTGGAAAGCTAACACCCCAACGTATAATCTATGAGGCATAATGAGTCTTTTGAATGGTTCATTTTTTTCCAGAAGTTTTTGGAATATGTGGAAAAAAAATGAAAACGCATTTTTTTTACACAAAGTTGTCAGTTTATAAGATATTTCCAACACATAGCATTTACATAGCAAAAATAACACCCCAAAATACATTCTGCTACTCCTCCTGAGTATAACGATACCACATGTGTGAGTCTTTTACACAGCCTGACCACATACAGAGGCCTAATATTGAAGTAGCACTTTCAGGCATTCTACGAGCATAAATTACACATCTCATTTCTCACCCACCTATTACAGTTTTGAAGGCCCTGGAGCACCAGGACAATGGAAACGCCCACAAGGATATAGGATATTTCCAACACATAGCATTTACATAGCAAAAATGACACCCCAAAATACATTGTGCCACTCCTTCTGAGTATGGCAATACCACATGTGTGAGACCTTTACACAGCCTGGCCACATACAGAGATCCAACATGCAAGGAACACCATCAGCTGTTCCAGGGACACATAGCATGCATATACCAAGAATTACACCCCAAAATACATTATGCTGAGCAAAGAGAAACAAAAGATTACCTGTGGTTTTAGTAGTACAGTTGTCCACAGGAGGATAGCACTGGTCCAGGCAGCAGGCAGGGACTTGGTCAGCAACAGCGAACACAATTTTTCAGGCAGCAGGCAGAAATACTGTCCATAGTCAGTACAGGCAGCAGGCAGGGATACTGTCCATAGGTCAGTGCAGTGCAGGGTCAGTGCAGGCAGAGATTGTCAGCAGTGCCAAAATATTGGTCTTGGTAGTAGGCAGGAACAAGGTCCATGTGCTGTGGTCAGTGCGACAAACAGAGGCATGACGGCAGTAACTCCTACAGGCAGCAGGCAGAAGTAGGGCCTCGTTCAGGACAGAATGGGGACAGGGGTAGACGCTTCTCCCACCCAAATCTCTTTGAAGCCTCCGAGTCTCCAGACCCTAATCTAGGAATGAGAAAACAAAGAAAATTGTTTTCTTCATCCAGAAAAACTATTCTGGAGCCCCTCACATATGTGAGACCCCTGTGTTGAATCCCACTAGTCCAGTTGCAGGGTACAAGATCAGTCCAAGAGGCAGGCAAGAGGCATGGCCAAACAGTCCAAGGTCAGTTCCAGATCAGGCAAAGGTATGTACAGAATCGTTAGGCAGAAGCATGGTCGAATAACAGTCCAGGGTCAGTTCCATATCAGGCAGAGGTATGTACAGAATCGTTAGGCAGAAGCATGGTCGAAAAAACAGTCCAGGGTCAGTTCCAGATGAGGCAGCGGTATGTACAAAATCGGCAGGCAGAAGCGTGGTCAAATAACAAGCCAGGGTCAGTTACAGAGCAGGCAATGGCATAAGGGGTGTGAAGGCAGGAACTGAGGATTACGGTTACCATACTTCACTAATAATTTAGTGAAGTATGGTAACGGCGGAAGCATTCACCTATACAGAGGCCTGGTTCGGAAGGACATTCTGCACAATAATAAGATGTGTCTCTTCTGACTGCTCTGGTACACACCTTACATCTTTTTTGACGTCTTTGGCCTGTTGGTCTGGGAGGGAGTTTATCTGGAAAGTGGCGCTCGGAGAGTCGACTAACAACATCTGATCGGATGTTTACTGGTGGGCCGTTTGGGAATATAAGGGCAGTGTAAATTTCCTCCTGGTAGCCAAGGAAGGGTTGGGGGTTTTGGGTGGATTTGCGGTAAATGATATAGGAGTTGTATATGGCCAATTGAAAAAAATAAATCGCTACTTTTTTGTACCAGTGGTATGTCCTTCTTGTGGCAAGATATGGTTCCAAAATTTGATCGTTGAAGTCGACTCCCCCCATAAACAAATTGTATTGATGTATGCATGTGGGTTTCTGGATGGGGCCATTCCTTCTGGGGATTTCCACATAGGTGTTGTTGTGGATGGAAGACAACATATACACATCCCTTCTGTCCCTCCACTTCACTGCCAGAATCTCTTTGTTATGCAGACATGCCGTTTCTCCTTTTCTCAACTTCTTATTAACAAGACTTTGAGGAAAGCCCTTCCGATTTTTTTTCACGGTGCCACATGCTGGCGTCTTCTTCCGATGAAGGTTGTGGAACAGGGGCAGAGAAGTGTAGAAGTTATCTACATACAGGTGGTATCCTTTGTCGAGTAGGGGGTATATGAGGTCCCAAACAACTTTCCCGCTGGTTCCCAAGTAGTCCGGGCAATTAGGAGGCTGCAGCTGGGTGTCCTTCCCTTCGTACACTATGAAGGAATATGTGTACCCTGTGGCTCGGTCACATAGTTTGTACACCTTCACCCCATAGCGGGCCCTTTTGCTGGGGATATATTGCTTAATTTTAAGCCTGCCGCTAAATTTCACAAGGGACTCATCTACACATATTTGTTGGTCCGGGGTGAACAGCTGGGGGAATACTTCGGAAAAATAATTTAATATTGGGCGAATTTTGTAAAGCCTGTCAAAATTTGGATCAGTTCGGGGAGGGCACTGGGTATTGTCGCTGAAATGTAGGAACCTCATTATCATCAGATACCTGGTTCTGGGCATTACCGCGGAGAAGAGCGGCATGTGGTGGAGGGGGTGGGTTGACCAATAGGAACGGAATTCGTTTTTTTTGGTGAGCCCCATATTCAATGTGAGGCCCAAAAAAACCTTGAACTCCTCCACTGTCAGGTCTCTCCACTCATAGGGACGGGCATAATATGATGTGGGATTTTGCAAAATAAATTGCTGTGCATACAGGTTGCACTGGGCCACAATTGACGCCAACATGTCCTCCGTAAAAATTAAATTAAAAAAATTAATTGGGGTGAAATTCCCTGTATCCACCTGGACTCCTGGCTGGGCCGTGAAAGGGGGAACGCTAGCTTCTCCTGAATTCGGAGGAAGCCACAAGGGGTTCTGAAGTGCAAAGGGAAGGCTGGCATGGGACCTAACCCTTTGGGGCTGGGGTGACACCCCACTGGTACTTGGCCTTTCTTGCCGAGGCACTGCGGTGCTAGTGGATGGCACTGCAGTGCTAGTGGATGCCACTGCGGTGCTGGCGGATGCCACTGTGGTGCTGGCGGATGCCACTGCGGTGCTGGCGGGTGCCACTGCGGTGCTGGTGGATGCCACTGCCTCCTCACTAGAACGCCTTGGTTTGGCAGGCCGAGTTTCTTCCTCCTCTGAGTCTGTAAGTGTTTCGCTACTGAGGACTGGCTTGTAATTTACGTCAGAATCCAAATTGGAAAGGGAATCTAAAAAAAAGAGAGCTCCGCGTTGCTCTCGTCGGCCGTAGAAAGAATTTGGTATGCCTCCTCGGCGGAAAAGCTTTTTTTGGACATGGCTGCTGGTGGTTATGAGATTGCACAGCTGTGTGCTAAGCCTGCACTGATGAGGTGGCACTGATTGATGGCACAGATGTGCACTGATGAGGTGGCACAGATGGGCACTGATCACACAGATAGGCACTGATGAGGCGGCACAGATGGGCACTGATCGCACAGATGGGCACTGATGAGGCGGCACAAATGGGCACTGAGGCAGCACAGATGGGCACTGAGGAAGCAGCACAGATGTGCACAGATTTACACTAATGAGGCGGCACAGGTGGGCA
This sequence comes from Aquarana catesbeiana, assembly GCF_042186555.1. NCBI lineage: Eukaryota > Metazoa > Chordata > Amphibia > Anura > Ranidae > Aquarana > Aquarana catesbeiana. Next base: position 758,140,753 of record NC_133325.1, on the reverse strand, counting down.
CAGATATGCACTGATATGGCACAGGTGAGGTGGCACAGATGGGCACTGATGAAGCGGCACAGATGGGCACTGATAAGACAGCACAGATGGGCACTGATAAGACAGCACAGATGGGCACTGATAAGGCAGCACAGATGGGCACTGATGAGTTGGCACAGATGCGCACTGATTGCACAGATGCGCACTGATTGCACAGATGCGCACTGCACAGACGGGCACTGATGGGCACAGACGGGCACTGATGGGCACAGACGGGCACTGATGGGCACTGATGGGCACAGACGGGCACAGATGGGCACTGATGATGCACTGATGGCACAAGTGGGCACTGAAGCGACAGATGGGCACTGATTGGTACAGATGGGCACTGTTGAGGTGGCACAGATGGGCACTGATGAGATGGCACAGATGGGCACTGATGAGGTGGCACAGACGGGCACTGATGAGTTGGCACAGATGCGCAGTGATTGCACAGATGCGCACTGATTGCACAGATGTGCACTGCACAGACGGGCACTGATGGGCACAGACGGGCACTGATGGGCACAGACGGGCACTGATGGGCACAGACGGGCACAGATGGGCACAGATGGGCACTGATGATGCACTGATGGCACAAGTGGGCACTGATGTGCACAGGTGGGCACAGATGGCACTATATTGGTGTCACTGTGGGCACTGTTGGGCACTTTTTGGGCACACTTTGCTGTTTTACTACTCACAGAAGCTCTCTCTCCTCACACGCTGTCTCTGTGTGAGGAGAGAGAGAGCCGGCAATGAGAGATGATCTCAATTGTTTACCTTTTAGATCATCTCTCATTGGAGGCGGCGATCGCGCTGTAAACGGCCGCTGTGATTGGCCGTTTACAGCGATCTGTGATTGGCTGTGTCCAAGGGACACGGCCAACACAGATTTTCCCCGAGGCGCGCTCACGAGAGCTGGGAATGAGGAAAGGGGACGACGTCAATAGACATAGTCCCGGTATTTCAGATCCGCGCTGTTGCCGTCATTTGGCAATGGCCCGGATCTGAGAAGGTTAAAGAAGAAGAGAATTGTGTGCTGCATTTCGAGATTTCATAATTTGCCACGTCACGAATATTAATTCTCCATTACAAATGCTAGTTTACAAGACTGACGGCTTCTGTTTCCGAGCATGCGTGTTTGTACTTTGGACTTTTGTCCGACGGACTTGTGTACACACGATCGGAAAATACAACAACACATATTTGTTGGTGCAAAATTTGAGAGCATGCTAGCCAACATTTGTTGGCGGAAAGTCCGACAACAAATGTCCGATGGAGCGTACACACGGTCGGACTAACTGCCAACAAGCTCACCTCCAACATTTCCCATCGGAAAATCCAATCATGTGTATGCGGCATTAGATTTTTTGCAGATTTTTGTCTTCATATTTACCCAAACCATATAATATGAAGTCAAACCTTAAGAGTTTCAATTTGTAGGCAATCAGGCAGGCCCTTCCACTACATGGTTTTGGTAAATCTGAAGACAAAAACCTGCAGAAAATGGGGTACCGGGTCAAACCTACTTGTTGTTTAACATTTGTCTTCAGCAAATTAACTATGTAGAGAAAAATGAATGATTGGGGGACCAATGTGTGCCTTTGTGTTTGGGACCTTCACTGACCCCACTTCACACTCCCCATGGCCATTGGTGTGACTATACAAGGCACAAAGCTGAATCTATCAGGAACATTTACTACCTTCATTCATGGGAAGTGGATTGAGCAGCCAATGCAATCTTCATTTGCATTGGAGCAGCTTAGACACAAATAAACAGTTTTCTCCCGGACCCCTGTAAGGTAAACATACACATGTATAGGCTCACAGGTTTCACACATGCAAAGTCAAATCAAACCGCCGCTTATTTTTTAATAAAAGTGTCTTTTAAAATAAATAAGGACTTAGCTCGCTCTCTGACCTGCTGAATCTTTGATACTGTTTATTTTGTTAACAGGCAGAAGTAATGAGCATTTTATTGACAGATATGGCTGCCAAGAAAAGAGCCAAAAATATTTTTTAACTGCTTAAGTTCCTTTAAAAACTTTAATGAAATAAACGCTCACGGATGGTGCTCTGAACAAGTTTGCACTTCTCTAAGTTAAAATTGATTCCCCAGGTCTGCATATCCATTCGCTTATCTCTAAATATATAAAATGGCCAATGGATGTCCCCTGGCACCCACTAATCGGCGAGGAGAAAGACAGAACAGAGCCCTGCCTATGTAAACAAGGCAGAGCTCTGTCCTGTCTGCAAGGATGTGCTGGATTTTGTTTCCCTGCAAAGCAGGGAAAAAAATCCAGCACATCCCTTCGTAAAAGCACCACACAGAAAAAACACAAAAACACTGGTGAGGCACACATTTAACCCTTTGATTGCTCTAGATCAGGGGTCTCAAACTGGCAGCCCTCCAGCTGTTGTGAAACTACAAGTCCCCTGAGGCATTTCTGAGAGTCAGGCCCAGACTGGCCATAGGGCAGACTGGGCATTTGCCCGGTGGGCTGGGGGCCCCTGGGCCACATGTCTGGCTGTGACATGCAGGGCCGGCCGCTGATGTTCTGCGCTGCATGCAGGAACATGCAGGGCCGGCCGCTGGTGGTGGTGGGAGGAATGGAGGCATTCTCTGCCTACCAAGCCCATCCATGGCAACACAGGCCGCTGCTGTGACAAGGGTAAGGTGAGCTGCGGGATGTCAGCATATCTCCCCCGCTCACCCCCTTCTCCTGTCAGCAGAGCACAGCTCTCATCTTATTTAGCTGCTTAGCTTGTTGCCAATTTGCTTCTGTCCCATTGGCCACAGTGGAAGGCCAATCAGAAGAGGCTAGCAGTGCATCATGGGACATGTAGTACTGGAGGATTGCAAGCCCCATTGTTTTCCACAGGCAGCAGACTTCAGCCCCCAGCATGCACTCTGCTGGGGAAAGAGTGAGAGCCTGGAATCCAGGAAGAAGCTGAGTGACTACTAAAGGAAAAAGAGAGGACTGTGCTGGGGAAAGCCAGAGAGAGAGTCACGCTGTACCCACACCACCAGAGAGAAAGCGCCACCACTATGCTGTACCCGTACCACCAGAGAGAGAGCCACGCTGTACCCGCACCACCAGAGAGTGAGCCACACTGTACCCGCACCACCAGAAAGAGAGCCACGCTGTACCGGTAACACCAGAGAGAAAGCCACGCTGTACCCACATCACCAGAGAGAGAGCTATGCTGTAACCGCACCACCAGAGAGAGCCACGCTGTACCCGCACCACCAGAAAGAGAGCCACGCTGTCCAGCACCACCAGAGAGAGAGCACCATGCTCTCCAGCTCCACCGGAAAGAGAGCAAGTCAGTGTCACTGGGCAGTGTGGGCACAATAGGAGACAGACAGTACTAGCATTGTATGGCCACAATAGGATTGGGACATCGTAATATAAAGGGGACTGCACTGTAATCATTGCAGTGCCGCTTTACATTGCAGTCCACTTTATATCACAGTGTCCCTGCACATTACAGGTGGAGGACCGACACCAGCCACCCCCGGGAATGACTACCGACACCCCCCCACCTTCCCCCAGTCCCTCTGGAAAAGTTGGCTGCTCAGTCTAAAATGCCCGGGCCAATTTTTTGTCCCAGTCCGGGCCTGCTGACAGTTACAAGCATGACTCCCACAGGCAGAGGCATGATGGGACTTGTAGTTTCACAACAGCTGGAGGGCCACCAGTTTGTAACCCCTGCGCTAGTTGTTTAACCTCTTCCCAGCCAGTGTCATTAGTACAATATATACCTTTAATGGAATTTTTTTTACCAAAATATGTAGCAGAATATATATTGGCCTAAATTTATGAAGAAATTTGATTTTTTAAATTTTTTATGGGATATGATTTATAGCAGAAAGTAAAAAATTATTATAATTTTTTTTCAAAATTGTCAGTCTTTTTTGTTTATAGAGCAAAAAAGAAAAAACCCAGAGGTGATCAAATACAACCAAAAGAATGCTCTGTTCTGTTTAATTTATGCAGACGACAGGGCACGACCGCGCAATTGTCAGTTAACCACTTGCCGACCAGCAGCTGCAGTTGTACTGCAGCAGAATGGCACAGCTGGGCGAAACGACGTTATGTTACGTCGCTCCGCCCTGCGGCTACTAGGGGCGTGTGCATGCGCCCGCTGCTTGCCCCCGGAGCTGATGCGAGTGCCCGGCGGTCACAATCACCACCGGGCTCCCACGATCGCTGCTGACACACCGAGAATCGGGATCTGTGTGTGTTAATTTCCAGTTCTCTGAGGGGAGAAGAGACAGATCGTCTGTTCATACAGAGTAAGAACAGCGATCTCTCATCTCCCCTACACAGTCCCCTCCCCCCTTCAGTTAGAACACACACTAGGGAACACAATTAACCCCTTGATCGCCCCCTAGTGTTAACCCCTTCCCTGCCAGTGACATTTTTATAGTAATCAGTACATTTTTATAGCACGGATCACTGTATAAATGCCAATGGTCCCAAAAATGTGTCAAAAGTGTCCGATGTGTCCGCCATAATGTCGCAGTCCCGATAAAAATCGCAGATTGCCGCCATTACTAGAAAAAAACTAGTCTGTTGTTGCTGGAAGGTCTATTGTTGCTAATGGGAGATCTATTGTTGCTGGGGGTCAATTGTTGCTGAAAGGGATCTACTGTTGCCAGAGGTCAGTTGTTGCTAAAGTGATATTTTGTTGTGGGGGGCCATTGCTGCTAAGGAAAGCTATTGTTGCTGCGGGCTAGCTATTGCTGCTGGTTGAGTGGGGATCTATTTTACTGCTTTTCTTGTTACCATTAACAAATTCCATACAGATTTACATAGCACCACAAAATGATACTCTATATTCTCTAAAAGGGGTGATACTGGGGACTAAGGGACGTTCCTCGGAGGTGGGTAGGGGGCAGAGACAAGAAGTGACTGAGAAGGGGGGAGTTCCTGCACCTATTCTCTGAGAAAAAAAGTACTGTATAAATACAAAACTTAATTTCAGGTCTCTTCCATGCAGTCACATGATGAGCGTCATAGCTCCCAACTGTCCCTGATTTGGAAGGACTGTCCATGATTTGGAGCAATGTCCGTCTGTCCTTCATTCCTCCTCATTTGTCCCTCATTTTGGTCTGATCTATATAGATGCATATAAAATGCACTTTTTATCTATCAAAACGTGTTTTCCAGCACTCAACCTTTCATCTGATTTCTAAATTGCTGTATTTGTAAATTCCAAAATCCAATATAAAGAAATAGTAGTGGTAAAAAAAAGCACTTGTGGGGTTTTTTTTTTACAATTCTCCTTGTACGTGTGGGGGGGGGGGGGGGGCGTGACCGGGGATGTGTCCTATGCCCAGTGGTGTCCCTAGGGGATGGCTTTTGGGGCTATAGCCCCAAATTTGGGGCCCATAGCCCCGAGTCTCTGCAGGGGTCCCCAAGGGGAGGGGAGGCTCTCTGGGGACCCTAATGTAAGTGGGGGCTCTCTGGGGACCCTGATGTAAGTGGGGGGCTCTCTGGGGATATATACACACACACACGTTTATTACTGTATATACATGTGTATGTCCGCCCAAGCGTATGACTTTCTTTACTACGTTGCTATGGGCTCTAGCCCCAAATCTTTTGTAGACCTAGCAACGCCCCTGCTTATGCCTGTATACTTTTGCTGATGGGTGTCCCTCATTCCCATCTCAAAAAGTTGGGAGGTATGTGAGTGCTGTCCTCCTCCTTCTTTTCCAGCTGATGGAGAATTAGGTGTGGGTTGTGACACAGTTCTATGCAGCATTGCACAATGAGCCCAGGATACATGAAGACCAGGAGGGGTGACCATGGTAGGAATGGTTGGATGTTGCTGGATGTCATCTAACTCCAGTACTAGTCATGCAGAAACTGAGCATGTAAAAGGTAAGCAGTGCAATAACTATTATTTTTTCACAGGAGAGGAAACAAAAAAGGTTTTATTGTGTAGGGCTACCCCTGTAGGAGCTGCTGTATACATGGGTTCTCTGTTTTTTGGCTCGACCTTCTCAAGAACTTTAGCCTCTCTGACACACCGGACAGGGCCGATCCTAGGGTGCAGAAATATTTCTGTCGCCCCCACGTGGGCGTGGTCATCTTACCAACTTTTCCCCTTTACAAATGTTACTATGGTAACGACTCAAAGACAGAGATGCTCCTCTAAGAAGTCATGGGATTCTCCCATGATCTTTTAACAATAAAGAAAATACAGTAAGAGAGTACACTAATAAGAGAGACTGTTAGAGACTAGAGAGTCTGTTAGAAAGAGCCCCCTGACATAGTACAGGAGATGGTCAGAGACTGCAGACATAATACAGAAGATGGTCAGAGACTGCAGACATAGTACAGGAGATGGTCAGAGACTTCAGACATATTACAAGAGATGGTCAGAGACTTCAGACATGTTACAAGAGATGGTCAGAGACTGCAGACATGTTATAAGAGATGGTCAGAGACTGCAGACATGTTACAACCGATGTTCAGAGAATGCAGACATATTACAGGAAATGGTCAGAGACTGCAGACATACTACAAGAGATGGCCAGAGACTGCAGACATAATACAAGAGATGGTCGGAGACTGCAGACATGATACAGGAGATGGTCAGAGACTGCAGACATAATACAGCAGATGGCCAGAGACTGCAGACATAATACAGGAGATGGTCAGAGACTGCAGACATGTTACAAGAGATGGCCAGAGACTGCAGACATAATACAAGAGATGGTCGGAGACTGCAGACATGATACAGCAGATGGTCAGAGACTGCAGACATAATACAGGAGATGGTCAGAGACTGCAGACATGTTACAAGAGATGGCAGGACAGGAGGAGGGAGGGGGGATGGGCTTTGGCAAGAAACACAGCGTCAGTGACCGACGGAGAGAGCCGCCTACCGACAAGGAGAGGAGGAGGGAGGGGAGCACTCTGGTGCTTCAGCGTCCCCACCTCTGTGGCACCTGGGTGCACTGCACCCCCTGCATCCCGCCCATAATCGGCCCTGACACCAGGCTGAGTGTACAAACATACAATATCACAGGAATTCCCTAAGAGTAATGCTTAGTGCCCAATAGTAGTGCTATGTCAAGGAAAACAGACACCAAACCAGGTAGTAAAGGCAAACTTAAAGTGGTTGTAAACACAGATAAAAAAAAAACCTGCAAGACAATGGTATAATGAGCTAGTATGCAAAGCATACTAGCTCATTATGAAATACTTACCTTACAATGGTGCTGTTGCAGTGGTCCCGGCACACCGCTGTGACTGGCTACATGTCGTCCCAGAGTTATTTCCGGGTTCTCAACTATAGCCAATCCCAGCAATGACGTCACTCCCGCACGCCTGAACTGTATATGACTTGCACGTATTTTTACGTGTGCACAAACAAGCTGGGAGAGGTGTACACGCAAAAATACAGGCTAGCAACTCAGGTTTGTTTTTTTTGTTTTTTTACTTATCAATAGGCAGCGCATGCGTACACACCTTTGTGTACAGTCACATTGAAAACAATGGGCTGCATTTAGATTAAAAAAAAAAACACTTGTGTGCCTGAAAACTGAGCATTTTCAGGCAGTAGTGTGCAAGAGGCCTAATAGCTATCATCCAGAATAAAAATGAAATATACATATATACATTGTAGCCATATACATGCCTAGAGGTAAGTCTTAATATAGGCTTACCTGTAGGTAAAAATGGTATACAGGGTTTACAATCACTTTAATATATTGTCTCCCAATATAGCTGGTAACTAAGCAAGTATAAAATGGATTAACCATGGTAATAACACAATTTAGCATACAAAATGATTAACAGTAGAGACTAGGTCGAAGATGACATTTGGCATCCAGATCAGCATAAACAGCAGCAAGGCCACCCCAAGTACAGCAGTGAGCTGTGGTAAAGTTGAATCTACCGAGTGTTGGCACTATACTGCCAGAGTGCATTTATGATGGCGATGTTGGTCCTATGTATGCATTGTCCAAAAGAACAGGAGGATTGTAGTGGAGGGGACAGGGGAACAAACAAAGTTTGCAGAATAGTTACTACAGGAGGGGCAGTCCTTTGAGATGTTCTTCTGCTGGCTATCATTGGGGGCCCCTGAAGAGCGTTGGTGCACTTAATAGTAGTCCAAGTTAATCTGCATGCAGTATAGGTACAGTATAGTTATGGTATAGTCTCGGTACAGGTGCAAGGTGGATGTGGTTCAGATGTGGTAAAGGTTTCCTATAATGCAGTATAGGGTTGGTATGGGTGCAGTCTAGGTCTGGAATAAATATAGAGTGCAGTATGGGAGCAGTATAAATTAGGTTCACTTGGTGTCCTGCTCTTAGTGGCTCAGTCCCTGCTAGCAGTATCAGCAATGTGCGAATAGCCCTCTCACAAGTCCCTGGGATGCTGCGGTGACCTCATGCTGTAGAAGGGGGGCCTCGGTCTCTACCTAACAGCTTCTGGTGATCAGTGGTGGGAAGCAGAGGGTGAGTGGATACTCCGGTCTCCATGTGGCAGCGGTGCAGGTGCTGTGATGTAGGTGGTGCTGCGCTGCCCCCGGGTTTCATCACTCCCAATCTCAAGCTCAGCTCTCCTCTGGTATGGTCTCCCAGTGGCAGGTGAATAGCCAGGCAGAGGTGCTCTCTATCTCTCTCTCACTCCCTTGGTGCCAAGAGCAAGAACTTTCCCAGGCATTTTAATAAAAATCATCTCTCCACTCCTCCTACTAACAAGTGCCTATTGGGATTTGCAGTGTAAGGAGTTAATTCCATTATATGGTTGCCTTTCAAACTACAACTCCCAGGATTCTCAGCGATCTGCATTAAAGGCTAAAGGCTTGCTTGACTTTAGCTCTCCCTCTGAAGTCCAGAGGAGAATGGTGCAGCATAACATCAGTATCTCAGTTAAGAGAGAGAATATTGTCGTATTGTCATAGCCCAGCACCTGGCTACAATTGCAAAAAAATAAAAAATAAAGCTGAAGTTGGCTTTAATTGCCATGATGCTGTCTTATAGGGAAACTATAATGGTTTGAGGTTAATGTTCACAAAGTTTATACTTTTTTAACTAACTTAATTTTAATACAGGGTGCATCCATTACACTAGAGTCACAGATTGCTTTGGGTATTCTAAAAAAATAGCACAGTAGAAGATGTATGGAGGTGTATGGTGAGAGAGAGGAGGGAAGAGTCAAGGCTTTGAATCATTCATTTATGTGTGTAAATTTGAACTTACGCTACTGAGCTCAATAAACAACAGATATTTTTCAACAGTCAAAAAACTGGAAATGTTATAAATGGAGCTTAAAGTGATAATAAAGCTTCATAAACCTTCATTTATTGTTGTTGTTTAACATAACAAGCATGCCTATACTTACCTGCTCTGTGCAATGGTTTTGCACAGAGCAGCCTTGATCCTCTTCTTCTGGGGTCCCCCGCCAGTGCTCCAGGCCCCTCCTCTTCTTTGGATGTACCCATGTGCGCACGCTCCCGAGTCTCACTGCTGCACCCATTGACACAGACAGCAGGACTTAGCCTCACCCTCCGCTTCCCTGTCACCAGATTTAAGTGACAGCAACAGGAGCCAATCGCTCCCACTGATATCAATCTGACCAATGAGGAGAGAGACAGCGGTGGGAGCTGCTGCGCTTGTGCACATCTCTTGATCGGATGGGCTCAGGTAAAGAAAAGGGGGGGGGGGTGTCCGGGGGGACCTGCAGCACAGAATGTTTTTAACCTTAATGCATAGAATGCATTAGAAGAAAAACCTTAAGGTTTTAGAACCACTTTAAACTCCTTACTGGTTAAAATCAAGAAAATAAAATATTAATGTGAAATACCTTTTGTAAGGGAATTTTCCGCCAAACTTAGTGAATGTGGTAAAAATTTATTTTGCACTGACAGGTTTTTGGAAAGAGGTCCGCAGAGTAACTCAACAATTTACAGATTATGCAGTTCCGGACGACCCAGCCTTTTTTCCCCTGCATGCCTCCAACATACCCGCCAAAGTATATACAAAATCGATACTCCGTCACCTCCTTAACGCAGGAGGATACTCCGTCACCTCCCACTTACCTGGAAAAGTACGCAACCTCCATCCATCAGACTCTGGAAGTTCAAGATTTAAATCAGATGAAGGACTTGGTCCTTACCTAACAACACAAATGAGAAGTGTACTCCAAAACATGGACCCTGTGGAATATGTTCATCTATTCTGAGGAGGTGGACCCTGCTGAGTGAGAGGATACCTTGCATCCTCCCTTGGATCAAACCAGCAATAACCCCTTCCCCTCCCCCAACCCCCACCCTTTTTTTTTTTTGGTATCCGTCTCTCTTCTTCCTCATCCCCTTCACACCTTCCTGGTCCCCTTTCTCCTCTTATCTTGCATCTTTCTACTCTTCTGTTTCTCCAACTAATTCTTGCCTCTTTGTTTTAATTTTGCAAAAATGATTTGGGCAGTACCCCTCTTCCTGACAAGGGAGTCATTGCAGAATGTTCTATTGATGTCATGCAAAGCTGTTTCTGAGTGTAATGCCCTGTACACACGGCCGGTTCTCCCGTCTGAATAAATTCTGAAGGTTTTTACGACGGAGTTCCAACGGAATTCCGCTCAAGCTGTCTTGCATACACACTGTCACACCAAATTCCGACCGCCCAGACGTACAACACGTACGACGGGACTAGAAAACGGAAGTGCAATAGCCAGTAGCCAATAGCTTCCATCTCATACTTGCTTCAGAGCATGCGTCGTTTTTGGTGTGTGGGAACAGCATACAGACGAGCATTTTTTCTGATAGTAATTTGTTCCATCGGAAAAATATAGAACATGTTCTCTATCTAGGACCGTCTGAATTTTCGACAGAAAAAGTCCGATGAGACATACACACGGTCCGAATATAGATGAAAAGCTCCCATCGGACGCTTTCTTTCAGAAATTCCGCTTGTGTGTACGCGGCATTGGTAATTAACTACTTAGAGGTGTCTCTGGATTTGTTCCTCATTGCTACTTAAGTTAACAAATTTTATTTTAATGTACCACCTGCCATGAGTAGGCCTTTGGCATAATTGTTATTTTATGTTATATTTATCCAGTCAGCGGATTACATATAGTTACATAGTTACATAGTAGGCGAGGTTGAAAAAAGACCATCAAGTCCAACCTGTGTATGATTATGTGTCAGTATTACATTGTATATCCCTGTATGTTGCGTTCATTTAGGTGCTTATCTAATAGTTTCTTGAAACTATCGATGCATACTCTGGACAGCATACTCTAGTCTTGTAGAGTTGGAGAATTATCGTTTTATCTCTGGAGTTGATGCCCTTTTTAATGCATGCCAATATTCTGTTTGGTTTGTTCCCAGCAGCTTGCATGCCATTGCTGAGCCTATCATCTACTAGGACCCCCAGGTCCTTTTCCATCCTAGATTCCCCCAGAGTTTCTCCCCCCAGTGTATAGATTGCATTCATATTTTTGCCACCCATATGCATTATTTTGCATTTTTCTACATTGAACCTCATCTGCCATGTAGTTTCCCACCCCATTCATTGTTCAGATCTTTTTGCAAGGTTTCCACATCCTGCGGAGAAGTTATTGCCCTGCTTAGCTTAGTATGGTCTGCAAATACAGAGATTGAACTGTTTATCCCATCCTCCAGATTGTTTATGAACAAATTAAATAGGATTGGTCCCAGCACAGAACCCTGGGGAACCCCACTACCCACCCCTGACCATTCTGAGTACTCCCCATTTATCACCACACTCTGAACTCGCCCTTGTAGCCAGTTTTCAATCCATGTACTCACCCTATGGTCCATGCCAACGGACCTTATTTTGTACAGTAAACGTTTATGGGGAACTGTGTCAAATGCTTTTGCAAAATCCAGATACACCACGTCTACGGGCCTTCCTTTATCTAGATGGCAACTCACCTCCTCATAGAAGGTTAGTAGATTGGTTTGGCAAGAACGATTCTTCATGAATCCATGCTGATTACTACTAATGATACCGTTCTCATTACTAAAATCTTGTATATAGTCCCTTATCATCCCCTCCAAGAGTTTACATACTATTGATGTTAGGCTAACTGGTCTGTAATTCCCAGGGATGTATTTTGGGCCCTTTTTAAATATTGGTGCTACATTGGCTTTTCTCCAATCAGCTGGTACCATTCCAGTCAGTTGACTGTCTGTAAAAATTAGGAACAACGATCTGGCGATCACTTGACTGAGTTCCCTAAGTACCCTCGGATGCAAGCCATCTGGTCCCGGTGATTTATTAATGTTAAGTTTATCAAATCTAATTTTAATTCTGTCCTCTGTTAACCATGGAAGTGCATCCTGTGTTGTGTCATGAGGATAAACACTGCAGTTTTGGTTACTGAAGCCCCCCGATTCACTCGTGAAGACTGAGGAGAAGAATAAATTCAATACCTTCACCATCTCCCCATCCTTTGTAACCAGATGTCCTTCCTCATTCTTTATGGGGCCAATATGGTCTGTCCTCCCTTTTTTACTGTTTACATACTTAAAGAATTTCTTGGGATTTTTTTTTTGCTCTCCTCCGCTATGTGTCTTTCATGTTCTATCTTAGCCGTCCTAATTGCACCCTTACATTTCTTGTTGCATTCTTTATAAAGTCAGAATGCTGAGGATGATCCCTCAACCTTGTATTTTTTGAAGGCCTTCTCCTTTGCTTTTATATGCATTTTTACATTGGAGTTAAGCCATCCAGGACTTTTGTTCGCCCTTTTAAATTTATTACCCAATGGGATACAATGGCTAATGCCCTTATTTAATATATTCTTAAAGCAAACCCCTTCTCTCCTCCATATTCTTTGTTCCTAATATTTTATCCCAATTTATGCCTTTTAGCAAGACTTGTAGTTTAGGGAAGTTGGCTCTTTTGAAATTCAGTGTCTTTATATTCCCTTTATGTATCCTATTTGTGTGATTTATACTGAAACTAATTGACCTGTGATCGCTGTTACCTAAATTACCCTGTATTTCCACATCCGTGATCAGGTCTGTATTGTTGGTAATCAGTAGATCCAGTAATGTTTTATTTCTAGTTGGTGCGTCTACCATCTGACCCATAAAATTGTCCTGCAAGACATTAAGGAACTGGCGAGCCTTAAATGAATATGTGGTTCCCTCCGCCCAGTCTATGTCTGGATAATTAAAATCCCCCATTATGATAACACTTCCCATCCTTGCTGATAATCCAAATTGTGATAGGAGATCTGTCTCCACTTCCTCCCTCAGGTTAGGGGGCCTATAGCATACTCCCAGTATTATTTTCCCCTTAACCAAAAAGTGCATTCTATGCATCCAAAAATATAGAAAATATAACAAATCAAATCATTATTATCCAACCAAAAAAATAAAATAAAAGCCTCATGCATGTGTCCTGCTTCTTAATATAGAGGGTCAACAATGCCATGAGTTGGTGAAAGCAGGGATCCGTCATCCGGAGATAATTATGAAAATCAACCGGATTATTCTCCTGGAGCTCCTGCAGCAAAGACATATGACAGAATTGGTCACGATTAATAAAGCAATCAATTTTTGGTCCAAGAAATCCTCCTCCTCCTGTTACTGAACTGGACTTGGGTCAAAGCAATAACTCCAAGGTCAATAATAAATAACACATTATCTCCTCCAATTCCGCAACATGGCTGGTTGACAAACGGCCATTCAGAAACAAACTGAGAAGCACGAAATGAAAAGCGCAAAATGAAAAGCGCAAATCAACACTCACCAAACTTTTACGAACACAAAATGAGCAGAAGGAGCCCAAAGGGTGGCGTTAAAGAGCTGAAAAACCACTATGTTCGTGTTTGTTGGCCGACAATTCCTTGCCGTTTGTATGCAAGACAAAATCCAGGCACATGCCTTGGGACAAAAGTCTGAGGTTTTGTCTGCAGAAAATCCGATCGTATGTACAAGGCTTTAGAGCATCACATGATTGGACAGAAAACATTAGAAAAAAGAAGAAAAAAAAAACTGGTAGAGAGCTCAGAGAGGGGACAAGGCCACTGGGGCCATGGAGTCCAAAGTTGAGCTTTAAACAGGCTACAAACAAGCATGAGAGTACTGCTGGATTTTCACATTAGGGTATTGGTAAAATAAAAGATTTTTTTAATAATAAGAAAAAAAAATTCACATAAAGCATCAAGTTATAAAAAAATGTATAAAAAAATTTAAAATAAAATTTTGCAGAAAACCAGAAAACATTATGCTTGCCCCTTAAAGGTCTTGATGTCTTCATTCACTTGCTATAACATGAGTTTTTTATTTCTGTAAACATGGCACAAATTGTAAATGGCCACTAAGCTCAATAAAGTGCACAAGGCTTGCCATGAATTGCTGTATTGTTGAAAAGCGGCGTTACGAAGCCACAGGCTTTAATACGAGAGAGTACCACAGCGGGGAAAGTCCTGTGCAATCAGCTTCAACCTCCAGTCTGCGGCTATCATTCTTATTTGCCACCTTAGAGGCAGTCGAGCGTGATCACTTTTGACACGTTGAATATATTTACATTTGGCAAAAGCTTGCTTATTAGCTGTTATGGGATACAGTTACTAACACGCGGAGGCAGAACACAGAGCCTTAAAAGAAAGTAACATTCCATATGAACTGACATAAGTCAGTAATAAATGTCTGCACAGACTTAAAGGGACATATCGCTTTTCACTTTTATTCAACAGTATGGAGTAAATATATCAATAAAGAAAAAGAATAGTGTATTATAATTATGTTAATATGGGAGCGTTCATGTTTACCCACTTCAGCCCCGGAAGATTTTACCCCCCTTCCTGACCAGAGCAGTTTTTGCGATTCGGAACTGCGTCGTTTTAACTGACAATTGTGCGGACGTGCGACGTTACACCAAAACAAAATTGACGTCCTTTTTTTCCCACAAATAGAGCTTTTTTTTTGGTGGTATTTGATCACCTCTGCGGTTTTTATTTTTTGTGCTATAAACAAAAAAAGAGCGAAAATTTTGAAAAAAAAGCTATATTTTTTACTTTTTGCTATAATAAATATCCCCAAAAAATATATAGAAAAACTATTTTTTTCCTCATTTTAGTCCGATATATATATATATATATATATATTCTTCTACATATTTTTGGTAAAAAAAAATTGCAATAAGCGTATATTGATTGGTTTGCGCAAAAGTTATAGCATCTACAAAATAGGGGATAGATTTATGGCATTTTTATTATTTTTTTTTTTTTTATTAGTAATGGCGGCAATCTGCGATTTTTATCATGACTGCGACATTATGGCAGACACATCGGACACTTGACACTATTTTGGTGCCATTGTAATTTATACAACGATCAGTACTATAAAAATGCACTGATTACTGTGTAAATGACACTGGCAGGGAAGGGGTTAAACACTAGGGGGCGATCAAGGGGTTAAGTGTGTCCTAGGGAGTGATTCTAACTGTGGGGGGGGATGGGCTACCACTGACATGACAGTGATCACTGCTCCCGATGACAGGAAGCAGTAGATCTCTGTCATGTCACCAGGCAGAATAAGGAAATGCCTTGTTTACATCTGCCCGTTCTGCGGCTCCGTAACACTATTGCGGGACACCGGCGGACTTCGAGTCTGCAGGACCCGCAGGCACAGGCACGCTGCACGAGGCGGGTGCGTGCGTCCACTAGCCCTGCTGATTAAAGGGGACATACAGGTACGCCCATTTGCTCACTGCTGCCATTGTGCCGACGTATATCGGTGTGCGGCAGTCGGCAAGTGGTTAAAGTGTACAGTATGTAAAGCTAAAATTTCAGCTTAATAGTTGGCACTTCTGTCTTGCTGCATTGGGGTTCCCGGTCCAAATCCCAGTCAGTACACTATCTAAATGACGGTCCTGTTCACACCAGCTTCTAGTATGTGTGTGCATGTAGGTAATGCATGTGACATAGTTACATAGTTAGGCTGAAAATAGACACAATTCTATCTAGTTCAATAGAAAAATAAATACATAGAAAACCTCCATATACACAACCCTATGACTACAGTTGATCCAGAGGAAGGGGGAAAAAAACCCTATAAAGCAGGGGTCCTCAAACTTTTTAGACAGGGGGCCAGTTCACGGTCCCTCAGACTGTTGGGGGGCCGCACTATAGTTTAAAAAAAATATGAACTAATTCCTATGCACACATCTTATTTGTAGCGCAAAAAAAACAAAACAGGAAAAAAAGAGTACAATATTTAAAATAAAGAACAATTGTAATCAATATAAACTTATCAGTATTTCACAGACTCCCCTCATTACAGAACCACTCCCAATCACATACTTCCCCCATCACAGATCCCCCCCATATCAGTCCCCCACCATAGCACAGAGTCCCCCACCATAGCACAGAGTCCCCCACATCAGTCCCCCACCATAGCACAGAGTCCCCCACCATAGCACAGAGTCCCCCACATCAGTCCCCCACCATAACACAGAGTCCCCCACCATAGCACAGAGTCCCCCACATCAGTCCCCCACCATAGCACAGAGTCCCCCACCATAGCACAGAGTCCCCCACCATAGCACATCAGTCTCCCACCATAGCACAGAGTCCCCCACATCAGTCCCCCACCATAGCACAGAGTCCCCCACATCAGTCCCCCACCATAGCACAGAGTCCCCCACATCAGTCCGCCACCATAGCACAGAATCCCCCACATCAGTCCACCACCATAGCACATCAGTCCCCCACCATAGCACAGAGTCCCCCACCATAGCACAATAGCACAGAGTCCCCCACCATAGCACAGAGTCCCCCACATCAGTCCCCCACCATAGCACAGAGTCCCCCACATCAGTCCCCCACCATAGCACAGGGTCCCCCACCATAGCACAGAGTCCCCCACATCAGTCCCCCACCATAGCACAGAGTCCCCCACATCAGCCCCCCACATCAGTCCCCCACCATAGCACAGAGTCCCCCACATCAGTCCCCCACCATAGCACAGAGTCCCCCACCATAGCACAGAGTCCCCCACATCAGCCCCCCACATCAGTCCCCCACCATAGCACAGAGTCCCCCACATCAGTCCCCCACCATAGCACAGAGTCCCCCACATCAGTCCCCCACCATAGCACAGAGTCCCCCACATCAGTCCCCCACCATAGCACAGAGTCCCCCAAATCACGTATCTCCCCCTATCACAGACTCCCCCCGTGTGTCACAGACTCCCCCCGTATGTCACAGATCCCCCGAAATCAATATTACACTCCCACTCAACACTTACCTGTATCACAGAGGACACAAGGCATGGTAGGTCCGGACGGAGGGAGGGGCAGGTGATTGGTTCCTGGGACCGCCCTGATGCCTAGTAACCAATCACCTGCTTCTCAGCACAGAAGGTCCTTTTTCTGGGCCTGTCATATTTCCCGTCCTGTGTGATGGAGGGAGCAGATGGCAGGGGGAGTGCTGCAGTTAAAGGGGCAGTCCGCGGGCCAGATAAAAAACGCTGGAGGGCCGGATTCGGCCCGCGGGCCGTAGTTTGAGGACCCCTGCTATAAAGCATCAACCAATTTGCTCCAGTGGGGGGAAAATTCCTTCTTGATCCCCCAGGATGTGATATTCCCTGAATCAAGGACCTTAGATTGTAAGCTCCTTGAGGGACAGGGACAGATGCGAATGTATAGAATGAAAAGCCCTGCATAAAATTGCTGATGCTATATAAATGTAGCATGACCCCCTTGGGGACTCATCTGCTCATCTGTGTCACCATGACCCTTTAAACATTCCATCCCACCTGACACTCTGGGTTTAGACATCTTTGCACACCTGAAGTAATAAATCAAACAACTCAGTGCATTTATATTCAAATAACTTTTACTGGAGTACTTCAAAGAAGGTCTTGTTGGACAGGAGAGGTAAGATATATAGATCAACTGAGCTTTGAATAAAATTACTAGCTCAGCAGAAGAATTCCTCTAAAACAATAAATAAAGCAGTTTGATAAGAACAGAATATTATATACATGTTTGTACAATGAAATACCACTTGAACATGATCTGAAAGGATAAGCAAGTGTTAAGCATTAATTCTGCCAGAACTCCTAAAGGGAAACCCAGGCCGGCCTATTTTAACCTTTAATCCTAATGAGAGATCAAGTAAAACAAGAATGGTATGAGGGCCCTTTAAGCAGTAATGACAGCAATGTCCCTGTTGCAGGCCAGTAGTCAGAGCTCATTAACTTTATTTAATAAGGTGCAATAACAAGGTAATGGTATTTCTTGGAATGGCTGAAGCTAAGGATGTCTATGTACAGTGTTACAATAGGAGAGCAGTAATGTATTCCCAAGGTAAAGCTGTCTGTATACAGTGTCCCAATGAAGCACCAAAGAATGGTTTGCAATGGTGGGCAATTGCCCTCTCACCAACGACCAGGCCAATCAGATGCCTTCTGAACAGCGACCTTGCAACTGATCCGCTTGTGGCAACCACCTGATGCGAAGCACGGAGCAGGGGCTGTCGGACAGCTGAGTGATGCTAGATGGATGTCTGAAGGACGGCAAGCAGTTCTAGGCTCTTCTCGGCCGGGCTGGAATGTTGTGCACAGTGTGGTAGGCTGCGACCCCACTCTCCTTGAACAGAGAGGTCTGTCACACACAAGGCCCAGAAAGAGGAGAGCGCGGGGAGGGTCTCTGGCGCCTTTTATGCTCTTCCCAGCAATCTCCCGATGGTAGCAAGGATTCCTGGGATATGTAGTCCAGGTGTATAGTCTTGCGGAGGAATAGCCATTCCGAGGAACTACTAATCCCACAATCCCTTTGGTTTGGCTCACAAATATGATGTCAATTGGTGGCGCTGGGCACTAGAGGGACAATACAATTCATAGAAATGACAGGGAATCGCCATACTTTGCCATTTAAGTCCACATTGCTACATCAAAAACTGTAAAAAAAATAAAAACTCTTGCTTTGAGCTTCGGATGGAGCTGGGGATGGTTAAAGTGTTTCTAAATATATAAATAAAGAGTTCTGCGCTGCTGTGATATTCCGATCTGTGCAATGTAAAATACTATATATACATCCAAAAAGTGAATAGTAAATATAAATTTAGGTACTAATGTTAATAAAATACTCCAATAATATCCAGTGATCCTAAATAAACACAATAAATGTCCAGTGCTGCAAAGACCAAACAACACTATTAGGTAATAGTGTATTAAATATGTTCAATCGGTTAATTATTCCACTCACTGTGTCTCTTTTATGGGTGTGAATTCCACCATTAGGTATAGCCTTCACTTGTGATATTCTACATCCAATATTCTACTGGTGGTTGAAACCCAAATCCCAGGCTGTAAGTGCTTGCTGTATCTTCTCCAGTGCTCCACCAGCTAGTGAAAATATAAGAGTGTTCCCTAGACCTATGTTATACAGTGCCTTTGAAAATGTATTCATATCCCTTGAAATTTTCCATATTTCGTCATGTTACAACCAAAAACCTAAATGTATTTTATTGGGATTTTATGTGATAGACCAACACAAAGTGACACATAATTGTGAAGTGGAAGGAAAATATAAATGGTTTTCCAAATTGTTTACAAATATTTACATTTACGTTTTTGGTTGTAACATGATAAAATGTGGACAATTTCAAGGGGTATGAATACTTTTTCAAGGCACTGTAGGTCTAGAAACGCCTGTCCCCATGCTGTCAGGGGTAATCGGATGTGTAGACTCCTTTAAGGATGGTCGCTGCTCAGACGTATCTCTTCTCTCCTTATCCAGTTAATCTCATAGAACCTAAGGGGTTAGTCCTCTTCATTGTGTAAAAAGGCTGTTTGATCCTGTCTTTTCTGTTCTGCCCCTTCTTCCACAGTCCCCAATCCATCTCCTGATAGAACAGAGGTTAGGGGACAAGCTGCACATGCTCAGGTTCGTGTGTATTGCTAGAGAGTTTTTTTTTTTTTTTTGGGAGAGTGCATGTGATCAGCACAGGGCCAATCAGCACTGTCCAGACATAGGGTCAGGAGTCCTGCAGCCTCATAGGACAATCAGGGGGGAATGAAAACTCCTCCTATAAGCCAGAGGTGTAACTATAACCTTCAGAGCCCCAGTGCAAGAAACCATGAAGGGCCCCTGACCCGTAGTATGATGGGGGGGAGGGGTATTGTGAAAGTATGAGGGGCAGTGTGAGGGGGCAGTATGATGGGGTATTTTGACAGGAGGAGGGCAGTGTGACCAAAGAAGGGTATCTGGAAAGTGTGACCGGAGGGGGAGTGTGATAAGAGGGGGAGCTGTGAAAGAATGGGGGCAGTATGACAGGGGGGGCAGTGTGACAGGCGGCAGTATGACACGGGGATATTGTGACAAGAGGGGGACAGTGTGACAGGAAAAGGATATCTGGGACGTATAACAAGAGGGGGCAGTGTAATGAGGGAGCACTGTGAAAGGAGGGGGGCTGTGTAACAATAGGGGGCAGTGTGACAGGAGGGGGGTAAATATGACAGAAGGGGGCAGTGTGACGAGGGGGCAGAATGATGGAGGGGCAGTGTTACAGGAGGGGGGCAATATGACAGGAGGGTATTGTGCAAAGGGGGCAGTGTGACAGGGGACAGTGAGACAGGTGGGGCAGTATGACAGGTGGGGGGCAGTGTGACGGGGAAATAGTATAACGTGGGCAGTGTGATAAAAGAGGAGCTATGTGGCAGGTGGGGGGGCAGCGTGACAGGTGATAGGTGGGGGGCCAGTGTCACAGGTGACAGGTGGGGGGACAGTGTTACAGGTGGGGGGCCAGTGTCACAGGAGACAGGTGGGGGGCCAGTGTCAAAGGTTAGGGGGCTAGAGTCACAGGTGACAGGTGGGGGGCCAATGTGACAGGTGGGGGGCCATGGTCAAGGGAGACAGGTGGGGGGCCAGTGTCACAGGTGGGGGGCCAGTGTCACAGATGGTTAGACACCTGTTTTTTGTTGGTATGTCCCATTGAGGAGTTTTCTATCACTTCCTGTCCCAGAGACACAACAGGAAATGATAAGAAATCTCTTAAAAGACAGGAAAATGCCCTGTTCTTATTGGAAGATTCCCCTTCCTGTGTATGTTTAAACACCTAGAGGGGAAGACATATTAGTCCCAATTAGAGATATCAGCTAAAAATATTTGTATTTACTAAGTTCAAACAGTATGGCCTAGATGCTGATATCTGTTTGAGCTCTGTAGAGGAAAAGGAAAATATAAAACATATAGGAGTAAATACTTTTTTAAAATGTATACTTCAAGTTGAACTCCACTAGGTTAGAGTGTAAGAAGGTATTGCTTGCTATCACTGTTTCAGATTTATGAAAGCTAGTCAACAGAAAGCCAGAAATCACAGACTGATGATATCAGATCAAATCCAACTTTATTAATCCTGGAAATAGCACAGCCCCACCTAGGATCACCCCTCTCCGGCATTTTATCCAGTACGGGATTCATCAAACCAATCTCTAATGTTTACCCCAATATGGACTTAATTATGCACATATTGGCTGAAATGTTAGACAGGGACAGTCCTAGGCAGTAGTGTGCTATGTCCGGGTTTATTAAACTTGGATGTGATCTGATGTCAGCAGTGTGCAACTTACTGCTTTTTTTGGGGGTCCATAGAGCGTAGTTGGACTCACCTTGGTCAGAACCCAGAGTTCCAGAGACAGGGAATTTTTATACAGAATATTGACATCTCTCTACATGTCTAATATGAAATGTAATGTTTATGTTCATGTAAGGTCAGTATTAAACTTGGAGGACAGATCAGGAACATAAAACACCTCTATTAAAAGTCTTCAAAGGTTGGAAAGGGTAGATAATAGATTGAGAAGATAATAAATACTTAAGTCCTTTTGAGGCTTTCTGAAAACTTGGAAATTATACAATTTCAATATTAAAAAAGAGTTTTCAGGTGTTTGAAGGTGTTTTCACAGCTTACAAGGTCTTCTGACAGCCAAGCCAATGATTACGAATCTTCGCATGGACCTGAGGGTAACACTATGTGCTTATTTCATTTGGGTATTTTTCAGCAGTGAGAAAAAAATAGGTCTTAGTACTTCAGGGAAGAAGCCTTTTTGGAGGTATTCCCATTTTTATCGTCAACTTCCCCTAATTTTGTAGACTGGAGAAGGTGTAGACTCTCTTAAAATAGATGTTTTCTTGATTAATCTGGGTGTGGTATTGGTGATTTAAGGTGTGGCCCACCTCGTCCAATCAGATATGTCTCTAACTAAGAAACAGCTCTAGGTTTGCACAGCAGACCTTGCAAAAGCTTAAGAAAAAGAAAAATCATCACCTTTTTTTAACAGTGTGTTACAATAAGCTCTGTCTAGACAGAAAATGTATTTAGTATGTTTAAGCTAGAATTATGACTCTCATATTTCTGTCCTAGAAGGACAAGATTAGTTAGCTGGTTGAATGACACTTTGTTTCCTCTGTACTTCAAGGAATCCAGCTGAAGGATCTCAGCACCTGTAGTGTGTAGTATAGGCTGTAATGTGCTTTGTCCAGGTTTAACAAACTTGGATGTCACCTGATGTCAGTAGTGTGCAACTTACTGCTTTTCTATTGGAAAAATATCTATATAGAACGTAGTTGGACTCCCCTTGATCAGCACCTGGAGTTCCAGAGACAGGGGATTTTTATACAGATCATTGACATCTCTCTAGATGACTACCATGCCACCTTCATGTGGCCGCAATTTACGAGGGGCAATGGCAGACAAAGGGTCACTATGTAAACTTTATTAATGTTGAGCCTGCCCATTCAACTACTGCCCCAGTACAAATATTTTTTTGATATTAATAGATAGATAGTTCTTGTTACATTGTGTATCTATAACCTAGTTTGCACACAGTTATCCTCATATCAGGAAAACCCTGTAGCAAAGGGAATAAATTGTGCAAAAGTACAGAAGAGCCCCCATGCTGTAGTTTTTTTTTTAATACAATATATCCAGGGCTTTTTCTCAGAGAATAGGTGCAAGAACACCTCCCTTCCAAGTAACCCCTTGACTCAACTGCCTACCCACCTCTGAGCACCGTTCCTTAGTACAACCCCTTTTAGAGAATACAGAACCAAGTATCATTTTGTGGTGTTACTGTATTTTGTGTGGAATTTGGTTATTGATAACAAGAAAGGCAGTAAAATAGATCTAACAACAATGGACATGCCAGCGACAACAGATCCGCCCCAGCAACAATGGATTTCCAACAGCCAGCATCAATAGGCCATCCAGCAGCCAGCAAAATTAGACCCCTCCCTCAACAGTAAATCCCTCCCAGCAATGATTGACCCTCTGCAACAAAAGACCCACCCCCAAGCAACTATGGATCCACCACCAGCAGCAACAGACCCCACTGCAAAAAAAAATCCCCTCCAGCAACAATGGATTCCCAGGTAGCACAGCATCAATAGACCCTCCAGCACACCCCACTCCTTGCCATTCAGTTCTGGAGGTGCTAAAACTGCGTCCCCCACACATTCCTGCAGAAAAAAGAATATATCTAAAGTATAACCAAAGGGAAAACCTTTTTGTAGTGGGGTGCGAGTGGAGAGGGGTTATAACACCTAATAGGTTTTTAAAGGTGTGCCCTCATTAAGGAGATTTAATGTTCCTGTTAGCATTATCATCAAAAGTGAAATTAATAGAAAATTCCAAATTTAGGGTTGAGACCAGAACAGTAAAAGAGAGGAAATCTTCCAAACGGGACACGAGTCCTGGTGGCCCTGGTGACACCCCGGGATTCCCTCAGTTTGTAGAAATTTACAAACATTTCCTGTTTTGGCTATAGATTAGGAAGTGAGGAGAAATCTCCCCTGTGGGACAAAGATGGCAAAAAAAAAGAAAATACTGACAGAGGATACAACTCTCCCTTACTCCCCTTTTTCAGGTGTTTTGCATCAAACGACACATCATTCATCAAAAATTCATCATTTCTTTAGACATTAAAACATTTTTGAGCTACAATAAAAAATGTTTACACGTAGGTTTCATTTCATATGGTTCCTGCTTTACATGACTGTATTCTGATGGCAAAATCCTGACATGTTTTGCCCGCTGGGCTTCTTCAGGGAATATTTTCTCCGCTACCGGTCATAGCATTGTCATAATGTTTCATATACTCCTCGTAGTATATTAGAGGTGAAAATGTTTTTTTTGTGTCATTTTGAAACAAGGAGGAAAGTAGGACACAGCAATATAATTTCGAAAGTCAGCAACAAAGCTATCTCCCAAAGCATGACATATATCATTCACACAATATATTACACAATACAATCCAAGCTGGAGGATGTGGCCGACAAAGCAGAAAAAATGACCAGGAATAGTAGGAACAACATATCCGTATTAAATTCACAAGTATAACATAAACAGAAAAACACATATATCAGTATCGGACATCATATACGTTTCTATTGTCTGAGTCCCAACGGAAGATGACCCAAACATGGCCTGGTATACCAGGTGTACGAAGATGGTTGTATAAAGAAAGGGACAGAGAAAAGAGTGGGGAGAAAGAATAGGGGGGAGATAGGAAAGAAGGGGGGGGCATAGGGTCTTAGGGCTAGCTAGTGGAGAGAGGTATCACATGAGCAATCACAAAATAAGGTAAAAGAATACCTAAGGGAAAGGGATGGTGGGTAGACTGAACCACATGCTTATGATATAATAGACCTGCGTTATGGTAGGGATGATGATGCACCCTCTGGGGTTAAGAGCATTTCCGTGAGAGTAGTAGAGGAAGAGAAGTGGAGCCAAATAAACCATAAGACCTAAACTTGTCAAAGGAGTAATTATCAAGCGCTAACATTTCCTCCATCCGCATAATATCATTCATAGTTGAAACCCATAGAGACAAGGGGGAGTAACACTTGTAGTATATTAAACTATTGGGAATGCCATGACCAGTAGCAGACATTAAATCCCCTGAATCAAAACATGTTGGGATTTTGCCAACAGAATACTAAATGTAAAGCAGGAACCATATGAAATGAAACGTAAGTGTAAATGTTTTTTTATTGGAGCTCAAAAAATGTTTTGATGTCAAAATAAATAATGAATTTTTAATGAATGTAGCGTCGTTTGATGCAAAGAATCTGAAAAATCCCAAATACCCTCTTCCAAGTTTGTCTAAATACATGGGATGTGATGCGGTAATTCATTGGCGAATCACCCAAGCTCAAATCCATGAAAACAACAAAGTTTTGCTTTTAGTTGTACTTTAACTTTTTTAAGGTATCTTCTAGAACCCCGTTCTATGTGAAACCCTGGGTCCTCTTCTTCTCTCGATGCTCCCCAGCAGTGGGTGGTCCTCAATGATGCTGAGAGCATTGCGAATGTGAAGACATCAGTATCTCTCTGGATTATTAAAATGCAAATGATGGGCATTGTGGTGATGCCCCTGATGCCCTGCATTCACAGTATGTTTCTGATCTACCACGGTGACCTGCATTTACAGGATGTCCTCATTTTTGCAGGTTGAATGATGCTGAACACATGGATGGCTAAGATAAAATCTGAATCGAGAACATGCTGTTGGAGTCCCTGAGAAATCGAAATGGCTAGAATGTGATTCTTCCAACCAGTATCTTCCCATAATTGAAATATTGGTGTTGGGAGGACAGCTGACTCAATGGATATAGGGATAGGAAATCTTAAGAATCTCTGTATCCCACAAGGTAAATGCAGTAAATATATTTGTTGGTAATGCCACTCTGCTTTGGAGGTTCTCTATCTAAAAAAGTTGCACTGACTAAAATATCAGCAAAACGAATCCCTCCTCTTTTCTCTGACACCTCATTCTCGTAGGAACGGCTCAAGTAAATAATCTGAAACTGATGTACATAGTAGAATGCCTGAGTGAATGTCTGCTTTCAACAGACCAAGTTGGATTAGCAACCCCATATAAGAGCCTAAAGAATAACTCCAGCCAAATACCTATATATGCAGTTGGAGTACACATATAGGAACTCCTTTCCTGACCACATGTTTCAAAATCTGCTAAGGCACATCTATAGAGGATCAATCACATTTACATTGCACATTCTTTTGCTAAATATTTGCCATTTTTTCATTAGATTGATTTATTATGCTTATTGGATTTTAATATTCAGTCTATGAATTCCCCATTCCCTGATTTTCGGTTCCAGGTGTTTGTAGTATGAAGTGACCACATTTATTTTCAAAAAATACCACAGGGATTTGCTTTAGAATGTCACAAGAGAAACTGAGCAACATTAAAAAATGTTCATATGTTTTAATTGTAATTGCTTCAATCACATTACAAAAAAAATATATACAAACCATTTAATAATATAAATGTCAGCATTACATTTATATTAGTAATAGTAAACAAGAAAGAGGACACTAGTCCTTTTCAATTGGTTATTAACTAAACAATTGCGAGCATTTTTCCTTAAAAATATGTTATTTTTTTAAATTCACGACTATGTGTTGAATTATTATAGCTTTAAATCAAATATAATATCATGATGTACATTTATTTTTCTAAATTTGCTAAATAAGCTTCTTATTGTTTTCATATGATAATTCTAGGTACATACATAGAAAGATAAATAATATCTGTTCTAACTTTCATTTATTCACATTTTTATATCAAATGATTCACAATGTTTAAAATCCAGATTATTCTCTCTAATACATCCCAAAGGTTTTCTATCTGGTTGAGGTCAGGACTCTGTACAGGCCAATCAAGTTCCTCCACCCCAAACTCGCTCATCCATGTCTTTATGGACCTTGCTTTGTGCACTGGTCCAAATCATTTGGTGGAGGGGGGATTATGGTGTGGGGTTGTTTTTCAGGGGTTGGGCTTGGCCCCTTAGTTCCAGTAAAGGGAACTCTTAAGGTGTCAGCATACCAAGACATTTTGGACTATTTCATGCTCCCAACTTTGTGGGGATGGCCCCTTCCTGTTCCAATATGACTGCGCACCAGTACGCAAAGCAAGGTCCATAAAGACATGGATGAGCGAGTTTGGGGTGGAGGAACTTGACTGGCCTCACGAGTCCTGGCCTCAACCTGATAGAACACCTTTGGGATGAATTAGAACGGAGACTGCGAGCCGGGCCTTCTTGTCCAACATCAGTGCCTGACCTCACAAATGCGCTTCTGGAAGAATGGTCAAACATTCCCATAGACACACTCCTAAACCTTGTGGACAGCCTTCCCAGAAGAGTTGAAGCTGTTATAGCTGCAAAGGGTGGGCCAACTCAATATTGAACCCTACGGACTAAGACTGGGATGCCATTAAAGTTCATGTGTGTGTAAAGGCAGCCATCCCAATACTTTTGGTAATATAGTGTATATTTGTTTTATTCTTCTTCCCTATGTATGAATGGCAATGGAAGTATGTCACTGAACCTTTGTGCAATATACGTTTAAGTTTCTGTCATGTGATAACATAAATCATTTTTAAAAAATTTGAATCTTGGGTGAAAGTTGTGTGAACCTTAAGTTAAAACATTGATAAACAATTTTAATTTCAGGCTCTCAGGCAGATGGGGCTGTGACCAGTGTTTTACAATATTGTTATTTGTAATGCTATTTAAGGGGGTTCATTTCTTTATAGACAAAACAACGACATCATTCTTCTCACACGGAAGCACTTTTATAGGGACCCCTGCTTCAGAAATGACTTTTATTTTTCCTCTTCTCTCTGGCACATAAAAGCAAACTGTGTAAAAAAAAAAAAAAAAAAACCTACAGATCGCTGCCAACTCTCAACACTATAATCAACTGCAAATGTTTTTGAGTGGATGATCGATGAGTTTAGTAACTTAGTAGTATCATTTGTACTGATATTTGGCCTTAAATCTTTTTTTTTTGTTCTTGACTCGCCTTAAAACATTATGTGAAGAAAAAGCCTTCTCTGTTTAAACTTCATCGGAAAAATATCATGATAAATGTAACTTGTGTGGGCACAGGTTAGGCGGCTTAATATCTATATGTGACGTCATGTTGTTGGTTTTTGCTCAAAATTAAAAAAAAAAAACAACTTGTATTTCAACGGACTTACAGGACCAACTTTTTATAATGCAATGAAACCAGAAATGGCAAGGTTCCTGCAGGGTTTGTGAATGGGATTGTAGTCTTTTCTTACATGATTGTCTGTTCTGCAACCTTGCTCATTTGTTCCAGTATATGTAGGTGAGACTAGAGCTGCGCGATTCTGGATAAAATGAGAATCACAATTTTTTTTGCTTAGAAAAAAGATCACGATTCTGAAGAACATTTTTTATATTAACCACTTACAGACTGGAAGATTTTCCCCCTTAATGACCAGGCCATTTTTTACGATATGGCACTGCGTCGCTTTAAATGACAATTGCACAATCGTGCGGCACTGTACCCAAACAAAATTGACGTCCTTTTTTTCCCACAAATAGAGCTTTCTTTTGGTGGTATTTGATCATTTCATCACCTCTGAGGTTTTTATTTTTTGTGCTATAAACAAAAAAAAAAGCAACGATTTTGAAAAAAAAAAAGAATATTTTTTACTTTTTGCTATAATAAATATCCCAAAAGATGTATTAAAAAAACAAATTTCTTTATCAGTTTAGGCCAA
This sequence comes from Aquarana catesbeiana, assembly GCF_042186555.1. NCBI lineage: Eukaryota > Metazoa > Chordata > Amphibia > Anura > Ranidae > Aquarana > Aquarana catesbeiana. The sequence continues at coordinate 758,112,160 of NC_133325.1, read as the reverse complement.
TATTTATTCTTCTACACATTTTTGGTTAAAAAAATCGCAATAAGCGTGTATTGATTGTTTTGCGCAAAAGTTATAGCATCTACAAAATAGGAGATAGATTTATGGCATTTTTATTATTATTATTTTTTTGTTTACTAGTAATGGAGGCGATCTGCGATTTCTAGCGGGACTGCGACATTGCGACAGACAGATCAAACACTTTTGACACTTTTTTAGGACCACTGACATTTATACAGTGATCAGTGCTATAAAAATGCACTGATTACTGTATACAGTGCCTTGCAAAAGTATTCACCCCCTTGGCTTTTTACCTATTTTGTTACATTACAGCTTGTGTGATGGATCAGAACACAATAGTCTAAGTTAGTGAAGTAAAATTAGAAAAATATATACATAAAACTATTTTTCAGAAATAAAAAACTGATAATTGGCATGTACGTATCCATTCACCCCCTTTGTTATGAAGCCCATAAAAAGCTCTGGTGCAACCAATTACCTTCAGAAATCACATAATTAGTGAAATGAGGTCCACCTGTGTGCAATCTAAGTGTCACATGATCTGTCATTTTGAAGGCCCCAGAGGCTGCAACACCTAAGCAAGAGGCACCACAAACCAAACACTGCAATGAAGACCAACAAACTCTCCAAACAAGTAAGGGACAATGTTGTTGAGAAGTACAAGTCAGGGTTAGGTTATAATAAAATATCCAAATCTTTGATGATCCCTAGGAGCACCATCAAATCTATCATAACCAAATGGAAAGAACATGGCACAACAGCAAACCTGCCAAGAGACGGCCGCACACCAAAACTCATGGACCGGGCAAGGAGGGCATTAATCAGAGAGGCAGCACAGAGATCTAAGGTAACCCTGGAGGAGCTGCAGAGTTCCACAGCAGAGACTGGAGTATCTGTACATAGGATGACAATAAGCCGTACACTCCATAGAGTTGGGCTTTATGGCAGAGTGGCCAGAAGAAAGCCATTACTTTCAACAAAAAACAAAATGGCACGTTTTGAGTTTGCGAAAAGGCATGTGGGAGACTCCCAAAATGTATGGAGGAAGGTGCTCTGGTCTGATGAGACTAAATTGAACTTTTTGGATATCAAAGAAAACGCTATGTCTGGCGCAAACCCAACACATCACATCACCCAAAGAACACCATCCCCACTGTGAAACATGGTGGTGGCAGCATCATGCCACCGTTGTCAAAGCCCAGACCTCAATCCAATAGAAAATCTGTGGTCAGACTTAAAGATTGCTGTTCACAAGCGCAAACCATCCAACTTGAAGGAGCTGGAGCAGTTTTGCAAGGAGGAATGGGTAAAAATCCCAGTAGTAAGATGTGGCAAGCTCATCGAGACTTATTCAAAGCGACTTGGAGCTGTGATAGCCGCAAAAGGTGGCTCTACAAAGTATTGACTTTAGGGGGGTGAATAGTTATACACATTGACTTTTCTACGTTGTCCTCAAACAATCCATGTTAATTCCAGGTTGTGAGGCAACAAAACATTAAAAATACAAAGGGGGTGAATACTTTTGCAAGGCACTGTAAATGTCACTGGCAGGGAAGGGGTTAACACTAGGGGCGATCAAGGGGTTAAATGTGTTCCCTGGGAGGTGTTTCTAACTGTGGGGGGAGGGGACTGATTGGAGGAGGAGAGAGATGTTCCTGATCACTAGGAACAGCAGATCTCTCTCTCCTTCCCTGTCAGAACAGGGATCGGTCTGTTTACATTGACAGATCCCCGTTCTGGCTCTTTTTCCCGCCGGCTACATGTGCGCCTGCTATGGCTCTTAAAGGAGCCGACGTACACCTATTGTGATTTGCTGAAACAAGCCCACCTGCCGCTGTATAATGACGGCGGTTGGTTGGCAAGTGGTTAAAGATTTATAACCCCTGAACAGGGCCGCTGAGAGGGCAGTACAGCCAGCCCTCCTGTAGGGGGTCCGAGCTCTGTCACTTCAGAAGAGGGGCAGAGAGCCCACTGTACTGCCTTGTGACACCTGTGGATCACCTTGCAGCTCTGTCAGCTTTCTCCCTCCGGCAGGTGGATCGGTTCTACATACTGGCAATTGGCAAAGTGTCCCGATTTGAATCAGAGGGAGACAGCTGTTCTTTTTGGTCATCAGTGGCTTTGGCCTTGGGACTCTCCCATGGAAGTCATTTTTGCCCAGTCTCTTTCTTATTGTTGAAGCATGAATACTGACCTTAACTGAGGCAAGTGAGGCCTGCAGTTCTTTAGATGTTGTTCTGGGTTATTTTATGACCTCCTGGATAAGTCGTCGTCATGCTCTTGGAGTAATTTTTTGTAGGCCGGCGACTCCAGGGAAGGTTCACCACTATTCCAAGTTATCTCCATTTCCGTGGTTCACTGGAGTTCCAAAGCCTTGGAAATGGCTTTGAAACCCTATCCTAGACATTATTTTGTTTCTAATCTGTTCTTGAATTTTTTATAGATTGTGGCATGATGTGTGGCTTTTTGTGATCTGTTAGCATGCTTCACTTTGTCAGACAGATTCTATTCATCTGATTACTTGATTTAACAGGTCTGGCAGTAATCAGGCCTGAGTGTGGCAAGTGAAATTTGACTCAGCTTTCCAAAAAATCGTGGTTAATCACAGTTAATTCATGATTCAGCATGGGAGGGGGAAATTACTTTTTCACATAGGGCCAGGCAGGTTTGAACAGCTTTTTTTCCCTTCATAATTGAAATAATAATTTAAAAACTGCATCTTGGATTTACTTTGGTTATCTTTGTGTAATATTAAAATGTGTTTGATGATCTGAATCATTTAAGTGTGAGAAATATGCAAAAAAATAATGATGATTTTTTTTTCATTCTTTTTTAATCTAAATGCAGCCCCTTGTTTTCAATGTGACTGTACACACAGGTGTGTAAACATGCGCTGCGTATAAGTGAAAAAAAAAAATTCTATAACAGGACTTAAAGTGTTACTAAACCCACAACAAGTGCCCCCCCCCCCCCCCCCCCAGATTTCCCAAAGTTAGTTTGCCAAATAAGAAGGGTAATCATAGAACGATTTATTTATTGTTTGGTTTACAAACTTTTTATTGAAAAAAAATATTTCTTACAGATATTTGAAGCAACATTGATAGAACATACATATGAAAAGTATTCACTTAGTTTACAATAAAATTGTGTATTCTTGTATACAGATGGTAATCTTATATATCATATAATTAAGCAACGCTTCAAATAACTATTATCATGAAATAATAGAAAGAAAAAGAAAGGAAATAATAGAAAAAAATTAGAACGATTTATTTTTAAGTAAATAATAATATGATTAAAATTTTTTAACATCTTAAAATTAAAAAATGTTAGTCATATTATCATTTATTTAAAAATAAATTGTTCTATGTGTGTGCACTGTGCGGGGCGTCAGGCTAATGGGTGTCTGACAATTGGCTTGTTGTAGGTTGTCCTCGGTTCGCATAGCACTTCGCCCCGAACCCTCCCACTTTTGATTTCAGCAAATCAATTTTCGCTATCACGTCCCTTCCGGTTTCTGGCTTCTCGTCCAGGCCAATCAAGAGGCTGAAGATTTGGAATCTGGAATAAAGAGCAGGTTAACGCGGAGGCCATCGGGTATCAGGGGAGCCGTGACAGCCCAGCCCTCCAGCGTTCTGTTTATAGGTAAGTCTCAAGGTGTCCTCTGGTGAGTGCGGACCTGGAGGGGTTTGTTTACGCCCCCTCCCCCCCAAATTTTTTTTTAGCACCAGCAGCCAATACCCACAACAGTAAAATCAGTCTGTATATGCAGTAAAGCATGCTTGTTATACTCACTGTGGAACCTAAGGGGTTAATCCTGTGCACTGTGTGAAAAGGCTGTTTGATCCTGTCTTCTCGCCTCACACTGACAGAGTGTGTGGCGAGGAGAGCCGATCAGCGGCATCTCCTCGCAGGGGGCAACAAAACATGTAATCAGGGCACTGATCATCAGTGCCCTGATTACATTATAGCGCCAAAAGTGTCACCAATCAGTGCCCACCATTGCCCACCCAGTGCAGACTGGGATGCCATTAAAGTTCATGTGCGGGTAAAGGCAGGCGTCCCAATACTTTTGACAATATAGTGTATAAACAAGATGTTCACAGATATGTAAAAATTCTGCCTGCAGTCTATCCCATATAGCCATGAAGGAACCCATACAAATAGGGAGAAAGAGAAACAGACTGACGATCCACAAAGATAGACGACCACAACCCGATATTGGAGTGGGCTATTCATCCCACTGGGGGGCGGGGGTCCCTAAAAATTCCAAAGAATATTAATGACAATACCCAAATAGTCTAGCCTGGCATATGGAAATTATATACCCTTTATACATACTGGAGATATTTCATTCTGAGATCTGTATGGGGTGGTCTTGAGTCCCCACCTCAAAAATAAATAAACAAAACATTTGCCAAGCTCCCAATGTTTGCCACTTGTTTTATTGATTGATTGATTTATTAATTACAGGTACTTACATAGCGCTGTCAATTTACGCAGTGCTTTACATATATATTGTACCCCCAAGCACACCTTATGTGGTGCAGCACCCAATGTATAGTAGTAGTAATACCAACCCACTGCAGATTCTTTTTTTTTTAGAGAAAAAGCACAATGCTTTCCCAAGGTGGGGGGGTGGGTTATCTTTTTTTTTTAACACCGCCAATTGCTTATAGCAATTTGCTATTCATTATTCATGCTTGTTGCATGGGCCCTGCAGACAGATGTGTAGAGATAATGACTAGGAAAGTAGAGGACACCCTCAATTGAGCCATCCACAAAGCTTATGTGATTCCCATAGACAAACTGATCCTTTGTACTATGCCTCCACCTCACACACTCTTGCAATGGTAACACCCTTGGTCTCCCTGATAAATAACTCACGGGGATAATGTCTGCTGTTTTTTTCAAGGCACGGAGTGTCTAATGACCGTTGTTTCACAGAGAACATGCCTTATTCCTTGAAGCTGCTCTAGGTTCTGCTTTAAATCTTTAGGAAAATAAGAGAGGCACCTGTATTAGTCATTTATTACAGACTTGGACAGGGCTCCTGGCTTACCTCGGATATGTGAGGTTTTTCTTTCTCTATTTTCTCCCCTCCAACCTCTTTTCAGCAGCATATAAATCTTCCTCGGCTTACAGCTCTCTGAAAACACTCCAGCCATGTTAGCTTAGCATGTTATTGATAACTTAGCAGTTGTTCAAAATGATTACCATTAGGGTCATAAATACATCTCTCCACTGATCACCCCAGGCTTCTGTGTACTGGGATATGTTCAAGTATCCATGTTAAAGTGGACCTGTCATTTTCTGAGTTTTAACCCAATGGATCGACTCTCAATCACGTCATGATCATTTCATACAGCGGGCAAAATAAGTATTGAACATGTCACCATTTTTATATGGTGAACCTCTATCCCCAGACACCAGCTGCAGAGACAGTGGATTTGATAGACTTTTCTGCTGAGGAAGAACAACCTGATGAGCCTCCAGCAGAAGAGCTGGTATCAGGGCCGAACTTCACTGTGCTCTGCCCAGCACCAACAGCAGTATCTGTGGAGTTGCAAGGAACTTCCCTAGCTGAAGCGCTGGTCACCGGACAGAGGGTCCAAGACCTCTGCCCCACACCTGTGGCAGTTCTGGAGGCTCAGGGTGAGAAGGTGGCAATCACTTCCCAGCAGCAGATACAGGGGGAGAAGGGAGAGGAGGTGTTTGTCGTCCCTCCCCAACAGTTGGCCAGGGTGGAGGAAGCGGTCTTTCCTCCCCAGCAAAGATCCGTGCACCTGGGAGACAGTACCACAGACATGTCGTCCCAGCAGCCAGATGAGGGAATGGAAAAGGAAGCAGCCAGCTAACCTCCCCAATGGCAGCTACACAGTTTGGGAGTGGAGGAATCCAGCCTCCTGCCCCAACGATTAACCGAAGCGGAGGATGTGGAGTCCACAGCAGAAGTGCCGGGGCAATCGGCCCTTCTCTCCGGTGACAAGTTGATGTAGTGAAGCTGCTACTCCCAGCTGAATCACTGGCAACAGGGCAGAACGCCGCTGGCCTCTACCTAGCACCTACAGTGTCTCTACAGCTTCAGGAAGCTGGGGTAATCGGCCCCTCTTCCCAGCAGCAGACCGAGCCCCGGAATGTTAAAAACCTCCCAGCTGAAGCGCTGGCAGCCGGACAGAGAGTAAATGACCTCTGCCCCACACCTACTGAGGTCAACTATTCCTTGCAGCCAAGATTGGAGATCATGCGGACTGACCAAGTGAGTTCACTTTGCCCGACTAATGCATGTCCAGACCAGGTGGAGGTCTGGGACCTTGTTAGTCAACCTTTGATGGGGGAGAAATGTGACAGACATAGCCAGGACAGGGGCTTTTGTAGGGGACTGAATGCTAGCCTCTTGCCTACCGATCATGGGCCTTGGCATTTGGGGGAACCATGCTCTTTGTGAGCTGTATGCCTGGGGACCCTTGAGGTGGTGTTACTTTGGATTTAGGCCCATATCCCCCCAAGACATACAGACTCTGGGAACCCTGTATATGCCATATTAGAAATAGTGACTGATTCATACTGTTGGGACACATACTGTTCGATGCTAATGTCATCAACTCCAGCCACCTGTCTGTTGTCTTCTATAATGTAAATAAGTCTAGTCTGGCTTGCCACAGCTTCTAAGAGTCTTTCACTTATTGTTGTTTGTGCTAATTAACCCTGCAATTGTATGAAAGAGTTCTGTGTTGAAATGTATGATAATGTGTAGTGTAGTTACGGAGCCACATCGGCTGCTTTAAGGGATTGGTAATTAGCTTATGTTAATTAGGTTTCTGTTTAAAGGTGTATTGTTAGAGTAAACCTCCTCCTCTTTAACTGTATATAAGACTTGTATTCTGGTTCTAATAAAGAGTCCATGTTCAGCAACTAAACAAGTATCGTCTTGTTTTGTGCTTGTGAGCGGTTGGAATATCTGATATCTATATTCAGACTGGGAGGAAGTGGTATATGATGAAAGCACTCAAGCGGAGTGTGGGACGTTTCGTTACAAGTATTGAACATGTCACCATTTTTATAGGGTAGATATATTTCTAAAGGTGTTATTGACATTACATTTTCACCACATGTTGGTAACAACCCATGCAATCCATACATACAAAGAAACCAAAACTTATAATTTCAGAAATGAAATTAATAATGTATGAATAAATAATAAATGTGTAATAAAATGGAATGACACAGGGAAAAGGTATTGAACACGCTAACTGAAACTAATTTAATTCTTTTTTGTTGGTAATGACAGCTTCAAGACGCCTCCTGTATGGAGAAACTAGTTGCATGCATTGCTCAGGTGTGATTTTGACCCATTTTCCACACAAACAATCTTCAAATCTTGAAGGTTCCGTGGGCCTCTTCTATGAACTCTGATCTTTAGTTCTTTCCATAGATTTTCTATTGGATTCAAGTCAGGTGATTGGCTGGGACATTCTAGCAGCTTTATTTTCTTTCTTTGAAACCAACTGAGAGTTTCCTTGGTTTTGCGTTTGGGATACAATTTCTTGCTGAAATGTCCACCCACGCTTCATCACCATCATCCTGGTAGATGGCTGCAGATTTTTACCAAGAACGTCTTGGTACATTTTCCCATTCATCCTTCTTTCAAAGATGAAGTTTGTCAGTACCGTATGCTGAAACACAGCCCCACACCATGATGTTCCCACCTCCAAACTTCACTGTTGGTATGGGGGTGTTTTTGGGGTGATGTGCAGTGCCATTTGATCTCCAAACATCCAAAAAGTTCAATTTTGGTCTCATCTGACCAGACTATATTCTCCCAGTATTTCACAGACTTGTCTAAATGTTGTGCAGAAAACTTTAAACAAGCTTCAGCATGCTTTTTCTTCAGCAATGGAGTCTTGCTTGGTGAGCGTGCATACAGGCCATGGAGGTTGAGTGGATTACTTATTGTTTTCCTTGAAACAATTGTACCTGATAATTCCAGGTCTTTAATATCCACAAGTGGTCCTTGGCTCTTGGACAATTCTTCTGATAATTCTTTTTTACTCCTCTGTGAGAAATCTTGCGAGGAGCACCTGGCTGTGGCTGGTTTATGGTGATATGATGTTCTTTCCACTTCCAGATTATGGCCCCAACAGTAGAGATACAAAAAACACAGTCACTTCCAGCGCTAATAGGTCTTCCATGGTGTGGAGTAACAGATGTCAGATAAAATGGTGGTGTGACAGGTATATATGGTATCTCAAAACTAGGTGGATGCTGCCTTCCTCAGATTAGCTGTACCCCGTGTTCTGTGCATATCCATACACTGTGTTTATGGCCTTTTGTTAGGTGCATTTTGTGAGTACCCACTTAATTTGGACTGTCAAGGGGCAGGACTTCTTTCTAATTACTAATAGATTTCAGCTGGTGTCTTGGCTTTCCATGCCTTTTTGCACCTCCCTTTCTTTATGTGTTCAATACTTTTTCCCTGTGTCATTCCATTTTATTACACATAACTTCATTTCTGAACTTATTTCATTTTGTTTCTTTGTATGGATTGCATGGGTTGTTACCAACGTGGTGAAAATTTAATGTCAATGGCAATACATTTACCTAGAAAAATGGTGACGTGTTCAATACTTATTTTACCCACTGTATTTTGTCTTTCTGTAAAGGCTAATATAGCCTCTGTACAGAACTATGCAGGAACTATGGAATATATGAATTCCCATCAATAAGGGTAGGAGACACCAAAACTGTGGGGTGAAGATAACAATCATACTGAACATTTCATGCAAGAGAGATTAAACTGCATGTTCATGAGCACTGAGACTGAAAAAAACACTAATAAAGTTGTCAGTACTTAATGAAAGCTATGTAGCAGATGTTACATGAATGGCAAAGGCAATTTTCCAAAGAAAAAAAGTTGAATATAACCATGGGGCATCCATTCATTTCCATCCTTATCAATTCATTAAGGTACAGCGCTCAGTGTTCCCTGCATATGCCTTATTTTCATCTTCCCACAAGAAACAGTTTTGTTGATTCAGTGAACCCTCAGATTGGAAAAGCTCTAACATTGTTGTCAATCACACTTAAAGCAGTATTAAACCCAGAGCAAACATTATTATTATATCTCAGCTTACCAATTCTTAGACGCGGTGGATGCATTAATTTTCTTTTTTAGGCTTCCTTTCCTTTATTTTCACCTTGTGATCTGGCCGGTAAGTCTGTTCTTTCTCAACAGAACAAGCACTTCTGAAGATGTAGCAGTTACAACGTTGAGACAAACCATTTACTAGCGACTGATCCATTTTTATTTATGTCAAACCTTTATCCCAAAAAGAAAAAACTGTTACTATAACTGCTTATAAAGTGTGAGCTGGAGTTCAGCCTCTATTTGTTAGTGTATATAAATCTGATAGTCCATCCAACACTCCCCTCCCACCAGACTGACAATGCTGCTGTCCATAGCTGCTCATGTGTTCATTCATCCAGAGTAGGGCACTCTAAAGCCAACTTTCCAGAAAAAAAAAAGCACAATAATATTATTCTTGATATCACTAGAAAAAAAAAGCCTTTGAAAATTTGTTTGCAATAACTCCATCAGTATCACCAGCAAAGTGGCTTCATTATTATCCCATTAAAGAAGAAGAGAATTGTGCGCTGCATTTCTAGATTTCATAATTTGCCACGTCACGAATGTTAATTCTCCACTAAGAACGCTAGTTTACAGGAGCAACCGCTTCTGGCTCGTCCTTGCTTCCGAGCATGCGTGTTTGGACTTTGGACTTCTGTCCGACGGACCTGTGTACACACGCTCGGAAAATCCAACAACAGACATTTGTCCGCAGGAAAATTTTAAAGCCTGCCATCCAACATTTGTCCACGGAAAATCCAACAACAATTGTCAGATGGAGCGTACAATCGGTCGGATTTTCCACCAATAGCCTGTCATCACACATTTCCCGTCAGAAAATCCGATCGTGTGTATGTAGCTTTATACATGAGTAGGGTGGTCCCAATGTTCGAATTGAACATAAGTTCGACTTGTGGTGCTCGTTTGTTCGCAGACGAACCGAACATATGGGGCGTTCGTGGCAAATTCGAGCGTCGCGGGATCGCAGTGCATTGGTGGCTACTGATTGGCCAAAGCCTGCACCTAACCTGCATGCTTTGGCAAATCACAGAGCAATCTGCTGTGAGAACCATGATTGGCCAAAGGCAGGGTGCTAATCATGGCTCAGGGGGCTAAGTCCACGCCCCACACTATATAAGGCTGCTTACACTGTGGCCCTATGTGGTGAGATATATGGAAGCGATTGAGAGAACTTGAACCGAAACTAGCGATTCTCTCCTTCTCCTCTTCCCGGAGTCGGCATTCACAACCGGGTGCGCACTGTGCCTCTTGAATGGTCCAGCAGTCTTCTGGGACCTGAAGAGGAGAGGAGAACTTCCGCTTGGATCATCTAGGCGATCCAAGCAAAAGTGGGAGCGGGTACTTGTCAAAACTAGGTACCCTCTCCCCTCCCTAAAAAAAAAAAAATGAGATGTCAAATGTGGCAGGGAAGGGGGGGGAGTGCTTAAAGCGTAACTTCCCCTTTTGGGTGGAGCTCCGCTTTAAGTTGTAAGACACTGTATGCTGGCATGTGTTGTTTGTATAGGTCTGTAGCTTTGAGAAGCAGCCAACCTGTCCAGTTTCTAATATACAGGTCACATTCTCTTTGCTTATGTGTACCAGTTCCTCCATCTCCGCTACCTGGTCTATTCTCTTGGAACTAGTCTGTATCTCTATCAGGTGGTGAACTCGAGTCCATAAGGGCAGAATCCGTGAACAAGACCACCGGATGTGTAGAAGGGTGTCCTTTTCTTGCAGACATCACCAGCATATATTTGGAATGACCGTGTAGATTTTCATGTAACCACGTTAGTGTGTGGTACCATCTACTGCAGAATTTATTATTCGTTTCCTGTATATTTTATATACCGTATTTACATTGAAGGAGCCTTTTAGAAGGATTGGAGGGGGGGGGGGGCATAATTTGGGGCCCACCTGCTTGAGATTGTGGCCACCTCACCTCATATCTTTAAAATAACATTTAATTGTTGTTTACCATGGTTTAGCAGGAGAAGGTTACTGACCCTTAAATAGGTTAATGGTATTTCCAGGAAGATCCAATAGGAATATGAGGAATTTTCTGGAAGTTGGGATTGTCTATATTAGAGTTGTTTGTGGGGGGCTTATTCCTTTTCCTCTGGAACCTGAGCAGCAGCAGAAGAGCTTACCTTCATCGTTCACATGGAGTCCCTGGTCAGGCAGTTGTGGGAAAAGGCCAGCAGTGACAGGGGAGAAGTATGGCTTCGGCACTGTTTAGCGCTAGCTGAGGAGAATAGAGAAGAACAGCAGGAGCAGAATAATGGAGGAAGCGTGGGTTGCCCGTGGGCGCAACGGAGGAGTTCGAGCCAGCATGAGGAGGAGCCAGCCCTGCATGAGAGGCTGCATCGCTGCATCTCGCGGAGTGTTACAGCTCAGCCACAGGGGAAGCCGAAGAGGAATGCGAGCTGCAGAGTGGAGCGTTTGAAGATGGCGGCAGCAAGGCAGGTCAGGGCAACCGCGCCAGCAAGAAGAGACGGTCCTTTTCCCTGTCGTCGGCAAACAGGGGAGGAAGGCGGGGAAAAGCCAGACAGTCCGCAGCGTGGAAAGAAAGGGGGCAGCTGTCCTCTCCATGAGCCCCCAGAATAAAGGAGGCATTTCAGAAATAAGTAGGGTATGGAGATGCCCAGCGTGGTCCCTGAACCAAGTCTGCTACTGGAAGGGAATGCTCAGCAGGAGGCGGGGCAGCTTCCAGCAGCTGGAGAGTTTGCACAATTTATTGCCTTGTCTAATTGAGTGGCTCTTCAGTATATAAATGTATCTCCTCTGTTTAAACTGTCCATTCTGTTCCTTCAGCTCATGCGTCTTCTGCAGTCCCTGCTATTTTTCAGGGTTTTACCCCTTTTAACTCATTCTCTCAGCACAATTTGGCTCCATTGGTAATAGTGGGATACAGAGCAATTTATCGGTCCTTGAACCTACGAGTGCTGTGGTTGCTAGGAATAGTTTTACTGAAGTGTGAAGATGTTATGTCCTGTGAATTGTACCCCGGTTATCATTTAAACTTGTCAGTGAAAGGAAGGACATAGACAGGAGTAGATAAATACCAAGGTCTTTTCATAATTGGCTTCAGGCCTTTTTCATCTATTCTGGCGGGTGGTATTTTTATGACACTTCATTTAGAAATAAATTGTCCATTCACCCCTTGCTCAGGTGGGGCATGAAAAATGTGGGTTTGTGGCTTAATTTGATTTTGTCCCTGAAACAAGTCGTAACGAGCAGAGTACGGTTAACCCTGTGAATACAGCCTATAGAAGTGGCTGTTGTTTTTTTCTTTCTATGAAAGTCAATGCCATTAGAACACATCCTGTAAATATAGGCAGGAAGGTGCCTTTTGTGCATGACTGCACCCAGTGGTCAAGTGCTTTAAGAAGCATGCGAATGCAGGGTCCAATCAAGTGCAGAGGGATATTTTTTCCTAAAAGCCTGCACTCCAATGCCCCGTACACACGGTCGGATTTTCCGACGGAAAATGTGTGATAAGACCTTGTTGTCGGAAATTCCGACCGTGTGTGGGCTCCATCACACATTTTCCATCGGAATTTCCAACACACAAAGTTTGAGAGCAGGCTATAAAATTTTCCGACAACAAAATCCGTTGTCGGAATTTCCGATCGTGTGTACACAAATCCGACGCACAAAGTGCCACGCATGCTCAGAATAAATAAAGAGATGAAAGCTATTGGCTACTGCCCCGTTTATAGTCCCGACGTACGTGTTTTACGTCACCGCGTTCAGAATGATCGGATTTTCCAACAACTTTGTGTGACCGTTTGTATGCAAGACAAGTTTGAGCCAACATCCGTCGGAAAAAATCCTAGGATTTTGTTGTCGGAATGTCCGATCAATGTCCGACCGTGTGTACGGGGCATAAGAGGCTGGAAAAACTGCGCCCATGTTTGGACAAGTACTCAAACAGGGAGAAGGCGTGTTTTCTCATTAAAGGTTTTTTCACAGGTTCTCCTATTGCCCCCCCCCCCCCTTTTTAGGAGAAGGAGGTATGTTTGTGAGTAATTTGAAGTCGATTGAGTCTTTTCTCTAGGTGGTTGGGACAAGGTGTAGTAAGAGATAGCTGTGGGGTGCATTTAGGGTCCTTTTAGGTACCCGCCTTTTAGGAACTTTTGTGTTTCCCCGTGGGGGGAGGTGCCTAAGTGGGAACCCAATGCCTTATTCATTACCTCTCTTTTCTGAAAGATGCATTGGTGTCAGCATTTTAAAACGGATCCCTGTGGTAGAGGTTTGTGGGGTTACTTTGCGGGCTTACGAAAATAAATCAGTGTGCCCAGTAATGGTGGTTCGACAGTTTCTGGGAGTCAGGCCTACGGTGGTAGGGCATTTACTTTTAAATGTAGCACCTCTGATGAAGTACCAGTTATTTTTATTTAAATATTTTTTTGTAATTGCCTCAGACACATGGGTCTAAGAGATTTTAAGTTCTCCTCCCATTCCTTTGAAATAGGCGCAGCTTCAGAGGCAGCCCGGAGGGGTTTGGAGGAATTGGCCATTAAATAAATGGGGAGGTGGAAGTCAAAATGTTCTAAAGCGGAATTCAACCCAAAAATGAAACTTCTGTATTTCGGAATCCTCCCCCCCTCTGGTGTCACATTTGGCACCTTTTCGGGGGGATACCTGTATAATTCAGGTATTTGCTCCCACTTCCGGTTATAGATAGCCACAGTATCCGCGGATATCTACGCCATGTCCGGCGCCTCCTCCGTCCCCCCCCCCCACACACAGGTCCCAGAAGACAGCAGGGACCAGCGCAACTCGCACATGCGCAGTAGGGAACCAGGCTGTGAAGCTGCAAGGCTTCACTTCCTGATTCCCTTACCGAAGATGGCAGTGCCTCCACACGAGAGTCGAGGGACAGATCGGCTTCGGTGCCGACATCGTGGTCGCCCTGGACAGGTAAGTGTCCATATTTTGAAAGTCAGCAGCTGCAGTATTTGTAGCTGCTGACATATTAAAAAAAAAAATTTGGCGGAACTCCGCTTCAAATTTTATGTGAAACCTAATCTTTTTTGTTTATTTTTTAGACTGGCATCTCACTGTATGGATGCGGGGATAAATATATACTGGGTGCGTAAAAGAGTGGTTCAACTCAACTCATTGAACTTGTCCTTCCATCCGGAATCCCTTACGTTATTTTGGAAAGGTGCGGGAGGCCTCCTGTGGTACCAGCAGGGCTTTTTTTCAGGGGGAACTTGGTGGAACTCTGGCTCAGACCCTTCGGTGCCTGAACACCACAATCACTTGTAAACACAGAAGTCTGGTTTCTGTGTTTACAAGTGACAGCTCTGCACTCTGTATGTAATGCAATCTTGGTATTTAATGCCCCTTTAAGACCCTCCTACTGTTTTTGTGAAATTTGACTGAACACACCCACCATTTGATGTGATTTGGAGGGTGTGTGTAGGGGGAGGGGTTTTGTGGGGCCGTGGTTAAAGTGGAGTTCCACCGACTTTTACAACTCTTCAGCATCCCTCACTAAACTGTGCACTGCAAACGAATTGGATATTTTTACATTTGTTTTCTCAGCACTTACTGTATATCTGCTGTATTCATTTTTCACTTCCTCCTCCCTGGCCGCGGCCCATCGCTTCATTTCCTGTTTGCAATGCCTTCTGGGAAGGGGCGGCAACTTCCTCTGACACTGCCTTTGCTATGGAAACCTGACCTGTAACCTATTACACTGCTTATGCTGCACTGAGCATGTGCGAGATCTGCAAGGATGAGATCCAGGAAGAAATACAGTTTGGCTTCAGATGCCCACACTTAAGATGGCCACGGCCTGCTGTAAGTTTATAAAATAACAAACTACTGCTATAAACTAACAAAACAGACCTTAGTTTACAGACTAACTTTACTAGAATACATTAAGCTTGTGTATTATAGGGGTATTTTTATTTAAAAAGTATAATTTCGGCCGGAACACCACTTTAAGTTCCAGCAGCTATTGTTTGAGAAAAAACGCCCTGGGTACCAGTTATATTTTTCATTTATCCAGGTTATTTCAGGTTTGGCCCCTGCCTTTTATGTTAGTCATTCATCTAGGGGGTAATGATTTAGGTAAAATTAGAATGATATATTTGTTGTTCTTGATTAAACGGGATCTCCACCATTTTACAATGACCAGGTACGACTATTGTGTTCTCGGAAATCATTCTGTGTCTTTCTTCGCTGTCCTCGCCTCAGAGGAGGGTTATTGAAAAGATGAGGAAGTGAACTAATAGGGCTATGGAAAAATACATGCCCATTACTGGTTATCATATAGATGTGTGGATCTGGAGGGTGGAATCCCGGGGCTTTACAGACAAGATGGGGTGCGCCTCTCAGATGTAGGTGTTGACATATTCAATCTTGGCCTGCAGTGCGAGATTGAAATGGCCGCAGTTTTTGGGGTGGGCCGGGTTTGAGGCAAGTCTGGCTTGTGGCGTGATTTGTATATGTTAGAATGTTGGTGACTTGCTGCTCGAGTTCTGATAACTGGGCAGATTAATAATATTGTGTTCATTAAATGATGATGACATTTATTATTATCAATATAAAGGAACATTTTTATTTTTATATTAAACCAATAAATGTGCCGCGGCCAAATTTTGCCAAACTCGATTCTTTGTCTAATTATTTCTTGGGTCGTATTTGGGGAATGGTTTTGTTCAGGGAGAGTGTGGCCTACAATCTCATGTGATAGTTTTGCAACCTTAGTTGTTGTATTTCCTGCCTAAGGACTGCTATAGGTAAGGTCTTAAAGCAATAGCCTGGGTACTAATAAAGTTTTGTTGAAGATTTTGCACAAGGCTAGTGCAATCTCTTTTGGCTTTAGAGTGTTGGTTGACGATTTCACAGTCTGGAGAGAGCTGATAGGCTGAGGATATTATCAATTTACAGTTCCATTGGATCATTCAAAGTGACTCCGACAATGGCTTATAAGTGGGACTGTATCCTGTTGTACCAACTACAACAGGATTTTATTTAGAAAACATATCCCACAGTGCACACAGCAAACCAAATGTCTCTCAGTTAGAGTTAAAGTGGAACTATATACAAAACTTTTTTTTCATTTTCAATAGAGTAAGGGAGGATTATAACCCCTGTCAGATTTTGTTTTGACCATCTACGTCCCATTGCAGAGATTTGCCTTCACTTCCTGTCCTATAGCCAAACAGGAAGTGAAAGGAAATCTCTGCAAATTAAGGGAATCTCTCGGGGACCCCCAGGCCACCAGAACTTCTGTCCCCATTGATTTCTCCTCTATTACTTTTCTGGGAAAATTTGGGATTTTCTTTTACTTTAATTTTCAATGATAATGGTAAACAGGACAAATAGTGAGGGTGGGTTTCCTTAAAGGGGTTGTAAACCCTCAAGGTTTTCCATCTTAATGCATTCTATGCATTAAGGTAAAAAACCTTCTATTATGCAGCAGCCCCCCTGAGCCCCCCTTTACTTACCTGAGCCCCATATTTCCCACTACGGTGAACGAGCACACCAGCTCGGGCTGGTGCCATGTGTCCTGATTGGATAGATTGATAGCAGCACAGCCATTGGCTCCCGTTGCTGTCAATCAAATCCATTGAGTCCTGCTGTCTATGTCAATATACGCAGCAGCAGGACTCGGGAGCGCGCCCACACAGGTGTCCTGAAGGTGAGCTCTTCTCTGACGAGGCACTCGAGAAGAGGAGGAGCCACCAGTGCTGCTGAGGAACTCCAGAAGAGGAGGATCTGTGCAATCTGTGCAAAACCAACTGCACAGAGGAGGTAAGTATGATATGTTTGTTATTTTAAAAAAACAAAACATGAGGTTTTAGTAACCCTTTAACGGGGGCACAGGCAGCTATAAAAACTGACAGGTGTTCTAATCCCTTTTCCCTCTATCCAAGACTAAAAAAAGGTTTTGCCTTAGTTATACTTTAACTTCTACCTTAAAGTAGAAGCAACTAAGAAACTTTTTTTTTTTGGGTTAGAGTAATTATATAACCCCTGTCAGTTTTTTTTTTCTTTTTTTGCTATCTGTGTCCAATTGGGAAGATTTCCCTTTACTTTGTGTCCAATAGCCAAAGCAGGAATAGAGAGGAAATGCTCTAAATCGAGGGAAGTTCCTGGTTTTTGCAGGAACAAGTGTCCCCATTGGAAGATTTCCTCTCTATTTCTATTCTGGTGACAACTCAGAATTTGGGATTTTCTTTTACTCTCAGTGATACTTCTGATCAGGACGAATAGAGAGGGCGAATCTCCCCAATGGGGACACAGACAGCAAAAAAAACCTAATAGGTGTTCTAATCCTTATCCATGATATCAAAAACTAAAAAGTTTTGCCTTGAATCTAGCCATACACTAGTAGAATCTTGTTCGGAATTTTTCATTTTAAGAATATTCATTCAATTTTCTAATCCTTAGCGGGATTGCAACCGATATTCAGTTTTTACCACAGTGACAAGATAATTTGAAGAAGCAGGATGGAAAACTTATTCCAAACAAATTAGCTAATGTGTTTTTTCATTCAAGAAATGACATTTATTTAAAAAAAAAAGTGAATGATAAAAGAAAATTAAATTTTGAAAGCGTTTTAATTTGAACAACATTTATGAAGTCATCATATGATTGTGTTTATGAATATTTGTTGGAAAATCTACTATATCATCAGCTTTAGTTGTACCTTAATGAACAGGCTAATTGACTCTGATAATTATTTTACCAATCTTTACTGTTTGCCACTTAGCAGGCTTATCACAGGAGAACAAAATATGACAAATGAGAAACAGCAACCACAATCTATGAAGGAGCAATTTTAAAAGAATTGCGTACAAAGTAATCTCTTATATATTTGTTATATATATATATATATATATATATATATATATATATATATACAACATCTGTGGCTTTCTGAGACTGCAGACATGTTTTGGACCAACTACTTTCATTGATAGTAAAGTAGCGCCACCTAGAGGCAAGATCTGGTTTTTAGAAACCTGAACACTTGAAAATGTTTAACAGATAGTCTATACAGGAGTGATCTGTATGGGCTCATTTAAAACACTTACAACTTCAAACAAATACAGGGGACCTAAAGGGAAATGACAGTTTATTTCCAAGGAGTATTAGCAAAAGTGTGCTAAATAAGAAAGGATGTGTCATTGCAATGGCAGGAAGCACAGAAGTGTTCACTGGTCCGGTGGTGGCGAGGGCTGAGGCAGGCACTGGTGCAGCAATGAGTAAACTGGTTGCAAATGGGAGAGGTGGTGGGTTGATGGGCAGGTGTGGTGCCGGGACCAGCTGCAGTGGTGGGAGCTCAGGTTGGTTGGTGTGAAGGTGCAGTGGTGGGGTGGTTTGAGGCATGGTGGTGAGAAGGGGAATGCGACTAAAATGGTAACAGGAGGGTTGGGGGAAAGCGTGTAAAGTAGGGGGCTGTGATGAGTGGTGCCTCCATGAGGAGCTTTAGCTGGAATTTTAGATTGCAATCCTCCCTGCCAACTTCAGAGGTTGTGTGGGGAACCTGCCAGGCTGGAAATGACAGTGTCTGTGTAAGCCAGTGGTCATCAACCCTATCCTCAGGACCCACTAACAGGCCAGATTTTAAGTATTACCTTGGGGAGATGCAGATTAGAATACTGCAATCACTAAGCAGCAAATTATATCACCTGTGATGTAGTTCAGTTATCTTGCAAACCTGGCCTGTTAGTGGGTCCTGAGTTGATGCAGGAGTAAATAGCGCTGGTCTACATTTAAATGTCAGTGCTACCACTCATGTGTAGCAGTGGCACAATGTCTTTTTAATATGGAGCACTAACATGCAAAGCACGTGCATTGTGGTGCAGTGCAGTGTGAGCCTATTGGCACCTATGGCACTTTTTCATTGAAGTACAAATATAAATCAATGGCACTGGTGCACTACTCAGTGATGCATAGGTTTGAAGGGGGCCTATCAACTAACTATATTTTCTAACAACTCAATCCTAATGACCCTGGCATGGTGGTTGTGGGTAGGGTTGCCACCTCATCCCTTTAAACCCAAACACATATTAATTACACAGGTTCTGTGGCTGATTAACTACTTCCCGCCCAGCCTATAGCAAAATGACGGCCCGGAAGTGGTTTAGTTATCCTGACTGGGCGTCATATGATATCCAGCAGGATAAGCCACGATCGCGCGCCCGTGGGGGCGCCCAGTGCGGCGATCGTCGGTGTGGTGTGTCAGTCTGACACACCGCATCACTGATCTCGGTAAAGAGCCTCTGACAGAGGCTCTTTACCACGCAATCAGCCAATCACAGCTGATCACAATGTAAACAGGAAGAGCCGTTTATCAGCTTTTCCTCACTTGCGTCTGACAGACGCGAGTAGAGGAGAGCCGATCGGCGGCTCTCCTGACAGGGGCGGGGTCTGTGCTGATTGTTTATCAGTGCAGCCCCCCCCGCGGATGCCCACCCAGGACCACCAGGGATGCCGCCAGGATCACCAGGTTTACCCACAAAGGAACCTCAACAGGTATTCCACCCTAGACCATCAGGGATATGACAATCAGTGCCCAGGCAGCTGCCAATCAGTACAAGAGAGAGAAGGACGGCGCCCTCTAAATGCAGCGTGTTTGACAAAAGATTTATTACAAATGGATAAAAAACATTCACATTTGAGTAGATAAAATCCAGCATATAGAACAGTAAAATGGGTTCATCCGCATGTTCCCGGGAGATGTGGGTTTCACGGGCCGGTGGAGGGGATCCTGTGTCCTGGATCCTGTGTCCTGGGTCTTAGTAGCTCTCCAGTGGTACTGTGGGTACTCAGGGCCTCCAGGCGGCTTGGACGCAGGCGGTGGATGCTCCGTGTTGACAACCCCCCTGCTTTTTCAGTTATATGTACCTAGCTACATCCAGAGTGCGCCGTATTAACCCTTTGATTGTTTAGCTGCCAATCAGTGCCCATTAATAATGCCTGCCAGTACATCAGTGATGTCTATCAGTGCCAGCCATCAGTGCCGCCTATCAGTGCCCATCAGTGCCACCTATCAGTGCCCATCAGTGCTGCCCATAAGTACCCATCAGTGCAGCCTTTCAGTGACACCTATCAGTTCCCACCAGTGCCACCTATGAGTGGCCCTCAGTGCTGCCTATCAATGCCCATCGGTGCTGCATATCAGTGCCACCCATTAGTGCCCATCGTCAGTGCCACCTCATCAGTGCCATCTCATTGGTGCCACCTCATCGGTGCCGCCTTATCAGTGCCCGTCAGTGCAGCTTATCAGTGCCCATCAGTGAAGAAGAAAACTTAGACTTTTTTACAAAATTTTATAACCGAAACAAAGATTTTTTTCTTTTCAAAATGTTTGGCCTTTTTTATTTGTTTAGCAAAAAATAAAACTACAGAGGTGATCAAATACCACCAAAAGAAAGCTCTATTTGTGGGAAAAAAATGATAAAAATGTTGTTTGGGTACAGTGTAGCATTACCGCGCAATTGTCATTTAAACAATGACAGCGCCTGAAAATTGGCTTGGGCAGGAAGGGAGGTAAGTGCCTGGTATTGAAGTGGTTAAGGTGGTAATTAAACTCACTTAGTGCCTTGCCTGCATTCAATTAGCCTCAGAACCTGTGTAAGTAATATGTGTTTGGTTTTAAAGGGATGAGGTGGCAACTCTAGTTGTGGGGGGGGAGGGGTGCAGAGGGTGACGTATCAGAATCTGGAAGCCCCAGATCACCACCCCCCCCCCCCCCCCAAGGGAATGAGTATGGCATACATAGTACCCCTACTCGTGCACCAAAAAAAAGGGTTAGAGTAAATAAAAACCTGGAGGCAGTTTTTGATATGTCCATTACTTAAAAAAGGAAGAAAAGAGTCCCCGAAGTAAATCCAGCATCAATGATGATGAACGTTGCCTGTCAACCGACCTAAAAAAAAAAACAGTCCGCACCCAACACTTGGCTCCCGCCGACTGACAGCTCTGCTTCCCTCTCACCGCTAAATAAACTAAGAGGTGTGGGTCACCCAATGATGTCACTGGGTGACCTGCCCCCTTGTGACGTCATCGACCCAGCATGCCGCGGTCAATGATGTCATAAAAAAATTCTATTCACATATACATTGCCATCATGTCATTTTAATACAATTCTAAGGCTCCTTGTGGTCCTAACCATTTGGAATAATTCTCTTCAGCATTCTGGGACACAGCAATCCTCAGAACTTCGTGGGGCTTTCTAAATTGAGAGATTTAAAAAGACGGCCAATTTGTTGATTTCCTTTTGCTGATTTTCTGGTAATGCCAGCATGAATTTAGTTAGATTCTTATTTCCTCCATCTGCTCTATAGCACTATGATCTTGCTTCATAAAATACATATTTTCCTGAAATGTTTCTAGTAGAATACATCGAAGTGACAAGTTTATTATAGATTTTCCTTTTTTTTTTTTGTTAGACAAGTATCGCATTGACGCAAGCTGTACTGTCATAATTCCTTTGAATGTTCTAGGATCAAATGTTCAAGAATCAAATAGGCAATGACTTACATCAATAAACAAAAGTCCTTATAATGACAAATGTTTTCTATGCTGTGTACCTGTAGACATTCAAGGTCCCTGTAGTAGTCAAGTGATGTTCTGTAGAGACGAGGGATTCGTCAGCCCATCTCCCCCAGCACCACGCTCCAGCTAACTACATAAATAACAAAATCACTAAGAATGCGGGCATTAATCAAACGCCAGAGTGAAATTCTGACTACTCACAGGAATCTGCATAATTAAACATTGACGTATGCCGGGTGGTCCTCATTACCCCAATCACTGCATGACAACCTGAGACATGGCACTTCCAGGCACCTGAGAGCACTTAGGACTCTCTCTATCACAGCGTCTTGCAATGATGGTAGAGCTGGTCATGATGATTCTGATTTTTACAGGTGCGAGTAAACACGAATGTTGTGTCCTTACATCAAGGTATAACCTGAACACATCACCTGTTTGTATTGTCTCAGAATAAAAAATACAATGTATACAAAATCAGAGAAATAACTTAAGTCCTCGTGCACACAGGGCATTAAAAAAAAATGAGCTGCAAAGCAATTACCGACGCCAGGAAAAAGCATCTGTAAAAACGTACTTTTAGAAACGTTTTGCATTGGCGTTAATGAGCGTTTAGCAACGCTATCGTTTAGCAGCGTTTCTCTCCCCTCTTCTATTTCCCATTTCCAAATCCAATTACTACAGCTTAAAAAACGCTTGACACTGCCTAATGCTGTATACAGCGTTAACACGCGTTTAACTACCTCTGGCGTTTTTAACCACTTGCCGACCGCTGCACGCCGATATACGTCGGCACAATGGCAGCGGTGGGCAAATGGGCGTACCTGTATGTCCCCTTTAATTGGCGGGGCTAGCGGGCGCCCGCAATGTGTCCACCATAATGAAGCAGTCACGATAAAAATCGCAGATCGCCACATTTACTAATAAAAAAATTAATAATATAAATACCATACAGAATAGGACCACATTGGAAATGCGATGGTGCTGCCTGTGAGCATAACTATGGTTTCCGTGCTGTTAAAAATGCTGTTCCATGTATCCTACTTTTAAGCAATAGATGGATATAAAGTATGTTTAAGATATTTTGATGTACCTCAAGCTGATAATTCCATGAATGTGGGCAAGAGCTTGATTCCTGTATAATCTTTGTTATATGATGACTTCTACAATAAAGACCAACCTTGTTGTTAAAAAAAAAAAAAAAAAAACAAATAATATAAATACCATAAAACTATCCCCTATTTTGTAGACGCTTTAACTTTTGCGCAAACCAATCAATATACGCTTATGACGATTTTTTTTTTTTTTTACCAAAAATATGTAGAAGAATACATATCGGCCTAAACTGAGGAAAAAATTTGTTTTTTTTATATATTTTTGGGGGATTTTTATTATAGCAAAAAGTAAAAAATATTGCTTTTTTTTCAAAATTGTCGCTCTTTTTTTGTTTATAGCGCAGAGGTGATCAAATACCACCAATAGAAAGCTGTATTTGTGGGAAAAAAAGGACGTCAATTTTGTTTGGGTGTAATTTTGCACGGCCGAGCAATTGTCAGATAAAGCGACGCAGTACTGAATCGCAATAAGTGCTCTGGTCAGGAAGGGAGTAAAATCTGTTAACCGCTTGCCAACCGCCTCACGACGATATACGTTGGCAGAAGGGCAGGTACAGGCAGAATCACGTACCTGTACGTTGCCCTTTAAGAGGCGGCCAGCGGGTGCGCGCGTGCCCGCGGCAAGCTCCATGAGTCGGGTCGCGGGTCCCGCGGACTCGATCGCCGCAGGGATACCGGCGATCGCCTCACGGGGAGGAATAACGGGGAGATGCCGATGTAAACAACTGTTCTACTCAGTGTCACCATGCAACTCTATTTGCTCCCAGAGTTTCCTGTTTGTTTTTACGTGACTATTTGTTACCAATTGTCTAATGTGTCTTTGTCACTAATATTTGTGTGTTTCAAGGCACACCAGTCGGCTCGAATTGTACCCCCCTCTGTTCAGTGATCTCGGTGCCTCAGTGTTGAAAGGGATTTTTCTTTGCCTGTTGGCCAGTTGTGTCTGGTAACAGCAGTTCCTCGAGCTGGATACACATTATGCAATTCTGGAGAAGAGTTGTGCAGGAAGATTGTATGGGGTGTTACCAGCATAGGGGTCCTTCCTGTCCTAGACTCCTTGTGTACCTTAACTAGTTGTCTGTGTCCTGCATGCCAGTGACTGAGAAGTGAGTGACTCTTTCTCAGTGGGACAATTTCCACTTTGCAAAAACAGGCAGGTGGAGGTAGTATTTGAGTTGATTATGAGTCGTATGGATTGGTGGATGACTCAGTTCCGGGGGTTTCAAAATCTAACTTGTACTATTCTCATCCCTAATGGCAGGGACAGAACATTGTGCATATATCACGGTCAATTTGGTACTATCCTATCAGACTCTACTGTGTTACACTCTGGAGTCCTTCTTGTTCTGATGATCTGAGTCTGGACAGCCTTAGATGACTGGTACTGATGGGTGCTGGAGAAAGGAAGGGGTAGTGTCCCAACTGGTCCTAAACAAAGTTAAAAATACTTGAGACCTGAGACCAGGGTACTGGTGCTGGTATCACATGTCTAATGATGCACTGCTTTCAACATCAGCTTAAATTGTACTCAGCAGGGTACACCACCTTGGGGAGTCTATTGTACGTCTCCTCTTACCCTTGGCATGGATATAGATGGAACACGATTACCCCTAAAGAAAGGTTTCATAGCAAACCTGACACCCCCTTAAACCTACTGAAACTTCCATTGGGATTCTGGGAGGAGTTGAAAGTTGGGTAGTTGGGTAGTTTGGGCAACAGGATTTAGGTTGTGCAGGGCGTGAATAGAAGGGCCATGCTCAAGGGGTTTACGATCTAAGGGGAGGAGGGTGGTACAAAAATAATAGCTGCTGGGAACTATCTGATATGGAGCTGGCTGAGGTAACATTTTAGGTGGAGGTAGGGTAGGCTTCCCTGAATAAAAGAGTTTTCAGGGATCACCTAGTGGTGGACAGGGTAGGAGCTGGTTGGACATATTGGGGTGGGGAGATCCAGAGGTTCTGGAGCAGTCCTGATGTTGAGCATGGGAGGAGGTAACAAGGGAGCTGGAAATCAGGATGTCTTAGGAGGAGCGGAGTGGACGATTTGGGTGATATCTCAAGATCGAAAGAGGTTAATCCAAATATCTAAAACTAAGGTTTCTTAATGGGAAAAGTTTATTCAGGTACAGTCTTAGGGCCACAGCTTTAGTAAACTCCACCCTGTTGCTGTCCTGATGTGGGTATCTATTAAGAGACTGATGTAGAGTATTGTGCGCATTTAAAAGAGGACCCTAGAACTATATTTTTATTTTTGTTGTTTTGGGAAAAAGCCTCTAAAAAATTTGAGCAATAAAGTGCAGTCGGGTTTGACTAAATTCTAAAAGTTTTTGCCAAACATTGTTTTATTCTCTCCTATTTATTATTTTTTTGTATCCGACTTGTACATTTTTTGTGACAGTGATCCTGTTCACCTGTTGATCACTAATATGGGAGAGGAGTTATCTATTTTTATTTTTTTTTGTTCCTCTTTTGTATTATTTTTTTTGCTAAGTTGCTGCTGCAACAGCTGCAATGTATTATTTTTCAAGGCACTTTATAATAATTTTTCAGGACAGTTATATATTGTTTGTTTGTTTTTATGAATGCAGATTCAATGCTCTTTGACATAAAGTGAAATGTGTAGGATAAACGGTCTGGGTTGAAGCAGCATTAAACCTGTATGTTTTTTAATTTTTTTTGCTTATTTTATTTTTTTTCACTTCCTTGTCTTTCCTACTTTCTTTGTTTCATATTCTTATCTTTAATTACTTTAAGTGATGGTACCAGTCGATTAGCTAATAATGTTCTTCTATATCTTTAAAGGTAAATGTATTCATCTTCTGGAACTTTTGTTTGAATATCAGAGATGAGCTGTGAATTGTAATGCCTCGTACACACGTTCGGATTGTTGGCCAACAAAACCATGGAATTTTGTCTGAAGGGCATTGGCTCAAACTTGTCTTGCATACACATGGTCACATAAATGTTGGCCAACAATTACGAACGTAGTGACATACTATACGTACTACGTGGTTTTTCAGCTCTTTAGCACCACCCTTTGGGCTCCTTCTGCTAATTTTGTGTTAGTAGAAGTTTGGTGAGTGTTGATTTGCTCTTTTCTTTTGTGTTTTTCATTTAGTGCTTTTCAGTTCGCGCTTTCCATTTCGTGCTTTTCAGTTTGTTTCTGAATGGGCGTTCGTCAACCAGACATGTTGCAGAATCAGAGGAGATAGCGTGTTATTTATTATTGGTCTTATGCCCCGTACACACGGTCGGATTTTCCGATGGAAAATGTCCGATCGGAGCGTGTTGTCGGAAATTCCGACCGTATGTGGGCTCCATCGGACATTTTCCATCGGATTTTCCGACACACAAAGTTGGACAGCAGGAGATAAAATTTTCCGACAACAAAATCCGTTGTCGGAAATTCCGATCGTGTGTACACAAATCCGACGGACAAAGTGCCACGCATGCTCAGAATAAATAAAGAGATGAAAGCTATTGGCCACTGCCCCGTTTATAGTCCCGACGTACATGTTTTACGTCACCGCGTTTAAAACGATCGGATTTTCCGACAACTTTGTGTGACCGTGTGTATGCAAGACAAGTTTGAGCCAACATCCGTCGGAAAAAATCCTAGGATTTTGTTGTCGGAATGTCCGAACAAAGTCCGACCGTGTGTACGCCCTATTAGAGTTATTGCTTTGACATTATTTTTTTTGTTGAATAATGATTTGACTTGGTATATTTTCTATATTTTTGGATGTATAGAATGCACTTTTTGGTTAAGTTCTATTATTAATATACGCGATTTATATAGCGCCAACAGTTTACGCAGCACTTTACAATGTATAGGGGGGACAACACAATTACAGTACAGTTCAATACAAAAGGTACAGGAAGGCCCTGCTCGTAGAACTTACATTCTAAAGGGATGGGGTGGTGGTACAAAAGGTAATAGCTGCAGAGAATGATTTGATGGGGGTGGCTCGGGGACAGTTGTTATGTGGGTGTGGGAAAGGCTTTCCTGAATAAATGAGTTTTCAGGGATCTCCTAAAGGTGGACAGGGTAGGGGCTGATCGGTCATACTGGGGCAGGGAGTTCCAGAGGATGGGAGAGGCTCTGGAGAAGTCCTGAAGGCGAGCATGGGAGGAGGTAACAAGGGAGCTAGAGAGCAGGAGGTCCTGGGAGGAGCAGAGGGGCGATATCTGCAGATATATAAGATATATAAGATAAGTTCTATTGGCAGATAGCATGTCTATTTTGTTCTTTTTAATGCACAATAAACAAACTGTGTAGAATAATCATTGACTATGTGTTTTACTTCAAATGACAGTTTGGGAGTAGACAGTTACATTTTAAAAAAATACAATGTAAAATTGACAAGGGACACCAACATAGTTGTATCTTTGAACTTAAAAACTAGGGGATAATGGTGTTGTGGTAACTTGCACAAAAAACAAAACAAAAAACATAATAATACTATTCTTGATATCACTAGAAAAAAAAGCCTTTGAAAATTAGTTTGCAATAACTCCATCAGTATCACCAGCAAAGCAGCTTCATTATTATCCCATTAAAGAAGAAGAGAATTGTGCGCTGCATTTGGAGATTTCATAATTTTCCATGTCACAAATGTTAAGTCTCCATTACAAATGCCAGTTTACAAGACCAACCGATTCTGCTTCCGAGCATGCATGTTTGTACTTTGGACTTTTGTCCGACGGACTTGTGTACACACGATCGGAAAATCCGACAACACACATTTGTTGGCGGAAAATTAAAAAATATGCTAGCCAACATTTGTTAGCGGAAAGTCCAAAAACAATTGTCCGATGGAGCATACACACGGTCGGATTTTCTGCCAACAGCCTGACATCCGACATATATCCCATCGGAAAGTCCAATTGTGTTTACGGGGCTTAAGGCTATACCGTTTCTGCCTGACTCTGTTTTTAAGAGTCCAGTCGGTCCTATATAATGGTTCCCTGAAACATACAAGTACCATATTTCACAAAGTATCCCTGGACATCCAGGTCTTATATCTCATTGTAATTCTACATCTCCCAGTCTGTTTACTGCTTTAACCTGAGCTCCTTGAGCAGGTGTGGTGTACCAAGGGACCTGGCAATAGCATGCAGTGTTGACTAACCCTACCTTCAAGGGCTCTAGTGGACACTGGCTGTGGCTCAGACTCCATACCCTATGGGGATCCCATTTTACTCATCCACATTACATCCACACCGCTGCTCCTGTCTGGCATTCCTCCAATAACTGTACACTGACATTCTCCTTTCTTTTTTTGTATTCATGCACGACTGTCTTGAGGCCTGCCCTACCACCACTTGAAGAAGCAACAAAAACCAGCACGCCATATCTTGAGACAAAGGGACAAAGACTAGACTGTCCTTAACTTTCCTTCACCATGCTGAACAGTGCAGTCTCGCGGTCCGATCCAATCTTTGCAAACATCACATAGCATTCCCAAGTTATGGGACTAAAAGATGCCAGGATCCCACCCTAGATGTTGGAGTTCCACTCTTCCAAGGCAGAGGGGCGATGAAACATTGCAGTACAGGCATTCATGATTGGGATGTGAAGTCTCAAAGGCACCAGGATTTCTTTACTGTCTCAAGTCTACCTTGATGGGTTTGCTCAAGACAAGAAGAGCAGATGCTTTAAGAGTTTTATCAGCTACGTCAGGGATCCTCAAACTATGGCCCTCCAGCTGTTGCGGAACTACACATCCCATGAGGCATTGTAAAACTCTATCATTCACAGACATGACTAGGCATGATGGGAATTGTAGTTTCTGAACATCTGGAGGGCCATAGTTTGAAGACCCCTGAGCTATGTTATATTTGGTAATATCTGCTTATTCTAACCTTTCTTTTCTATATAAATAAATTAGATTGTTATCCTTTTTGCTAATTATCATTCATTACTGATTTTATTGGTTATAGCTGCAACCACATTGGTCAATTCCTATATACAGTAGACAAGGTTGTACCCAATTATTTGATGTATCATTAAGCGTCAAGTGAGGTAGGAAAAAAAATCGCAATGTCAACTGATCCTCCTCTTGGCCAATCGGGAAGCAGGTATGAAACTTGTTTCCCAATTGGCCAAAACGTCAGTCGATCCTATTGGACGCCTAGCGCCGGGAGGAGCAGAGAGTAGAAGCACCGAGGAAGCTGCTCCAGGAGAGGACACCAGAACAGCTTTTCCTGAGCCTGCCATGCTTAAGGACAGGGGCGACGCTGCTGGAAGATGGCCGCATCAGCTCCGGACTCCATAAAGACCCGACCGCTGCTCTCACTGCCTGCATCCAGGGTAAGGACTGACCGGCAGACAGTGGGTGGGGGGGTGTTAGTGCCACGCCGTGAGGGGGGGTAGAGGCAGTTGTGCTAGTGCTGCTCCACCGGCGGCCCGGGGGGGGTGTTTTTCCGCCCCTTCCCAAAAAAAAACCCAACCAGTTGCCACTGGTGATGTTATTATGAAAAAAATGCAGAAACCTATATCTACCAATCATATTTCAGTGTACTGTATTCAGAATTGGATTTGTCATACTGTACTTTATATATCATCATTGCACACTAGTGGTGGAGGGGAGGTAAAATCCTATGGTTGAGCTGCCTTTTTACCCCCCCTCCAACCACTCCCCTGTTTAGCTGCAGAGGCCAGGGGTGTAGCCACAATGCTTTGCAGGAATTATAGCTGTTGCTTTTGGCAGGTGTAGTGCCTGCTGAGCATGACCCCTTTAAATGAATGGGTCCGCTCTTTATGCGCCCCTCAGCTGTGTGCAATGATAGTGTGGGTTCAAAGGGTTAAAGCAGGCGAAAAAGTGGCGTACTCTCTGAAGAGCGATCCGAATGTATAAAAGTGTTGAGAATAAAAGAGGGTTGGGGGGGGCTGGTACTGAAAGCTTTGTTTGATTTTGTGGAATGTAAATTAAAAGCAGTGCACTGACTCATTGTTTCATATACAGTGAGGCCCTTAGGGGGCGCTTCACCATATTTTCTGTCCAGAGGTGACAACACCTCCCCCCTCTGCCCATCTCCATTACATAAAGGGCACTTGTTTTGTAGTTCACAGAAGATAACTTGAAAGGCAGATAACATTGTTTGAGATATTGGGTTAGTGCACCGGAAGTTTCAAGGACACTGGATTTCTAGCAAGATCAACAGAAATGTGTCTGTACGTGCGCCTAGCCCGAAAAGTAAAACCAGTGCAGCCACCACTCTTAAAGTGGTTCTAAAGGCTGAAGGTTTTTTACCGTCTGTGTGTAGTGCCCCCCCCCCGCCCCCCAATCCTTACCTGAGCTCCTTCCAATCCAGCGATGTTCACAATAGTAGACGTGTGCAATTAGTTTAGATCCAAATTCGATTTTTAACGAATTTTGACAAATTTGTTCATTCGGAAACATCCGAATTAACGAAAACACGCTTAACAAATTTTTCAGAATATTCGTAAATTCGAATATTCGTAAATTTGTAAATTCGAAATTCGAAAATCCAAAAACCTGAAAATTCGAAAATCTGAAATAATTACTAACTATTAAATTATACAGCTGTGCTCATAAGTTTACATACCCTGGCAGAATTTATGATTTCTTGGCCATTTTTCAGAGAATATGAATGATAACACAAAAACATTTCTTTCACTCATGGTTAGTGTTTGGCTGAAGCCATTTATTATCAATCAACTGTGTTTACTCTTTTTAAAACATAATGACAACAGAAACTACCCAAATGACCCTGATCAAAGGTGTACATGCCCCAGGGATTTTGGCCTGATAACATGCACACAAGTTGACACAAAGGAGTTTGAATGTCTATTAAAGGTAACCATCCTCACCTGTGATCTGTTTGTTTGTAATTAGTGTGTGTGTATAAAAGGTCAATGAGTTTCTGGACTCCTGACAGACCCTTGTATCTTTCATCCAGTGCTGCACTGACATTTCTGGATTCTGAGTCATGGGGAAAGCAAAAGAATTGTTAAAGGATCTGTGGTAAAAGGTAGTTGAACTGAATAAAACCGGAAAGGGATATAAAAAGATATCCAAGGAATTGAGAATGCCAATCAGCAGTGTTCAAACTCTTATCAAGAAGTGGAAAAATCAGGGGTTTTGTTGAAACCAAACAACGGTCAGGTAGACCAACTAAAATTTCAGCCACAACTGCTAGGAAAATTGTTCGGGATGAAAGAAAAGCCCACAAATAACTTCAGGTGAAATACGTGACTCTCTGAAAACATGTGGTGTGGCTGTTTTAAGATGCACAATAAGGAGGGACGTGAAGAAAGATGAGCAGCATGGTCACCAGAAGAAAGCCATTACTACGCAAATGCCACAAAGTATCCCGCTTACAATTCGCCAAACAGCAGAGAGACAAGCCTCAAACCTTCTGCCACAAAGTCATTTGGAGTGATGAGACCAAAATGTAGCTTTTTGGTCACAACCATAAACGCTACATTTGGAGAGGAGTCAACAAGGCCTATGATGAAAGGTACACCATTCCTACTGTGAAACACGGAGGTGGATTGCTGATGTTTTAGGGATGCGTGAACTACAAAGACACAGGAAATGTGGTCAAAATTGATGGCAAGATGAATGCAGTATGTTATCAAAAAATACTGGAGGAACATTTGCATTCATCAGCCAAGAAGTTGTGCATGGGACGTACTTGGACATTTCAACATGACAATGATCCAAAACACAAGGTCAAGTCGACCTGTCATTGGCTACAGCAGAATAAAGTGAAGGTTCTGGAGTGGCCATCTCAGTCTTCTGACCTCAATATCATTGAGCCACTCTGGGGAGATCTCAAACATGCAGTTCATGCAAGACAGCCCAAGAATTTACAGGAACTGGAGGCTTTTTGCCAAGAGGAATGGGCAGCTTTACCATCTGAGAAGATAAAGAGCTTTAGCCACAAATACCACAATAGACTTCAAGCTGAGGTATGTAAACTTTTGATCAGGGTCATTTGGGTAGTTTCTGTTGCCATTAGTTTGGAACTTATTACACTATTGGAGGCTTCTTTTTCCTCTTTTCCTCCTTTCATTTCCACCACCACTTGAGCTTAAAAGGTCAGGCATGGTGTCAGGCATCACTGGATGTAGGGACCGGGTGGAAGGCACTATTAAGATGGAGACGCCCCAGTGGAAAGTTGTGGAATTGAATCGTAGGAAGGCCGAAGTTTATCTGCATTATTCAATGCTGTTTATACACAGATTTAAAGTGAGAGTTCTGTGAGCTCATTTTCCAGTTGATGCAATGAATATACACTGAAGAAGCTTATGAATATTTATCTATATATGGACTTGTATCATTTTAGCAATTTATCGTAATTGTTTACTAGTTTTCGGGACTTTCTATTTATTTATTTCAGTAACAGCATTTGCTGTAGGCTGAGACCTGACACATTGCTACGAATGACATGCTACGAATAAAAATGCTATGAATGGCATGCTACGAATGAAAATGCTACGAATGACATGCTACAAATGAAATGCCACAATTGAAATGCCATGACAGAAATGCTACGATCGAAAAGCTGCGACAGGAATGCTACCCCCGAAAGCTACGACAGAAATGCTGCGAACGATGACTGATGCTGACAGATTGAAAAATCCAGCAAGAGCACTGAGCAGATCCTGCGAACAGACCGAAAGTTCGCGCAAACTTTAGAACCCCATTAAGTGAAAAAAAAAAAGTGAAATATTCCTTTTAATAGCGTACCTGGGGGGTGTCTATAGTATGCCTGTAAAGTGGCACGTGTTTCCCGTGCTTGGAACAGTCCCTGCACAAAATGACATTTTTAAAGGAAACTTAAAACTGCTTGCAGCTTTAATGTAAGGTCGGGTCCCAGCAATATGGATGAAAATCAGTGAGACAAACAGCATGGGTACCCCCCCCCCCCCCCAGTCCATTACCAGGCCTTTTGGGTCTTGTATGGATATTAAGGGGAACCCCGCACCCAAATTAAAAAAATTTTAAAAAGGAAAGGCGTGGGCCCCCAGGCCCTATATACTCTGAACAGCAGTATACAGGCGGTGCAAACAAGACAGGGACTGTAGGTTTGTTGTTAAGTAGAATCTGTTTGCAATTTTGAACTTGTACATTTTTAAAGTGTAGCTCCAGCCAAAAAATCTATTTTTAAGCTTTTTGGAAAACAGAGGGAAGGGTTATCACCCCTGTAACATTTGTTTTGCTGTCTGTGCTCCTCTTCAGAAGATTTCACCTCACTTTCTGTCCCAATGACAAATGTTTTTTGAAAATTTGGGGGGTTTAGTGAAACAAGGATTGGTGATAAAGCATCAGTGAAGAGGAGACACGTTTTTCCCATATTAACTCTTAAAGGAGAAAATTTCCCTTCCTAGGGGTAGATTTCATCTCACTTCCTGTTGTCTCCTTCCGTTTGCAAGTAGGAGTTGTTTGTAAGTTGGATGTTTGAAAGTAGGGGCCTGCCCTATATACTCTGCAGAAATTGGGGCCTTAGGTGTTGGTGTTGCCACAACACTGTAAGCCCTCACAGTTACTCTTGGTGGGCGCAGGAACGGCCCTGCTGTGAAATATTAGATCAAGAATTGTGATTACATGCCATTGTTGAACAGTGGTAGAAAAATTGAGCCTTTGGTGTTGGTGGTGGTGCTGGTGCCACAACACTGTAAGTCCTCACAGTTACTCTTGGTGGGCGCTGGAACAGGCCCTGCTGTTAAATATTATATCAAGAATTGTAATTACATGCACCTGTTGAACAGGGGCAGAAAAATTGGGCCTTTGGTGGTGGTGCCAGAACACTGTAAGCCCTCACAGTTACTCTTGGTGGGCTCAGGAATGGGCCCTGCTGTGAAATATTAGATCAAGAATTGTAATTACATGTCCCTGTTGAACAGGGGCAGAAAAATTGGGCCTTGGGCACTGGTGCTGGTGCCACAACACTGCAACCCCTCACAGATACTCTAGTTGGAGCGCAGGAATGAGCCCTGCTGACCGAAGCCTCAGCAACACGTTGTCCAGGAGGACCAGGAAATTGTAACCTCCCAGGCTCTGGAAACGTGTTGCACAAACCTTTCTGCAAGGCCTCCCGAAGATGTTTCATCCTCTGCTCCCTCTGCGACGGCAAGATAAGGTCCGCAACCTTACCCATGTATCATGGATCAAGGAGGGTTGCCAGCCAGTAATGATCACTCCCCTTGATACCACGAATCCTTCCTGTAAGCTAACTGACTTACCTGACTACTCTATCTAACTTTAATCAAATGACACTGTCTCTCTGTCTATCTCTCTCCGCTGCCTCAACACACTACACAAGGCCGCCTTGCAGACGGCCTTATATAGTGTGGGGCGTGTACTAAACCCCCTGAGCCATAATTACGGCTCTCTGTACAGAAGGCACTGTGATTGGCCAATCATCAGCCAGCAATGCACTGCGATGTCGCAGTGAATTATGGGCCGTGACGCGCCACTCGAATTTGACGCGAACAGCCCATAACGTTTGCAATTCGGCAAACAGTCGAACAGGCGATGTTCGAGTCGAACATGGGTTCGACTCGAACTCGAAGCTCCTCCCTAGTCCTGACCCCTGACCTGTGTATGATTGGCTCCGATAAGCAGATGACCATGGCAAACACTGGGTGAAGTGGATGGGAATTGTATTTATAACAGTTAAATAAAACCCAGGAAAGAACATGTACCAAATCAATGACCCTCTTTTTGAACATCATCTTTGACAGGCTGGCAGGACATGATTCAATAAAATCCACTAATAGTATTTTCTGACCTATAGACGCTCCAGCAACTTCCAGAAATTGTTCCCAAAGAGAATGTGAAAGAAGTAAGGCATTCAGAAATGACAGGCTTTACTGAAATAAATGTTACTAGAACCACACAGCCCCCAAGGACACAGAATAGAATATAACGGGATGACAGGCGATATGAAGGTGTTATGTCATCTCCACTGCCTGTTTTAACCCCTGAAGGCCCACACTATTGTGCGTGCATTGCACATGGTGTCAGGGCACTAGAGGCGTGGCCCTGTACAGGTGAATGGGCAGCATACAGCGGGCAGCAGTGTCTGCTAATTGTTGCAACCGCCAACACACCCAGCCGCTGCCTATGCCGCATAAGGGGGAGCGATTGGGGACAGTAAAAAACCATGAAGAAAACATCCAGGACAGACGGACGGCCGCATCCCCCCGAGCCAACATTCCCCTGCGATCAGGCTGAGCCCAGGCCGGCACCTGAGTGGGACGGGTGGCATTCGATGCGGGTCCTCTGTTTATGCCACCCACCCGCACCTACCGGAACCGCGACCACCGGGAGAAATTCTGGCCAGCCTTCTAACTCATTATAATAACAAAGAACTGAAACACAGCCAAGAATGTACTATTCATTAGAAAAATTATTTATGTATTTGCTAGTTAGGCACCATCCTCATTTAGAGTAGGCTGCTAGGAAAATGAAGTGTGCTCCATTGTAATCAGAGAAGCAGAGGTTGATTGCATAGGGCTGCTCAGTGTTTCACGGACTTCTGCTCTGTTACTTCCCTCTGTCTCCTATAGATTTCTAGAACATAGTGGGAGGACAGACAGGGTCTGCAGCCTGAATTATGGAACTCCAGCCAATCCCTGGGGAGGTGTACTCAGATGGTGGTGAGAGAGCCCATAAATAGTCTGAGGCCTGAGCAGCAGTCGCAGTATTTCTGGATCCAGATCTGCATGAGGAGACCCCTGTTCAGGGACTCTGTCCCTGGTTCAGAAGTCTGGGGGGAAGCCAACCTGAAGCCGCAGTTATACTGAGGAAACATGGCTCGGCTGCGCGAATCGCTGTCATGGTACGTTGGCACCATAGACGGCCACTAGGGGGCGCGTGCGATCTGTCATCTCCCCTGCACAGTCCCATCCCCCCTTCAGTTAGAACACACACTAGGATACACTTAACCCCTTCACTGCCCCCTAGTGGTTAACCCCTTCACTGCCAGTGACATTTTTACAGTAATCAATGCAATTTTATAGCACTGATTGCTGTAAAAATGCCAATGGTCCCAAAAATGTGTAAAAATTGTCCGACGTGTCCGCCATAATGTCGCAGTCCAATAAAAATCGCAGATCACCGCCATTACTAATAAAAAAAAAATTATAATAAAAAAGCCATAAAACTATCCCCTATTTTGTAGATGCTACAACTTTTGCACAAACCAATCAATATAAGCTTATTGCAATTTTTTTTACCAAAAATATGTAGAAGAATACATATCGGCCTAAAGTGATGAAAAAATTAGTTTTTTTATATATTTTTGGGGGATATTTATTATAGCAAAAAGTAAAAAATATTGCTTTTTTTTTCAAAATTGTTGCTCTTTTTTTATTTATAGTGCAAAAAATAAAAATTGAAGAGGTGATAAAATACAACCAAAAGAAAGCTCTATTTGTGGGGAAAAAAGGACGTCAATTTTGTTTGGGAGCCATGTCGCACGACCGTGCAATTTTCAGTTAAAGTGAGGCAGTGCCGAATCGCAAAAAGTGCTCTGGTCTTTGGCCAGCCAAATGGTCCGGGGCTGAAGTGGTTAATTTATCACATGGAGGTGATTTATCATTGGTACAGGTTCAAATTATAGAGAAAGTCAGGACACCTTTGAGAGGAGATGTTTTTCACCTCCTCTATAAGAGAGAAGTGTTCTGGATAGTCAAACTTCATACCAGGATTCCAGGCGTCTTAGGGTCGGTTCACACTGGGACGACTTGGGATCCGACTTGTACGCCCTCAAGTCGCCCCAAGTCGCCCCAGAAAGAGATTCACATTTAAGTGAATGGGAGCGTCTTAATAGACACTACTGAAGTCGCTCCGACTTCAGAGCGTACTCCCTGTACTACTTTGATCCGACTTTGATCCGACTTCAGCCTATTGACTATCATTGAAGTCGGATCGCCGTCTCGCATGATCCGACTTCGGCATGCGACTTGTGCTCAGATGATCTTGAGGGGGAACTCCGCGCCAAATTTTAAATAAAAATCCGGCATGGGTTCCCCCTCCAAGAGCATACCAGGCCCTTGGGTCTGGTATGGACCTTGAGGGGAAGCCCCTACGCCGAAAAAGCGGCGTGGGGGGTCCCCCAATCCATACCAGACCCTTATCCGAGCACGCAGCCCGGCCGGACAGGAATGGGGGTGGGGGAGGAACCAGCGCCCCCCCCATCCTGAACCGTACCAGGCCGCATGCCCTCAACATGGGGGGTTGGTGCCTTGGGGAAGGGGGGCGCGCTGCGGCCCCCCCCACCCCAAAGCACCTTGTCCCCATGTTGATGAGGACAAGGGCCTCTTCCCGACAACCCTGGCCGTTGGTTGTCGGGGTCTGTGGGCTTATCGGAATCCGGGAGCCCCCTTTAATAAGAGGGCCCCCAGATCCCGGCCCCCCACCCTATGTGAATGAGTATGGGGTACATCGAACCCCTACCCATTCACCTAGGGAAAGTGTCAATTTAAAAAAAAACACTACACAGATTTTTAAAGTAATTTATTAGACAGCTCCGGGGGTCTTCTTCCGACTTCGGGGTCTCTCCGGTTCTTCTCTGCGCTCTCCGGGTCTTCTGCCGGGCTCCTCCGCTATTTTCTGCTCTTTTGCCGCTCTTTTGCTATAGCGGAGGAGCCCGGTCTGCTGCCTTCTTCTCTTCGGGGGTCTCTCCGGTTCTTCTCCGCGCTCTCCGGATCTTCTGCCGGGCTCCTCCGCTATCTTCTGCTCTTTTGCCGCTCTTTTGCTATAGCGAAGGAGCCCGGTCTTCAATCTTCTGCCTTCTGCCCTCTTCTCCTGATGTTGACACGACGCTCTCTGGGGCTGGAATGCACTCTGAGCGCTCCGCTCTGACTTTATATAGGTGGTGACCACGCCCCCTTATGCCGTCACAGTCCCTGGGCATGCGGGGACTGTGACGTTTTAGTGCATAAGGGGGCGTGGTCATTGGGTGATGACCACGCCCCCTTATGCAGTCATAGTCCCAGCATGCCCAGGGACTGTGACGGCATAAGGGGGCGGGGTCACCGCCTATATAAGTCAGAGCGGAGCGCACAGAGAGCATTCTAGCCGGAGAGAGCGTCGTGTCAACATCAGAAGAAGAGGAGAGGGCAGAAGACGGAAGACCGGGCTCCTCCGCTTTAGCAAAAGAGCGGCAGAAGAGAGCGGAGGAGCCCGGAGGAAGATCCGGAGAGCGTGGAGAAGAACCGGAGAGACCCCCGAAGTCGGAAGAAGACCCCCGGAGCTGTCTAATAAAATACTTTAAAAATCTATGTAGTGTTTTTTTTTAAATTGACACTTTTTCCCTAGGTGAATGGGTAGGGGTACGATGTACCCCATACTCATTCACATAGGGTGGGGGGCTGGGATCTGGGGGCCCCCTTATTAAAGGGGGCTCCCGGATTCTGATAAGCCCTCCGCCCGCAGACCCCAACAACCAACGGCCAGGGTTGTCGGGAAGAGGCCCTTGTCCTCATCAACATGGGGACAAGGTGCTTTGGGGGGGGGAGCCGCAACGCGCCCCCTCCACCAAGGCACCAACCCCCCATGTTGAGGGCATGCGGCCTGGTACGATTCAGGAGGGGGGGGGGCGCTCTGGTCCCCACTCCCATTCCTGTCCGGCCGGGCTGCGTGCTCGGATAAGGGTCTGGTATGGATTGGGGGGGACCCCCCACGCCGTTTTTTCGGCGTAGGGGGTTCCCCTCAAGGTCCATACCAGACCCAAGGGCCTGGTATGCCCCTGGAGGGGGAACCCATGCCGGTTTTTTATTTAAAATTTGGCGCAGAGTTCCCCCTAAAGATTCATACCAAACACAGTGGCGGGGATCCAAGTCGGATCCCCGTTCATTGAAAGTCGGACACATGTCGCAGGGCAAAGTCGGATCCACAAGTCGCGTTGAAGTTGCGTTGAAGTTGCGTTGAAGTCGCGTTGCAAAGTCGCGTTGAAGTCGTGTTGCCCCTGTGTGAATCGAGCCTGAAACTTTGAATGTGATGTTACTCATTATGATGAGTGACCTTGTGTTTACTTGTTTTTGGCCGTCATTTGATTTATATGCCTGGAATCTGGATCTCTATACCTCTCTATACCTCCATTGGATGTTCAATTCCCTTGGGTTCTATGCATTTTAGTTTTTTCTACTTATATTGAGATTTATTTTCCAAACATTTTGGGGTGTGTTAGTCCCTCAACCGCATTGTATAGCCTTTACTGTCGGACTGATTATTGTTATTTATATATATATATATACAGTATCTCACAAAAGTGAGTACACCCCTCACATTTTTTGTAAATATTTTATTCTATCTTTTCATGTGACAACACTGAAGAAATTACACTTTGCTACAATGTAAAGTGAGTGTACAGCTTGTAGAAGGGCCCTTTCAGACGTGCGGATCCCTATCCAGCCATCCGCTTGCTCAGCAGGAATCGATCCATTGATCCCTGCTGACCCGGCAGATGAAAAGTCCATCTCTGCACCAGGGGCGGATCCAGAGTCTAGTCTCGGGAGGGGCACTGCCAGAAAATAAGGTGTACCTGTACGCCATTTTGTGCAATAGCCAGCAAAGGCACGCGTGCTGATTGGCCAGAGGGGGAGCCAATCAGCGAGTCCGGCGGAAGTGATATCCGCCGGCCACCTGCAATCGCTCCCCACGGGGATAGAACAGCGGTCTGCTGATCTAAACAAGGTAGACCGCCATTCTGTCAGAGATGAACAAAGTGATCTTGTGTTCCTGCTAACCAGGAACACGGATCACTCTGTTCATGTAGTGAGTCCATCTCCACACAGTTAGCAAGCACCCCCTAGGGACACAGTTAACCCTTTGATCACCCCTGATGTTAACCCTTCCCAACCAGTGTCATTAGTACAGTGACAGTGCATATTTTTAGCATTGAGCACTGTATTAGTGTCATTGGTCCCCAAAAAGTGTCAAAAGTGTCAGATAGGTGTCCAATCTGTCCGCCACAATGTTGTAGTCCCGCTAAAAAAAAAAAAAAATCACTGATTGCCACCACCATTACTAGGAAAAATAAATAAAAATGCCGTAAATCTTTCCCCTATTTTGTAGATGCGATAACTTTTGTGCAAACCAATCAATATACATTTATTGGGATTTTTTACCTAACATATGTAGCAGAATACATATTGGCCTAAATTGAGGAAGGCATTTTTTTTTTTTATAGGAAAAATGTAAAAATATTGTTTTTTTTTTCAAAATTGTCAGTTTGCTTATATCACAAAAAATAAAATATCACCAAAAGAAAGTGCTATTAGTGGAAAAAAAAGGACATCAATTTTACTTGGGTACA
Organism: Aquarana catesbeiana; assembly: GCF_042186555.1. Taxonomy (NCBI): domain Eukaryota; kingdom Metazoa; phylum Chordata; class Amphibia; order Anura; family Ranidae; genus Aquarana; species Aquarana catesbeiana. The sequence goes on along the minus strand of NC_133325.1, from coordinate 758,072,075 downwards.
GTGTGGCAGGACCGCGCAATTGTCAGTCAGTTACAGTAACGCAATGCAGTATCGCAAAAAATGGCCTGTTCATGAGTGGGGGGGTAAAACTTTCTGGAGCTGAAGGGGTTTAGATTGAACAAGACTAAAAGGGCAGCATTTGCTTTCCATAAATAATGGCAGTTTTACATATTCATTAATTCTTTTACTCACTTTTTGGTGCTCTGGTGGGGGGGAGGGGCTCCCATGCAGGAGCAATGGAGAGGAGCAGGATCTGTTAGCAGGTGCAGCCGGCAGCATCAGATGACAGTGACACACAGTCACTGCTTCCTCCTGTGCTCACGCCGTGCTGTGGAGAAGATAGAGGGAGGAGGTGGGTGGAGCCAACACTCAGGGGCGGAGAACAAAGAAGGCTCCGCTATGAATGCTTGGGTTCTCCTCCTCAGCAGCGGCTCCAGCCTCCGACGTGACTGACGTCACTGGTTGCTACACGCCAGGCGGCCCAGGCGTTAGCAACCAGTGCAGGATACACTAGCCAGCAGCTCCACCCACCTCCTCTCTCCATCTTCTCCAGGTCCAGCGCAGCGAAATGATCACAGCACGGAGTCTCTCTCAGCGCCGCTGATCGGCTAATTACACTGATGTGAAAGAGAGAGACTCAGTCGGGACTGCAGTGATATTTTCGGGGGGTGCAATTGCCCCGTTGCCCCCCCCCTGGATCCGCTCTCCTCTATGGGGGGGGGGATCGGATGATTACAGACCGCCTGTCCGTTTTCATCCGATCCGCCAGACGGATGGAAAATAGGGTTTCCATCCGTCTGGATTTTGCAGAGCAGATTGGATTGGGGCAGATTGGATGTCAGCGGACATGTCACCTCTGACATCCATCGCTCCATAGAGATGTATGGAGCAACCGTTCAGATCTGCTAACAGTGTAAATTTGCTGTCCCCTCAAAATAACTCAACACACAGCCATTAATGTTTAAACTGCTGGCAGCTAAAGTGAGTCCACCCCTAAATGAAAATGTCCAAATTGGGCCCAATTAGCCATTTTCCCTCCCCTTGTGTCATGTGACTTGTTAGTGTTACAAGGTCTCAGGTGTGAATGGGGAGCAGGTGTGTTAAATTTGGTGTTATCGCTCTCACTCTCTCATACTGGTCACTGGAAAATCAACGTGGCACCTCATGGCAAAGAACTGTCCGAGCAAACCAATCAATATACGCTTATTACAATTTTTTTGTACCAAAAATATGAAGAAGAATATATATTGGCCTAAACTGATGAAGAAATAACTTTTTTTTTTTTAAATTGGGGGATATTTATCTGCTTGCCGACCAGTCGCTGCAGTTTTACTGCAGCAGAATAGCACGGGCAGGCGAATTGACTTTATGGTACGTCGCTCCTTTGGGCGGCCACTAGGGGCACTCGCGCTCTGCTCGCCCCCGGAGCCTCGATGACCGCTGGGCTCCCGCGTTCGTTCTTAACATGGCGAGAACCGGGATCTGTGTGTGTGAACACACAGATCCCGGTTCTCTGAGGGGAGAAGTGACAGATCATCTGTTCATAGAAAGTATGAACAGCGATCTGTCATCTCCCCTAGTCAGTCCCCTCCCCCCTTCAGTTAGAACACACACTAGGGAACACAATTAACCCCTTGATCGCCCACTAGTGTTAACCCCTTCCCTGCCAGTGACATTTATACAGTAATCAATGCATTTTTTATAGCACGGATCGCTGTATAAATGCCAATGGTCCCAAAAATGTGCCAAAATTGTCCGATGTGTCCGCCATAATGTCGCAATCATGATAAAAATTGCAGATTGCTGCCTTTACGAGTAAAAAAAAAATAATAATAAACATGCTATAAATCTATCCCCTATTTTGTAGACGCTATAACTTTTTTTTATAACAATCAATATACGCTTATTGCGATTTTTATTACCAAAAAATAAGAATACATATTGGCCTAAAGTGAGAAAAAATTTGCTTTTTTTAAAAAAAAATGGGGATATTTATTATAGCAAAAAGTACAAAATATTGTGTTTTTTTCAAAATTGTCGGTCTTCTTTTGTTTATAGCGCTAAAAATAAAAACTGCAGAGATGATCAAATACCACCAAAAGAAAGCTCTATTTGTGGGGAAAAAAGGACGTCAATTTTGTTTGGGTGCAACGCCGCACGACCGCGCAATTGTCAGTTAAAGTGACGCAGTGCCGAATCGCAAAAAGTGCTCTGGTCAGGAAGGGGGTACAATCTTCTGGGGCTAAAGCCGGTAAAGTAACGTAGCCCCGTATAGCAAAAAATGGCCTGGTCATGAAGGGTGGTAAACCTTCCGGAGGTCAAGTGGTTAAACAACTGTAGTATCAGGTTGTAATATAGCAAAATTGAAAAAAAGGGGTCTGAATACTTTATGAATGCACTGTATCTCTTAAGAAAGCAAAGTACAGCGTTGCATGACCGCGCAATTGTCCGTTAAAACGACGCAGTGCCAAATTGTAAAAAGTGCTCTGGTCAGGAAGGGGGTAAAATCTTCCAGGGCTGAAGTGGTTAAAAGAAACAAAAAACAAAGCTTTACAATCACTTTAAATATTTAAAGAATCAAAAAATATAAACAACAAAATCAGCAAAAATAAATAAATAAATACAAATGAATAGCTAAGGGAAGAAGGGGGGCGGGGTGGAGGAGGAATCATTAAAGAGGAGTTCCACCCAGGGGGTCCAGTAAAAAAAAAAAAAAAAAAAAATTAAAAGTCAGCAGCTACAAATACTGCAGCTACTGACTTTTAATTGGACATTTACCTGTCCCAGGGTCCAGCGATGCGGGGGATCGAAGCCCCGCTCGTCTCCCCCTCCGTTCAGCGGTGCCGGCATTGCAACTGTGGGCGCCGGGCTGTGGCTTCACAGCCTGGCACCCACTGCGCATGCGCGAGCGGCGCCGCGCGCCGTGATTGGCCGCTCAGTCACCTGGGACCTGTAATGGGTCCCAGATGATTGACAGGAGGGAGGGAGCAGAGCCGAGCCCTTCCTGTGCCGAGGGGGAAGTGATGTCACCAGCCCAGGCACTGGAAGGGGCAGACTACGAGGGACCCCCTAGCAACAGGCATTTAGAGGTGAGTTAAAAAAAATATATATATCCAAATGTTTTTTTGTTTCTTTTTTTAGGATTTTTCATGTATTTTTGTTTTTTTGGGTGGGACCCCACTTTAAGAGCTAATTAGGGTAAACTTTTTTTTTTACTTGTGAGGTTGCTTAAACTGACCTTGCCTTGTATGTAGACCAAAGGTCACTCTTTTGACTCGCAGACAAATGGAATAGAGTAAATTAGATGTACAAATGTTACTTTGTATATCTTTTTTATGCTTCTAAATAGTGTTTATAAGTAGTCTGTTTTTTGACAGCAGCAGTTGTAATAGCTATTGGATAAAACAGAAACCGTTCAAAATTGTAACCTACGATGGCTGATTTTTCGAAAGGCAAGGGAATCGGCCCCAGAGTTTAGTGAAAGTGGTGAAGTTGCACTTTGTCAAGAATAATACCCAGTCACTTGTAAAGAAAAAAAAAACTGCATTTTTTGCTTGCACGTGATTGGAAGTCTGCAGAGCTTCACCTCATTCACTAAAGGTCCGGGGAGAATTCCATTGAAAACTGCAAATATCCCCTGCAAAGTGAACAGTCTATTTGCCTTTAGTAAATCAGCCCCATAGGTTGCAATCTGCAATAGCACAGAATGTCAGAAAACCCATCTATAATCTACAAGGAAGTGTTCCAGTACGTAAAATATATAAGGCAATTAACCTGTGAAACAGCATACAGTGAAAAGCGCCAAAGAGCCAAGTCATGGCTGATATCCACTTTCTACCCCAGGTGCCATTTCACTTCCCTGGGAGATTGCTTACAAGAGCCGTACAATCTGAGTAGACCCAGGCCACATATTACTGTAAAGTTTAATGACTCTTTCCCAGAGCTGTTCAAACTTTCTCAGGATGTATATTCTGCTACTACACAATGCGCTGACATTCTGAGATCATTTTTTTTTTTAAAGAGTGTTTTCTTGGAAAGGTTATATTTCGCAGTTATTTATACATCTGAGTAAATAAAGAATATTATTTTGTTCTCTCCTTCGTAGGGGACAGGTTTTAACGCAAACAGTTCCCCTGTTCACAAGCCACCGAAGTGTAATTTTACCTTTCAGGAACAAAAGCAATATAAACAAGAGGCAAAGATTTACCTATTTCAAGGTGGGTTTCTTCTATCTGAAAGAAATGCTCATTGCCATCTGAGTTCCAGTCTTCCATTTTTCATTTAACCGCTTCAGCCCGGGATGATTTTACCCCCTTCCTGACCAGAGCACTTTTAGGCGATTCGGCACTGCGTCGCTTGCACTGACAATTGCGCGGTCGTGCGACGCTGTACCCAAACAAAATTGACGTCCTTTTTTTCCCACAAATAGAGCTTTTTTTTAGTGGTATTTTTATTTTTTGCGCTATAAACAAAAAAAGAGCGACAATTTTGAAAAAACTCAATATTTTTTACTTTTTGCTATACTAAATATCCCCCAAAAATATATTTAACTGCTTGCCGACCGCCGGCCGTCAATTGACGGCCAGGCGGCGCAGCTCTCGTGGCGGGCGGGTGTCATATGATGTCCTCGCTTTCCTAGGCCACCAGGGGGCCCGCCGTGTTACTAGGCACCCGGTGCGCGTGCCCGGCGGCCGCGATGTCCGATTACCGGTAACACAGCAGGACCGTGGATCTGTGTGTGTAAACACACAGATCCACGGTCCTGTCAGAGGAGAGGAGACCGATGGTGTGTTCCCAGTACAGAGTAACACCGATCGGTCTCCTCCCCTAGTGAGTCCCCGCCCCCTACAGTTAGAATCACTCCCTAGCAACACAGTTAACCCCTCGATCACCACCTAGTGTTAACCCCTTCCCTGCCAGTCACATTTATACAGTAATCAATGCATTTTTATAGCACGGATCGCTGTATAAATGTGAATGGTCCCAAATATGTGTCAAAAGTGTCCAATGTGTCCGCCGCAATATCGCAGTCACGATAAAAATCGCAGATCGCCGCCATTACTAGTAAAAAAAAAAAAAAATGTTATAAATCTATCCCCTATTTTGTAGACGCTATAACTTTTGCGCAAACCAATCAATATTCGCTTATTGCGATTTTTTTAACCAAAAATATGTACAAGAATACATATCGGCCTAAACTGAGAAAAAATTTGTTTTAAAGAAAAAAAAATTGGATATTTATTATCGCAAAAGGTAAAAATTATTGTGTTTTTTTTAAAACTTGTCACTCTTCTTTTGTTTATAGCGCAAAAAATAAAAACCGCAGAGGTGATCAAATACCACTAAAAGAAAGCTCTATTTGTGGGGAAAAAATGATAACAATTTCATTTGGGTACAGTGTTATATGACCGCGCAATTGTCATTCAAAATGCGACAGCGCTGAAAGCTGAAAAATGGCTTGGGCAGGAAGGGGGCGAAAATGCCCGGTATTGAGGTGGTTAAAAAATTTTTTTCCTCAGTTTAGGCTGATATATATTCTTCTACATATTTTTGGTAAAAAAAAATCACAATAAGTGTATATTGATTGGTTTGCGCAAACTACAAAATAGGGGATAGTTTTGTGGCATTTTTATTAATAATTTTTTTTTTTACTAGTAATGGCAGCGATTTGCGATTTTTATCAGGACTGCGACATTATGGCGGACACGTCGGACAATTTTGACACATTTTTGGGACCATTAGCATTTTTACAGCGATCAGTGCTATAAAAATGCATTGATTACTGTAAAAATGTCACTGGCAGTGAAGGTGAAGATTGCCCCTAGTGAAGGTTAACCACTAGGGGCAATCAAGGGGTTAATGTGTTCCCTCGTGTGTTCTAACTGAAGGGGGGAGGGGACTGTGTAGGGGAGATGACAGATCGCTGTTCATACTCTGTATGAACAGGCAATCTATCTGTTTACACGCACAGATCCCGGTTCTCCGTGTGCCCCAATCGATCGCGGGAGCCCGGCGGGCACTCGCGTCGGCTCTGTGGGCGAGCAGGGGGCGCGCGCCCCTAGTGGCCAAATCTAGAAGTGGCGTAACATGATGGCGATTTGCGCAGCTGAGCCATGTTGCCACAGTACAACTGCGGCGGCTGGTCGATAAGCGGTTAAAGCAAACCTTATTCAAATTTTGGTGACTCAAACTGAGTGCATGATGGGCAAAGCAACAGGTTCACTCAAACCTCAGTTGAGCCTTCGGTGGTTTGAATCAGCAAAAAACATTCCATGTGCAATAAAACGGAAAGGGTCATACAGTTCATTTACTTTAATCATAGGCATGCACGGGGGGGTGTCTAATCACTCTGTGCAGTGCCAATTTCCCCTACTGCCCAGGCTTCCCTCTGTGTTGCGCCCCCCCCCCCCCCGGAGTGCTACTGGTTTCTTCCCCCTGGCTGTTAAAGGGAATGTTTCAGGATGAAAGGATGAAAAGCAGGGGAAAGGGCTAGCCCATGGGTGCTCAACCTGTGGCCCTCCAGATGTTGCGGAACTACAAGTCCAATGAGACATTGCAAGCTGCGGACAGTTACAACCATGAATCCCAAAGGCAGAGGCATGATGGGATTTCCCCAACAGCTAGAGGGCCACAGGTTGAGCAACAATGGACTAGTCAATATGTCATTTACTGTTTCTTTCCTTTTCTAAATGAACGCAGTGAACACACTCGCTCTCTGTGTTCATTCATAGCTTAAGCATATTAAACTGTGATTACTATGCTTCAATTTGTGAATGAACAGGAATCGGATCAGCACAGAGCTCCTCCCATTCATTCCCTGTGCAGTGGAGTGCAGCTGAGGCTGCAGAGAAAGGGGCGTGTGTTTGAGCTTTGGGGTGCACACCCTAATACAATGGGCTACACACACCTATGACTTTAGTAAGCAGCAACAGCCTGATTAGAAAAAGCCTATCCCATAGCTCCCAACTGTCCCTGATTTCGAGGGACTGTCCCTGATTTAGCACAAAGTCCCTCTGTCCCTCTTTCCTCCTCATTTGTCCCTCATTTTGGTCTGATCTATATAGTTGTATATAAAATGCACTTTTTATCTTTCAAAAAGTGTTTCCCAGCGCTAAACTTTTCATCCAAATTCTAAATGGCTGCATTTGTAAATGTTAAAAGCCAATATAAAGGAATAATAGTGGTAAAAAAAGCCCTTGTGGATTTAATTACCATTTTTTTTTTGGTTAATTCTCCTTTAAGAGGGTGTGGCAGGGGGCGTGTCCTATGCCTGCATATGTTTACTAGTAGGTTTTCCTCATTCCCATCTCAAAATGTTGGGAGGTATGCTATCCCCTGCCAGCACGCTGCACAAAAGGACCCTTGCTCTTTGTGGGGAAGCAGTGGTCTCTCTGCAGAGGTCTGACATGCCCTCTGTAGAGTCAGACCTATGGATCTGCAACCAGAAAAGCTCCTGCTCCCTGCTGATTGGAGAGCTCTAGCAGGGGGCATTGGAGACCTCTGCAGAGAGACGGCTGCTTCCTTACGGAGAGCAAGGATTGTTTAAAGGGGTATGTTGTCAGAGAACAGGATTTTGTATTCTGAAGAAAACAAAGAGCAAGACAACTTTTGTTTTAATACACCTGGAATTTATTTAGCTGATAACTGAAAGTTAAATTGGGCATCAAATGGATTGCCAGCAGCACATACTTGTCTTTTGCTCCCCCCGGTTCCATTCAGCCGCCTGCAGTGAATAGAACCCTCTGTGTATTCTATAGTATGACTTGCTGGAGTCATAGCTTACAGATTGCTATGAAGTCCCCAATGAAAGCACTGGGTAAATCACATGCTCCTCCATACCTACATGTACTGCATAACATTGAATGGCGGAAGTGACGTCGAACGTCACTTCCGCCCAATGGTCTTAGAGAGGAATTTTTTTTTTTGCAAAAAAATTCACATTTAATTTTTTTTGCAAAAAAAAAAGAAAAAAATTACATTTAATTTTTATTTTTATTGCATTTAAGTGTAAATGTGGGATCTGAGGTTTTTTTGACCCCAGATCTCACGTTTAAGAGGACCTGTCATGCTTTTTTTCTATTACAAGTGATGTTTACATTCCTTGTAAAAGTGACACATTTTTTTTTTAAAGGACAGTGTAAAAATAAAAAAATAAAAAGTAAAATAAATAAGAAAAAAAATCAAAAATCAAAAGTGCCCCGTCTCGCTGAGCTCGCACGCAGAAGCAAACGCAAACGTAAGTCGTGCCCGCATATGAAAACGGTGTTCAAATCACACATGTGAGGTATCACCACGATCGCTAGAGCGAGAGCAATAATTCTAGCACTAGTCCTCCTCTGTAACTCTAAACTGGTAACCTGTAGAAATTTTTAAACGTCACCTACGGAGATTTTTAAGGGTCAAGGTTTGTCGCCATTCCACGAGCGGGCGTAATTTTGATGCGTGACATATTGGGTATCAATTTACTCAGCGTAACATTATATTTCACAATATAAAAAAAAATTGGGCTAACTTTACTGTTGTCTTATTTTTTAAGTCAAACAAGTATATTTTTTTCCAAAAAAATTGAGCTTGTAAGACGGCTGCGCAAATACGGTGTGATATAAAGTATTGCAACGACCGCCATTTTATTCTCTAGGGTGTCTGAAAAAAAATATATAATGTTTGAGGGTTCTAAGTACCAAAAAAAAAACTGATTTTAACTTGTAAACAATAAATGTCAAAAAGAGGCTCAGTTCTTAAGTCGTTAAAAACTGTTATTCCCCTTTAAAACTGTTTGCGGGGCAATTTATAAACAGTGCCGGGACAAGGTCATTCATAGCCTAGGGTGAACATGCCAAACTGTGCCCCTCCCTTAAGTTGTATGAGCATCACATGTCAGCAAAAATGCCCTCCACCCCCCCAAAAAAAATTGAGCACTAATCTGCATGCTTACCCCCCAAGTATAAATTCCCAATCCTCCCAGTACAAATCACCCATCCAAGCAAATATCCCCCCCGATCCCCCCTCCTGGCAGAAATCCCCCCCCCCAAAAAAAAGATGTTCCCCTCCTAGCACAAATACCCCACAATCATCCCTCCTACAAGTCCCCCCCCCCCCAATAAAAATTAAAAATTCTGCACCTATCACAAATCCCCTTCACCCCCCTCTACCATATGACCTCTTCTAACGCAAACCACCCAAATCCCTCCTCCTAGCACAGATCCTCCTCCCCAACCCCCCCAACATAAATCTCCACCAAATCACCACTCCTCGCACCCCCTCTTCAAATTTCCCTACCTAAAAAAATTCTTACCCCCTGCTGTCCCCCAAATTCCCCCTCCCAACACAAATCCCCCCCTGGTTATAAACACAAGAGAAAGGTGTAAAACGAAATTGTAAACATGAAAAAAGCATTGTATATATAAAATGTCATGGCACATAAATTGATAAAGTAACCAAACCATTAGTTAGAAATTGCAAATACTAATCCCATCCTTAGCAACTGACCCTGAACTCAGGTCATGTCCCACGTAACACAAACTTTCTAAATTTAGAAACATAAGATTTAGCCTTGAAGCCAGATGACAAAAATAGCACACTAATGGTTTCTAAAAATAGTTGGGATCATTAGGAAAATGAATATTTTAACTCTCATTAACATGGGAGAGTATTACTTGTGACCCCGTATTTGTAATCGGTTATCTCGTTTAATAGACGACCTTGAAATCCAGATAGAGGGACACAGCACTTTTTCTTTTAGTCTTTACTAATTCAAAATTGTTATGTTAACCTGTGAAATAAAATAACTCCTTATTTCGAATAAAAAGATACATTTTTTATTCTGGATTCCCTCTATGGCATTATAAAAACTCTTCCTTTTAGCTTAACAAACATTTTATTGTGTTCTGGTGCATTTCTGTGTGCTTTTTAATATTTATTGCATTTTGCTTTTTTTGTTTAAATATATCTTTAAAGTGGAGGGCCACCCTAAAAAAAAAAAAAAAAAAAAAATGCCATAAAAATGTTCCTAAAAATTTGAGGGAAAAAAGCCACAAGGCTCGACTGTCTGTTTCCCTTAGTTGGAATGGCAGTGCCGGGACCCGAGAGCCGAGGGACGGGTCGGCCTCGGGCGGCCGACATCGCGGGCACCCTGGACAGGTAAGTGTACTTATTAAAAGTCAGCAGCAGTGTTTGTAGCTGCTGACTTTAAAAAAAAAAATGTTTCCTGGCTGGCCCACCGCTTTAAGTATAGTTATGAATTCACTGGGCCTTAATATGCTATGTAGTGACAAATGAATCAATGCTAAAACCAGGCAAATTATCAAATCTTTTTGCATATATCTGAACAAGCTTAGGCAAAATTGCGAAATCTGCAGAGAATGATATGAATCCTAATGGGGTAATCCTCAGCATATTGGATGGATCAGCTCTAAGTAAATGGAAGGGTTTTATTTTTCTTATTGTTCTACAGCATTCACGTGTTGAGGTTGTGCTCAAGGGTTACAAAATGGCAGAACTGATAGTGAGAGCTAAGCGGACAGTGTGCACTTTCACATGCTTACACAAGTATAATTATTTATCATATAAACCCTTTAAATAACTTTCAGGTCTCAGGGAACCCCTGCTAATAATTATTATATCTACAGATCAGTGGCATAGCGTGGGTTGTCAGCACCCGGGGCAAGGCAAGTCATTTGCGCCCCCTAACCTGTGGACTTTAAGCACCTAAAAATGGGGGCCCAGGGACTGCTCTGCTGCAGCATACGTGCTGTGGCTGTCGAAACGCAAAGGGTTCTTCCACTCACAGCCTGAGCCTCTGATTGGCTGCCTGCAGTCTTTTATTGTTGGCTAGATCTGAGATATCTCTTTGACTACAGTTGTCAAAGAGATATCTTCTCATTGTCAACCAATATTAAAAGGCTGTGGGTAGCCAATCAGATGCTCAGGTTGTATATAAGAAGGAGCACTTATATAAAGTAGAGCAGGCAGCCAATCATAACCCTGACTTAAGGGCTGTGCATAATATTTAGTGCTAGACATGCTACAGGAGACAGTCAGAGGCTGCAGACATGATAACAGGAGATGGTCAGAGACTGCAGACATACTAAAAGAGACAGTGAAAGACTGCAGACATACTATAGGCAGGGCTATTTTTCTCAGATAATGGGTGCAGGAACTTAACCATGCCACCACCGCCTAACAGTGGGAGAGTCTTAATGGGGCATTGGTAAATACCATTTGTGCATTCTGCACAGAGTGCAGAGTTCAGGAGTGTGCTATGCAGAGAGAACAGAGTTCAGGAATGCATATCTCACAGGACAGTTTACAACCCCCCTTCTAGTACAAAGCTCTCTTCCCACTCCCAAGTCTTCTCTTTGCCACCTACATAGTATCAGAGAGAGGGGCTGCTACAGAAAAGCAACTGTAACTTACAGTAGGAGTGCAATGTTAGGTGGAGTGGGGGGGGGGGGCATTAGCGCAAAGAGAGGGGATAGGAGATGACATTGGTGTTAAGTTAATTGGGCATTGGTGCTAAATGGGGGGCAATGTCCTAATTTTTAACTTGGGGGAGAGTTGGAACATTGTTGCTAAGTGGGGGGAGGGGGCATTGGTGCTAAGTGGAGGGAAATGAGGGACATTTGGGATAAGTGGGAGAAGAAGGGGGACATTGGGGATAAGTAGAAGAAGAAGGGGGACATTGGGGATAAGTAGAAGAAGAAGGGGGACATTGGGCATAAGTGGGGGATATATGGGAGGAGAGGATGGGACATTTGTGATAAATGGTGGGACTAGAGGGGTATTGGGAATAAGTGGGGGAGAGGAGGAACATTTTAGATAAGTGGGGGGAGAGGGGGATAAGTGGGAGGAGAGGGGTGACATTTGGGATAAGTGGGTGGAGAGTAGGGATTTTGGGGATAAGTAGGAGGAGAGGGGGGCCCTGTGATTGGGTGAATAGGGTCATGTAAGGCGGCAGGGCTGGCCTGTCCTTGATGCTCCTAGAGTCCCGCCTCCGCCAGCACCACCCATCCCTTTCCACAATGCATCCCCATCCACACCCAGAATCATCCATCCCTCTCCACAATGTATCTCCATCCACGCCCAGAATCATCCATCCCGCTCCAGGATTCTGGGCGTGGATGGGGATACATTGTGGAAAGGGATGGATGGTGCTGGGCATAGATGGGGATGCATTGTGGAAAGGAATGGATGATTTTGGGCGTGGGTGGGGATGCATTTTGGAGACTGGAGGGATGGATGGTTCTGGATGGTTGGATGGATGGTTCTGGCATCCCCATCTATGCCCAGCACCACCCATCCCTCTCCACAATGCATCCCCATCCATGCCCAAATCATCCATCCCTCTCCAGGATTCTGGGTGTGAATGGGGATACATTGTGGAGAGGGATGGATGATGCTGGGAATAGATGGGAATACATTGTGGAGAGGGATGGATGATGCTGGGCGTGGATGGGGACGCATTGTGGAAGAGGGATGTCTGATGCTGAGCATGGATGGGGACTTGGTGCGACAGCCAGTGGGCGGCCCCCAGGGGAATGTTGGTGGTCAGGCCCTGGGGGGTCCAGGCCTAAAATTTGTGTAAGGGGCCCCAAAATTTCTGATGGCTGCCCTGGTCACAAGGACCAAAAAGGTACTAACATATTCAGGAGGGACCCTGAAGAGGTGCTTGGAGCAGTAAAGCTGCCACAAGAGAATGTTTTTCAGCGATGGGGGGAAACCCCCTGTGTGGGAAGACATACCTGTGTGAAGTTTTGATATTCGTTTAAATAAAAGTCGGTAGGAAGACCCTAAAAACTATATCTGGAGTGGAGTAAACTCACTGTTTTGGCGCTACCATTGAGCTAAGAAACCCTGGTGTGTCACAATGTACAGCCCAATTTATTTTTGCGATTTGGATAGAGATGAGCTTCAATTGTGGGTCAGTTTAAAGTAAAAATTTGTCTCCCCTACAGCGTCGATCCCTGTAAATATGTCCAAGATTCCAAGAGCAGGGGGTTGCACAATTAGTTTTGTTGCCAATCTGCCTAATAAATGGCTCTGCTTGGTTTTCTGAATATGCAATAAAGGTGATGATACATAGAGACCTTCTTTTTTTTAGGTGATGCTGTGCTTTGTAAAGCAGTTGATCATCCACCACTGTTACTAAACTAACTCTAACATAACATCTAACATACTTTTACAAAGTAGCACTAAAATCATATTTCGTTTTCCTGTTTTTTCACAGCAAAAAGCTTTACTAGCAGTGCCCAGTCATTAATTTGCTAATGGAGCATTTAATAGCTCTTGTCTCACTGGCCACTTGAATAATGCATTTCAGTAATGTTTAACTTGTTGTGTTATTAGTTCAGGCACAGATGTGAACTGGCCGTCACTTTTAAGAAGAAGGGGAAGTTAGTGGTTGTGAGGAAAATCAACCCTGGTCCTGAAGTTACCATGGCAAGCATGGCAGTGCAGTTACTGGGCTTTTTCACCTGCCTTATCGGTTTTATAGGAACCATCATTTCCACAGTGCTTCCTCACTGGTGGCGGACTGCACACGTTGGCACCAACATCATCACGGCTGTGGCATACATGAAGGGCCTTTGGATGGAATGCGTTTGGCACAGTACGGGAATTTACCAGTGCCAGGTCCACCAGTCTCAGCTGGCCCTTCCTCGAGATCTTCAGATTGCCAGGGGTATGATGGTCACGTCTTGTGTCCTTTCACTACTGGCCTGTGTGGTCTCTGTATTTGGCATGAAGTGCACTCAATGTGCCAAAGGATCGTCTGCCAAGAAGATGATCTCGGTCCTTGGTGGAGTCCTCTTCCTCCTGGCTGGCTTTACATGCCTGATTCCAGTGGCCTGGTGTACCAATGACGTGGTCAATGACTTTTACAACCCAGCTCTTCCCTATGGTATGAAGTTTGAGATTGGACAAGCTCTTTATGTTGGCTTTATCTCAGCAGGTTTGACTATAATTGGAGGAATCATGCTGCTGTTTACGTCTTGTAAAAAGTCTGTTGTGCAAGTGCCATATCTCCATCCATCACATCACCTACAGAGGGCACCTATGAGCAAGCCAGCACCAGTCCACAAAAGTAGCCATGCCACGTCCTGGTCCTCTGCCTCGCGTCATGGCTACCAAATCAATGACTTTGTCTGAGTGGCCAAAACTCCCTTAGCTCCCCTCAAATGAGCACAGACTATTATATTCTTATTAACTCAAGAGTTTATTTAAGACTATATAATGTTTACTGTATTGCTGGGATGACTAAGTGGAGAGTAAGAAAGACTTGTAAATATGTAACTTTGTACGTTTCATGGTTTTTGTTTTATTTATTATACAGTGATGCACATAGGACAGAATGATGTTCATTGATGGGCATATCTTTATCTGTTATTTGTATGTTGGATTTAAAAAATAAATGACAATAGAGAAAACCATATAATAATAATAATCTTACATTTTGTGTATAATGTATAATGAATATTCAACAGATATACATCAAAAGATACACTGTGTATACATACTGTATATAAGATCAAAAATGAAGATCTAGTTTGATTTTTACTAAATTCTTTTATAATGGTTTATATAGTTGTATTCTTATAACTGTATAAGCTTAAAGCATGTGATAATAATATTCCTATATTATTACATGCCTTATACGCTATGTTACCAAAAGTATTGGGACACCTGCCTTTACACACACATGAACTTTAATGCCACCCCAGTCTTAGTCCGTAGGGTTCAGTATTGAGTTGGCCCACCCTTTGCAGCTATAACAGCCTTAGCTCTTCTGGGAAGTCTTCCACAAGGTTTAGGAGTGTGTCTATGGGAATGTTTGATCATTCTTCCAGAAGTGCATTTGTGAGGTCAGACACTGATGTTGGACAAAAAGGCCTGGCTCACAGTCTCCACTCTAATTCACCCCAAAGGTGTTCTATCGGGTTGAGGTCAGTCATGTTGGAACAGGAAGGGGCCATCCCCAAACTGTTCAAACAAAGTTGGGAGCATTTAATTGTTCAAAATGTCTTGGTATGCTGACGCCCTTAAGAGTTACCTTGACTGGAACTAGGGGGCCAAGACCAACCCCTAAAAAATAACCCCACACTATAATCCCCCCTCTACCAAAATGATCTGGATCAGTGCACAGGTCACGACTTTGTGCAGGACAGTCAAGTTCCTCCACCCCAAACTCATTCATCCATGTCTTTATGGACCCTGCATTGGGCACTGATCCAAATCATTTTGGTGGAGGGGGGGATTATGGTGTGGGGTTATTTCCAGTCAAGGGAACTGTTAAGGGCGTCAGCATACCAAGACATTTTGGACAATTTCATGCTCCCAACTTTGTTTGAAGAGTTTGGGGATGGACCCTTCCTGTTCCAACATGACTGACCTCAACTGGATAGAACACTTTTGGGATGAATTAGAGAAGAGACTGCGAGCCAGGCCTTCTCATCCAATATGAGCTACCTCACAAATGCTCTTCTGGAAGAATGGTCAAACATTCCCATAGACACACTCCTAAACCTTGTGGACTTCCCAGAAGAGTTGAAGCTGTTATAGCTGCAAAGGGTGGGCCAACTCAATATTGAACCCTATGGACTAAGACTGGGATGTCATTAAAGTTCATGTGCGTGTAAAGGTTTCCCAATACTTTTGGTAATATTGTGTATTTAGAGAAGCAGCAACAGACTAAAGAGGTGATCTATCCTTTCATTCTGCTTTCCCCTTCTTTTAACATGTTCCTTGCCAATGCATTTGCATGCAACACACCTTATTGGCTCCCAGTGCTGCCAATCCCTCTCCCAATCTGAGCTCTGCTGTATAGTACAGGGGACTGCAAGAGGCTGATACCAGGTATAGTTCAGGTACTACCAATTGCATTTAAAAATATATTTAATGTTGTCATAAATGATAAGTGCATTTAAAACAAAGGGCACTTATGCTTTTTGCCCCCATCCTCTTTCCCTGACCTAACCTAGCCTCCCACCCAGAAGCATACTTCAATCCATTGGCCATGGCCTCCTGTGTTTGTTTTCAACCTGCATCACAAGTCATCAGTGTCCTGGTCACACCTGAATGGTAGCTTTCCATAGAATTCTATGGGACTGGATGCAAGGCATCTTTGGCCTTTGGAAATGGTCCCATAGACATTTATGGACATAAAAGACTAACGGTGTAGAATGTAAACACCTACCTAAGGCCATAGCTGTGGGACTGAGTTATGCATCTAGAGATAAGCAGAAACGATAAGGACATGATGTTTTAAAGCGTACCTATCCTTTAAGGAAGACATATCTGCATCAAAGTGTGTCTTTTATATTGGCACAGATTTCATCTTTAAGTAAGTATACTCCCGACCCCAGTGACTCTATGCGATCCCCCAGCTGCTGTGGATTACAGAGAAGTCAGATTGAGTTTAACTGAAAAATCGTTTGATCTAAGCAACCCCCAAAATATGTTGGCTATTCTTTGGATCATCCCCCTGGCTTTTATTTGAATAAATCTGGATCTCTTAGGAGTGGTGTGGCACTTCATCTCCATGTTTGCTATAATACACTATAAGTCAAGGAGACTTTGGAGATCCTCTGGGGGTGTAGAAGACACCTGCCTGGGATCCAGAATATTTACGACAGCCTCAATAGTCTAAGATAGCAATAAGATAATCTTACAGGTCCAGCACTATTTTTCCACTTTTCTCAATGTGACTTTATATTAGGTCAGCGATTCTAAACCTGTTTTCTGTGGAACCTTAACCCTCGTACACACGATCGGATTTTCCGACGGGAAATGTGTGATGTCAGGCTGTTGGCGGAAAATCCGACCGTGTGTATGCTCCATCAGACAATTGTTGTCGGATTTTCTGCGGACAAATGTTGGATGGCAGGTTTTAAAATTTTCCGTGGACAAATGTCTGTTGTCGGATTTTCCAAGCGTGTGTACACAAGTCCGTTGGACAAAAGTCCAAAGTACAAACACGCATGCTCGGAAGCAAGGACGAGCCAGAAGTGGTCGGTATTGTAAACTAGCGTTCGTAATGGAGAATTAACATTCGTGACGTGGGAAATTATGAAATCTCCAAATGCAGCGCACAATTCTCTTCTTCTTTAATGGGATAATAATGAAGCTGCTTTGCTGGTGTTACTGATGGAGTTATTACAAACAAATTTTCAAAGGCTTTTTTTTTTCTAGTGATATCAAGAATAATATTATTATGCTTTTTTTTGGGGACAAGTTACCACAACACCATTATCCCGTAGTTTTTAAGATCAAAGATACAACTATGTTGGTGTCCCTTGTCAATTTTACATTGTATTTTTTAAAATGTAACCGCCTACTCCCAAACTGTCATTTGAAGTAAAACACATAGCCAAGTATTATTCTTCACAATTCTTTTATTGTGCATTAAAAAAAGAAAACAAATAAAATTAGACATGCTATCTGCCAATAGAACTTAACCAAAAAGTGCATTCTATGCATCCAAAAATATAGAAAATATACCAAATCAAATCATTATTATTCAACCAAAAAATAATGTCAAAGCAATAACTCCAAGGCCAATAATAAATAACACGTTATCTCCTCCAATTCCGCAACATGGCTGGTTGACGAACGGCCGTTCAGGAACGAACTGAAAAGCACGAAATGAAAAGCACGAAATGAAAAGCACGAATCAACGCTCACCAAACTTCTACTAACACGAAATTAACAGAAGGACTCCAAAGGGTGGCACCAAAGCGCTGAAAAACCACGTAGTACGTCAGTACGTTCGTGTTTGTTGTCCGACAATTCCTTTCCGTTTGTATGCAAGACAAGTTTGGGCCAACGCCCTTCAAAAGTCCATGGTTTTGTTGGCCAACAATCCGATCGGCTTAAGGGTTCTTCCAGAGGATGTTAGGAGTCCCTTGAGCTGTGGCTAATTGATCTTCCTGCTGATGCCGGTACCTGCATAGTTCCAGGGCCAACCCCACTTGGCAAAGCCAACTGAATGGCACCAATGATCGTTTTATCTGTACCTGTAAGGCCTATAGGTCCAGCTACTGACTTGTGATCCATGATGGAACATTTTGTCAACAGCAGCTGGTGTACAGATAGCAGGAGATGAAGAGGGGATAGGCCGCCTCCCCCCACACCTCTTTGAACAAGAGAATTCACACCCGAAACTCAAAAACCCCTCATCGCAAACAAATCTGTTAGACACTGTTGCATCATGGTTGTGGCATGGCCCCATTCCCATGTGGTGGGAATGGGTGTGGTGGCAGACAGCATGCAACTTGATGTCCACTGAAACTTACCCTATTACTCTTCCAGGCCACTAAGTTGTGCATCCAGCGGCCATTGCCTGGTTTTCACAGAAATCTAAGCCATGTGAAAAATGCACCTCAACTGCCTGGTATTGCTGCCCAACAGTGCCAATATAAAAGGAGCCCAAGAGTGACATTCCACCACTATAAGTGGGGCATTCTCCCCACTAGCCACCAATGAATGGGGTATTTTTCCCGCTGATCTTCCAAGTTAAAAAAGTTGAGAAAGGGTGTGTTACATGGACAGTTCGGATGTGAATAGCATCATTTTTTAATTACAAAGGTTTTTGAATATATCTAGGTATTTTGCATGTATATCACGGGGTTCAGTAAGTAACCATTTAACTAAGATGGCATTTGTCAGGGGGTACGCCGTGAATTTTTCTTCTAGGCAGGGGTACAGTACATAATATAACCTTGAGTAACACAGCTATGGCCACAAATGCCAAAAGCCAAAAGTGAGTTGTAAGTTATAAATTCCAGCGTAAATATTACCCGAGGCCTGGCAATACCCAGAACTGGGTTACAGCAGCCCACAGGCAGTAAAAACAATGACTTTCTTCTACGAAAGCTGAAAACGCTAATTGTCCTCCATGACAGCCGATATGCCCAGGTGACCTGAGGAGGTATTAAATGGCGACAAAATTCAGCTGCAGCATGATGTGAAATTATAACTTTTCCAGCAGACTAATTATGGGATCTCCACTGACTCACAGCCTCCCTGGCCCGGCTTTCCTATTTAAAGGTTCCTTTATAAATTTACATGAACGAGGTATTAACAGTCTCCAGTGCCTGGCTGATTCTCCGCTCTCAAAGAAAAATAGCAAGTGTATATTGTGCTATTCTCATGAAAGCAAAGAGCTACATCAGCCGGTGTGCAAGGTTAATACCTCTATAAAGAGGGCTACAGCAGCTGTTTAGTCCCGGGCCCACACGCCAAGACAAACAAGCCAAGAACACCCCAGAGATCCGGCGCTGGGAAGTGGACTCTACTAGTTGTGTATGAAAAGCTGCTTCTTCCTCAGGTAATACATTACACCTCTTTTGTAAGTCTTCTCTTGCCTCTCTGATCATTGCCAGGCCAGCAGCCCCCCCCACTTTTCAGAGGCTGTGGAATTTGACTGCCAATGTTTCCCCTTAAAGTAGATCTTCACCACTCCCAGGAGAAATTTGCTAACAGGCAGTCTTTAAAATGACTTGAAAAAGTATTCATACCCCTTGAAATTTTCCACATTTTGTCATGTTACAACCAAAAACGTAAATGTATTTTATTGGGATTTTATGTGATAGACCAACACAAAGTGGCACATAATTGTGAAGTGGAAGGAAAATGATAAATGGTTTTCGACATTCTTTACAAATAAATATGTGAAAAGTGTGGCGTGCATTTGTATTCAGACCCCCGGAGTCAATGTCTCTACCAGCTTTGCACATCTAGAGAGTGACATTTTTGCTCATTCTTCTTTGCAAAATAGCTCAAGCTCTGTCAGATTGGATGGAGAGCGTCTGTGAACAGCAATTTTCAAGTCTTGTCACAGAATCTCAATTGGATTTAGGTCTGGACTTTGAATGGGCCATTCTAACACATGAATATGCTTTGATCTAAACCAGGGGTCTTAAACGTGTGGCCCTCCAGCTGTTGCAAAACTACAGGTTCCATGAGGCATTGCAAGGCTGACAGTTACAAGCATGACTCCCACAGGTAAACGCATGATGGGACTTGTAGTTTCGCAACAGCTGAAGGGCTGCCCAGTTTAAGAGCCCTGATCTAAACCATTCCGTTGTAGCTCTGGCTGTATGGTTAGGGTCGTTGTCCTGCTGGAAGGTGAACCTCGGCCTCAGTCTCAAGTCTTTTGCAGACTCTAAACAAGTTTTCTTCTAAGATTGCCCTGTATTTGGCTCCATCCATCTTCCCATCAACTTTGACCAGCTTTCCTGTCCCTGCTAAAGAAAAGCATCCCCGCAACATGATGCTGTCACCACCATGTTTCACAGTGGGGATGGTGTGTTCAGGGTGATGTGCAGTGTTAGTTTTCCACCACACATAGCGTTTTGCTTTTAGGACAAAAAGTTCAATTTTGGTCTTATCTGACCAGAGCACCTTCTTCCATATGTTTGCTGTGTACCCCACATTGTTTCTCACAAACTGCAAACAGGACTTGCTGAGAGTAGATGAGAAAATCCGGACAGCCGCTGATTGCCTGTATATTTTTTTGCCACGGTGTCCTGTATATGGTATGATCCTGATTTTACAATAAATTTTTTTGGATAATATCTTCCTGGTGTGCGGCTGTCTGGATTTTCTCATCTACTCCCAGCATGATTCAGCATTAGCCAGCACCTGGGGCTCTTTACTCCTGGAGAGAATCATCCACTTTACACCTGGTTTGGATCCACACTGGTGCGGGGAAAACTCTCTCGCTGCAAACAGGACTTCTTATGGATTTCCTTCTACAATGGCTTTCTTCTTGCCACTCTTCTATTAAGGTCAGATTTGTGGAGTGTACGACTAATAGTTGTCCTGTGGACAGATTCTCCCACCTGAGCTGTGGATCTCTGCCCCTCCTCCAGAGTTACCATGGACCTCTTGGCTGCTTCTTTGATGAATGCTCTCCTTGCCCGGCCTGTCAGTTTAGGTGGACGCCATGTCTTGGTAGGTTTGCAGTTGTGCCATACTCTTTCCATTTTCCGATGATGGATTGAACAGTTCTCCTTGAGATGTTCAAGGCTTGGCATATTTTTTTATAACCTAACTCTGCTTTAAACTTCTCCACAACTTTATCTCTGACCTGTCTGGTGTGTTCCTTGGTCTTCATGATGCTGTTTGTTCACTAAGGTTCTCTAACAAACCTCTGAGGGCTTCACAGAACAGCTGTATTATTACTGATAATAAATTGCACATAGGTGGACTCTGTTTACTAATTAGGTGACTTCTGAAGGCAATTAGTTTCACTAAATTATAGTTAGGAGCATCAGAGTAAAGGGGGCTGAATACAAATGCCCCCCACACTTTCCACATATTTATTTGTAAACAATTTGGAAAACCATTTATCATTTTCCTTCCACTTCACAATTATGTGCCACTTTGTGTTGGTCTATCACATAAAATCTAAAAAAAATACATTTATGTCTTTGGTTGTAACATGACATGACAAATGTGGAAAATGTCAAGGGGTATGAATACGTTTTCAAGGCCCTGTACATGCGTTGCTCATTCTCAGCACGCCGTGGTGCTGGAATTAATACACTCCTGTGCACATGCATGACAGTTATATCATACCAACCCAGCCAAACAAAGTGGCCAAGAGGTGGCAAACCCAGAAGAAGCCTGGGTAAAGATTTTGTTGCCAACAAGGGAGCCTACAGACATTGGCTCACTAGAGGCGATGTAAGTATACTGGACTTTAATTCCACCTTAAGATGTATCTAAAGCCAAAATATTTAGCTGTGTTAATAGTGGTGAAGTGTTAAGCCGGCCAGACATGGATCGAAATTCAGCTGGTTCAGCAGGGACCAAATGAATTTCGATTCATGTATGGGCAAGCTGGTTGTACACAAGTTGATCTATCCTTCAACTTGTGTACAACCAGCCTGTTGGAAATTGTTCTCTTGATCAGCCTGCGGTGCTAATCAGTGTGTTCTGACGGTGGGGGAAGTCTTCCCGATGTCAGAATCCAGAGGATCAGCATGAGGAATTCCCCCATCCATCTCAAATGCGTGGATGGGGAAAGAACTGAGTCATTTTCTTTTGTTTAACTTGTTGGTTGAACAGAAAAATTATTTAAATTCATGGCCAGCCTTAGAGATATATGTTCCTGGGCCTGCACACCTGCTGATATTATCTTTAGGATTCCCAGTTAGTGCTTGTTTACACATGTGGCTGAGGGCTGTAAAAATAGGCACAGTTTTACTGCCTCCCAACCACCCACCTTACCATAATATTGCAGCTTTTTGAATAGGCACAAAGTTTGTGTGAAACGCGTCAACCTGACCAAACTTGACTGTGTCCTTTGTGAGGATTCATATAATAAAATTTTGGACTGACCGTGATGTGCAGCTGACTTTGTTTGGTATTCAGTGTGTAGCCAAGGTCAGCTATTATGCTTATAAGTTAGAGACGTTTTCTGTGTTGTTAATGTGGGGTTGGCTCCCTCTAGTGTTTGATGGACTCTATGTGTGAATTTCTTCTCTTCCTGTGTGAGGACCCAGAGAAAAGCATCATGGAACATGTAGTTTAGAAAGCTGAAGTGACACTGCCAGCAGGACTGATCTGAACCTACAAGGAACAGAATGCTGAGTGGACAGAATAGACTGCTGTGAGAGGATATAAAAAGGGCTGACGCAGCCTAGATCAGCCTCTCTGGACACCGTTTTGACTCTGCCAGCAGGAGGTCTGTGTGACAGGGAGTTTGCTGCTGATTTGTGGACAGAAATCTCTGTGTTTTCCCAGTCAGACCATCCCCCACACAGTTAGCAAGCACCCCCTAGGGACACACTTAACCCTTTGATCGTCCCTGGTGTTAACCCCTTCCTTGCCAGTGTCTTTAGTACAGTAACAGTGTATATTTTTTGCACTGATCACTGTATTAGTGTCACTGGTCCCCAAAAAAGTGTCAGTTAGGTGTTTGACTTGTCCGCCGCAATGTTGCAGTCCTGCTAAAAACCGCTGACCGCCACCATTAGTAGTAAAAAAAAAATAAATAAAAGTTCCATAAAAATATCCCATCATTTGTGGACACGATAACTTTTGCGCAAACCAATCAATATACACTTATTGGGAATTTTGTTTTACCAAAAATATGTAGCAGAATACATATTGACCTAAATTGATGAAGAAATTCGATTTTTTTTTTCAATTTTTTTTTTGGATATGTATTATATCAGTAAGTAAAAAATATTGTTTTTTTTTTTTTTTTTTTTTCAAAATTGTCAATATTTTTTTGTTTATAGTGCAAAAAATAAAAACTGCAGAGGTGAAAAATACCACCAAAAGAAAGCTCCATTTGTGGGGAAAAAAAGGACATCAATTTTATTTGTGTACAGCGTCGCATGACCATGCAATTGTCAGTTAAAATAGTACCGTGCCATATCGCAAAAAATGGTCTGATCATTAAGGGGGTAAAACCTTCCGGGGCTGAAGTGGTTAATGACTGGCTTGGTACCAATGGATTGGCTTGCTCCAGCATGAGGTTTGATGGATACACACACTCAACACTATGGTTCCATGTGGAATGAATAGCAGAATGGATATTGATCTTTTTTTTTAAATAATTTATTTGTGTTTATTCGGTATATATATGTATGGTTATTGTTTCCATCTTTCATAATTTGTATTAACTATCAATCTCCTGAATCAGTGTCATCATCCCCATGTGTTTTTTTTATTGGCTTAATGAGTTTTCATTAAGATTGCACCACCCCTTAATTGTTAGAAGGTGTGTATTACTATATAAGCTTGATTTTATTTTGTATGCTATAAGTAAGGCTGCGGCCGAAACGCGTTAGAATTTTATGATGTTGCAATTGCTGTAGTGCTCAAATAAAGTTTTTTTAAGAAAGAAGTTTTCGGGTTGCCGGCTTATTGATCTTATGGCAATGGATTGAGAAAAGGCCACTGTGTTGCTCCTATTTAATAAAGGATCAAAGTCTTCATGCAGTAATTACAAGCCTGTAAGTTCCACTGCGGTAGGGAAGATACTTAAGGATTTGATAAAGGGCCATATAGAATTCATTACTTCAGTGTCATAATTTGGAAGCTGTATCGACTTACCTTTAAATAAAGATGGACTTATAATATGCTACACTGGTACAGGTGAACGGGATCCCAAATAGAAAGTGGATAGGATAAACCTGGTTGGTTGGGCAGCTGGTGGTGTCTAGTGCGAAGAGGTCTATCCTCCTGAGGATGAGTAGAGAGTTCTTTAGAGTTTAGCAAGAGTGAGTAGAGAGTCCTTTAGACTTTTGCAGGACTGGACGAAAGTTGGCTATACACAGGCGAAAGGCTAGTCCTGTTAGCTCCCCCCGACCAACATACCTCGATTGAAAAATGTAATGAGCCAAGCAGAAAATTGTCAGCCAAACAGTGCCTGCATCCAATCAGCAGTCACTATTCAGGCATTTAGACTGCTGGTGGCGCCAGCTGTCAAAACACAATAGCTGCAGTGGGAAATTCATCCATTTGCACTGTGTAGCATGGATGGAGGAACATGTTAGATTGCAGGCTGAAGGGCTAAAATCTGTATATCTGTAGCTCAAGAATAGTGGGAGTAGAAAATGCCCTGCTGTCAGTGTCCAGTGTTAGCAAACAATGCCCCAGGCTCAGTAGTGAGTTGAAGTAGAAGCAAAGAAATGTCCCTGGGTAGTGGCAGCAAAAAATTACTTTGTGTCTGTGGTTAGTGAGTGGAAGAATAGTGCCATTCTGTTGGTGTTAGTCTGAAGTATGGTGCCCCATCGCTGGTATCAGTGGAAGGAATGATGCCCCATCCTTGGTATCACTGGAAGGTATGGTGTCCCATTGTTGCACTCACTGATATGGTGCCCCATTGTTGGTATCAGCAGGGGGTTTGGTTTCCCATCGTTGGTGCCAGTGGAAGGAATAGTGTTCGAAAGGGATGTATCCAGTAAACATGCTACACATTGATGACCACTGCCTTTGGGGTTAAGGAAGGATTTTTTTCCCCCTGTTTGAGCAAATTGGACTACGCTTTCAAAGAGTTATTTGCCTTCCTCTAAATCCAGTGTGGGTTTAGAGTTCTGTGCATGCAGGTTTTCAGTTTAATAATTAATTCAGTTTTCTTTTGGTTGAACCCAATGGACATTGTCCCTGTCTCTGCCAAGATGGATGCCTCCACAGGGAGACAAAGTACAGAAAAAGTCATGATCAGCTGCGGGGAGCACGGAGGCTATATTGGTGACTATTCCTTAGCGATCTACCTGTCTTTTAATGGGAAAGCTTCCACAGTTTAGTTCCTCTTTAAATTTATAAAATGGAAAATTTAGTACAAGTGGGCAGAAGAGGCAAAATCCATGTCAAGAAGATCTTGTCACTGGTGTTCTCCAGAAATACACTATATTACCAAAAGTACTGGGATGCCCACCTTTATACACACATGAACTTTAATGGCATCCCAGTCTTAGTCTGTAGGGTTCAATATTAAGTTGGCCCACCCTTTACAGTGATAACAGCTTCAACTCTTCTGGGAAGGCTGTCCACAAGGTTTAGGAGTGTGTCAATGGGAATGTTTGACCATTCTTCCAGAAGCGCATTTGTGAGGTCAGGCACTGATGTTGGACGAGAAGGCCTGGCTCGCAATCTGCGCTCTAATGCATCCCAAAGATGTTCTATTGGGTTGAGGTCAGGACTCCGTGAAGGCCAGTCAAGTTTCTCCACCCCAAACTCGCTCATCCATGTCTTTATGGACCTTGCTTTGTGCACTGGTCCAAATCATTTGGTGGAGGGGGGATTAGGGTGTGGAGTTGTTTATCAGGGGTTGGGCTTGGCCCCTTAGTTCCAGTGAAGGGAACTCTTAAGGTGTCAGCATACCAAGACATTCTGGACAATTTCTGGCTCCCAACTTTGTGGGAACAGTTTGGGGATGGCCCCTTCCTGTTTCAACATGACTGCACACCAGTTCACAAAGCAAGGTCCATAAAGACATGGATGAGCGAGTTTGGGGTGGAGGAACTTGACTGGCCTGTGCAGAGTCCTGACCTCATCCCGACAGAACACCTTGGGGATGAATTAGAGCAGAGACTGCGAGCCAGGCCTTCTCATCCAACATCAGTGCCTGACCTCACAAATGCGCTTCTGGAAGAATGGTCAAACATTCCCATAGACACACTCCTAAACCTTGTGGACAGCCTTCCCAGAAGAGTTGAAGCTGTTATCACTGTACAGGGTGAGCCAACTCAATATTGAACCCTACGAGCTAAGACTGGGATGCGCATTAAAGTTTATGTGCGTGTAAAAGTGTCCCAATACTTTTGGTAATATAGTGTACATAGTGTACAGTATATGCCAGAAGATGATTTTTTTTTTTTTTTTTGCAATAGGTTTTAGTGGTAACTAAAGTTGCACTTTTGTGTGGGCTTTCATTTTATTTGAAGTCACTATGTAACATTAATGACTAAAAGTCTGATTCTCTGTGAGTAAAAGAAAGGGACGTTTATTGTTGTCTGGAGGCTGATTCAGTGCACAGAACGAGTTCTTTTAGACAGGAATTTAGTTCACCTCTATCCTCCAAAATCCAGAAAGGTGTTACATTCTCACTTTTCATTTTCTAGTCCTGTTATTTCAACTCCTATAATTTTCAAATGATGTAGTGCACGTCTTTCTTCTCCAATAATTGCTGCTTTGCAAGTAAGGTAAAGCACATACGTCTAAGCCTTTTGGTTGAAAGGGACATTAAATGTAAAACATATGTGTTAGCGGGGAGAGATGAAAAGTCATTTGTAATCTGTATGTGTAGGAGACAGACAAGGAAGGGAGTAAAGAGGGAGAGAAGAGATTAGTGTTGATCAGCAGCCGGTCTCAGGCTATGTGCACATAAGTGACATGTCCATCCTCTTTTCTATCCTCTAATGATCTGTAATTGTTTGCGTACGAATGTGATTTCTCTTTTGGGTTAAAGTGGAAGACCAATTAAAACTTTTTTTTTTCAGATGGAGAACAGATAAATTTGAGCCCCTGCCAGGTTTTTACCATTATCCAGGGCTCAATTACAGAGATTTACCCTCATTAATGTCATGGTGACAATGGTTTTACCAGAGAGAAAGGGAGGGGAGGACGGGATTTTGCAACAGAGACACAGAGAGTATTAAAAGCTGAGAGGGAGTTCTCGCCTTCCCCTACTCTACAAAAAATATCCCTGTCTTTGTTGCTGATGGAGATTTATCCCTGCTTCCTGTTTAAGCCATTGTCACCTGGATAGTAATGAGGGGAATTCCCTTGGAGCTCCAGCTAGCAGCAAAAACTGGCATAGCTTCTGATCTTTCCCAACTCTATCCAAAAATAAAAGTAGCCATACACTTCAACAACTATTCTTTTAAAGGGCAAGTCCACTTTGCCTAAATTAAGGATCTAACATGGTCATATTTTGCAAACAACCACACCTTCGGGCCTCCCAGCTCCTCGACCAGTGCCCCCAATAGCAAGCTGCTTGCTTTGGGGGCACTAGTGCATGCTTGCTTCTGACCCCCGCTCTATGTGTCCGTAGGACACAGCTGCGGCTCGGCCCGCACACGCTCTCTCCTCGTTGGCTCACTGGCTGTGATTGACAGCCGTTTCAGTGAATGAGAGAGAGACCAGGGACAGCCGAAGCTCCCGTGCACTTCGCTGGATTGGGATGAGGCTCAGATGAGTATTAGGGGGGCTGTGGGGGGAGCAGCACACAGAAGATTTTTTTTACCTGCATGTATAGAATGCATAAAGGTAAAAAAAACCTTCAGCCTTTACAACCATTTTAATGACCGCTCAAAGAACTTGCACCTAGTGAAGTGTGTCCTCCTGTTACAAGTCAGCATTCCTGGAGTATCCCATACCACCCCAACCACTCTTCTGTTACAAGTTCTACAAGCAATAGAGCAAGTTTTAAAAAATCAATCAAGTCGTAGGCAGGTGTGAATAAATGCTGTAAAGTAGGAATGCTTTCAAAAATATATATTTTAATTAACATAGATTTGGTCTGATTAATGGTGAAACACCCAAAATGATAGGCACCACATTCCCAAAGAAGGGAATAGATCAAAGTAAAAGAGGAACAGTGGATTTTAACGGTGCAAAGAGAAAAAATATTTTAAGAAATGTTTTTATAATTTTTAATAAATTCAAGGTTAAAAGCACATAAACAAATATTCGCAGTGTTTTACAGATATGGTGGTCACAACAAGCAGGTTAACTTGAAAAAGCAGTGTCGCACATTAACCTGACATGTTTCGCTGAAATGCTTCTTCAGGGGATGTGCGAACTAAAACACGGATATCAAGAGGAACTATACATACATGGAAACAAAGAAAAAAATGAATAGACAAAAATGTAACAAATATAAACAAATATATTGTAAGGAGAGCACAGTATATATCACACACTGCAAAAATATTGCTTACCCCGCAGCAAATTCCACCTAGCGTCAACCACTGCCTGAACCCACAACTAACACAGCCCCCCAAGAAGAGTAATCATGATCCAGTCACAGAGGACAGAAGGATCAATCAAAAAAACAAAAATATGATACTGAAATGGAGGATAAGGGTATGTAAAGAGGAACCTGGCTGTGTAAATCTTACAGCCAGGAGCAGAGAAAATCTATGTTATGTACTTACTTTAAAGAATATACTAGCAAAGCTTGGGATGGAGGGTGACTGCTGGGTAGTATTCGCAGGATGTCTTTCTAGAAAAGATGGAATCAAGGGAATAAAGACAATAAGAGTATGAAATGTTATGGTAATAAATTAATCAATAGAGAGAGAAAAATTGCAAGTGTTGATTAGAGAAGAGATGTATATATTACAATATATTTGTTTATATTTGTTACATTTTTGTCTATTAATTTTTGCTTTGTTTCCATGTATTTATAGTTCCTCTTGATATCCGTGTTTTAGTTCGCCCCGAAGAAGCATTTCAGCGAAACATGTCGGGTTAATGTGCGACACTGCTTTTTCAAGTTAACCTGCTTGTTGTGACCACCATATCTGTAAAACACTGCGAATATTTGTTTATGTGCTGTTAACCTTGAATTTATTAAAAATTATAAAAACATTTCTTAAAATAATTTTTCTCTTTGCACCGTTAAAATCCCCTGTTCCTCTTTTACTTTGATATATTTTAATTGGATTTGAGGCAGCCGACATCCACAGAAGACCTGTGGTTCGTTCTCCAAGGTGTTTGGAACAACCTACCTGCCAAGTTCCTTCAAAAACTGCGTGCAAGTGTACCTAGAAGAATTGATGCTGTATGGAAGGCAAAGGGTGGTCACACCAAATATTGATTTGATTTAGATTTATCTTCTGTACATTTATTTTCCATTTTGTTAATTGATAAAAAAAAATTAAACTAGTAACACTTCTATTTCTTAAAGCAGTTGTATACCCGCTGTCTTTTTTTTTTCTACACCTGCAAGGGAAAAGGCATAATGAGCTAGTATGCACCGCATACTAGCTCATTATGAGATACTTACCTTAGAACGAGGCGCCGGCATCTCACCTGGTCCACGCCGAGGGAGCTGACATCTCCCCTCGGCGTGTCTTCCGGGTATCGCGGCTCCGGCACTGTGAGTGGCCGGAGCCGCGATGTGCATGCGCGCGGGAGACTTCTGCCCGGCAAGCTCCGGAGTTTGCCGGGCTGTCAGCCGAGAATCCCCTGTGCGCATGCGCCGCTGCAGTCAGCTGCTCATTGCGAGGGGAATATCTCCTAAACCTTACAGGTTTAGGAGATATTTTTTTTACCTACAGGTAAGCCTTATTATAGGCTTACCTGTAGGTAAAAGTTAAAAATAAAGGTATACAACCACTTTAAAGCATTCTTCGTTTACAGCATTTTTTCATACCTGCCTAAAATGTTTGCACAATATATATATATATATATATATATATATATATATATATATATATATATATAGACAAATATCTATACATCTATATATAGATATAGAGAGAGAGCGAGAGAAGGAGAGAGAGAGAGAGATAAGAACAACAAAGGATTGCTGCCACTTAAATTTTAATTGAAAAAACTAAAAAGTTACGCATAATGTGCTTCATATTATGACAGTTTCAGGCTAGGTTGTTAGCGCCCTTCTTCGGATATGATCACATGCCACAATACAAGAATCTGCATACACTTATATATCTACTGAAAGCCTGGAATCAATTTCTTAATTAATTAACCACTTGATTAGCATTTTTCTCAAACAACAAGGCATAGAATACAAAATTTGGAGAAAAATCAACAAGGAGCAATCATTTCCCCAGATCAACTGAATGTGATCTCGATATGGCACCTAGTGTCAGAAGAAATATAACAAACATTCAATTTGAACCATTAAAATAGCTGGAATAGTAAACACTAAAAGATATTCCAAAATTTACCAAACAAAGAAATAAATGCAGATCGAAATCAGAGTTTAACCCCTTTGGATATAATGTATCCAAACGATGGATCCATTGAACTTCTCTTTTCCCCAGGGCCAATCCCCTGTTACCACCGCGTCTGGTACCAGCAGCCCCATCAATTACCATTGCCATTCTCAGCAGGACAGTTTGCTAAGCTGAGTGAAGGGCTGGAACACTGACACTGAGATTTTTAACTGCAAATGTTGCTAGGAGAAAGATGAAGGCTGCTTTTGCTGACCTCTATCTGAAAATACTAGTTGCCTGGCTGTCTCTGGAGAAAGTAAAGAGAAGCGGGGCAGTGAAGTATCATTTTCTTTGCAGGAAGACCCTGTTTTTATGTTAAAATAGAGGTAGAGAGGCTTTAAAAATTATCATAAATTACATATAAAACGCTTACAAGACAACTAGGGAAAAGAAGTTTTGCCTGTAAAAAAAGATGAAAACATAAACCACTATCTACTATATGTTGGAGAGAAAATAAAACAGATGAATCCAGAATTGCAGAACAAATTGTATGTACTGCTAGTGACACCTTGTGGTTGAATGTGATATTAAATTATGGTACTATACTGAGAAAAATACAGAAACGTATTATCAACTTCTTTTTGAAAATGCTAGCTGCCTGGCTGTCTTTAGCTTTCACACTCAGAGTCACCAACCGGGACAAAGGTGAAAATCATGAAGGTCAACGAAAGCAGAATTTCTGTATACTTGATCTCAGTCAGTGATTTAGCATGTATTTAATCACTGTATGCTGGATCATCTGTATATACGTGATCTGGCTCTTCCGTATAGCGTGTGGAAATGTACGCTGCCGGCGGCTCGCTTCCGCGGTGATTAAAACACAGCGGGAGTCGATCAGCAGGTACCTGAGACTCGATATGCCACCGCCACCTGCTGATCATTCCGTAGAGAGGCAGAACGGCAGTCTGCCGTTGTAAACAAGGCAGATTGCTGTTCTGTCAATAGGGAAGCCATGGATCCTGTGTTCCTGCAAAGCAGGGACAAGGATCCATGTCTTCCCCTAGTAAAAGCACCTCCCCCACTGTACAAAAACACAGGCTAACACTTTGATTGCCCCTGATGTTAACCCCTTCTCAACCAGTATCATTAGTACAGTGACAATGCATATTTTTAGCACTAATCACTGTATTAGTGTCACCGGTCCTCAAAAGTGTTAGTGTCTGATCTGTTTGCCGCAATATCGCAGTCCCGCTATAAGTCGCTGATTGCCGCCATTACTGTTAATAAATAAATAAAAATTCCATCAATATATCCCATAGTTTGTAGACGCGATAACTTTTGCGCAAAATCAATATACACTTATTGCGATTTTTTTTTTAACCAAAAATATGTAGAAAAATACATATTAGCCTAAATTGATGAAGAAATTAGATTTTTTACATTTTTTTATTGGATATGTTTTATAGCAGAAAGTAAAAATGTTTTTTTTTTGTTCAAAATTGTCGATTGTTTATAGCACAAAAAATAAAAACCACAGAGGTGATCAAATACCACCAAAAGAAAGCTCTATTTGTGGGGGAAAAAAGGACATCAATTTTATTTGGGTACAATGTCGCATGGCCGCGCAATTGTCAGTTAAAATAACACAGTGCCGTATCGGGAAAAAAAATGGCCGGTTATTATTATTATTATTATACAGGATTTATATGGCGCCAACAGTTTACGCAGCGCTTTACAATATAAAAGGGAGACAATACAGTTAAAATACAATAAAATACAAGAGGATTAAGAGGGCCCTGCTCAGAAGAGCTTACAATCTAATAGGGTGGGGCAGGTGGTACAAAAGGTTGTAACTGTGGGGAATGAGCTGATAGAAGTGGTAGGAGATTAGTTGGAGACGTGATAGGCTTTCCTGAAGAGATGAGTTTTCAGGGATCGCCTGAAGGTAGCAAGAGTAGGGGATAGCCGGACAGGTTGAGGTAGCGAGTTCCAGAGGATGGGAGAGGCTCTGGAGAAATCCTGGAGATGAGCATGGGAGGAGGAGACGAGAGAGCATGGCCTAGTCATGAAGGGGGATAAATCTTCCAGAGCTGAAGTGGTTAATGATGTTATATTATTTATTCAGCATGACAGCCAGGCAACTAGCATTTTCCAGAACAGTCAGCAAGTGCAGTCTGATTATGTGGGCTTCCTATAAAGAAAACCTGTAAAAGTTTTAAGAAAACTATATTGGCTCTTTGTAAGTGAACCATCAAGATATCAATTATTTTGCTTGATAGCATTGTTCAGATTACTTTGTTCGATTTCAAACACTTTGGGGCTGATTTACTAAAACTGGAGAGTGCAAAATCTGGTGCACCTCTGCATAGAAACCAATCAGCTTCCAAGTTTTATTGTCAAAGCTTAATTGAACAAGCTGAAGCTAGAAGCTGATTGGTTTCTATGCAGAGCTGCACCAGATTTTGCTCTCTCCAGTTTTAGTAACTCAACCCCTTTATTTTCATGACTCTTTCTCTTTGAATGCACAGCCTACAATGTTTTCAGAAAGGAAAATGCAGATTAAATTCAGTTCCTGCTTGAGTATGCAAACGGCCGGCTTAATGACCTTTCAATGACTGCGCTTCAAGCGCTTTCCCACCATTAGGCCAATATTTTGTTACCAAAAAAAAAAAAAAGAACAGCAGCTTGTTGGCAGCGAGTATGGGGTAAGGGTCAGCAATTCACTGAAGATATCAAAGAAAGGCATGTATAGTGATTTTATACATATTTTCTTAATTATTAAAAAAAAAAAATCATTAGGTAAATATAAAATATTGCATATAAATATTATGTAGTTGTCTTGCCAGCAGGTGGAGCTCAGGGCTCATTTTTATGTGTTTTCCTGCCGTAAAAAACTGTTTACAGAGCTCACTAGCTGACGCTGAAATTTATACACTGAATCAGCAGTTAACAGTAGGAAATTTCAAAGTGGTCTAAAAGAAACTACAGCTGTGCTCTTTTAAAATTCCATAAAGCTTTGGAGGATCACTTGTCAATATGCACCTTTTATTAAAGTGTAAGTTCACCATTTAACAAAAAATGAAAAGGTGAACCAACACCTTACAACCCCAAAGCCCCCCCCCCCCCCCGCACTTACCTCCATGGGAGATAAGCTGTCACTACCCACACAGCCCGTTAAGCAGTCTAGGCATTTCAAAGCCCCACTATTCTTCCTCCACTTTCCTTAGGGCTTCTGGCATGGATCGGAGCGATCCATCCCAGGTGTTTGTGTTCACCTTTTCATTTTTTTAAAGTCGAATTGAAACCTCAACCTAACTAGTCTTAAAAAATGTCCGTTCCACAATGACCTCAGGTACAGCTCTCTCTCTAAGCCGTTTTTTCAGGCGTTTTAGCGCTAGAAATAGTGCCAGTAAAACGCCTCCCATTGCTCTCCAGTGTGAAATCCCAAGTGTTTTCACACTGGGGCAGTGCGATTGCGGGACGTTAGAAAAAGTCCTGCAAGATGCATCTTTGGGGTGGTTTGGGAGTGGTGTATACAGCGCCCCTAAACTGCCCATGTCCACTGAAATGAATGGGCAGCACTGCCAAAGTGCAAAGAGCTTCGGCTGCGCCGCAACACGGGCGCTTTTAACCCTTTCTTCGGCAGCTAGTGGGAGTTAAAAGCGCCCCATTAGTGCCCGAAAAGTGCCCCTAAAACTAGCCAGGCGCTTTCAGTGTGAAAAAAGCCTCCCTCGTGAGAGTTTGCCAGGAAGGGACGGGGGATGAGTCATAAGAGGCTCAATGAGAGCTGCAGAGCTGGAGGTGTGCCTCTGTGTGTCTGTGTAAATACAGGAAGTGAACAGGCAGCAGCTTCAGCTGCCCACAGTTAAAATGGATGCAGCCAGACTCAGTGGCGGGAGATTTCTGCAGCATATCTGGCAAGTACAGAATCACAATATATATATAAAATAATATGCAAAGTGGTTGGAGGGAAGCTTCAGAATGGCAAAAATGTTTTTATTACAAATTATGTGAGCAGACTGCAGTTCCTCTTGGTCTGGAACCAAGATGCTGCTCGCTTACGGGTGCGTTTGGGGTCATTGTCTTGTTGAAACACCCATTTCAAGGGCATTTCCTCTTTAGCATAAGGCAACATGACCTCTTCCAAGTATTTTAATGTATTCAAACTGATCCATGATGGTATGCGATAAATAGGCCCAACATCATAGTATGAGAAACATCTCCATATATCATGATGCTTGCGCCACCATGCTTCACAGTGTACTGTGGCTTGAATTCCATATTTGGGGGTCGTCTGACAAACGGTCTGTGGCCCCTAGACCCAAAAAGAACAATCTTGATTTCAACAGTCCATAAAATGTTGCAACATTTCTTTTTAGAACAGTCAATGTGTTCTTTGGGATATTGTAAACTCTTTAGCACGTCATTATTTCAACAATGGGACGTTGCGGGGTCTTCTTGCTGATAGCTTGGCTTCACATTGGGGGTCTTCTAATTGTTACAGTACTCACAGATAACGTTACTCCTTCTTTCATCACCCTGGAGCTGATCATTGGCTGAGTCTTTGCCATTTTGGCTATTCTTTGATCCATTCCAATGGTAGTTTTCTGCTTTCTTCCACGTCTTTCTGGTTTTGGGTGGCATTTTAAAGCATTTGAGATCATTTTAGCTGAGCAGCCTATCAGTTTCTGCAATTCTTTATGTTTTCCCCTCTCCAATCCTCGTTTTAATCAAAGTACGCTGTTCTTCTGAACAATGTCTGGAACGACCCATTTTAGAGAGAAATGCACTATACCCAACATGTACAACATTTGCTGCCTTCCTCCTTAACCGCTTGCCGACCAGCCGCCATCATTATACCGCAGCAGGTCGGCACGATCCAGCAAGCCACCGTAGCTATACCTCGGCTCCTTTAAGCAGGATAGCAGGCGCACACGCCCGATGCACTGAGGGGGTGCCGATGCTCGTGGCCGACGGTCGTGATGACCACCGACCTCGAGCGATCGCAGGCACGAGAGGCAGAACAGGGACGTGTGTGTGTAAACACACAAATCCCTGTTCTGTTCTGTAAGGAGAGAGAGATTGAGAGTTCCTAATAGCTAGGAACCACGATCTGTCATCTCCTATAGTCAGTCCCCTCCCCCTACAGTTAGAACACACAGTCAGGGAACACATTTAACCCCTTGATCACCCCCTAGTGTTAACCCCTTCCCTGCCGGTGACATTTATACCGTAATCAGTGCATTTTTATAGCACTGATCGCTGTATAATTGTCAATCGTCCCAAAAATGTGTCAAAAGTGTCCGATGTGTCCGCCGTAATGTCGCAGTCACGATAAAAATCGCAGATCGCCACCATTACTAGTAAAAAAAACTAATAGTAAAAATGCCATTAATCTATCCCCTATTTTGTAGACTCTATAACTTTTGCGCAAACCAATCAATATAAGCGTATTGAGATTTTTATTACCAAAAATATGTAGAATACATATCGGGCTGAGAAAAAACTTAGATTTTTTTTTTAAAAATTGGGGATTTTATTATAGTAAAAAGTACAAAATAGTGTTTTTTTTTTTTTCAAAATTGACGCTCTTTTTTTGTTTATAGCGCAAAAAATAAAAACCGCAGAGGTGATCAAATACCACCAAAAGAAAGTTCTATTTGTAGGGGAAAAAAGGACGTCAATTTTGTATGGGTACAGCGTCGCACGTCCGCGCAATTGTCAGTTAAAATGACGCAGTGCCGAATCGCAAAAAATGCTCTGGTCATTGAGCAGCCAGTTGAAGTGGTTAAAGGATAAGTTCACCTTTTCGGGCAGAATTTCACTTTTTCTAATAAATAGAAGCGTTTTCCAATGCCATTTCTTGTCCAGCCATCCCAATGTGCTTTTCTCTCACTTACATCATCCACAGGATGTTTGTATTTTGGCTTGTTTTTCCAGTGACACACATAGGGCAGCCAATTGATTTCAATGGGCTGCGCTCCACCTGGCAAAGTAGCTTGTGGGACATTTTAGTATTTTTTTTTTTTTTTACTGCATTTGTCACCTATTTTTTCGTGTGGCAAAATGTGTGTTTGCTTCTGTGTTTGGTCTGCCATTAACAATTAATGACACTGAAAGCGCAACTAAGTAATTTTAGGTGTATACATGTGGCCATACACTATACAACCTGATTGTACAATCTCCTTTAGGATTTACCAAAACTATATAATAGAACACACCATCAGTCCAATTACTCTGCATCCAATCAGGCAGGCACTTGCACCACCTTAGGGTGTCCCATGGGCAGCAAGGGGCCCCAGGGAGTTTAGCATGCACCCTGAGCCTGTGTGAAGGGACACTGGGGAAGCCAGGCAAATGCACACATGGAGGAATTCCAGGGGTGCTGTGAAAACATAGTTGATAGGTAAAGGTGTGCTAATGAGGTCAGCTGGTAAACTCCTTCCTGTCTTACTGGCTTGTCTGTCCTGTTTGTATACCAGGAAGTCTCTGAAGTGATCTGCAAAATACAGCCATGGATGAGGTAAGGCCCGTACACATATGAAAAATCGGATGGAAAAATTTGTACGACAAGCTGTTTGCTGATTTTCGGATCGTTAGTATGGTGCTTTCGACAGCCGATTTCACTTTTTCGTCAAGACAAAAGCTGGATGTACAGACTATAACATTTTTGTCGGATGTAAACTCAACGTCCGATTTTCATTTCATTAGTACAGTTTTCATACGAAAAAAATCGTAAGAGCAAGACTACGCATGCTCAGAAATGAAAGACTACATACAAAACTATTCAACACATTACGTCACTTCTGACGTATTCTGTCGTACGAAAATTTTCAGATTGCCAATATGTGACGAACGCGGGTGTCAGATCCCTGCCCTCCTCGCTAACTCGCGACAAAGGACCGGCCAACCTCACACCACGCTGTCACTTATGTAACAATGCCACTCTCAGCTGCGCCCAGCACAAAGATTTTCCAACTTGCAGGACCACAATCTAGGTGCGAGCAGCCTGAGAGTGATTGTCACTGGGCTAATTACACAATTAACCCTTTAACTGCCACCACCCCCGTTTAAAAGACCGAGCCGGGGGAGACTCGTAATTTTGCAATACCAATTATAATTTTAGAATAAGCGTCTGCCACACACACTGTCACCACAGACAGGTCTGCTCAGAGTCTTACTCTACAACAGTAGCGCCCTTCAAGAGGCAGGTTCGTTTATAGCTTGCATTAGGAGCTTTAGAGACAAGGTTAACACTTTTCAACATAAGGGTTTATTATGAAAAGGTCAAAGTTGATGCAAATAAAATATTTACAGAAAAAAGATGTTTCAAAAAGATAAAGACAATATACAGCCACAAAGCAATAAGGTAGAATTGGGAAGAAAGAATACTTGCAATTAATGTCCAAGGGTTGATCAGAGTTCGATCGATGAGCTAGGTAATTGGTTCTCGACTTGGCAGATGTTTCTTCTTGGATGGTAAAAGGAGAACTCCCCATTGTCTTGGCATCTCCTCTTTTCTGTCAAATCAAAAGGGGTGTTGACAGCGACCAGTAACCAATCATCTGGTCAGCTGGTGTAGGGGTTGGTTGCTGGGAGGTGTCTACACTCATGACCACGTCCCAGGTACATTTTGTAATACATGTTCATATATCTGCATCTGTAGGGTTTACAGACTCCAAATATCCATATTATTATTCAACTTGAGATTTCCTTCAAAACAAGTCTAAACATGCCATATCTATAACGTATAGCCTGCTTTGGAGGAATAAGTGGTCCCAGGGGTTTCCCATATGACCTGACATAGGGGTGTCTGGACTTGAAACGTTCCCTATTATCTGAGGAAGCTAAATATGTCCAGATTATGTCTGTGCTATTACTAAGTCAGAAGTTATGAAACATGCTGAAATTTCATACTTATTCTTATGAGGTGTATTCAGAAGACTTTACGACCTAGGCCTCTTTGGTCTCTGAATGGGGAGGGTGACAGTTTTACGACAGGCCTGAACTGTTTTCTCTGTTGAGATAACCTTTTCTGTTGAACTTAAAAAGCTTTGAATTCCTAAGGTGGGGAAGACGGAGTTCAGAGTTCTCTGTGAGGTTACATGGTTAGCAAAACTGTCATGGCTACTTCCACACAAGATGGCAGCTAGCTACAGCTTTTCATGTCCCATACGTGATATCGTTACACCTCCCCCCTTAGGTGGTTGCATGGGAGGGAACTACAATTTCCCTCCTGACGCAACCGACTCCTGCGGGCTCGGCTTGTCGTGACAGCCCATCAGCATTGCCATGGGCGCTGCCTTTCTTATGCTGGATGGTGAAATCGTACTGCTGAAGAATTAGGCTCCACCGAAGTAGTTTGCCATTCTCCCCAGCAACACGATTTAGCCAGCTCAAGGGATTGTGATCTGTGATCACAGTGAAGTGCCGTCCATAAAGGTACGTTTGTAACTTCTGGAGAGCCCACACGATCGCAAGACACTCCTTTTCGATCGTGGCATATGCTACTTCCCTGGGAAGCAGCTTCCTGCTCAGGTAGAGGATGGGATGCTCCTCTCCGGCCTCGTCCACCTGGCTCAGGACTGCACCCAATCCAAAGGCAGAGGCATCCGTCTGCACAAGGAAACGGCGGGTGAAGTCTGGAGCCTGCAGCACAGGTGCGCTGGCCAGCGCCCCCTTCAAGGCCTGAAATGCCTGCTCACATTCTGGTGTCCAAGACACCACCTTGGGCAGTTTCTTTTTGGTTAGGTCAGTCAGAGGTTTGGCCAGGCTACTATAGTTACATACAAATTTCCTATAGTAGCCAGCGGTCCCCAAGAAAGACATAACCTGCTTTTTGGTTTGAGGGGTAGGCCAGGCCAGGATGGCCTCAACCTTCCCTGTCTCGGGTTTCAGGGTACCTCCTCCTACCTGGTGTCCCAAGTACTGCACATCAGTCATGCCAATCTGACACTTACTGGGTTTGACAGTCAGATTGGCGGCTGTCAGTTGGTCTAGGACCTGTGACAGGTGCACCAGGTGTTCTTCCCAGGTAGGGCTGAACACGGCGATGTCATCCAAGTATCTTTATCTTTTTGAAACATCTTTTTTCTGTAAATATTTTATTTGCATCAACTTTGACCTTTTCATAATAAACCCTTATGTTGAAAAGTGTTAACCTTGTCTCTAAAGCTCCTAATGCAAGCTATAAACGAACCTGCCTCTTGAAGGACGCTACTGTTGTAGAGTAAGACTCTGAGCAGACCTGTCTGTGGTGACAGTGTGTGTGGCAGACGCTTATTCTCAAATTATAATTGGTATCGCAAAATTACGAGTCTCCCCCGGCTCGGTCTTTTAAACGGGGGTGGTGGCAGTTAAAGGGTTAATTGTGTAATTAGCCCAGTGACAATCACTCTCAGGCTGCTCGCACCTAGATTGTGGTCCTGCAAGCTGGAAAATCTTTGTGCTGGGCGCAGCTGAGAGTGGCATTGTTACGTAAGTGACAGCGTGGTGTGAGGTTGGCTGGTCCTTTGTCGCGAGTTAGCGAGGAGGGCAGGGATCTGACACCCGCGTTCGTCACATATTGCAAGTAACCTCTTCACTTTTGACATGAGACTAGCATGCCACAAAAAATGGACGTTTGGTCGTCCGAAAATCTGATCGTGTGTACAAAACTTTAGGCCACACTGGGGCAGCGGTTGCCTTAGTGGCGCTTTAGGGCTGCTACCGGGGCACTTTTAATCCGCGCTAGCAGCCAAGAAAGGGTTAAAAGCATGTGTGTTGCGTCGCTTCCAAATTGCTTTTCAGGCGATTCGGAAGCGCTGCCCATTCATTACAATAGCAGGGGTGGTGTAGGAGCGCACTCACACCAAGATGCTGCTTGCAGGACTTTTATTTTGCCGTCCCGCAAGCGCACCGCTCCAGTGTGAAAGTACTCAGGCTTTCACATTGGGGAGGCATGAGAGGCAGTTTTCAGGTGCTAGAATGCCTGAAAACTGCCTCTGGGTTAAAGGGGTCTTAAATAAGGGCCACCTGTTTTTGTTTTTACAGACTGCATGACTTCACTAATTGAACTCCACACTGCTATTTTGAACACGCCCCTTTCAATTAACAATTCAATTGCACAGAAACAGCAGCATGCATGTCATGACTGTTGGTTTTCTATTACCATGTAGAAATATAATTTATACCAAAAACAGTGATTGATCTAGTTAGTGATGTTGGACTGCTATTATTTTGAACTGTATAAATATCTGCAGCTCTGGCCCCGTCCTCTTCAGAAAACATACTCACTAGACTGAACTAATCCAGTGTTCT
The DNA here is from genome assembly GCF_042186555.1 of Aquarana catesbeiana. Lineage (NCBI taxonomy): Eukaryota > Metazoa > Chordata > Amphibia > Anura > Ranidae > Aquarana > Aquarana catesbeiana. Next base: position 758,031,411 of record NC_133325.1, on the reverse strand, counting down.
GATCTCTGCTTCCAGCTGGGTCCTGGCCCACCATCTTTCCTTCCTGTGTCAATGGGAGCTGACTTCTCCTTCAAGTTTTTGCAGCCAGCCCCCAATGATGCACTGTCAGGTTGACCCATTAAAAGCCACCTATCCCTATTCCCTGCTGGGATCAGGGAGATATCCCAGGAGGCTACAGGGACACATCATTCTTGCCAAAACAAAAAAAGTGAGTGCAAGCAAAAAGTATTTCTATTAGAGGGTAGGGGGAAGATTGCAGGGAGGAAAAATGTAACTTTGGAAGGAAGGTTTACTTCAAATTATCCTATTCCTGGCTTTTTAATAGCTGCTTCCTCTCACTGGCCAGTGCTCAGCAAGGCTGTAAGGTATAAGGCACAGGAGCACATCATGTGACTGTGATGTCACTGTTCTGTCCCATGCAGGACTTCCTCTTAAAGCAGTCTCAGGAGCTGGCAGAGAACACTGACTACAGGCACATTGTGAAACTAGATATGTTTGGCCACATACAAGCCTGTGATAGGAGGACTGCAGTTTGGGAACTGGTGTACTAAAAAAAAAAAAAAAAAAAAAAAAAAATAGTTGCTTCTATACCAGGCAGGGCTGCCAATGATTCAATGAGATTTCTGTAAGCTTTGAAGAGTCCCTATTTTGGGGGGCATGCTGTCAAACAAAAACAAAATTTGAGGGTTACCACTTGCCCTCTTATCCACCTCAGCTCAGGTTTTATCTCCTTTCTGACCAGGCCGTTTTTTGCGATTCAGCACTGCGCTACTTTAACTGGTAATTGTGGGGTCATGCAACACTGTACCCAAAGTTTCTATCTTTTTTTTTTTTCCTCACAAATAGAGCTTTTAGTGGTATTTGATCACCACCAAGTTTATTATACAGTATAAACAGAAAAAGACCAAACATTTTGAAAAACCATAACTTTCTGCTACAAAACACGCATTATATATACAGTATATAATCTAAATGTCTTCATAAATTTTGGCCAAAATGTATTCTGCTACATGTCTATGGTAAAAAAAAAAAAAAAAACTCCCAATAAGTTTATATTAATTGGCTTGCGTGAAAGTTATAGAGTCTACAAACATATTATATATATATATTTATTATACTATAATGGCCATGATCAGTAACTTATAAATGGGACACTGACACCAATACAGTGATCAGTGCATATTTTTAGCACTGGTCACTGTACTAATGACACTGGCTGGGAAGGGGTTAAACATCTGGGGCAATCAAAGAGGTTGTAAAGGCAGATTTTATTTTTTTATATTAATGCATTCTATGCATTAGGATAAAAAGCCTCGTGTGCAGCAGCCCCCCCAACACTTACCTGAGGTCCCTCCCTGTCAACGAGTGTCCCAGCCATCCAGATTCTCTTTCCTGATTGGCTGAGACACAGCAGCAGCACCAGTGGCTCCCGCTGCTGTCAAAGTCAGCAAGCCAATCAGGGGAGAGAGGGGGCGGGGCCGAGTCAGGGCTCCGTGTCTGAATGGACAAAGGGAGCTATCACTCAGCTCGGGTGCCCCCATAGCAAGCTGCTTGCTGTGGGGGAACTGAACAGGAAGGAGGGGGCAGGAACACAGAAGAGGGACCCGAGAAGAGGAGGATTGGGGCTGCTCTGTGAAAATCCACTTCTACAGAGGAGATAAGTATAACATGTTTGATATTTTTATAGGAAAAAAAATTTGCCTTTACAATCAATCACTTTAAATGTGTGCCTAGCCAGTGTGTTTGTGTAGTGTGGGGGAGGTGCTTTTACTAGGGGAAGACATGGATCCATGTCCCTGCTTTGCAGGAACACAGGATCCATGCCTTCCCTACTGACAGTACGGCAATTTGCCTTGTTTACATAGACAGATCGTCATTCTGGCTCTCTCTGCCCAACGACTGTTGGCTGTTGGTGGAAATAGAGTCCACAGAACTCGCAGGTCGGCTCCCGCTGTGTTCCCCCCACTCAGAAATGTTTACAGTGTTTTATTTACACATTGTATGTTTGGATAACACAGGGCTCTGGCCTGTAATTGGTCATGAATCATTAGCTGGGACCTGCTGACAGATACCCTGCACGCCCTAAACAAAGAAACAGGCAGCAACGTACCAGTACGTCTCTTTGCCTGTACGGGCCTCCTGTCCACAGCACATTGCTGGCAGGCAGTCTGCAAGTTAATTTCATTGCAGAGATTAAAAATCTGTTGAGAATAAAAAATGACACAAACATGAGCAAAAAAAAAAAAAAATCTTTAGTGATTTTTCATCTGAGTAGCAAAAATTCCCCCATAAACCACTAATGATGTTCTTAATACAAACATTTACAAAACATACACTTAGCATCCATTTTTTCAGCTTGAGCAAATAACTATTAAACATACACATATTTATATATATAAAAAACTGTATCAAACTACATTGAAATGCGTAAATATCTGATCTGTCAGAGTTGAGTACTCATACAAGGCAATGCTGCCAAAGAATAGAGGAATTACAAAATGACCGTATTGTAGAATACAAAAGTGCAGAACATGTGACATCAGAATGACATAGGTGGACAAACAATGGATAAACTTTCAATAGCAACAGGCATGTAGGATAGGTTGTACTGCCAGTTACCTAGTGCTGCTGGCTTTGCTCTTTTGATGCAGATCAAGATTTACTTTAAGGGAATCGGGGAGCACATTCTTGTATACACCACATAACACAATCATCAGCTCTACTGGTTTAGACACAGTGGGGTTGATTTACTAAACCAGGAGAGTGCAAAATCTGGTGCAGTTGTGCATTGGTAGCCAAACAGCATCTAATTGCAGCTTGTTCAATTAAACCTTGACAAAAAATTGAAGCAGATTGGTTTCTATGCAGAGCTGCACCAGATTTTGCACTCTCCAGTTTTAGTAAATCAATTGATTTACTAAAACGGGAAGAGTGCAAAATCCGGTGCAGCTCTGCATAGAAACCAATCTGCTTCAATTTTTTTGTCAAGGCTTAATTGAACAAGCTGAAGTTAGAACCAGATTGGCTACCAATGCACAACTGCACCAGATTTTGCACTCTCCTGGTTTAGTAAATCAACCCCACTGTCTACCAATGCAAAGCCAAAACATTTTATTCTAGTTGTGGATAGAATGAGGAAAGGGTAGGGCGTCTGTCATGTTTATATTGCTATGTATGCCTGCTGGGAAGAATCGTTTCACCACTGGCTCTGACCAAAGTGATTTGCAATCCAAAATGTTTGAGTTGTCACAGAAACAGGAGGTAGGATATTCTTTTTACTTCCCAGTGTCTCCAGTAATTAGAAGTGAAGGCGACAGAATAAAAGAACTGCCGTTAGTCCTAACTATTCCGTACTTTACCCAAAACTTAAAAAATAAAAAAAAGTTATGTCTTTACATACAGTATAAAGAATTTGTCCAAACTTACACCGAATGATTGAGTGTCAAAGATTTCCACATTGAAAATCAACAGCTTCTATAGATCTCTCAGTACTGAAACTAAAAGACAGCTTTTTTTTCTTTTTTTTACTACCACCCCCCTCCTCCCATAGGTTACATTGATTGATGGTTCGAAGAATCATCGTTTACAGCAAAAGGGCACAAAAAGATAAAAACCAGAATGAGAACAAGTTAAGATTCCCGTCTGTGACCCCGTCATAAAGAAACTCCCACACTTCCTGTCTGACACCTGTACACAATGAGATGGAGAAGCAGCTGTCACTGACACAAGAAGGTACAGATTGCAAATCAAAACAGCATCCATGTTTTAAACCTTTTACCATTATACTAACATTTTTATTTATTTTTCGTCTAACCATCGGAATGCAGAGGGCAATAAAAACCAAAAGGTTCTAGCTCATGTTGGTTGAATTTGGGGTTTAGGGGGCTGGCTTGCTAGTTTACAATCAAAGCATTGTTCCCTTCAAGCATTCAACCGATTTCTCCCAACCTGATAAGGTATATGAACAATGGTAAGTGGGAAACATGCCCCTCAGTGGGGTTTGTCCTGCAATAACAGATTTTACCAATAGGGGCAAAGCAGAAGAAATGGGAATTTGAAATTCCAGGTTCTGGTATAATCATGAGGGGGTGTAGGAGAGGGCTGGTATTACTCACCATTAAGGATGAGCTCAGGCGTGTTCACAACCCGCACATGCAGAGCCCGCCAGGAAGTCGGAACTGCACAGTGCTAATCGCAGGCAGCGAGACATTTTCCCGATCCGCGGCTGAAGAGATCGAGAAATCTCTCTGCCTGTGATTAGCGCTGTGCAGTGCTGACTTCCTGGCGGGCTCTGCATGAGCGGGTTGCGAACACGCCTGAGCTCATCCTTACTCACCATACTGCTTTACCACTGTCCGTCTTAGCGGCTTTTAAAGTGGTAGTAATCTCAGTTTTTAAAGTCTTACCTACAGGTAAGCCTATAATAAGGTACAGTGAATATCACCTAAACTTGTACTGTATAGGAGATATTCACACTGCATGCAGCTGGTGACATCACTTGCGCATGCGCTCTGAAGGTCCAGCATACCGTGCCAGACCTTCAGATCTCCGTGCTGTAGCTGAGGACAGGAGTAACATCATTGCCGCCCTGGTCACTCATGTAGCCAGAGGCCACAAACCCAGAAGGAAGACCTGGGGAAGATGGAAGCACGGTCAATGGTGACAGTGCACCGCTGGAGGGCTTAGTTTTAAAGGAGGGACTCTCATAATGTGCTAGTATTCGATGCATACTAGCACAATATGACATTGCCTTGCAGGGGTTTTTTTTAAGCTGCTTTTTAATATCGTTTTTAAGCTTCATACACATGCCGAAAGCATGCAGAGACTGCATAATGACATTCCTGGGACTCACTGCCCCTGCATACAGTCACCTACTGAGATCCATTAGAAGAGGTGGCTGTACATGGTTGTGTAAGCACCCACATACACGCAGATGTATGCTCTGAACACAGTCTGTTTGCAGCATACATTTGTGCACAGGCAGACACTTTATGTAATCCCCGATGCACAATAGCGCACAGCCACCTCTCAATGTGCAGCTGTAAGCAGCAACAGAAGGTCCCAAGAATATAGTATCGCAGGCTCTGCACGCTGTATGGCCGTGTGCACAGGGCCCTAAGGTATGGAGGACTGCTGTTAATATCACTACAGCTGTCAAGAAATAAACTGCATCTGTTTCAAGAGTTATCTTTGCTTCCAGATACTTGCCAGAACTAAACATTTTTTAAGCAGCTGAAACTTATAAAGATGGTATTATACATTTTCGTTACCGACATGGTGCATACAAATTTACACTTATTCACCTATCTGTGCTGAAAATATTGCACTTAGAGGTTGAGTCATCATTAAAATGACATATCAACTTAAAAGTGTAACTTCACTTTTTAAAATAAATTTTTAATCTTGCCAAACCAAGCAGTACAATAGCCAATTTTGTAATTATTATTTACCTATCACATTCCGTTATGCTCAAACAGGCTGCTGAAGTATCTATATTTTAAACCTTGCTATGAGCTAGATGCAGGGGTCTCCAAAACTATGGCCCTCCAGTTGGTCAGGAACTACAATTCCCATCATGTCTGTGAATGTCGGAGTTTTACAATGGCTAATGGGACAGGTAGTTCCACAACAGCTGGGAGGACCGTAGTTTGGAGATCCCTGAGCTATAGTGGCCCTTTACAGCTTTCTATAACAAGAGGAGTGGTTACAAAAGCTGCACAGATCGGCAGATCCCTAACCAGCTCCTGTACTGGTTCCTGGTGTAACACTGAACTCCTGGGTATGCTGCAGCAGGTTTAGAAAACATGTGAGACTCAGAATCATAGTGATTGAGAGATGCTGCGGGCAACTTTTTGTGTGTGCAGATTAGAGAGCGCCTTCAACCACTGGAGCCACTGAGGAACAAAGCCACACAGAGGGAGATAAACTAAAACTGGCGCACACAGAATCTAGTGCAGCTGCGCATATTAACAAATCTGCTTCTAACTTCTTCTTGTTCAATTAAGCATGGATAATAAAACCTAGAAGCGGATTGGTTACTATGCACAGCTGCACCAGATCCTGTGTGCACCAGTTTTAGTAAATCTCCCCCCGAGTGTGCTTAGACCAAATCACATCATCTGTGGCTGAACTGCAGACTGAGCTTAAAGTCCACATTACAAGATCAAACACGATCATAGGAGGGTACCACTGACCATATGGAGAGAACATTCTCCACAAACAAAAATGTTATTTGGGGTAAATGTCTTCAAATGGTAGGAATGTAAAAACGTCCGTCAACTATGCATTTAAAAAGGTAAATAGTTGATCTCTGTTCAGTTATTTAAAAGGGTAAGTTCACCTTTCATAGCATGTTATCCCCATATTCAGGGTGTAACATGTTATGAATGCACTGGTTCCTGCTCCAGGGATCTTCTCCCACTGCTAGCTGCCACAATTTAAAAAAAAAAAAAAAAAAAAGACGTGGCGATGCGGGGCTCTGCCGGCCACATCACTCATTCACAGTCCTCTGAATGGAAAACAACAAGGTCTGGCAGCCTTTGCGGCTGTCGGCTTGTAGTTTTCAATGAACTACCAGGGTGCCGCGAGTTCTGTGGTAGTTCTTGTCTTCCTATCAGAATATATCGGCTTCCTTGTAAGAGGCACAAACAAGCCCAACGGACCTGAATGACATTAGCGATCTGTTGATCACTGGTGCAATGCTATGCGGGTTTGCGAAACAAAACAAAAAAAATAAAATGCACATTTTTTTTACCTGCAAAAAAAAAAATCTGCATTTATTTTATTTTTTTCAAAAGGTGAACTTATCCTTTAAAGCCCACAGTTCATTATCTTCTCCAGAATAGGGAAGAGTTTGTTATTGTCATTCTGTTGTAATGAGAGGGATTGCTTGTTAAATGAGATGCTGCCATATAACAAAAGAACTGAGCAGGTGTCTCTGGGAAGGTCACCATGTGATTCTGGACGGAATTCAAGCCTTTGGTGGCTCTTCAAGCACCACCCAGCTTGACAAAAACAGATTGAGCAAGGTGGAGAATCATCGGTCAAATAGTGACTCCATCCTATCAGCAGCACATCTGGGTGCAGGGGTTGCCACAGCTGCCTGAATACCATGGCCGGCAGTGGAGGTGCAAATTGAATGTGGGTACTCGATCAATCGAGTCACGTATGGCCAGCTTAAGGCTGGTCTGAGACACGGGCTCTACCTTCAACTGAGTGCTGTGTGAAATCAGGGGTGCACTTTAGTCATAACCTAAAATTGATTCTTTCGATGCATACAAGGGACACAACAATTTTTTGAGGGACAGACCCAGAACTAGGATGCAGATGAGAAAATTCCAGTTAGAGTTTTCAGAAGGAAAGGTCAGCAATGCAGTCCCTACTATACATCCTCAGTACAAGTTTAATTTATTGAAAATAAAGGCTTTAAAAAATACTGGAAATTCCCTTCATTAGTGGAAAGAATTCAACTATTTCTGAAGAACATTTTACAGTCCCTTCATACCTGTCTGCTCTGGTGTGAAGGTTTATTTGAATAATCTGCCAGAAAAAAAAAAAAAAAAAAAAAGAAGGTGTTGGCCCCACAAGGTCACAGGCATCACTGTAATGTATAGATGTGAAGCCAACCTTAGAGCTCAGCTGGACTTTCAGTCAAAGTTATACACTTTGTTTTCTTTAGAAAGCAACCACAGCATGAGCAGAAAAGCCTGTCCCCTGCCAGCATGCTGCAGAAAAGGGCAATTGCCCGCCCGCCCCCCCAATTTCCAATTAGCAGCCAGCATGAGCTGTGCTGATTGCAGACCTACAGTTGGACTCAGTAGAAGGCATGTCAGAGCTCTGCAGAGAAACCACTGCTTCCTCACAGTGAGCAAGTGCCATTCTCTACAGCATACTGGCAGGGAAGAACTTTTCTACATGGGCTGCGGCTGCTTTAGAACAGGGACGCATAATAATAATAAAAAAAAAAGAAAAAAAAGGGGGGGGGGGGACACATTGTAAGACACTGAAAACCTTTTGCTTTGATGCACCTGGAACGTATTACGCTAAAAACATCCATCTGGCCCCAGGACTGTGTACACTAACCAGATCTTCCCAGTACAGGACAACATGGTAGACACCACAGAATTGATCATAATCAGCCCCATGAACACTCTGACCAAAACAGAGTACCCCATGTGATATTTTAAAAACCAGTAGATGAGGAATTCACTTAAAGTCCATGGATTAAAAAAAAAAAAAAAAAAGTTTACCACAAGTTATTGCTCCTGTTGCTGGAGCTCATCTACACGATTTACCAGTAAAATGAATATCTGGATTGATCAATCACACTGGATCAAGTTGGTCAAAATGTGGAGATACATTTTAAATAGAAAAATCAGAAACATCAAGCTTTGGAAGGCAGAAAATCCTCAGAAGTGCAGCTGAGCCAGTTCTCAACATTTATACATGTGGCACGCAAGGAGGTGCGGATACCAGTCCGGTCCATTGATAGTTGCACAGTAGGGTGACCAGCAGCTGTGCTCTGTACATAGCATTTAACACATCCAACATGGTCCAGCAAGATTTTTTTTTTTCTCTGTTATGACATTTCATCATAATCCTTGCTACAGCTTGGCATTTCCTCATCTATAATGATAACTGGTGGAACCTCTGTTTTTAGACGCTTGGGTTCTGGAGGTCTGCAGAATGGGTCCTGAACTGGTGAATTGTCTGTAGAACAGAGGGAAGCTTGTTAGACTTAAATAAGAAAAAGAACAATAATTTTTTTTAATGGCATAAGGCATTTTCATGGTACACCTTTGGGTTTGGTTTGAAATGAAGATCCATTAAAAATATTCTTAAAGCGGTAGTAAACCGTAAGTAAAAAAAAAAAAACATTTGGACCCATGCAGGATAATGTGCTAGCATGCATTGCATACTAGCACATTATGACAGACTTGCCTCTAAAACGGATGTCTCCAGCAGTGCAATGTCACCGCTGGCAGAGCTTCCATCTTCATCTGGTCTTCCTTCTGGGTTCATGGGCTCTGGCCGAGTCGCGATGACATCACCCCCCTGCAGGAGTCACAGCCATGGCACAGCTCTCTCAATGGACTGAATGCCGTCCATTAAAAGCGCAGTGCACATGAGTCAGTGATGTCATCTTCTGAATGGTGAACGTTCAGGAGATATTTACTATACCTACAGGTAAGCCTTATTGTAGGGTTACCTGTAGGCATAAATTTAAAAAAAAAAAAAAAAATACTTTTCTATCGCTTTAAATCCCATTTCTCCAAATGGAGAATTTAATTTGATAGAGTTTTACTAAAAATCACAGGTCAGTGGCACAGAAAGCTGTCCTAATAGATAGCTTAACAGAAAATGGCATTCAAAATTACATGGAAGAAATAAAACTTCAGGCGACACAAATAACACAATGGGCTAAAATTATAGGTACATACAGAAACCTTGGAGTGCCTGCATTCCATAACGAATAGTACTGCTTGGAAACAAAACCTTGTATCTAATCTATCTGAAACTGTTGCGTTGGTTACATGACATTATACCTACAAAAAAAAATGCTGGGAAAAGATACCTTGTATACCTTTTACTATACCTGGTAACAAAAACATAAAAAAAATATGTATCCTGAAAATATAAGATTTGTATAGAAAAAAAACAAAAAAAAAAAACATTGCATTTCTACTCTTTGTACTGCTAATGGGTTTATTCTCCTTTCAGGCTGGGTTCACACTGGTGAGCTGTGCAAGATCGCATGTGATTCGCACCACACTGCAAATCACATGCGATGTCTGTGCAATGCAATTTCAGCCATACAGATTGCATGCCTGAATTTGCATCACATTCGGACCAAACTCGCACAGGACCCTTTTTTTTTGGTCCGCACCAGAATCGGATCGCATGAGCGTTCACACCCATACGATCCGATTCCTGTCTGAACTGTCAGTTCACACTGCAACATGGAAACTAAAATGGGGGTGTCATTACCAATGTATTGACACTCCCAGCAGTTCGCATATGTTCCCGCATCGCACTGGGACTTACTGTATTACCTTGCAAGGCATGTTCTGTCATGTTTACTCTTAAAAACCCAATAAAAAATGTATTAAAAAAAAACTGATCATCATACTTTTACGACAGGTACACTTTAAGGGTAATTAAAGTGGTTGTAAACCCATTTCAACCACTTTAACCTACAGGTAAGCCTAGATTAAGGCTTACCTGTAGGTGCAAGAAATATCTCCCAAACCTAAAAGCTTCAGGAGATATTTGCAAAAATAGTGGCACCGATGTTTACGGCGCATGCGCCGTAGACATTGGGCGCAGGCACACTGAGTGTGCCGTTTTCATGCCATTAGCGGCGGCACCAGCGCGCATGCGCAGGAGTGACGTCATCGCGGCTTCCGGCCCGTCACAGCGCCGGAACCGCGATACCCGGAAGTCACTCCGGGATAGATGGCGGCGTTGGAGGAGGCGAACAAGGGCTGATGCGGGGACTTCGATCTCAGGCAAGTAATTCATAATGTGCTAGTATGCTATGCATACTAGCTCATTATGCCTTTGTCTTGCAGGGTGTATTTTTTTTTTTCCAGAGGCTTTACTTCCTCTTTAAGTATATCTGTGCACAGTGCATTGTAACTGTTTTGTCCCTTAAAGATTTCGTAAAAGTATGGCCAAAGCTATATTGGCCCTACTTTTCCTATGAATCACAGGCGTGGACTTCGTTCTGCACTCATGTAACTAAAGCCCGCTGTTCACTGCCGTCACTCCAGCTGCACAATTGTCAGCTAAAGTAATGCAGTGCCGTATCGCATAAAGTGGCCTGGTCATGAAGGGAGGTAAATCTGCCAGTCAAGTGGTTAAATAGACTCAGTGGGAGGAAGAACTGCACATACAGTACATGCTGCAGCTTCCCAAACCTTCCTGTCACTGCAGTTCTGAAAGGCAAATATTGGGCACTTCCCTTTCGGAATCCTGTGCATGCTTATTGGCCTGTGAGGCTGCCCATGACAGTGATGGGACAGTAGGAAAGTGTAGGGGGCAAGGCTTGCTGGGAAGATCTGACAATACCGGGAAATGTAAGCGCTTTGCCTGTCAGAGCAATCTGGCAGTTGGATGTACCAGGGAGATCTGGAATGCTGCTGAAACTGTGTGAATTTCTAGGTTCCCTGCAGAAGCTTGCATCCCTCTCTACAGTGAAAGAATTTCTAAGGTTATAGTATAATATGCATTATGAAAAGGGTGAGCATTTTATCTTTCAGTTTTGGAGTATTTCAACAGGAAACTAAATAACTGTAACTCATTTAAATATATCCTATAGACCACAATGGATTCCCCAGGCACCCACACAATCATAATAAAAAAATATCCACAAACACTAATCCCCCCCCCCCCCCCCTTTTTTTTTTCTTTTTTTTAAACCTATGTAACAATTTTCTAGAAAAGTTCAAAAAGATTTTGTCACTTACCAGTACTACTGCACTCCATCCTACTTGGTCCTGGGGACACTGGAGCGAGCTGATGTGTGTTGGGTGAATTTGTCTTTACAGGGATTAGGGCGATTCTCCTGTATAGTGGTAGATAGAAAGAGAAAAGGGTCAGTCATAATTCACTGCAAACTATAAACTAGAGGGAGTTACACTTTTAGTCCCTATAAACCTATTCAAACACAGACAAACAATCATGTACTTAAAAGGTTACCTTTGTAATGAAATGCATTGTGCAGTCAAGGGGCCCCGGTACTTAAATTAAAAAAAACATTGTGCAGCTTTGAAATTTGGAGTTTAAATGCATAACCGTAAACTTAAGGCGCCTTTCACACGGACAGCTATTCTGCCGCAGTTAAAAGCATGTTTTTTTCCTGTGCAATTCAAGACTCCAGGCACTGCGATCAGCTGCATTTGTACAATGAGATTACCTGCGTTTTTTACGCGGTTGCGTTTAGCTGCAGTAGTCAATGTTTTTGTTTGGTCCTGAATCTACCCATGATGCATTTCGGTCCTCTGCAGTGCTTCCTGTTTTTTTTTTTCTCACGCTATCTGCAGTTGACACAAAAGACTACGATTACCTGCAGTTATGTGCAGATAGCTGCGCTAAATCGCTCCTGGACGCAGTCAATTTTATTTTTTTCTATCCGCACGGAACCGCATGTAACGAAATCGCAGCTAAACGCAGTGTGTGAATGGGCCCATAGGAAAGCATTGTGTGCTTTTAGCTGAGGTAGAAAACTAGAAAGCACCATTCTATCTGTCCGTGTGAAAGGGGCCTAAGCCTGGTACACACCATTATTTTTTTTTCCCGTTCAACCCAGTGGGTTGAACGAAAAAAAAACAAAAAAAAAAACCTGACAGCTCCGGTCAGAGCCATTGTACTAACAATCCAATGATAGTGCAGCGAGCTCCCCTGCTGTTCTATTGTGTTCTGACATGAGGACCCCCCCCCCTGCCAGAACACTCAGGTCAGCTGCTGATTTTCCAGCATGCTCCGCCAGCTTCTGTCAGACCGGCTGGCATACAAACAGGCCAAATGTCGGTCAAATTATCGCCCGTGTGTACTAGGCTTTAGAGCGTCTAGAGCCTGGCTGAAAAATGAATAGTAGTCCTGCCTGTGGTCTGAGACGTTGTGTACATTGGGCGTTGCTCCCAGCATAACTGGAATGAGAACTCTCCCTTTTACACGACCTGTGCAAACACATCGCTCTCGCTGTCCCAGCAGCCGCTGAGTGCATCATCACTACTACAATGGGGCGGGAGCGCGCACTGCACTGGTATGAGACTTGAAAGTGGGAGAACACTCCTTATCTTTATTATTTTGGCAGTTTTAAAACAACGATTGCTAGCTACAGATTAGAAATGAATATATTTTGAAATGGCTTATATGGCAGATGTAATAAAAAGATATATATACCCAGTTTTTTGAGATACAAATTTAGAAGAGAAACACTACACAAGCCAGTCTGAGAACCCACTTAGCAGGATTTGCAGGGTTCAGGGTCGGGGGTCACCAATGGGATAATCCACCTTAGCAGCCCAAAAAGCAGGCAAGATGCAGCTCGGTTTTAGAGCGGGGACATCCTTAAAGCTTAACCATAGGCAAGTTTTTTTTTCTGGATAAGGTGGAAAAAAAGAATTGTTAAAATTGAGGTCAGGTTTTGTTGGGTAGATTTTTCCTCCCTGTCCCGGGACATGATGGCACAGACAGAAACAACTTTGTTGGAACAGATATCAATCGTGCTTGAAAAGAGAAGTATGGCCAAAGCTTGTTAGGTCATACTTCTCATAAGGGTCACAGGATTGCATTTGCCTATGCACTCCTATAACCCAGAATCAACCAACAGCGGGCAAAAGTCTGCTGTCAGCTGACGCCACAGAACCATCCCGGTCTCTGAGAGGATCCCGACAATGTCGGGATCCACCCAGATGCCTGACCTTCAGCTAGTTCAACCTCTCAGTGTGCCGCTGAGTGACCCAGCTGCTCCAGTGAGTGCTGGAGGGGCAGAGCAGAGAGCAGTGACTGACAATCACCACTCTCTTCTCAGAGCAGACCTGGGATCTGAGCGATTAACAGTCACACAATCGCTCAGTTCTCGGGCTTACAGGCAGTGGAGGACAGCTGTAGCAACGGACCAATGCTACACCCATATAGGCGAGTGCAGAGGCTTATTTTCCTTCCAATACTTCTTTAATAAAGTGTATAGAACACCTGACTAAAATAACTAAGCTCACCTTTAGAAATATGTTATAACCCATATTTAGGGTGTAACATGTTCCTAAGCACCCTCACACCACCCCTTGAGCACAATCCCCTGTGAAAAATGGGCGGGGTTCTTCTCCCCCACAGCCACATTTAAAATAGGCACAGCTGTACAGGGCGCCACAGCCGCGTCATTCATTTACAGGAATCTGTGAAAGTCATTCTAAAAGAATAAATAAAAATTTATAAAATGGGATTTAGACCTAGGCACGAAGCTAGATGAGGAAAACTGGGTGCAAATCTGGTACACCACCAAAACTTGCTTCAAACACCATTGTGGGAAAGACGCTGGTGGTACATGGTCCCTTGCCAACTGGCCAGATTCACAGTAATCATGAGATAAAACAAAGTTCAGGAATATTCCTTTATCCCATTGTTTTGCAAATCTATGTACACTACAAACTGTATGATTGTTTGAGGAAAAAATAGGATTTTTTGAAACAGCTTACCTGTAAAATCCTTTTCTTTCGAAGGACATCACGGGACACAGAGCCTCAGTAATTACTGATGGGTTATATAGGTATCACTGGTGATTGGACACTGGCACACCCTATCAGGAAGTTCAACCCCCTATATAATCCCTCCCCCTTGCAGGGATACCTCAGTTTTGTAGCCAAGCAATATAGTGTATTAAAAGAGGGGCGGGACCTCTGTGTCCCGTGATGTCCTTCGAAAGAAAAGGATTTTACAGGTAAGCTGTTTCAAAAAATCCTATTTTCTTTCTCGAACATCACGGGACACAGAGCCTCAGTAATTACTGATGGGATGTCCCAGAGCAATGCTACCTGAGGACCAAGTAGGGTGCAATCAGACCTGAGGACCCTGTACCGCTGCCTGCAGCACACTACGCCCAAAGGCGATATCCTCATGCCTTCTCACATCCACCTGATAGAATCTGGTGAATGTATGAACTGAAGACCAGGTTGCGGCCTTGCAGATTTGAGCCATAGAGGCCTGGTGACGCACTGCCCAAGAAGCACCAATAGCCCTTATGGAATGTGCCCTGATCTGAAACGGAGGAATCTTCTGTTTCAAACCGTAAGCTTGAATGATCAACTGTCGAATCCATTTAGAAATGGTAGCTTTTGACGCTGCCTGTCCTCTATTGGGACCCTCTGGCAGCACAAACAAAAACATCCGTCCTGCGGATCTGAGTAGTTGCCCCTAGATAGGCCTTAACTGCTCTTACTACCTCCAACGAATGTAGAGATCTCTCTTCCGGAGTACAGGGATCTGGAAAAAAGGAAGGTAGAACAATGTCTTGGTTTAAATGAAAATCAGAAACCACCTTCGGTAAAAAACTAGGATGAGGGCGTAGTACCACTCTATCCTTGTGTATAATCAAATAAGGCTCCTTACAGGAAAGAGCTGCTAATTCTGATACTCTTCTAGCAGAAGAGATGGCCACCAGAAAAATTAACTTCCTTGTCAACAAGACCAAAGGAATCTGACTTATTGGTTCAAAAGGCTGTTTCTGTAACACAGCCAGGACCAAGTTCAAGTCCCAGGGGTTTAGGGGCGCTTTAACCGGAGGATTAAGACGCATCACCCCCTGCATAAAGTTTCGGACCGAAGAATGCGAAGCAAGTGGCCGCTGAAATAATACTGATAAAGCAGAGACCTGGCCCTTGAGGGTACTCAAGGCCAGCTTCATCTCTAATCCTAATTGTAGAAAATCAAGAATTCTACCTATGACATATTTCCTGGGATGCCAACCTCTGGATTCACACCAGGTTATATAAGCTTTCCAGACTCTATGATAAATCATCCTGGAAGCTGGCTTCCTTGCATTAATCAAGGTAGATATGACAGGACCTGAGAGCCCACGACTCTTCAGAACGTGGGTCTCAATAGCCAAACCGTCAAATTTAGCGTTTGTAAGGCAGGATGGAACACTGGACCCTGAGATAACAGGTCTGGGCGTTCCGGTAGTGTCCACGGGGAACCTACTGTCATCCTTACTATTTCTGCATACCAAGTCCTTCTGGGCCAAGCGGGGGCCACCAGAAGTACTGACTTCCTTTCCTGCCTGATCCTGCGAAGGAGTCGTGGTAACAGCAGAATAGGCGGGAATGCGTAAATCAGTGAGAACCGATGCCACGGAATCACCAACGCATCCGTCCCGCATGCAAGAGGATCTTTTGTCCTTGCCACAAATCTGTCTATCTTTTTGTTGAATCGGGATGCAAAGAGATCTACATCTGGAACCCCCCATCTTTGGCATATGGCCCAAAAGACGTCGGGATGCAGAGACCATTCCCCTGGAAGTAACTGCTGGCGACTTAGATAGTCCGCCTGCCAATTCTCTATTCCCGGGATGAAAACTGCCGATATGCATGGCACATGCATCTCTGCCCAGACTAAGATCTGGTTCACCTCTTTTTGAGCAACTCGGCTCCGGGTGCCTCCCTGATGATTGACATAAGCCACTGCTGTGGCATTGTCGGACTGGATCCTGACCGGACAACCCTGTAGCCTGATAGTCCAGGCCTTTAGAGCTAGATGTATCGCCCGGATCTCCAGAATGTTGATGGGTAAGGTCCTCTCTGTCTTGGACCATACCCCTTGGACCGCAGCCTATTCCAGAACTGCTCCCCAACCTGACAGACTGGCATCTGTTGTTACCACCGTCCAGGTAACCGGTAGAAAGGATTTCCCCTTCTGCAGGTTTTCGGGTATGAGCCACCAATTGAGGCTCTGACGCACCGCATGCGACAGGTACATCGGAAAGTCTAATGCCTGAACTTTCCTGTTCCAGGTCGACAGAATACTGTGTTGCAGCATTCTTGAGTGAAACTGAGCATAGGGAACTGCTTCGAATGAAGACACCATCTTCCCTAGTAGCCTCATACAAAGGCGGACTGAGGGACCCTTCTTGGTCCTTACTGTCAGAATCAGCTCTCTCAAAGCAGTGATCTTTGCCTGGGGTAGAAATATTTTCTCCTGGCCTGTATCTATAATCAGACCTAAATACTCCAGTCTTCTTACTGGTTTTAGGAAAGACTTTTCTAAGTTGAGGATCCAACCCAGGTGTTCTAGATACCTGACTGTGGTCCTCAAGTTTCCATTCAAAGAGGCTACCGACCGGTCTATCAAGAGCAGGTCGTCTAGGTATGCTATGACAGCTATACCCTGAGCCCTTAATCTGGCTAGAGGAGGAGCCAAATCTTTGTGAACACTCGAGGTGCAGTGGCTATCCCGAAAGGCAGAGCCACAAACTGGAAATGGCGCCCTCCTACCTCGAAGCGCAGAAACTTCTGATGAGCAGGAAAAATGGGCACATGCAGATATACATCTCTGATGTCTATTGATGCCAGAAATTCTCCTCCCTGCAGGGTGGGAACTACTGTTCGAATTGATTCCATGCGGAAGGATTGAATCCTTAGGAATCGGTTCAGATCCCTTAAGTCCAGAATGGGCCTGACATCCCCATTTGGCTTTTGGACCGTAAAAAGGTTGGAATAGAAGCCCAATCCCTGGTCCTTTGCGGGAACTATCATAATGACCTCCTGCGACAAAAGTCGCTCTAACGCTAGAAGGAGCGACTGCTTTTTCTCTGGGTCTCTGGGAACACTTGATCTGAGGAACCGAGGAGAGGGGAATTCCTGAAACTCCAGCTTGTACCCTAAGGTTACCGTGGAGATTACCCATCTGTCCTGGAAGTCCTCCTGCCAGAGCTCTGAGAACTGTCGCAGTCTTCCCCCCACTCGAGTGAGCGGGGGCGCCCCCTCATGCAGAGGTCTTAGTGTTTTGCCTAGTAGGCTTCTTTCCCCAGGACTTCTTTTGTCCCTGGGGTTGACTCTCGTCTCTGGACCCCGATGGAGGCGGCCGTCAAGACTGCCTGGAGGCTGAAGCCCCCGGCGCTGGGGAAAGAGTCCGTTTGAAAGAGGGACGCTTACTCTTCTTCTTGACAGGTAAGAGAGTGCTTTTCCCACAAGAGATTCTCTTGATATAGTTATCCAAGTCCTCTCCAAACAACCTTGCACCACGAAATGGAAACCCAGCCAGTAGCTTCTTACATGGTGCTTCGGCTGACCAATTTTTCAACCATAGGATTCTACGTATATGCACCAACCCCAGTGAAAGACGGGAGGTTTGCACGATAGAATCTCTAATGGCGTCAACCACAAAGCATAAGGCCGCTGGAAGGTTAGCAAACCCCTGGGCCTGCTGTTCAGGTAATACTTTGATGACCAGCTTAACATGGTCTCTTAAGTATTGACAGACTCCAATCGCTGCTACTGCAGGTTGGGCCACTGATCCTGCTAAGGAGAAAACATCCTTCAATAGGGATTCCATCCTTTTATCTACAGGATCCCTGAGCATCTGAGCATTGTCTACAGGACAAGTCAGGCTATTATTTACGGAGGAAATGGCGGCATCAATAGCCGGTATTCCCCACATTTTAATAAACTTTTCTTCCATCGGATAAAGTGTTGAAAATTTTCTCGGCGGAAAAAAACGTTTTTCTGGGTGATCCCACTCAGAATAAATTAGCTTTTCAAGTAAAGTATGAACAGGAAAAGCATGTGCTGCTTGGAAAGGTTTCAGTGACCCCAAAGCAGAAGAGGATTCTTTAGCAGTTTCAGGTATGGGCAACTTAAATGTGGAGCGGACCAATCCAGTAAGGATCTGCACTAAGACTTTCTCCTCTTGGGAAGTCGCAGAGAGTCCCTCTCCACCTGATTCCTCCGAAGAGGAATCATCCGTCCCATCCCGATCCTCTGAAAGGGATTCATCTCCTTTATCCCAGAGCTCCTCTGTCTGAGGGTCTTGGGGAACAGAGGAAAGCCTAGTGCGTTTTCTTCCACTGAGTGAAGACGTAACCACGGCCATTTATCTTTCCTCTAGACCATTAATGGTTGAGGAAAAAACCTCTTGTGTAATATATACAGGGGCTGAAGTGCCAGAAGCAGGTGTAGCCCCTGACCCCGATGGCTCTCCCTGGCTAGCCATCCCTGGCCCATCTTTAGGGGGGGAGGATGCTGCCGACAGGGGGCCCTCAGAACCTGAACGAGATCCCCTAGTGTCTCTGGTTCCTGGGGTGCTTGAACCTCTTCTACCCATAGTGCAAAGCAACAAGGTGTGAGGTATACAAATGAACACTGCCCGCTGAGCGATGTAGTCTGGCTAAAAGCCTTGCTACCCAATGCTCAGTCTGGTGTTACTTCAGTAAATGCTGCCTAGGAGAATGCCTGTGTCCCACCTTACATGCGACCGTCAGCTCTGTGTCTCTTAGAAGGCTGTGTGCACCTGTACAGAGTGCCTTTAATAGCCTGCAGCTGGCCTGAGTGGGAGTCTAAGCACCTGTGCTGATGTCCCGCCCCCTCCTCTACCGCCCCCCCCCCCCCCCTCGAGTTTTGAAAAAAACGAGTGCTTCCCGCGCTGGCCGACTCTCCTGTCATGCTTCTGGAGAAAGGCTGGGGAGGGAGGGAGGCTGGTAACGAGATCTGCCTGAACGGCTATCTTCAGAGATGGTGGCCATTAGGCCACAGAGTCCGGGTGGTATAACCACTTTCTAGACCCCTGTGGCCCCTCTCTAGCCTGGGGGGGGGAACATTCAAACATGAGAAATCCCCCCTTCCATCTTACCTTGCAGCCGGCTTGAGACATAGACAGCGATGAAAAAACACTGAGACAAACAGTCAGCATGTGCAGGGTTTGTGCTCTTGGCAGCCCCCGGTGGTCACAATAGGCATAGCATGCATTTACCTTAACCACTTAAGGACCAGCCTCGTTTTGGATTTTAGGTGTTTACATGTTTAAAACAGGTTTTTCTGCTAGAAAATTACTTAGAACCCCCCAAACATTATATATGGTTTTTCTTCTAACACCCTAGAGAATACAATGGCGGTCATTGCAATACTTTTTTTTGCACCGTATTTGCGCAGCGGTCTTATAAGCGCACTTTTTTTGGAAAAAATTCACTTTTTTGAATAAAAAAATAAAACAACAGTAAAGTTATCCCAATTTTTTTTAATATTGTGAAATATAATGTTACGCCAAGTAAATTGATACCCAACATGTCATGCTTGAAAATTGCGCCCGCTCGTGGAATGGCGTCAAACTTTTACCCTCAAAAATCTCCATAGGCGACGTTTAAAAAATTCTACAGGTTGCATATTTTGCGCTACAGAGGAGGTCTAGGGCTAGAATTATTGCTCTCGCTCTACCGGTCGCTGTGATACCTCACATGTGTGGTTTGACCACCGTTTTCATATGCAGGCGCTACTCGCGTGTGCGTTCGCTTCTGCGCGCGAGCTCATCGGGACAGGGGGGTTTTAAAATTTTTTTTTTTTATTTTTATTATTTATTTTAAAATATTTTATTTATTTTTACACTGTTTAAAAAAAAAAAATGTGTCACTTTTATTCCTATTACAAGGAATGTAAACATCCCTTGTAATAGAAAAAAGCATGACAGGACCTCTTAAATATGAGATCTGTGGTCAAAAAGACCTCAGATCTCATATTTACACTAAAATGCAATAAAAAAAAAAAAAAAAAGTCATTTAGAAAAATGACATTTGAAAAAATATGCCTTTAAGAGGCGTGGACGGAAGTGACGTTTTGACGTCGCTTCCGCCCAGCAGTATCTTGGAGACGAGTGAGCGCCATCTTGGCCTCACTCATCTCCTGACACACAACGGCAGAGGACGCGATCGCCTCCGCCGCTACCGACGGCTCCAGTAAGCGGCGGAGGGCACCGGATCGCGGCGGGAGGGGGGGGCCCCTCTCCCGCCACCGATAAAAGTAATCTCGCGGCGAATCCGCCGCAGGGACCACTTTTATCTGAAAGCCGGCCGCCGCACGAAAACGGGGATACCGGGGTTATGGCAGCTAGCTGCTGCCATAACAACGATATCCCCGTTCAAACTTAGGACGTATATAGTCGTGCGGCGGTCGGGAAGTGGTTAAAGGAGAAAAGCCACTAGAACTCAAAAATTCTGTGGAATCTCCTCTTACCTTATCCAGCTGCAGGGTGCTGTTTACACAGACCCAATCTTCACCTCTCACGGTGGGCTCCGTTTGAAAAAACCGTCAGAGACTGGGGCCCCCTACGAATAGGGGGATCCAACAGTTCTGGGACCGTAAAGCACCTCGCCAGAAATTAGGAAGTTTAAAGCCATTTTCTGATCTGCGGGGTCCAGCTCTCTAAAAAGAGAAGCATTACGGGTAAAACCTCGTTTCTTCGGACACGAGGCCCGGGTACCATTCAATTCGGCCATGAAAAGACACTTTGAATGGATCCGGTTCGCCTGGCTTGCCCCAGTATAGGATCTTAGGATATTCCCTTTGGAGCTCAGCACAGGACATCTTTACACGTCCATCACCTAAGACACTGGCGTAAAAACTGAGGTATCCCTGCAAGGGGGAGGGATTATATAGGGGGTTGAACTTCCTGATAGGGTGTGCCAGTGTCCAATCACCAGTGATACCTATATAACCCATCAGTAATTACTGAGGCTCTGTGTCCCGTGATGTTCGAGAAAGAAATGCATCTGTGTGAGGAGGAAGGGCAAGTAGTAAAAATGAAAGAGAAAACTAAGCAGCTTATAAACCTTGTGATCTTCCTGCACATAGCTTGAAGTGCTTTATTCCTCCCTTGAGGAGCAAAATGGCAGCAAGCCGTAAAAGAGACCCAGTCTGGGAATATTTTAATGAAGTTCCTCTACCTATGGGTAAAGCAGGTAGTGTGCAAAATGCAAGAAGGATGCAAGGCCTGGTGGCCCGAATTAATCATCATCATGAGAACATTCTGTGAGGAAAGGGCTGTTTGAATTTTTTTTAAGATGGCGGGCAGTGGTGGGGGCTGCTGGGCACTGGCGAGGCTGCAGATGGCGGGCAGTGGTGGGGGCTGCTGGGCACTGGCGAGGCTGCAGATGGCGGGCAGTGGTGAGGGCTGCTGGGCACTGGCGAGGCTGCAGATGGCGGGCAGTGGTGGGGGCTGCTGGGCACTGGCGAGGCTGCAGATGGCGGGCAGTGGTGGGGGCTGCTGGGCACTGGCGAGGCTGCAGATGGCGGGCAGTGGTGGGGGCAGCTGGGCACTGGCGAGGCTGCAGATGGCGGGCAGTGGTGGGGGCTGCTGGGCACTGGCGAGGCTGCAGATGGCGGGGGCTGCTGGGCACTGGCGAGGCTGCAGATGGCGGGGGCTGCTGGGCACTGGCGAGCCTGCGCGTGACGGCAACTGGCGAGCCTGCATTGATCTCTTGTATAAATGTCTGCTAGAAGTGCACCGAATGGAAATTTTGCTACTATTAGCAGTGTGTTTAAGTAAAAGATTGCACACATGATACAAGAGATGGTTAGAGACTGCAGATTGCACTTTTTTTTTTACTTTTCTTGCACTAAAAGGTGCCAATAATGGCCAACAATAAATTCATATTAATTTAATCTGATGTTATTAATTAAAAAGTTGAATATAATACAATTATTCACAAAAATAAATAATTTTTTAAAAAACTGTCATTTTCGGTATCTGTTTCCGGCCTAGTGCATCCTTCATTTTCGGTACCAAAATTTCCATTCGGTGCACCCTTAGTTTAAATCAGGGATATACAATTAGCGGAGATCCAGCTGTTGCAAAACTACAAATCCCATCATGTCTCTGCCTCTGGGTGTCATGCTTTTGGCGGTCAGAGTCTTGCTATGCCTCATGGGACTTGTAGTTCTGCAACAGCTGGAGGTCCGCTAATTCCATATCCCTGGTTAAAATCAAGCCTTTTTACTAGCGATTTAAATCGACTTGATTTAAATCAAATCCACCTTGACTTTATGGTTGCTATCTATGCAACAAACCTTGTGAAGCTCTGCTGAACAAGAAAGCAGGAGGCACCAATCATTACCTTATCAAATTTCTAACCCACCTATTGACTGCTGGCAATTGCCGATTCCTGTAAAACTCAGAATTTAAAAATGATCTATGAAAAACAGCCAAACGAATAAAATGCTCATCTACCAAAAGGTTTAGTAACTCTTGTCAACATGTACTCCATCCCAGGATTTTGACAATTTAAACCTAACATGCCGACATGCCAAACCCCCTGTACCAATCTACTACTCCGCTTAGTCTGGGACATTGAACATCTTTAAGACCCCTATCACACTGAAGGCGTTTTTCAGGTGCTAAAGGGCTAAAAATAGCGCTTGTAAAAACGCCCACCCCCCCTCCTGCAGCCCCAGTGTGAAAGCCTTAGTGCTTTGCTGCCAAAGCTCTTCGGCAGCTGCGCTTAGCGGGCGCTTTTAACCCTTTATCCAGCTGCTATCGTGGGTTAGAAGCGCCCCGCTAGCGGCCGAAAAGCGCCGCTATAACAGCGGTAAAGCGCCGCTAAAATTAGCGGTGCTTTACTGCCAACGCCCTCTGCCCCAGTGTGAAAGTTCTCCTAAAGTACAATCTGTTCTATGGTAGTGACTTAACAGAACATCGGTAGCACTACTACTTTGTTCCAAAATTAACCACCTGCCATCTGCGCTATGGCCTAATGATGGCCACAGCACGGACCTTAATTCCCGGGAGGCCGTCATACGATGGCCTCCCCTGTGCACGCTCCCTGCGCGCGCCCTGCAGGGCGCGCTGTGATCACCGAGTCACTGAGACTCGGCTGATCACAGATCCGAGTAAGGGGCCGATCCCGGCCCTTACCATGTGATCAGCTGTCAGCCAATGACAGCTGATCACATGATGTAAACAAAAGATCGGTAATCGTTTTTTTTTTTTTTTACTCACGCTAACAGCGTGAGTAGAAAAAAAAGCCGATCACCGGCTCGGATGTAAGGGACATCAGTCCCCAAGTGGAAGAGACACATCTGCCTCATCAGTGCCACCATAATAGTGCCACCTAACAGTGCCCACAGTGCCACCAAGTGCCACTTATCAATGCCCACAAGTGCCACCTATCAATGCCCACCTGTAGTGCCAATCAGTGCCACCTGGCAGTGCTGCCCATCACTGCCACCCATCAGTGCCCATCACTGCCGCCCATCAGTGCCCATCACTGGCGCCTCATCAGCGTACATCAATGAAGGAGAAAAATTACCCGTTTTAAATTTTTTATAAAAAAATATAAAAAATTTATTTTTAAAAAAATTCAGTTTTTTACATTTTTTTAACAAAAAGTAAAAACTGCAGAGGTGATCAAATACCACCAAAAGAAAGCTCTATTTGTGGTGAAAAAATGATAAAAATTTCATTTGGGTACAGAGCTGAAAGCTGAAAATTGGTCTGGATAGGAGGGGGGGTTTAAGTGCCCTGTAAGCAAGTGGTTAAAGTGAAAGTTCAGCCCAATACAAACTCTAAATCTACTTGCAGCCACATTCTAAGACTAATCTATCTAACCCTGCCAAATTTGCTACACATACCCTTTTCTGCAGCAGATCCGGACCGGTTTCCAGCGGCGGATGCTGTGTGGAAGACACAGCTGACAACGGCTGAAAAATGACGTCACCCATAGACTTACTATGGGGCTTTTGTTTTCGGCTGTCTCCTCTGCACACGCCTACACAGAGAAGCAGCTGCTGACAGCTCAGCGTTGCACCGGCCGGAGCGGCTGCAGAACAGGCAAGTACATCGATTTTTGCTTTACAGGGCTAGATAGATTAGTCTTAGAATGTAGCTGCAAGTAGGTTGTTAAAGTAGACGTTCAGCCTAAAACTAACTAGAACAACTTCTTTGTTCTCACAATGCGATTAACTGAAAAGGTATTTGTACCACTGTATAAGTTTTCTTCTGTCTGTACCTCTGGAAATCTCCTATCCAGGCAGCACTCACTTTGTTTAAAAGGCATGGTACACCTTTACCAAAACATAGCCTATTCAGAAAGGGACGTCTGTAGATGAAAACAAGCTGTGCAGCTATGACCAAAATTTAATACCCTTTCTTTAGGTGTAGGCCATTTATATACCTCAAGAAGCCGATCTAAAAACTACCAGGGTATTGCCAAGCGAGGCCTAGCTATGAGGCCTCATGCACACTGGATGTTTTTACAGCAGCTGTTTTTGGCTTCAAATGTTTTTTTCTACAGTCAAACTCTCCATCATGTTATCCCATGTGTCCATGCACACGTAGGCTGTTATCAGCCGTTTTTGGCTGGGACGTTTTTTGGCTGGTGAGCAGCGTTTGAACGTTTATCAGCGTTTTTTGACATTAGAGCGTTTTTACAGCTGAAGCACTCCTCTCAGAAGCCACTATTTTTGGGGGTTTTTTTAAAGCCAAAAAACACCCCAGTCAAAAACTGCTGATAACAGCCTATGTGTCCATGAACACATAGGATAACATAATGGGGAGTTTATTGACTGTAGAAAAAAACATCTGAAGCCAAAAACAGCTGCTGTAAAAAACGTCCAAAAACGTCCAGTGTGCATGAGGCCTGAAAAAAAAAAAAAAAAAAAGAGCGGAAAAACGCTATAAACGCTAAAAAACGCTATTGCAAAACTCACTGCAAAGCTACTGCCGTTTTTATAACATTCAGCGTGCATGAGGCCTTACTGTTTACCTTCAGCATCACAGGAGTGAGCTTTCTCTCTGATTCAGACCCCTCGCAAGTGCTTGCTCTCTCCCATGATGCAGTAGCTCTGAACTCAGCGTTTGAGAGCTCACTCCTGTGATCGTGAGCAGTATTAGCTGGGACTCTTAGCAATGCCCTGGGAGTTTTCAGGTCAGGCTTCATGAGGTTTATAAATGACCTTTGCATTGGTCAAAGCTGCACAGCATGTTTTCATCTACATGCACCCCTTAGCTACATAGGCAGTTTTTTGGTAAAGATGAACTAAAGCAGACCATAGAATGTTTTTTTCTTTCAACCTGCAGGTTGAACGAAAAAGACACTCAATTCCCCCATCAAAACACTCGATGTGGGGGCGTGGCTTGGACATGGCCGAGTGACAAAGCAGATTTCCAGAGCTCCTCACAGAACGCAGCTACATTGGCTATTCCCGGGGGACATAATGCTTCACAGAGGTACCTGCCAGGATGTCACAGCGCCGGGGAGCCTCCTCGCAGCCTCTGGGAACCAACAAGTGCGGTAAGGGCTCCATAAATGACTTTTTTAGCGGCAGGCTGAAGCATGGGACAAAATTCAAGATGGTGCCCAGCACAGAATGTAGGTGGGACACTGTAGCGGTGGCCAAAACCTCACAACGCCCTGATGTTATTTCCATCACATCTCCACGGCTGTAAGGTGACATGGCTCCCCCTGCCTCCCCCAGCTCCTCAGCCTCACAGGAGCTGGGATCAGACTAGGGCTGAAACAACTAATCGATTAATCGACAACTAATCGATTATGAAATTAATCGATTACTATTTTCATAATCGATTAATCGGCCAGTAAAATAGTGGGGTTAAAAAAATAAAATGAGCCCTTTATAGTACAAAAAGAGCAAATCGCTACTGTAAATATTACTTTCACCGTTCTACAGTAAAAAAAATGAACCCCTTACAGTTGCGATTATTTGCTTTTTTTGTACTATAAAGGGCTCATTTTAGTTTCTTTTAACCCCATTATGTTACTAAACGTCTTAGACCTGGTTCACATCTATGTGTTTTTTGGTGCTTTTTGCAGAAACACACTACAGTTAATTTAACATGGTTTCCTATGGGACACGTTCACATCTATGCTTTTTTTCAGCCGCTGCGTATTTGGAAAGGGTCAAGGACTTTTTTTTTTCTTAATGCAAAATGGTGCTTTTTAGGTTCAATATACTTCAATGGAGAAGCTGCAGAAAAGCATGTAATGCGTTTTTGCAGCAATTTGTATTTTTTAATCTGCCCAACAACAAATTGGCCAAAAAACAGTATTTCTCTTCTAATAGTGTATGCAGTATATCTCCTCTAATAGTGAATATACAGTATATCTCTTCTGTCTGTTATTCTCAGAGTGGATTCAATATTTTGCTCCCTAACCATATAGTTGGTTGTTTATATTTACCACTGCATAGAGATATTTAAGAATGAATTGCCTTTTTTTTAAACTTTACATATTAACTAAATTATACACCACACTTTTTTTTTAAGGTTATTAACCGATTAATCGATTAATCGATTAATCGAAACAATAATCGGCCAACTAATCGATTATGAAAATAATCGTTAGTTGCAGCCCTAGATCAGACATCTCCGAGTAGCTGGGTGACCGGGACTTGAAACAACATATCTGGTCTAGGGCTGAAACAACTAATCGATTAATCGACAACTAATCGATTATGAAATTAATCGATTA
The DNA here is from genome assembly GCF_042186555.1 of Aquarana catesbeiana. Lineage (NCBI taxonomy): Eukaryota > Metazoa > Chordata > Amphibia > Anura > Ranidae > Aquarana > Aquarana catesbeiana. The sequence goes on along the minus strand of NC_133325.1, from coordinate 758,004,446 downwards.
CTATTTTCATAATCGATTAATCGGCCAGTAACATAATGGGGTTAAAAATAATAAAATTAGCCCTTTATAGTACAAAAAGAGCAAATAATCGCTACTGTAAATATTACTTTCACAGTTCTACAGTAAAAAAATTAACCCCTTACAGTAGTGATCATTTGCTTTTTTTGTACTATAAAGGGCTCATTTTAGTTTTTTTTAACCCCATTATGTTACTAAACATTTTAGACCTGGTTTACATCTTTGTGTTTTTTGGTGCTTTTTGCAGAAACACACTACAGTTCATTTACATGGTTTTCTATGGGACACGTTCACAACTATACTTTTTTTCAGCCGCTGCGTATTTGGAAAGGGTCAGGGACTTTTTTTTTTTTTTTTTAACGCAAAACGGTGCTTTTTTGGTTCAATATACTTCAATGGAGAAGCTGCAGAAAAGCATGTAATTCGTTTTTGCAGCAATTTGTATTTTTTAATCTGCCCAACAACAAATTGGCCAAAAAACTGTATTTCTCTTCTAATAGTGTATATATAGTATATCTCTTCTGTCTGTTATTCTCAGAGTGGATTTAATATTTTGCTCCCTAACCATATAGTTGGTTGTTTATATTTACCACTGCATAGAGATATTTAAGAATACATTGTTTTTTTTTAAAAAACTTTACATACTAACTAAATTATACACCACACTTTTTTTTAAGGTTACTAACCGATTAATCGAAACAATAATCGACCAACTAATCGATTATGAAAATAATCGTTAGTTGCAGCCCTAATCTGGTCCCTCCCCAGTCCCCACTAGGGATGATCTTAATCATATTGCCTGCAGGGTGGAGAAAGCATTCAGACAGGACATTGAGCAGCTGCAGGCAGACACCACTCACTTGGGCTCCAGACTGGAAACTCTGGAACAGAAGGTGGAGGATACACTCCCAGCTCTCACCCAGCTTAGAGACAAGTGTTTAGCTCAGGACCAGAGACTCTTTTATCCCAGCTGGATGACAACGAAAATCGCAGTCGCCGCTCTAATATTCCGATCCAGGGGTTACCCGAAGCAACAGCATCTAAGAACATTGTCCCTACATTCCAAGGTATATTGAGGGAAATCTTGGGCCTCTCCCCACGCAGTCGAGATTGGCACACAGGGCCCTCGGACCCCCTTCACAAGATGTTGCGAATCCACACGACATTATCTGTAAGCTTCATATACGGTCAAGGAGCAAATCATGCAGCGTATGAGAAAACGCCCCTTCTTTGACTTTGATGGGGCTCGCTTGTTCTTTTACCAGGACTTGTCCCGTCGCACTCTAATGCAACACAGGGCACTCAATCCTCTTCTAGAAGCCTTGTGAACAGCTGGCATTGCCTGTCGGTGGGGATTCCCCTTTAGTGTTCAAGTGGGACTGGACAGAAAATCTTCCACCCTGCGCACCAAAGATGACCTTCCATATTTCCTCTCTCAGTTGGGCCTGGAGCCTGTGGATTTCCTGGACTGGCAGCACTCCCTGCATGTACAGATGCCAACCGCATCCCAGCCCTGGCTATCTGCATGGCCCAAACAATGGTCTCGGGGTTGTAAAACGCCCTTTCACGACTGCTACACCACAAGTACCCACTGAGGGTAACTGAGGAACCCTCTGGCCTGGGTACCGTCTCGAAGCACAGTCTACTGGAACTCCCCTGCCTTCTTCATTGTTTGTAGGACTACAGCTATTATATGCTCTCTTGATATCACCACCCCGTTGTAGCATGCGAGACACTATGTCAGTTTCCTCTGGATGACCTGCTCGAGCACCCGCTCGATGGATACAATAATAGCGTACCGTATGGTAGTGTCATATAATGTTCGTGGTCTACGCTCCCCTAACATAGGTAACAGGTTGTGGTTGTAACTGAGGCGCCTCAGGGCGCAGGTGCTATTTCTGCAGAAGACCCATTTTACAGAATCCTCGACCCCTAGGCTACCCACCCACTTTTATCCACACTGGTACTTGAGTAACTCTCCGAAACCGAAATCCCGAGGTTCGGCCATTGTCATTCACAAGGATTGTCCGTTCCAACCAACTATGCTGACTCATAGGGACACTTCGTATTTCTGAAAGGTGCTATCATGGGCCAGAATTACACATTCGCCACACTGTATGCCCCAAATTTCCAACAGCTCTCATTTATAGACTCGGTCTTAGACACATTGGCAGACTTCTGCGAGGGTAGACTTATCCTGGGTGGGGATTTCAACGTTAGTCTTGACCCTTCTTTAGATACAGCCTCAAGTCGAGATGCACTCCCTTCAGAGCCACACATTGGCTGACTGCTGGAGGGCATTGCAGGACTATAGCTACTATTCTAGCGTACACGGGGTATACACTAGAATAGATCTCCTGCTGGTTGACCAAGGCACCCTTGACCTATTAGTAGACTCTACTATTGACCAGATTACCATCTGTGACCACCCCCCAGTGACCCTTTCGCTCTCGCTGCCTCGTGAGGCGACCAGAGTGTCTAAATGAGAACCTTTTGAATGACCTACGGATGGTCTTGGGGGTACAGAAGACTCATTTTTTTGCAGAAAACGCGAATGGAGAAGTCAGTGAGGGTATTCTATGGGAAGGCTACAAAGCTGTAGTACGAGGGGCCCTTATCTTTTGGAGAACCAAACTGAAAAAGGAGGCAGACGAACTTCCAGGGAGTCCTCTGGGCTTTCCAACAGGCAGAGTGGTGCCATAAACAGACTCAGAAGCGTTACACCGTTTGACGGAATTAAGTGCGCTTTTTTTTTAAACTGTTGGATTGCAAAATTACCCCACGGTTACGCTATGTGGCTCATAAGTACTACGAATATGGAAATAAATGCGGGAGGTTACTGACGAGGGCGCTCCGACTATTAATGTCCATAAGCTGCACTCTGTCGGTTGTGGCTGTACAGCAAACTTAAAAAAATTGCTTCACTGTTTTGCAATTATTACGCTGCCTGGTACAGCCTGGATTCCGCCTCCTCCCCCACAGAGGTTTTGCTAAAGCGGTCCCATATTGAGACCGCTTTAGCTCTTTAATTTATCCACTGAACAGCAAGCAGGACTGGAACTCCCCATTTCTATGATGGAATTGCTGACCGCCGCGAGGTCTCTCCCTAAAGGGAAAAGCCCAGGGCCGGATAGCTTTACAAAGGCTTACTATGTAAAATTCTTTGATCGGCTTCAGGCCCTGATGTGTGTGTTTTTCAACTACCTTGCCACTGACGGGCATTTCCCCTATCTCCTTATTGAACCCGGACCTCAAGTTATTTGCTAAAATATTCACCGATTGTCTTAAACACCTTCTCCCCGACATAATTCATGCTGATCAGACTGGCTTCATTACGAGACAGGGGTGCTCTCTCTTGCACTCTCTTCCCTTCTGTTCGCACTGGTCTTGGAACCGCTGCTCCAAAGAATCAGATCTAACCCGAGCATTAGGGGAGTTCATGTGGGGTCTGTGGAGCACAATCTCTCTGCGTTTGCAGATGACATCCTCTTCCATGTCATAGATCCCCTTGTCTCGTCACCTAACCTGGTGGAGGAGCTGTCCCCATATAGCCAAGTGTCCAATTTTCAGAACAATTACGCCAAGTCTGAGATTCTGCCGGTCACCATTCCCTTTGGCTCTGGCTTCCTCCTTGAAGGGATCTTTTCCTTTCTTATGGGCATCACCCACCATGATACCTAGGTATCAAACTCACCGATTGTCTAGGTTCCCTGTATGCACATAATTATGTACCTCTACTCAGGAAGATTCGCCTTGATTTGCAGTAGATAGGGCTACCTGCACGTGGGTCGGCCGCACAAATATTATCAAGATACTATTTCTCCTGCTGATGATGATACCTGTGCCCCTACCCCGGCGCTTCTTTGCAGAACTACGCAGCCTTTTCATTGGGTTTGTGTGGGGGGGTAAGAGATCACAACTTGCCATGACTTTGCTCCAGAGATCCAAACGGGCCAGGGGACTGGGAGTACCTAATGTGTTACAATATTATCAGGTGGTTGCATTGCAATGGATTCTTAACTGCAGGTTCAATTTCTCCAAGCTATGGGTTCCCCTGGAAAAGACCATAGCGGGTAGAGAACTGCCATATGCGCCATGGGGGTTCCTCGGGAGGACAGGGGTTTCTCGGATTGATCTCTGACCTCTCATGCTCTGAAGGTGTGGGATGGATTGAATGGGCATTTTTCCCTGGCGCCTCTGATGTTTCTGTTGGCGCCGGGAGGCGGTTACCCTTGGTTTCCCCCTGGGGAGCGACTGTGCTACTTTGGAACCCGGGCGCGCGACAGGGTTATTAGTTTTGTAGAGGATCACACATTGGCTCCGCTCACCACCCTCAGGGAAAGATAGGGCAGCTTCCCCTTTGATTTCTGGAGGCATCGTCACTTGGCTGCTTTCGTCAATACAAAGACATAGAAACTCACAGATCAGGACCACCCTCACTGAATTTGAAAGCCTATAGGCGGCTAGTGACCCCCTGCCCCACATGATCTCAACTCTCTATAAGATGCTAGATGCAGCTAAACCTAGCCCAAAACCTTTTTTTTGTGAGAGAATGGGAGCACGACCTCCAGAGTGATTTTACAGATGAACAGTTACATCATCTGTACCGCCTGACACACTCTAGTTCAGTAGACTCCAAAACAAAAAGGAGAATAACTTCAAACTTACCAAGGTGGTATAGGGTACCTTTGTCTATTGCTCAAATTTATCCCTCCGCCTCTGACCTGTGTTGGAGGGAATGTGGGCAGAAGGGACCATTCCTACATATATGGTGGGAGTCTCCAATTTTGACACCGTTTTGGTCTTTTGTTAGCCGGCACATATCTGAAGGCCTTGGCATAGATATTGCTGCTTCACCAAAACATTTTCTGCTATACATCCAAGTCATCCCCGTTTCTCGCTATAAACGTAGAGCTCACCCTCACCTACTCAATGCTGCAAAACGCCTTATTCCAATACATTGGAAAAGCCCACACATCCCGAGCGAACGGGACTGGTTGGGGAAGGTGAGGGAGATCATGGAGACGGAGGAATGGCTCACTATCTGTAAAGGTACCCAAGAACGATTTGAATCTATTTGGGCAGCTTGGAGGGATCATGTACACGGCTCGGCTCCAGTCTCGTCTAGCCTTGATGTTGCATTACTGGCACTGGCAGACCCGGCCTTTAAGCAACTTGTCCAAGCAGACCAACACTCTACGGTCGACAGCCTTGCTGCCCAATCAACTGATGAACCAGATGGGAACCTATCACTTTGTATATTGTATACATTCCTGTTATGGACCTATGAGCGGTAGTTTGTTTTTACGTCAGTTGATGGTACCTTAACGAGGTTATATGCCCTAGACAATCTTTGAGTTACGTAATCACTACTTATCGTTTATAGTTAAAGTTGGGATCCTCCTATTCTCTGACAGGTGAGAGGTCGGTCCACGTAGACCGAATGTCTTGGACAGGGAAGGAATCCTTGCTGTTGCAATATGTTGACATATCTCACTGTTTCATTTTGAGAACTCCTTAGACCATGTATGACGACCTTGTTCTATTTTCTTTTCTTTTTTACTATTATTCCTTTTTGATGCATCATCAAATACGCTAAAGATTATATAAAAAAAACAAACACTCAATGTGGATATGGGAATTCTCCCCACTGAGCTATTGAAGTTCTGACAGCGGGGGGACTTCCTCACCATCAGAATAAAGTCATCAGGGCTGCAGGCTATAGCCGGTGGCGCTGATCAAGCGGGGAAAATCCAACAGGCTGGTTTACGGAAGTTGATCGGTAGGGCTTAACCCTTCAAGTTTTTACTCTGTGTCCCTGCCGGGTAAATCCATCCCATTTGTCCTGATTACCACTGTCATATGACAAAGTGCTAGGAAACGCAAAATGTTGCAGTTGTCACTGGCTTGGGATGGGAGGAGAAATTGTTCAGTGGAAATACCTGTTCAGCTGACAACTGTAATTTCCTCTCACTTCCTGTTGCGTCTTCAGGACAGAAAGTGAAGGGAAATCTTCCCAAAAGGAACACAGACAGTTACTCATTCACTAAAACAAACTAGGGTACTCCCTGCACTGCCTTACACCTCAAACACAATAGTTACAATAACCTACACCACTCCAAGTGGATGAGTGTGAAACCAGCAATTATCTGCGACAGAGCAGCTAGTACCTAAAACTTTCATCCATCCAAAATGATGCGAACCTAAATCATCTGGAAATGGTACACCGCTATCTCTTAAAGTGCAAAATCCAACCAAATAAACCAAATATTGGTTTATCTAACCAATAAATATAAACAAATATTACATATCATATGGTGGCACCAACTGATGATCCATAAGCTTAGTTCATCATATGTGTTTACATTACACAAGTGGAAAGTGCAAAATAAAAAAAATCAAGCAACAGATTGATATAAAAGTGCTTGAAAGAGAAGGTATATCTCATACCAGAAAAAATAAATATATCAATTGCATACAGATAAAGTCCAAATATAAATAAACTATATATATTTTGTATATTTATAATATCTCACAAAAGTGGGTACACCCCTCACATTTTTGAAAATATTTTATTATATCTTTTTATGTGACAACACTGAAGAAATGACACTTTGCTACAATGTAAAGTAGTGAGTGTACAGCTTGTATAACAGTGTAAATTTGCTGTCCTCTCAAAATAACTCAACACACAGCCATTAATGTCTAAACCGCTGGCAACAGAAGTGAGTACACCCCTAAGTGAAAATGTCCAAATTGGGCCCAATTAGCCATTTGCCATCCCCGGTGTCATGTGACTCGTTAGTGTTACAAGGTCTCAGGTGTGTTAAATTTGGTGTCATCACTCTCACCATCTCATACTGGTCACTGGAAGTTCAACATGGCACCTCATGGCAAAGAACTCTCTGAGGATCTGAAAAAAAGAATTGTTGCTCTACATAAAGATGACCTAGGCTATAAGAAGATTGCCAACACCCTGAAACTGAGCTGCAGTACGGTGGCCAAGACCATACAGCGGTTTACCAACCAGGGTCCACTCAGAACAGGCCTTGCCATGGTCGACCAGAGTGCACGTGCTCCGCATCATATCCAGAGGTTTTCTTTGGGAAATAGACATATGAGTTCTGCCAGCATTGCTGCTGAGGTTGAAGGGGTGGGTGGTCAGCCTGTCAGTGCTCAGACCATACGCAGCACACTGCATCAAATTGGTCTGCAAGGCTGTCGTCCCAGAAGGAAGGCTCTTCTAAAGATGATGCACAAGAAAGCCAAACAGTTTGCTGAAGACAAGCAGACTAAGGACATGGATTACTGGAACCATGTCCTGTGGTCTGATGAGACCAAGATAAACTTATTTGGTTCAGATGGTGTCAATCGTGGGTGGTGGCAACCAGGTGAGGAGTACAAAGACAAGCGTGTCTTGCCTACAGTCAAGCATGGTGGTGGGAGTGTCATGGTCTGGGGCTGTATGAGTGCTGCCGAAACTGGGGAACTACAGTTCATTGAGGGAACCATGAATGCCAACATGTACGGTGACATAATGAAGCAGACCGTGATCCCCCCTTTGGAGACTGGGCCGCAGGGCAGTATTCCAACATAACGACCCCAAACACACCTCCAAGATGACCACTGCCTTGCTAATGAAGCTGGGGGTAAAGGATATGGACTGGCCAAGCACGTCTCCAGACCTAAACCATATTGAGCATCTGTGGGGCATCCTTAAATGGAAGGTGGAGGAGCGCAAGGTCTCTAACATCCATCAGCTCTGTGATGTCATCATGGAAGAGGATTCCAGTGGCAACCTGTGAAGCTCTGGTGAACTCCATACCCAAGAGGGTTAAGGCAGTGCTGGAAAATAATGGTGGCCACACAAAATATTGACACTTTCGGCACAATTTGGACATTTTCACTTAGGGGTGTACTCACTTTTGTTGCCAGCGGTTTAGACATTAATGGCTGTGTGTTGACTTATTTTCAGGGGACAGCAAATTTACGCTGTTATACAAGCTGTACACTCACTACTTTGCTACAATGTAAAGTGTAATTTCTTCAGTGTTGTCACATGAAAAGATAATAAAATATTAAAAGAGAGAATATATATATATATATATATATATATATATATATATATATATATATATATATATATATATCTCAAAGTCCATATAGTTGTCAGTGTACTATAAATCGAAAAAATAGAGTGGTTGTGTTTGTCCCATACACCACATAATATCTTCAAGACATTATATGGTGTATGGGACAAACACCACCAGTGGATTATTTTTATATGTGCTTTATCTGTATGCACTTTACATATATTTTTTCTGGTATGAGATATACCTTCTCTTTCAAGCACTTTATGAAAAAACTATTGAATATATATTATATTGATATTTTTTAATTCTTTATTTTGCACTTTCCACATATGATGAACTAAGCTTATGGGATCATCAATTGGTAGCACCATATGATATGTAATCTTATTTGTTTACATTTATTGATTTGGTTAGATTTTACACTTTGAGAGATAGTGCTGTACCATTTCTAGATGATTTACTCGTTCACTACTCTTTCCAAAACTAAAAGGAAAATATTTGTTGCTTTAAATACACTCATTTTTGTAAATAAAACTTCACAGAAGAAAGACACTAGCAACTGAATCACAGGATATCACTAAAAAAAAATTAAGAAATGGGAAAGGAGTCAGAGCCAAGGACAAGAAAATAAAATAAAAAGAACTGCCATTCATAACTACCACACCTTAGAAGTCATTAAGCTTCAAAACTGAAAAGGTCCACTGAACTAAAAGACAGCATGAACTAACCGTGGGCTGGGTGTGCTAGGTTTGCTGGACTTGCTCCAAGCCTCCAGAGTGTTGAGTGTAATCCTCCTGGGCTGTGCAGCTTTCCTGTTTTGTCCACTCTTTTTGTCCTCAGAGGTCGGCGTGGCCGGAATACTAGCTATGCCCACCGGAGTTGTTGGCTGACTTGTGGCAGCTGCTTTCATCTTGCTGTGGATCGGAGTGCATGGACTGGATTGCTCGAATAGCTTTGCAGAAGGGGTCAGCTCCCCTGCTCGGAGAATCGGAGAGGAAACCCTTCTACCTTGAGACCTCCTAATCTTCTTCTCCGCTGTGGAAGGAGTCCTTATTATTAAAGCAGGCTTCTCCTTAAGTGGCACACCAATCTCACCTTCCTCAAAAGTGACAAATGAGCAATATCCATCCGTGGAGGCAATAACTAGGATGGTTCCATCGTTAGACCTAACAAGAGAAAAGAGAATATTACAAGATTGTTTCTATTGGGTTTTAGGCTTCATTCAGACGACTGAATATCTGCAGTCAGCCTCAACCACCAGCAAAAAGTTTGTATATGACCATAACACAGTATTGCTGTATCCAAAGGGAACGTTTACCTGCAAGGCAATGTCATAATCTGCTAGTATGCATCACATACTAGCACATTATGATCGACTTATAGTAGATAAAAAGTCTACACACCCCTGTTAAAATGTCATGTTTCTGTGATGTAAAAAAAAATGAGACAAAGATCATTAATTTCAGAATTTTTCCACCTTTAAATGTGACTTATGAACTATACAACTCAATTAAAAAACAAACTGAAATCTTTGGTGGAGGGGGGGGTAAATCTAAAAAAATAAAATAAAATAATGTGGTTGCATAAATGTGCACACATCCTCTTATAACTGGGGGAGGTAGCTGTGTTCAGAATAAAGCACTTTTAAACTCATGTTAAATAGGAGTCAGTACACACCTTCCATCATTTAAAGTGCCTCTGATTAACCCCAAATAAAAGTTCCGCTGTTCTAGTAGGTCTTTCCTGAAATTTTCTTAGTCACATCCAACAGCAAAAGCCATGGTCTGCATGATCCAAAGATCAGGGGGATCTCATCGATAAAAGGTATCAGTATCAGTCAGAAGGGTACAAAAGAATTTCCAAGGCATTAGATATACCATGGAACACAGTGGATAAAATATGGCACAACAGTGACATTACCAAGAACTAAACGTCCCTCTAAAATTGATGAGAAGAAAACTGGTCAGGGGCCTACAGCAACATTAAAGGAGCTGCAGGAATATCTGGAAAGTACTGGCTGTGTGGTACAATCTCCCGTATTCTTCATATGTCTGGGCTATGGGGTAGAGTGGCAAGACCAAACCTTATCTCACAAAGAAAAGCATCCAAGTTCGGCTAAATTTTGCAATAACACATCTGAAGTCTCCCAAAAGCGTGTGGGAAAATGTGTTATGGTCTGATGAAACCAAGGTTGAACTTTTTGTCCAGAATTAAAAAAATCTGATTTTTTTCGTCATTTTTGCCTGTAAAATCCTTTTCTTTGAGTACATCATGGGACACAGAGTTAGGCTAATATTCATTACCTGCTGGGTTATACTTCATCTTCAGGTGAATGGACACTGGTAGACCAAAAATCTTTAGACAGGAAGTGATCCCCTATATAACCCCCTCCCATACAGGAAGTTACTTCAGTTTTGTAGCAAGCACTGAATCCTCAAAAAGAGGGGAGGGACCTCTGTGTCCCATGATGTACTCAAAGAAAAGGATTTTACAGGTAAATATGACAAAAAAAATCCTATTTTCTTTTTTATACATCATGGGACACAGAGTTAGGCTAATATTCATTACCTGCTGGGACGTCCCAGAGCAATAACCCTGGAGGGGAGGGAGACACCCTTCCAAACAATAGCCATCAGATTTTATACGGCAGCCCACAGTACACCGCGGCCGAAAGCCGAAACCTCGGCTGCTCGAACATTGACCTGATAAAATTTTGTGAACGTATGCACTGAAGACCAGGTAGCAGCCTTACCAACCTGAGCCACAGATACCTGACGGCAAAAAGCCCTGCAGGTTTCTACACCCCTAGAACGAGCTCTCACCCTAAAAGGGAGGAGCTTTATGTTTCAGACTGGAGGCCTGAATGATCAATTGAAGGACACAATTGGCAATGGAAGCCCTGGAAGCTGTCTGCCGCTTCTTGGATCCTTTTGGTAAAACAAAAAAGGAGTCTGATCCTCGGATCTCCACAGATCTAGACAAATAAACCTTGACTGCCCAGACAACGTCCAAAGAATGCAGTCGCCTCTCTTCCACCGAACGAGGCTGAGAGAAAAAAGAAGGCAAAATAATGTCCTGATTTAAATGAAAGGCCGACACCACTTTTGGCAAAAGGGATGGAACGGATCGTAACACGACCCTGTCGTGGTGAAGGATCAAGTACGGTTGCCTGCATGAAAGGGCCACCAACACAGACACCCTTCTAGCAGAGGTGATAGCGATCAGGAAGGCTAGCTTGCGTGACAGCAAGTCTAATGGAATTTCCTCGATAGGTTCAAATGGTTGCTTCTGTAACAAAGACAGCACAAAGTTCAAGTCCCAAGGACACATAGGTGACCTAATGGGGGGAAGCAAGTGAGCTGCCCCCTGCATAAAAGGTTTGGACCAGTGAATGGGAGGCTAAAGGCCTTTGGAAGAATACTGATAGGGCCGAAACTTGACCTCTGATTGTACTCAAAGCCAATTTGATTTCCACAGCTGACTTTAGAAAAGAGAGAATTCTCCCAATCACGTATTTCCGAGGATGCCATTTTATGGCTTCACACCAAGCAATACAAAGTCTTCCAGACCTTATGATAAATCTTCCTAGTGATAACTTTTCTAGCATTCACTAGGGTAGACACCACTGGTCCCAACACCCTGGCTTCAATAGCCATGCCATCAAATTGAGAGACTGTAAATTGGGGTGGAATATAGGACCTTGAGACAGTAGATCGGGGTGCCGTGGAAGCGTCCATGGCCCGTCTATTGTCAGTCTCACATTCTCCTGGAACCAGGGCCTTCTGGGACAGGCTGGTGCCACCAGAATGACTGGAACTCCCTCTCTCAGAATCCTGCGCAACAAATGTGGAAGGAGAGGGATCGGAGGGAAAGCATAAACCAGGGAGTACTCACTCCATGGAACTACCAGAGCATCTGCTCCGATTCCCAGAGGATCTCTTGTTCAGGACACAAACTGCTGTAGCTTGTTGTTGAACCTGGATGCCAGTAAGTCGACCTCTGGCCATCCCCAACATTGGTAGATTTCCTGGAACAACCCTGGATGTAGGGACCATTCCCCCTGGCAGATCTGCTGCGGCTGAGATAATCTGCCTTCCAGTTCTCTACTCCCGGGATATGGACTGCCGATAGAATCGGCACATGTCACTCTGCCCAGGCTATTAAGTGGTTTACCTCCTTCAAGCTGAACAACTCCTGGTACCGCCTTGGTGGTTTATATAGGCCACTGCAGTGGCATTGTCGGACAAAACCCTGATAGGGCAGTCCTGAAGCTCCACCGTCTAGGACCGTAGAGCCAATTGTACTGCCCATAATTCCAGGACACTGATGGGCAGGATCTGTCCTTGACCATTTCCCTTGAGCTGTGAGCCCTCTAGGGTCACTCCCCTGAGAGACTGGCATCTGTAGTCAGTACTCTCCAAGTTACCGGGAGGAAGGATCTTCCCTTTTGCAGGTTCTGATCCTGGAACCACCAGTTTAGGCTTAAGTGTGCCCGAGGAGATAAGAACATTGGATAATCCAGGGCTTGTCCTCTCCTTTTCCAAGCCAACAAGATGTCTTGTGGTAGAGGCCTGGAATGGAACTGGGCATAGGGTACCGCCTCAAAAGGAGGCTACCATCCTCCCTAGAAGACTCATACAGAGCCGAATGGAGGGTTGTCTGGTGCCCCTTATCCGACGCACCGGATCCTTCAGGACACAGATCCTTGCGGGTGACAAGAATACTACTGCTTGGACCGTATCTAGGATCAGACCTAAATACTTTAGACCTGGTTTCAAGGCTGACTTTTCGGGCTGACATTTCTGGTCCAGCCTAAGCTTTTCAAATACCACCCTGTGCATGTTATGCTCTGTTCTAGATCTCTGAGCAGGAGGTCATCCAGATACCCTAGCACCAGGATCCCTTGGACCCTTAAAGGACCCAGTGCTGGTGCTAGGACCTTTGTGAACACCCGGGAAGCTGTAGCAAGCCTGAAGGGTAGAGCCACAAACAGTAAATGCATGCAATGCATGCGTGCACCTGTACGTGCGTGGTCCCGGCGAACGGGCGTGGCTGTAGTCACGTGACGCGAATCTTCGCACACCCCGATAAAGGCTACTGCACATGTGCAGCGTAGCCGTGTGCGCCATGGCTGCCAAACAAACTGCTAAGTCCAGCGGCGCTTTTGCAAATGCATATGCACAATGGCCACCAAACAACAACCGCTGAATACAGCAGCTCTCCTGCGAACGCACGTGCGCCATGGCGAACCAAGGCGAAATGGCGCACCGTCGTGCGCCCTCATACAGGTAAAAAACAGCCAGACACAAGCAAAAAAGGTACACTTTGCAAACACCCACAGCTAGCCCAAAACTCCCTCGTATGTTCACCACACACAGGTGTCCAGCCTCTAGCTAGCTTGACTGATTGTTACAATTACTGGGACACCCCACAATAAGTAAATAAGGGGGTTTCACTTACTCGTCTAGGCGCAGGGCAGCTTAGTAACTAAGAGCCCGATCTTCACCCTTCAAGGCGGGTTCCTGTCACTTGAGGACCTTTAAGGACTGGGTACCCTTTTCATGTTTATGGTCCACTCCCTTGCACCTGTACAGCACCCTGCAGGAATGCCTTAGCGCTGTAGTGTCTAGGATTTCACTTCGCAGGGTCCAGCGCCCGGAGGCCGCATTACAGGCAAAACCTCGCAGGTCGCATCTTGAGTCTTCTTTGCGGGGCTCAAGTACCATTTATCTAAGCATATAAAGCCTGTGTCAAATGGATCCGATCGGTCAACCTCTTGATTCATTTAAGAACTGTTTGTGGAACAAGAGATCTGGAGCTCAGAGAGCTCAAACAAACTGTGCCATCCACCTTGCAGACACTGGTAAAAAATTTAAGTACCTTCCTGTATAGGAGGGGATCACTTCCTGTCTAAAGGCCTTTGGTCTACCAATGTCCATTCACCTGGAGATGAAGTAGAACCCAGTAGCCTAACTCTGTGTCCCATGATGTATAAAAAAAGAAAGATATGTTTGGCGCAAAAACAACACTGCACATCACCAAAAGAACACCATACACACAGTGAAGGATGGTGGTGGCAGCATCATGCTTTGGGGCCGTTTTTCTTCAGCTTGAACAGGGGCCTTAGTCAAGGTAGAGGAAATTATGAACAGTTCCAAATACCAGTCAATATTGGCACGAAACCTTCAGGCTTCTGCTAGAAAGCTGAACATGAAGAGGAACTTCATCTTTCAGCATGACAATGACTCAAATCAACAAAGGAATGGCTTCACCAGAAGATTAAAGTTTTGGAATGGCCCAGCCAGAGCCCAGACCTGAATCTGATTTAAAATCTGTGGGGTGATCTGAAGAGGGCTGTTCACAGGAGATGCCCTTGCAACCTGACAGATTTGGAGTGCTTTTGCAAAGTCAAAATGTGCCATGCTGATAGACTCATATCCAAAAAGACTGAGTGCTGTAATAAAATCAAAAGGTGTTCAGCAAAGTATTAGTTTAAGGGTGTGCACACTTATGCAACCGTATTATTTTATTTTTACTTCCCTCCACCTAAAAGATTTCAGTTTGTTGTTCAATTGAGTTGTACAGTTTATAGGTCACATTAAAAGGGGTAAAAAGTTCTGAAATCTTTTATCTTGGTCTCATTTTTTTTTTATATCATAGAAACCTGACATTTCAACAGGGGTGTGTAGACTTTTTATATCCACTGTACCTGAGAACGAAGCCCTCCATCGCCCCCAGATCCCGGCCCCCACCCTATGTGAATGAGTATGGGGTACATTGTACTCCTAAAAATGTGTATGGTGGGGGGGCGCTGAGTCTAAATTAACGGTTAGCTACTATGTATGAAAAATGTGGAACCCAACAGCGATATTTTCAATATACATCAATGTGCTATACAAAAAAGCTATATACTAGCGTGGAAATACAATGTATAAGAAAAGGATGACATCCGTGACGTTTATGCATGTATGAAAAATAAAAATAAATGTCCTTTGTGAAAAAAATATAAGAAAACGTCCATATACGATCGTCCCCCACCATACACATTTTTAATTTGCACTGGATTTCTCACCCAGTTTGGGGGTTAGCAGCTTTTGTTTAATTTTTAATTTTCAATTTATTCACATTATTGTTTTTGGCGCGAGGATTACACACATTTAATACATTGTACTCCTACCCATTTGCCTTTATAAAAAAAAAAAAAAAGAAGCGTCAAAAATAAAAACGCAGTACACAGGTTTTTAAAGTAATTTATTAAGGAAGGCAGCTCCGGCGTCTCTTCTGATTTCTTCTCCCCTCTCTGGCTCTTCTGCTTCCTCCGCTGATGTCTTCTGACGGTTCTTCTCCTCTCAACGCTGATGTCTTCTAGCCCTCTCCGGTTCTTCTCCTTCTGTTCTTCCTTTGATGTTGACCCAACGCTCTCTCCCGCTCTAATGCTAGGTGCGCCACTACTTATACTGGCATGGGGCGAAGCCATCCGGTGACGTCATCTGGAGGCCCCGCCCCTTACGACGCCACTGCCCCATCATGCCCCCGGGTGGTGGTCATAAGGGGCAGGGCCTCCGCATGACTTCATCGGATGGCCCTGTGCCATGCCAATATAAGTAGTGGCACACCTAGCATTAGAGCGGGAGAGCGCGTCGAGTCAACATCAGAGGAAGAAGACAGCGCAGAGAGGAGACCCGGCAGAGGCAGAAGACAGCGGAAGAACCAGAGAGAGCTAGAAGACATCAGCGGAGAAGAAACGGAGAGGGGAGAAGAACCAGCAGAGGCAGAAGACATCAGCGGAGGAGGCAGAAGAAGTCGGAAGTAACCCTGGAGCTGCCTTAATAAATTACTTTAAAAACCTGTGTACTGCGTTTTATTTTTGACACTTTATTAGATAAATGAAGGCGGACGCATGTCGGACTTCAAGTCGCAGGGCAAAGTCGGATCCACAGACGACTGTCTATCGTATCAGTGTGAACCCAGTCTAGAGCATAAAGCGGAACTAAACCCATCAATTTAACGGTTTCAAAAAAAGATACATTTCTGGAATGCCAGGATTTGCACATTTGCTTGTGACCTGCAAACTGTCAAACCATCAAATGGCCGGTGTAAATGATCACTTGTGCAGCACCATGGCGGTTGCAGATCAAGCAGAAGCAGCTTCCTTGGCAGTAAAAGGATAGGAGGGTTTAATTCCACTTTAAAGTGAAACTTTAGTCAGAAAATTAAGTCCTGATAGATCACTTCAGGTTGGTCATTTTTGCAGGTATAGCTGTAAAACATTAAAAGTAAGGGTCTATAATGTTTAAAATCCAGTAATACACTGTCTCACCCTGCTCTGCACATGCTCAGTTCTCAATTTTTAGGCACTGCTGTATTTGTAGAGGCCGATTTGGTGAAAGCCCAACCTTTAGGCCCCTTTCACACTGTGGGTGGGTGCGTCAGCTGTCAAACGCCGCTGTTTGCGGCGCTTTACTGTCAATTCCGCTTCGCTATTCGGCCGCTAGCGGGGAGCTTTTCCCCCCCCTCTAGCGGCCGAGAAAGGGTTAAAACTACCGCAAAGCGCTGGGTGTTTTCTTACTGGTATAGCTGCGCTGCCCCATTGATTTCAATGGGCAGGAGCGGTGAAGGAGCGGTTTCACCGCTCCAAAGATGCTGCTAGCAGGACTTTTTTTTAGCATCCTGCCAGCGCACCGTTCCAGTGTAAAAGCCCTCGGGGCTTTCACATTGGAGAGACAGCAGTGGCTCTTTCAGGGCGCTTTGCAGGCGCTATTTTTAGCGTTATAGAGCCTGCAAAGTGCCCCAGTGTGAAAGGGGTCTTACAGAAAAGGAAGCTGCTTTGGTTTAATCTGCAACGGCCATGGTTCTGCACATGTGATCAGTTATGACATCAGCCATTTGATGGTTTGACAGTTTGGTTGAGGACACAAGTGTGACAGCAATTTCAACAGGAATGTAACTGTTTTTTGAAACCGTTAAATCCATGGGTTAAGTTCCACTTTAGGACTTACTGCTGGGGCTCTGGGCTTCAGCAAAATGGCAGCCTCCGGCAAGCGGCAACAGGAGCAATGCTGGAGGCAATTTACAGCACATTTTGGAAGAATAATTAATGAGGAATGTATGCTCCTTGATAAAGAACATTATTTTTTATCAAGTTGTTATGGGTAAAGTTTTGCTTTAAAAGGAGTTGTAAAAAGTCTCGAGGTTTTTCACCTTAATACATTCTATGCATTAAGGTGAAAAATCTACTGTGCTGCAGCTGCCTGCCAGAGCCCCTCTTTTTCTTACCTGAACCCAATCTTTCCAGCATCGAGGATGAGCCCGGTAGCTCCAGTCACTATCTCAGGTCTTCATTGGATAGATTGATAGCAGCAGGAACCATTGGCTCCCGCTGCTCTCAATCAAATCCAGTGACATGGGAGTCGGGGCAGGGATGAGTCCTGCTGTCTGGTGCAACGGATGAAGCAGTAGGACTCAGGAGTGCGCCCGTACGGGTGCCCTCATGGAAAGCGGCTCTGAGGACCTACCCAAAGAACAGGAGGAGCCAGGAGCGCCGCCAAGGGACCCCAGAAAAGGGAGGATTGGGCCGCTCTGTGCAAAACCCCTACACAGAGCAGGTAAGTATAACGTTTTTTTTTAATAACAAACACATTTACAATCACTTTAAGACTGTCAGCAGATCAGCCTCTATAAAGTCGGCAGTGCCTAACAATGGAGAGCAACTGAGCATGAGCAGAGCGAGATAGTGTATTACTGGATTTTTAACAGTATGGACCTTTTTTTTTATGTTTTACATAGCTATACCTGAAAAAGAGCGCCAGACTGATGTGATCTAGCAGAAGTAAATTTTCTAACTAAAGTTCCACTAAGTTCATTTATCCACAACTAGCGTCTAACCTGTTTTAGTAGACACTCTTCTTGGTTTCTTACTGGCCAGGCAACATGCTTATTCGTACCCTGAAACAGTGCACATTTTGATCTTATGCGATGTAGTCTTACCAAGATATGTCGCTTAGTGTATGATAATGAACATTGGAAACATAACCAAAGGGGAAGGTCTGCTGGGTGTCGTAGAAGAGCACAGAATCTTCAGAGGCCACTGCAAAGACCATCCGATAGGGTTGAGAGATCAGGCCAGGAGGAGGAGCTTTACCATTTTCACCTGAAAGGAAATAAAGATGACTGCTTATACCATGAATTCCTCATGTACATAAACACATAGGGGCAAATTAAACAGTGGCACAGCCATAAAGCCCTTTTGTTAAATAGTGATCTGCTCAGTTTTCTGACACATACATACAGAGCGAGCAGGATGGCTTCCGCTGCTTTTTAAGCTACCTCTGTCTGCCCCCACCCACTCCTTTGCTCAACTGACAGAGAGAGGAAGCGAATGAATTTGCTAGGGTTAACATGCCAGCATATCGCCAGGAAAAGGAGCTTTTTATTTTAATCAATTTTTTTTTTTTTAATCAAATTTTAATAAAATGCCTTTGGAGTAAAAATCTAAAGATAGTTTTCTATTCAAGAAAGATAATTTAGTTTATTCAGCATGAAATGGAGCTTAGTTATGTAGCATTGGTCTGTATATTCTGCAATATTTACATTTTTGGTAAACTCATTCAACGAATCCAAACTCTGCAAGCTGACATAACATGAACTGCATTAATGCATTCACACAAGGTCACAGTAACCATGATATAAAACAAAGTTAAAATGGTTGTAAAGGCTCTTTTTTTTTTTTTAAATAACAAACATAACACCACTGTGCAGTTCATTTTGCACAGAGTGGCCCCGATCCTCGACTTCCAGGGTGCCCCTGTGGCTCCTTCCCACATCAGATAACCGCCGTAGGAAAAGCGCTCTCCTGGGGGGGGGGGGGGGTTACCTTGCAGGCGCGCTCCCAGTCCAGCATTTGCTTCTATAAAAACGAATGCCGGACTCGGCCCCGCCCCATTGGATTTGATTAACAGCAGCAGCAGCCAATAGCTGTCTGACACTGTCTCATGATGGCCATGTGGAGCACCTGTTTCCTATGCAAGGCTGGGGGGCCCGTGACTGCCAGAAGCGGGCATCCAATCACCTGCTGCCGCCATGTCCCTCACCTTCTGTCACTGCCGCATCACCAGCCGTCCCATTATAGTGAATGAGACTGCTGGTGAGTCAACCGCGGGTCAGATGAGGAGCCGCTGCGGGACAGAGATGATAGTTGCTCTTTAAAAATTATGATTTAAATCAAATCCACCCTGAATGTAATCATTGCAAGGCAGAGAAGAAAAGGGAGGGAAGGGCTGTTTTTTTTGTACCTATCTTGTTCCCATTGGGGAGATTTTCTTTTACTTCCTGTCCTTGATACACACTAGCCATTCAAAGAACAGTTGTCACCATTCTAGGATTATACAGGAGAAGGCAACTGAATGTAAATCTCACCTTTCACTTCTGGCCTCAGCTCATAGAACACAGGGGAGCATCGAACAGCAAGTGTGACTTTTGCTGGACAGGGCAGGTGAGATACAGGTCTGGCATGAAAGGATGAAATAAAAAAATAAAAAAAATAAAAAGTATTACAAAGCAATAATAAAAAAATAAAAATTACACAATACAGTGCATCACAAAATAAGCAAAACATATCTAAAAAGGAAAGTTAATATTTATTTATTTTAATATTTCTGCTCAGGAAGATGGGTGCTCTTACCACCAGTAGCATCCTTAATAATACTGTCAAGAGCTGGCCTGAAGAGACACTGTCTCATGATGGCCATGTGGAGCACCTGTCTTATGCAAGGGTTTTGCAATCCAGCACCTAAGCCAAAGTGCCATCATGAGATACATGGACGAAATGAGATCGGAGTATTCTTGCAAATGGGCACAGGTCAAAATTAACATGAGTTCAGTAAGCAAGGGATCAATTGCAGCAGTGGTTAGATCTTTTATGGATTTTGACCAATCAGACATGGTTTCTCAAAGTAAAGTCCCAGCCATAGTTTGATATATGGGCAGGACCCGCCAGCAAGAACTTAACTCTAAGAAAGGGCTTCCAACCACTTATCAGTTATAGAGGTGTGTCCTCTATAAAAACAAAAAACAAAAAAAACAAAAAAAAAAACACACACCACCTTGAAGTGGTTCTAAAGGCAGAAGGTTTTTCTACATAAATGCAATCTATGCATTAAGGTAAAAAAAACTTCTGGGTGCAAGGATAAGAGGACAGCTTGACTCTAGGCTGCAAGCATTGGTAATGTCAGGTGGTGTGCTACAAGCTGCCCTGGAGCGGTTAGTAGAGAGCGACCCAGCAGGACTGTCCCCCTGAGATGCTTGCTTGACGCTATATGGTGGGAAAGAGCATGCAGCGCACGTATACGACACTCCACCAAGCAATGACGTCAGCTCCCAGTCTCACAGCAATTACTGAAGTCCCAAAGGGTTAACACACAGCAAAACCAGGGAGTAAAGGCATCCAGTGATCTAGGAAGAAAACAACTTGTTCCAAGTTCTTGACCCAACTGGCCCACTTTCCAAGTGCTTAGTGACATGGCAAGTGCTAAGGCAGTGCCAGGGATTCTGGAAAGTGCTCCTTAGCTAACTTATACCATTATAGAGTCTGGAAAGTACCCCACTTCCAGACTATAGCCACAACATCCATTCAAGCAGGGTCCTGATGTGGCCAAGCAAAAAATGATCACACAGTAGAACTGCAAATTGGAGAGACAAAGCTGCAGCAACTATGTAGAGAGAGGTCTTGACTGAAGAAAAAAAAAAAAAAAGTTAGTCCTTTAACCCTTTCACCGTTTCCAGCTGGACCTCATTCCTCATCCTGCTATAAGCTCATGGTCACTTCACTGACCATGAACGTATATAGCAGAAATGTTCAGTAGACACTGTTGAACAGACCACTGATCAGAGCTTTTTACCTAAAATGTCACACCCACCCCACCCCCTGCTGCTGCACTGTGCCCTGTCACCCACCGCTCCACCTAAATCTGCTGCGGTCTAAATTGGCATTCACACCTGAGCGTAGTGTTTTCAGGCAGAAAGTCATGCGATTTTGCCACGTTTTTGCACAGGTCAAAAGGTCACCAATGTAAAAAGGAGAAAAACGCCCAAATCTGCCTAAACAAAAAAAAAAGTTCCAGAACTTGTTTGAGCTTCAGGCGTTTTGGAGCTTCTTGCCTCAGGCGTTTTGGAGTGGAGATGTGAACCATCTCCATGGATCATAATTTATTTTTTTCCCCCTCCAGCGTTTTGTAGCTTCAGGACAGGATTCAAGCTACAAAACGCTCAGGTATGAATGGGGCCTAACTCTTCCTTTCCCTGCCGCTTCACCCCCCTACTCTGATTCCCCCCCACAGTACAAATCACCCCCCCCTCTCACAAACCTGATCCCTTCATCAGGTCAGTTTCCCTCCCCTGCCCTCCCCGCTGGCTTTTCGTGCTGCAACCACAGAGGGATCAACTTCTTAAAAAAAAAAATACCCCTGGCTTTCTGACACTCCTCCAGTGCTCCCCACCTCCTTGATGTTCGGGCACTTCCTCCCTGCAGATGCTACTCTTTTTTCCTCCGCCCCTCCTGGGGCTGCACCTGATCTGTGAGGAATGGGGGGGGGGGCTGGTAAACACATTTACCCCCCCCCTTGCTTTGTGACCCCCCTTATGTGTCTCCCACTTCTCCAATGTTGGGGCGCCCTTGCCACCTATCCCAGGGCTGCAGCTCACAGATCTGTGCATGGAGCAGCCGCTGATAAATCTGTTAGGATTGAGAGGGGGCTGGTAAACACATTTTTACCCCCCCCCCCCCATTGCTTTCTGACCCCCAGTGTCCCCCACTTCCCTGATGTTGCAGGGCATCCCTGCTGCACTCCTTCCACCCTCCCCCGCAGCTCACAGATCTGTCAGAATGGAGCAGCCGCTGACAAATCTGTGAGGATTGAAAGAGGGAGGGGGGCTGGTAAGCACATTTTTATCCCCCCCACCCCGCTTTTTGACCCCCCCTTCAGTGTCCCCCACTTCCTCAATGTTCCAGTCTCTGTCAGCATGGAGCAGCCGCTGACAGATCTGAGAGAGAGACCGCTTTCTGACACCCCCCTTCCTCGATGTTGAAGCTGCTGACAGATCTGTGAAGATTGAGAGAGGGAGGGGGGCTGGTAAACACGTTTACCCCCCTCCTTTAGTGTCCTCCACTTTCGATGTTCGGCACCGCTGCGGCTAGCCGGCTCTCCTTCCAACCTCCCCCACTGGCTACAGCCAGATTTCAGTCCCTTTCTAGGTGTCAAAAAAGAGACAGAGGTCCGTTTAGACCCCCGATGCCCCCCCACCCCCGGTATATGGCTTGGGGGGGGGGGGGGGGCTTTTATAAACTCTGAAACCTGCATGTGAAAAATGAAAACCTACAGATGTTTAGAGAAATTTTTGCATACGTTCAATTTTCACCGTTTCGCAAAAGACGCAATTTAAAATTTACAAATATTTGGTATTTCTTAACTGAATACAGGTTAAGCTTTTATATTCAATAGGAATTTAGCAGGAATTTTGTAAAATTTGCTGCGTTTGTATCTGCTAATAATGATTTTAGTGTATTTTTAGCGAAAATATTGTTTTAATAAACATGTGCACAAATACAGCGGGGCTTTAAAAAATCAATAGCACCTTCCTTTCATTCTACTGGTCACGTGCTTTCAAAAAATATATGGTTGGGGGGGGGGGGTCTTTTACCAACTCTCAAAGCTGTAAAAAGTTTGAGAGCGGGGCCTGGCAGCGAAAGGGTTAACACAAAGCAGCGTTGAGGAAAAGATGATCTTGGGACATTAGAAGTAGCTTAAGCATGTATAGTCCTGGGCTGGTCGAAAGTTTTTCTTTTTTACCAGCACATCCAAAGGTTAAAGACTTCCCGTGCCCCTAAGTGGATGAGAAAGAAATAGGA
Source organism: Aquarana catesbeiana (assembly GCF_042186555.1). Taxonomy (NCBI): domain Eukaryota; kingdom Metazoa; phylum Chordata; class Amphibia; order Anura; family Ranidae; genus Aquarana; species Aquarana catesbeiana. Next base: position 757,981,433 of record NC_133325.1, on the reverse strand, counting down.
GTTCTATCAGACAGACATTAACGAATAGAGACAGTAAGGAATACACACCTTTTCAGATGATTCCTGGAGAAGACAAAGGTTGTGTTGACAAGAACGTCCCCAACCTCAACACAGCCAGCTAAAAAAGCAAAGAAATCGCGAGATGACATCTTGGACTACTTGTACATGCAGGAGTACATGAATAATTTACTATATATAGAAGCCAAACCTGGAGCGAGGAGGAGAGAGCCATCAGGTGTAAATGTCAGCCTTCTAAAGAAGGACTTCATGCTGTCATCATGGAACATTCGATAAGTTTTATTCTGTCATGAAAAGAAGAACAAATCAAACGGGTCAATTTATATTTTTATCCAAACAAACTATGTAGACCATATAATACATCCTCAGTGTAAATTAAACATTTCTGAGGGGGAAGAATGGGGGACAAAAAAGTTTAATAAATAATAATAATAAAAAATAAAATAATAAAAAAAAAAGCTGCCTGTAGAAGTTGTCAGAACACTTACCAATCCCTTCAGCAATGCCAATCTTGCAGAGCTACATCAACTGAGAAATCTCAGCATCCCACAGTGGGTGTGCGTAATGCCTGCATCCCCTACTACACATGCTCAGGTTTCAGCCACTCAGCTACATCACTACAGGTCTGGAGGGACACAGTAATGACTTAGCGGCTGGCAGGTGAGACCAGAATGTTTAGTGGGGAAAAGAAGCCCTAAAGTGTTGGATGCTTAAGAAATTTGGTGCGTGGAGCTTTGCAAAAAAGCCTGCTGGTAAGTATTATGACCCTTTTTCTTTTACGCATTATGTATTTAAGAGCAGGAACAAAAAAATAATGGGCACTTATCTCAGCAATACACAGTATCTTGAAGAAATGTATTATGGCACCCCATGCCCACATACCTCTCCTTCAGTTGCACTGTTGGATGGCAACTTGCTCACATTGAAGGCCACTTTCTTTGTCTCTGTTCTGTACACTCTCATAATACTACGTGCAGAGAAGAACGAACGGTTAGGTGATACTCACAGTAAACAACTAAAATTAAAATTGTCCTGTTAGGATGCATGACTTCATGTATCACAGTAATACCCATAAAACAATAAAAAAAAAAAATATATCATGACACCACCACGGTGGTGTATATACAACCAAACTCATCAAAGTACAAGTCAGAACTCTTACCGATCACAGCTCAGTGTTGCTATGTACTGGCCCAGGGGATCCCAAGTCACTCCCTGCACATAACTCTTGTGTTCATTAAATATAGACAATTTCTGACCTGTAAATATCGGGAAAAAAAATATATATTTATATATATAAAATAACTTGGTTATTTACTTAAGGTAAACAATCACATTGTAAGACAACCCATTCTGTTTAAAATAGAAAGGAAAGGCAAAACATTTTCTACAGAATAGAATTTTTTTTTTAAGATATATTAAAAAAAAACAAAAAAAAACAAAAAAAAAAAAACTAAAAAAAAAGAGAGACAAAAATATATTTTATAATGTGTGTTTTTTTTTTTTTTTTTAAGTGATCACATTCCCTCTGTTCTCAGCTGCATAAGAGCTGGGTGAGGAGAAGCAGCAGTACACTCCACTTCCCAGTGAATAACTGTGCAACAGGGACGTGTCAGGGCAAGTCTTGTCACTCCAATGCCATCATTGGAGGAGAGTGCACTAGCATAGCTAGAGAACTGACCAAGGTGTGCGCTCCTACTTAATGTGGTCAGATTCTAACACGAAAGCAGAGGGACTGGAAGGAACACCAGGGATGTCACACAAAGGAAGCAATATACAAAGAGAACAGGATACCTTCTCATACAAGTACATGGTACAGCAGGCACATATCAGGATATGAAATGATGGGAGTAACAAATGCTTTAACAATATTAACCCCTTCTCGACTAGTGCACGACGATATACGTCGGCATAATAGCATGGGTGGGCAAAAGGGCGAACCCATACGTCTCTCCGTGTTAGCCACCTAGCGGGCGCATGCCCCGCGGACTCGATGTCCACCGGTGGTCCGCAATCCCGGCAAGGACAGGCAGAACGGGCAAATGTCTATGTAAACAATGCATTTCCCTGTTCTGCCTAGTGACATGACAGAGATCCACTGCTCCCTGTCATCTGGAGCAGTGATCTCTGACATGTCCTAGGTAGCCGACCCCCCTACAGTTAGAACACACTGAGGGAACACAGTTAAGCTCTTGATCACCCCCTAGTGTTTATCCCCTTCCCCACCAGTGACATTTATACAGTAATCAGAGGCTATTTTTTAGCTCTGATCACTGTGTAAACGTCACTGGTACCAAAATAGTGTCAAGTGTCGGATCTGTCTGCCGCAACGTTGCAGTCCAGATAAAATAAATAAAATTCGCAGATCACCGCCATTAGTAGTACAAAAATAAATACATAAATCTATCCCCTATTTTGTAGACGCTATAACTTTTGTGCAAACCAATCAATATACGATTATAAATTTTTTTACCCCATAGCTGCAGCCAAAATTTGGGGTCTCTGGACCCAAAGGGTCCCAAAATTGCATTGCTGCAGATGGACACAGTTGACCGACTTTGGGGCCCCGTATTTCAGGGCCACTTGGCGATAGGAACCCCAAATTTGGTGTGCAAACCCAGTGGAGCACTACAACATATCTAAAGCTGGGGTTCCTAGCACCAACTGGCCCCGAGTTATGGGGCCGCAAATTTGGTTTGGAAAATGTCATTCTCTGCTGCAGAAAAGTGCTTGACATTTTCAACTTTGGGCCCAAAACTCTGGGCCACTTGGTGCTAGGAACCCCAGCTTTGGATATGTTGTAGTGCTAGTTCCTTTGGGCTTGCACACCAAATTTGGGGTTCCTAGCACTAAGTGGCCCTGACATACAGGGCCCCAAATTCGGTTCAGAAAATGTCATTCTCTGCTGCAGAAAAGTGCTTGACTCGAGTATAAGCCAAAAAAATGTGCTGAAAAACTCGGCTAATACGTTATATCAAATTTGCTTGTTTTAAACTTTTTTTTTTTTAATTACATTTCATCAGTTACTTCCTGGTTTCCAGGCCTAGGCAAATTAGGTCATACATCCCAGTCAGTCTTTAGGAGGGGTGTTCTAAGCTAAGCACAATGCCTGGCTGCATGCCTGAGCTAAGGGCAAATGGATCGCAGGAAGTTAATGCTACATGAAAATGAATCATCTTCCCTTACTCGAGATGGCCATAGACAGAAATGCTAGGGGGTGTTTGTTAAAGGGATTTATCAGCAAAATAATGCATAGAACGGTGTTTCTCAACATTTTTTCAGTCAAGGTACCCTTTAAAATTATGCACACTCTCAAGGCACTCCATTGTAACATGTAAAAAAACAAAACAAATAGGTTTTACATAATGCAGCGACATACACACACTTAGGACACCGAACGTTAGAGATGATTTATTCTTACAAAGCAAAGCTGCTCTACCTCACTCAGCTAATATGACCCCAGTGCTGATGGAGAGGGGCAGGGGAGGGTCAAAACAAGGATGGGTTTTTATTTTGTTTTCGTTTTTTTTACACGCATTTTAAAGTGTTTCGCTTTTTTGGGAGGTATCTGTTGTCATGTAGGAGAACCCAGCAAGCACTGCGTTTTTGATGTGTTTCCATTGAAGACTATGAAATCATAAAAGAAACCTGCTGCAGGGCAAAAAAAGTCCCTGATCCTTTTTTTTTTTTTTTAAACAGGATGTTATCATGACTCATAGGAAATCATGTTTTATTGACTGTAGTGCATTTTTGTAAAACTGAAAAAGCACTTAAAAACACATAGGTGTGAACTAGGCGTTAGGAATTTTGCCAAGGCACACCTGAAGAAACCTGAAGGCACCCTGGTTGAAAAATGCTGGCATAGGGACATGGATGGATGAATGAGTTTGCTTTGCCATTGACAGAGCGCAGAACGGTTACTTCTGTCGAAGGGCCATGACCGAAAAAGGCAGACCTTTTTCGGTCTAGCCCCTTCGACAGAAGTAACTCCACTTTTGTTGAGATAAAAACATTCCACTCAGGGTGATCTATGTACATTGCAAAGATTTTAACAAAAACTTTGTTGCAGATTCCTATCTTGTCATTCTGAAGAAATTACGGTTTGTGTCTCTGTGCCCCTGTTCTGAGTGAGTCTAATGAGGAACCTAGAGGGCCCTAATGAGGACAATTGCAGTGTCTGCATCCCTTTAGACATGATTTCCTATTGGGAGGAAAATCTCACCAAATATTACATTTTTGTTGCAGGGGATGCCTGAAATCAGACTGGTCTACAAGTGCAGACTTCTGGGAAAAAAATCAATGAGCCAATCACACACATGCAGGAAATAATGTTTTTGGGGGGTGTTCTGTACCTTTCTGTGTACAGAACACCTCCAGGTAGCCATATCGCATTGTATTTTACAGGAAATTACAGCGCAGCAGACTGAAATGGAAAGGTAGTTCTTAGGAACATTTAATTACAATATGACTTGCGTCACAATTGTATATGCTATATAATTCTTTTTTTTTTCCCTCATGAAAGTGGAGTTACTCTTTAAACCACCATCCCCTTATTAGGTCAGCCAGTCAAGGGGGTCTTAATATGATTGATTCCTTCAATCACTAGCATAGCCACTTTGAGATACACTGCTATAGTCAGTTGAAAGGGGGGAGTCTTTAGCCTTGTACTGAGAATACCCAAGAATCTATTTAGCTATCACACCTTTAACAGCATCCCACATGATAGCGGAGTTGTCCACAGATGCCGAGACCATGAAGTTGCTGTCTTGTGTCCAGGAGATGTCATACACATCCTCTAGATGACCCCTGTTAAAAAAGGTAAAAGTAGATTAACACACAAATGATAAAGCAATATTAAAGAGCTCCAAAAGGGAACTTTGTTTTGTGATGTCTTTCTAACGTTGTACCATCTACATCTTTACTAACCTCCTAACATACCATTCTGCATTTTCATACATAGCAGTTTGCCCCAAACAAGTGGGCCGAAGATGTACAGGAGGTTGCCTAATGCTGGAGCTTTAAAGCTGCACACTGCAGGATAAAATGGTACTAAAACACAGATTTACACACCTCTCTTATTTCCATGCTTTTTTTTTTTCATACATTTAAAAGTACAAAATGCCAATGAGGCCGACTGTAAATGAGGCTGTATGGTAATAATGTCCACCATAGATCCACAATGCCATATATATTTAAAGTGATTATAAAGTCTCTTTTTTTTTTTTTTTAAATAACAAATAAGTTATACTTGCCTCCTCTGTGCAGTTTGTTTTGCACAAAGCAGTCCGGATCCTCCTCTTCTCGGGTCCCTCTTTTTTTCTCCTGGCCCCTCCCTCCTGTCGAGTGCCGCCCCCCCCCCCCCCCAAGCCAGCAGCTTGCTATGGGGGCACCCGAGCCGAGTCACAGCTCCCTGTATCCATTCACACACGGAGCCCCAACCCGGCCCCCTCTCGCTTCTGATTGGCGAACTAACTGATTGACAGCTGTTGGAGCCAATGGCGCCGCTGCTTTGTTCTAGCCAGGAGAGAGTCCTGGACGGCTAAGACACTCGTAGACATTGCTGGAGAGAGATGTGCTACACACAGGTTTTTTTACTTAATGCATAAAAAATGCATTACGAAAAAAACCTTCTGCATTTACAACACCTTTAAAGTGGTTGTAAACCCTTACACACCACTTTTCACTACCTCTAGGTACCGTGGATATCTCCTAAACCTGCATGGTTTAGGAGATATCCACTGTATCAGCATGTGCCGACATCATCGGCACATGCGCACTGAAACAACGGCTCGTTGCTTCAGTTGTGCGGCTCCCGCGTGCACATGCGGAAGTAAAGTCATTGCGGCTCTGGCCAATCACAGCACCGAAGCCCACAATACCCAGAAATAACTCCGGGAGACATGTCGCCGGGCAGAGCAGTGTCCCGTGACCATTGCGGAGGCTTCTATCTAAGTTGAGTATTTCATAATGAGCTAGTATGCTATGCATACTAGTTCATTATGCCTTTGCCTTGCCGTTTTTTTTTTTTTTTCCCTCGGGTTTACAACAACTTTAAAAGCGGACGTTCACAGATTTGGCCTGAGCACCAAAACTCCTCCTGGTACCTGGAATTTGTTAAATCTGGGTTTATGCAAACAAAAACTACTCTGAAATACAACCTGTGTTGATCCAGAGAGACTGACTGGATAGGGAGCAGCACATGTGAACCTATCAGGATTGGTCAGTTACATTGATCAGTGTCTATATCTATATGTGGTGATCACCCAACACCTCTATTCTCTGCTTTCCTCCAGTGTAAACATGTCACTATACATTCAGGGAGACTTCATTTAGAAAGAGCAATGGATGCTGAAAACATTGGAGCAGATACCTCAAGTGTTTGTAGACAGTCCAGTTCTCCTTGCTCATTTCTGCCTCATCATCTTCATTGAATGGGGTTATTTCCATGCTTGTGTCTTTGCTTTCACTCAGTTTCCATAATAATATTACAGCATCTACAGTGCAGAAAGATCATTTGAATTTCCTTGTAGACATTTCAAATCACCAGGTACCCCTTGACATTGTAACCCCAATGTATCAAAGTGTTGAAGGAAAAAGTTTTTGTTGCACATAATCAACCCGTTTCTCTTTTCTAGTGCAGTATAGGACAGTTGCACGTAACTGGCTTCTATGGGCAACAAGGTCTCCACAGTCGATCATACACTACCAAACTGTGTAATATTCACCCATACAATTCTGTAACAAAACTGCACAGCTCAAATGAGGAACCTTTGGGTACTCTGTAATCTAGTCAGGCATGTCTGGAAATAAAACGCTGGGGATACACACAGCAACTTTCTAGTCATTTTTATTAAATCAATCATTTTCGACCAGCTTTTGAAAGCAAAAACGACCAAAAGCATAAAGGCAACCAACCATCAATAGTTTCAGTTGTCTGAGGTTGCCATAAGTGTTCGATGGCAAATTTTGCCATTTGAAAATGACCAGACAGTTCACTGCAATTGGAAGATGGTGCAAAGTGGCTGCAACAGCTATCAAACTGCTACGTGTGGCCAGCATTAGGACAGAGATTCTAGCCTGTGAGAAGGGAGCGGGGATTTATGGACTCACACAACCCACCTCACGAGAGCGCCCGCATGGGTGCCCCTTTAGACCATGGCCTGCTATAGGGGCTAGAGGTGCACCGAATGGAAAATTTGGTACCAAAACAGCAGGATGCACTTAGCCTAAAACCAAAAAGAAACATTTTTGTTGTGCAGAGCAAGTAAACTCCAGCACTTTGTTTAGCACAGGTGAAAGTTGAACTCCATGCAAACAGCTAATATACATATGATGGCCGTTTTACCTGTCAAAGGATTTGTATTTCTGTTCATCCAGTTCTGAGTTTTACATAGCTCTGCCACACAGCATCACCCTGTCTAGTACCAGAGGGGACCTCATTTGTCTCTGCAGGAGTTTCACTTTCAGGTCTCCTCCCCACCCCAGTCTGACTGGACACTGAAGGAGAAGCAGCAAACTCATGATCTCTTCCCTCTGTCCCTTCTACTTTCATCAGCATCCTCTTCAGAAACATAGAAAAGTAACAAAATAAGACCAAGTAGTCGAGTCTGCCCGTTTTTTTTTTTTTTTCTAAATACAAGTTTTGTATTTTTTGTCCGAGTATAGATCTATGTTTGTCCCAAACATGTTTGAAGCCCATTTACTGTTGACTGTCTCATTCCTCTGCTGGATGTCTATTCCAAACATCAACTACCCTTTCAGTAAAATACTAAGATTCGTTTGGAACTTTTCTCCTGCTAGTTTGAAATCATGTCCCCGTTTTCTTGCTCTTGGCATCATATAGTAAAAATACTGCCCTCCTGAACCGTATTCGCTCCCTTGATGTATTTAAAGGTTTCAATCATGTCTCCCCTTTCCCTTCTTTCCTCCAGACTCTACATATTAAAGTGGAGTTCCACCCAAAAATGGAACTTCCGCTTTAAGGGAAGTGACCCCCTGACATGCCACATTTGGCATGTCATTTTTTTTTGGGGGGGGGGGCCCTCTAGGCAATCATCTGGGACACGTCACAGGTCCCAGATGATTGCACGGCCAGTCACGGCGCGTGGCGCGACCCGCGCATGTGCAATGGGTGCCCGGCTGTGGTGCCCACGGTTACAATACCGGCGCCACCGAGCGGAGGGGGAGACTAGAGGGGCTTCAATCACCCGCATCACTGGACCCTGGGACAGGCAAGTGTCTGATTACTAAAAGTCAGCAGCTGCAGTTTTTGTAGCTGCTGACTTTTTTTTTTTTTTTTTTTTTTTTTTTTTTAAGCAGAACTCCACTTTAAGTTCCTAAAGTCGCTCTCGATAGGTCTGAGGGATAAAACCTTTCACCATTTTGGTTACCTGTCTCTGGACTCCTATCCTATTACTATCTTTTTGTAAAATGAGGTCTCCAGAACTGGGCACAATATTCTAAATGAGGTCTATATAGGGGAACCAGAACCTCCTTCCTCCTGCTGGTGATTCCTCTAGTGAAGCATCTTTGTACAGTAGCAAGACAGACTGTCTCCTTGTGTTGTTTTCCCCTCTCCAAGTCTGAGCTCTGCTATACAAGAACTGTAAGGAGTCAATACAAAAGTCAAATTCAGGTATTTACACTGCTTGCATTTAATAAAATATATTTTATCAAGGATCGTTCCTCCTTTTCTACTTATTGTTTCTTCAAAAACATCTGGCAAAAATTACAACAACTGCAAATTCATAGAAAGCTTACCGTCTCCACCCGAGGCCAAAATTTCACCATTAGGAGAGAATCGAACAACGTTGACAGCTTTGGTGTGCCGCACAAGGCTTGCCAAGAACTCCACAAGGCCTGTTCCATCTTTTGACTTTTCAACCTTCCATATCTAGAGAAATACAAATACACTGAGCTTTATCTTAGTGTCCTTCTGCAACTTATTACTTAAAGCAGAACTATAGGAAAAAAGGTTACAAATTACCCCGGATTACTACATTGTGCTGTAAGAATAGTTTCACTGATGCCAGAGAGTACAGCTAGTGCAAGACTTCTGGCACCGAGACAATAAGACCAGCAACTCTCATCCACAGAAGCTGCAGTGTCATTTATCCATCTGTCCATTTATCCTCCTCTCCTCCATTCACAAAATGTGGGAAAAACAAAAAACAAAAAAAAAAAAAAAACAAAAAAACAAAAAAAAAGACAGCTGAACTGCCGCTATGATCATTCCTATGGTGAAGGGAATCGCCCGCTGAAAAAAACAATATCTGAATGATCCCTGCAGCTGCAGGGATCATTCAGATATCACCACTGAAAGCCGAGGACGTCATAGGACGTTCGGCGGTATGGAAGTGGTTAAATGCCAAGTTCAGTGCACATTGTCAACATGCCGAGATCAACTAACTACTGGGTACATGCATGGGGAGTGAAGTCATCAAATGCCAGCCAATCAAGATGGGTGATGATGTCGAACCCAGAAGACAACACGGAAAAGATGTCAGCGTCAAAGCTTGCATCATCAAAACACTGGAGGAGAGTATTGAGGAGTCAAGTTCTGATTTCAAGCTGAACTTCAGGTTAAAGTGGTTGTAAACCCTTACATATATACATATACCCAGAGAAGAAGTGACTGGCCTCAGGTGATACAGAGATGAAACAAATCCTTCTACATTATTATACAGAATTTATATAGCGCCAACAGTTTACGCAGCATTTTACAATATAAAAGCAAGACAATACAGATACAATACAATAAAATACAAGAGGATTAAATAAGTTGTATCTGTTTATCTGTAGTCTTCTCTTCTCTACAGCCAAACTGCAGAATTTATAAAGGTTGTCTGAGCTACCAGAAAAAAGGGGGTGGAGAGCTGAAGTTACACACTGCAGGGCTCAGTGAGGAGAGCTCTGATTGCTGATTGGAAGGCAAAGACACACCCTCCTTCTCACAGGAACCGAGTCATCGGCTGTCAATCAGCTGGAGGTCCCTCACCTGCCACCATTTTTCTCTAGGTGTCAGGAAACCTTGTCATTAGTGATTCATGCTGATAGAGGAACAAAGCATCAGACAGAAATGACACGAAGATCCCTTTCACACTGAAGCGCTTGAAAACTGCCTATAAAATGCTTAGCGCTTTTGAGGAGTTAGAGGTGCGCTTTTTTGAAGGTCACATGACTCAAAAATCAGCTGCGCAAATAATTTTTATGTGCTTTTAAAGCGCTTCCCATTCATGTCAATGAAGAGGGGTGCTTTTGAGGTGCTTTTTTTTTTTTTTTTTTTTTTTTTTTTAGCTCTTCAAAAATGCTCCAAAGATGCTGCTTGCAGGAGTTTTTTTACCTCCCCGCCAGCACACCGCCCCAGTGTGAAAGCATCCATTGATTTAAATATGAAGCAGTTTTCGTTACCTTTTCAGGCACTTTTTTTTTTTTTTTTTACAAAAAAGTGCTTGAAAAACTCTTCAGAATGAAAGGGGTCATAGTGCCCTTAATTGAAACAAGTACACACTATAGGGGCATATGCTTTGTTCATATTTCATGTCTGAGGTTTACAACCACTTTAAGCCAATATTAACCACTTAAGGATCGGAAGGATTTACCCCCTTAAAGAGAAGTATTTTTTTTCCCCTATTCATACTTACCTAGATAGATGCTGCATCTGTCCCCCGCCGCCTCTTCACCGAGAACCAAGCCACCGAACATCACCAATGACTCGGTTATTTCATTTCCCCAAGTGGAGAACTGCTGACTGTCAGTCAGCATCTCTCTTGCTCTGCTCCTCCATGCCCATTGGAGCACTGAGCTGTGGAGGGGCGGGGAGCAGCCGTCTCTGCGGCTCGCTGAGACTGCCATCAGTCCAGGCAGCTGGCGGCTCCAGACTTCCTAAGTCGGGATGACGCGCTGCCTCGACTGAACTTGGTGACGTCAGCAGAGAGCGGACTTCAGTTCTCTGCTGAAAACAGGTCACAGGAGTGCAAAACGAATTGCACTCCTTTGACCCATAGGAGAAGTCCAGCGAAATGAGCTCAGGCAGGACTTCTCCTTAAATATTTATGCTATAAAACAAAAAAAGAGCGACAATTTTTATTTTTTTTTTAAAGAAATATTTTTTACTTTTTGCTATAATAAAACTCTCAAAAAAATACAATAAAAAAATATAAATACATTTCTTCCTCAGTTTAGACCAATCTATATTCTACATATTTTTGGTAAAAAAAAAAAAATAAATAAATAAATATCGCAATAAGCATATATTTACTGGTTTGGGCAAAAGTTATAGCGTCTACAAAATAGGGGATAGATTTATGGCATGTGACAGACTCACCCGGGTATCTGATATCTATATTCAGACTAAGGCTGGGGAAAAAAAATGGATTCAAATCTTGAATCGAGTTGAAAGGTCAAATCGATTCAAAATTTAAGCAAATCGATTTTTTTTTTTTCACCGCGCCGGTCCTGAGAAGCTGCGGGCAGGAGTTTTTTAGGCGAGGCCTCGGCCTAGTCCGCGAGGCCAGACGCCGCGGACTAGGCTGAAGCCGCGGCCTCGCCTAAAAACTCCTGCCTGCAGCTCCTTAGGACCGGCGCAGTGAAAAAAAAAAAAAAAAAAACACCTCGATTCAAATCGTGAATTGAGTTTTTTTTCAGAAAATCTCCCAGCCCTAATTCAGACTGGGAGGAGGCGGTATATGACGAAAGCACTCAAGTGGAGTGTGGGACTTTCGTTACATTGGTGGCAAGCAGTGGGACACTTCCTGCAGTCTGGGACATCCAAACCTCCACCTGGATCCAAGGCCTGGATAGCAGGAGAGGAGAGGTACAGATACCAGCCGCCATGGAAGAGGAATTCGGAAGGAGGTTGCGAGAGATGCAGATACAGCACAGAGGACCAGTATCAGAGCAGATCCTGCTGGTATGGTATGATTCTATCCGCTGTGAACTCTGGAAGGAAACGCTAGCCGTGAGCAGCACCACAAGGGAAAAGTTCTCCCCTCCATCCAGGAAAGGTACTGGTCACAGTATGGATTGCGGGTGCTGTTTTTGGGAGAAAAAACGCACAAGGAGCAGACAACTGAATTACGCAGGCTGATCTGGGCAGAGATGCAGCTGGATGAGAGCTACAGAGCCCTCTGGTGGCATGTATACCAAGCATGCCCTTAGATAGCGGATGACAGCCCAACGAAAGGCTTTGGCTACGGCGACCTGGGACTGTTGTGTGTGAAGCTGACAGGGGACCCAAACTTTGGGAGCGATTTGGAGTGGTGGTTGGACGAAATCATGGATTTCAGAGAAGAGCTACTGGACATCTCGGAAGAGCACTGGAAGATAAGAGTTTCTGGCCGTTCAGGAATAGGAGCTGGAGATCGCCTACAGATGGCTGCAAGACTCTGCTCAGCGCCAGGGCTGGGCTCCCTTTACCTGGGACTATGAGGTAATACCAGCAGACAGCTCTGAATTCCTTGCTGAAGAGTAGGCAATGTGGCAGAGTAACAGTGTGCTTTGCCAACCTACCCCCGCAGCTATTGACGCGGTGGTCCTATGGCAGATGCAGCAAGTGCTGACCGACCTTGACGAACCTGTTTCTGCACAAGACGAGGTTGGATGGAGGAATGTGCCTGTCCAGCAGCATGCCAGAGAATCGGCAGTGGAAAATCTGGAGATTGCCATCCCCAAAGCTGAAGTGCTGACAACAGGGCAGAGCTCTGCTAACCTCTGCCAAGCACCGATAGCATCTTCTGGGTTCCACGGACAGAAGATGGTGAACCTCTATCCCTAGACACCAGTTGCAGAGACTGGGGATTTGATAGACTTTTCTGCTGAGGAAGAACAACCTGGTGAGCCTCAAGCAGAAGAGCTGGTATCAGGGCCGAACTTCACTGAGCTCTTCCCAGCACCAACAGCGGTATCTGTGGAGTTACAAGGAACTTCCCCAGCTGAAGTGCTGGCCACCGGACAGAGGGTCCAAGACCTATGCCCCACATCTGTGGGAGTTCCGGAGGCTCAGGGTGAGAAGGTGGTGGTCAGTTCCCAGCAGCAGATCAGGATACAGGGGGAGAAGGTGTTAGTCGTCCCTCCCCAACAGTCGGCCAGGGTGGAGGAAGCGGTCTTTCCACCCCAGCAAAGATCCGTGCACCTGGGAGACAGTACCACAGACATGTCGTCCCAGCAGCCAGATGAGGGAATGGAAGAGGAAGCAGCCGACTCACCTCCCCAAAGGCAGCTACACAGTTTGGGAGTGGAGGAAGCCATCCTCCTGCCCTAATTGTTAGACGGAGCAGAGGATGTGGAGTCCCCAGCAGAAGTGCTGGCAACAGGGCAAAGTGCTACCAACCTCTGCCCTGCATCCGAAACAACAATGGAGTTCCAGGGAGCCGGGGCAGTCGGCCCCTCTCTCCAGCGACAAGCTGATGTAGTAAAGCTTCTACTCCCAGCTCAATCATTGGCAACAGACAGAGCGCCGCTGGCCTCTGCCTAGCACTTACAGTGTCTCTACAGCTTCAGGAAGCTGGGGCGATCGGCCCCTCTGCCCAGCAGCAGACCGAGCCCCGGAATGTTAAACACCCAGCTGAAGTGCTGGCAGCAGAACAGAGAGTCAATGACCTCTGACCCACACCTACTGAGGTCAACTATTCCTTGCAGCCAAGAATGGAGATTGTGACAGACTCACCCGGGACAGAGGCTTTTGGAGGGGACTGAATGCTAACCTCTTGCCTACTGACTATGGGCCCTGGCATTTGAGGGAGCTACAAGCATTTAGGAAGATATTGTTATGTAATGCAAAAGGACATTATTAAGGAGGCCATGATGGTACATCAATCCACTTGGGACTCAGTGGATAGATGTATGTGAAAGGAATGTTGATTAATGAGATCTGGAAAGCCCGGGTCTTTCACTCAATAGTTTATTGTGCTTGTTAACACACCTTTGTCTCCTAGCAAACTTTCGGGGGATGTGTTTATACTTATGTGTATTGTAAGTTGTGAGTGAGGAGACGGCAAGTCTACCCTGAAAGGTCATATCTCTGAGTCACCTAGTCTGGGTAAATGATTAGATAACTAGCTCATGTTAATAAGGTTTCTGGTTACAGTTTGTATTGTCAGCCTGCTGTATATATTTGTGCGTCATCTCAAATAAATTACGTTCATGTTGAGCAACCAAACGAGTATTGCCTTGTTGTGGTTGTCAGCGGTTGGAATATCTGATATCTATATTCAGACTGGGAGGAAGCGGTATATGATGAAAGCATTCATGCGGAGTGTGGGACATTTTTATTTTCTTTTTATTAGTAATGGCGGCAATCTGCGATTTTTAGCGAGACTGAGACATTGCAGCGGACAGATCGGACACTTGACATTTTTGGGAACCAGTGACATTATTACAGTAATCAGTGCTAAAAATATGCGCTGTTATTGTACTAATGGTACTTGCAGGGAAAGGGGTTAACATCGATGGCGATCAAGGGGTTAAATGTGTTCCCTGTTTTTCTTTTCTAACTGTATGGGGGACTGCGTGACTGGGGAAACACACAGATCCGACTTCCTGCATAGCAGAGACAGAATTGGTGTGATCTCCCCTGTCAGAGCAGAGATTTGCCTTGTTAACACAGGCAGATACCCGGTTTGTCACTGCTGGAGAACGATCGCGGGTGGCTGGCGGGCATCAAGTGCACTCCACTCGCTGATTTGCTCCCCCGCTGGCTGTGCACGCCCACAAAATAGAGTTCCCAAGCCGACGCACAATGATGGCAATTCGTGGCAACGAGCCAACCTGTCGCAGTATAATGATGGCGGCTAGTCAGCAAGTGGTTAACTAAATCCATTAATCATGTGTATCCTTCCTTGAATCTTGGCGCGATTTGTGTATTTCTTCCAGATCTGTACAGTAATCCAGTGCGATACTCATCTCTGTGTAGGAGCTTCCTGTAATAAAGACCTCTCACTGCTGCTCTCTCTCCTTGTGCAGGATGACCGGTCTTGTCTCCACCCCCTCCTGTAGTTTTCTGCAGACAACCTGTAGTGGGTGGATCCTACTTGATACCTCCCACAGCTCTGCTCTCTGAACAGGAAATATGCCTCACAGTGCTACTTTTACAAGTTAACATCTGGGTTTGCAAATATATCTGGTGCAAACAAAGTGGACCTGTATGTTTGTTGGCCATTGAGGAATACAGGGTATTTAAATGAAAGTTCTTTAACGCTGAGATCAGGTTTAAAGTGGACCTTTCCCACCGTTAAAATATTTTAGGTGAATGCCAATCATTAACCAGCTCTAAGTCACATTAAACAAAAAGAAGTAAAAAAGAAATAAAACTTGCAAACGTATATTTATTATTTCCTGGTTAAGTAAGGCACTGGAGGACATAGCCCTGGCCTCACAAATGCCCCCCATCAACGCATTCCACGGAGATCTTGCATGTGCCGAATGACATATCACCGGATCTGTGGGGTAATTTGCTGGGCTGGCAACATTTTTTTTTTATAATTGCACCGGGGGGGGGTCATACATGTAGGAAGAAAGTGCGGGAAAGAGGCACGTAAGTACTGATAACTATTTCTTTTACTAGTATAGAGAAGAAGGGGGGGGGAGAGGAGAAAGCGGGCAAACCCCCTCCTCAAATTGATGGGACTTTAGAGGAAAAGACTGAGTTGCGTAGGTGAAAATCAAACAAGCTTGATAAAATGTAACAATATTTATTGAAATATGATAAAAGATAGTATTGTCAATACATATACAAACATATGACGATCCAGTAGTAGAATCCAGAATTCGTACGTGACTAAAGCCAACATGTTTCGCAAAAGAATTTTCGCTTCATCAGGACTAAACACGATGCAATTGATTCATTTAAACTACTGTTACAATTTCAAAGGAATAAGGCTATTATCACCATTCACTAGACATCAACCGCTGAACCAACCAACACGGACTGTCTCTGGGTGCCAGATCCCAGGCAGACAATACCAGTAGGAGGCCTGGACCACACATTCAGGGCACTATAGGCTGATAACCCGTACCCTAAGTGTAGAGAGTAGAGGGAGGGGAGCTGTAATGGCTCCTAATTACAGGATCGGGCGTCCGCCCGTTTGCGATGGATGGCCGCAGGATGCGTCTGACCGACTTTGGTCAGACGCATCCTGCGGCCATCCATCACAAACGGCGGACGCCCGATCCTGTAATTAGGAGCCATTACAGCTCCCCTCCCTCTACTCTCTACACTTAGGGTACGGGTTATCAGCCTATAGTGCCCTGAATGTGTGGTCCAGGCCTCCTACTGGTATTGTCTGCCTGGGATCTGGCACCCAGAGACAGTCCGTGTTGGTTGGTTCAGCGGTTGATGTCTAGTGAATGGTGATAATAGCCTTATTCCTTTGAAATTGTAACAGTAGTTTAAATGAATCAATTGCATCGTGTTTAGCCCTGATGAAGCGAAAATTCTTTTGCGAAACATGTTGGCTTTAGTCACGTACGAATTCTGGATTCTACTACTGGATGGTCATATGTTTGTATATGTATTGACAATACTATCTTTTATCATATTTCAATAAATATTGTTTTCATTTTATCAAGCTTGTTTGATTTTCACCTACGCAACTCAGTCTTTTCCTCTAAAGTCCCATCAATTTGAGGAGGGGGTTTGCCCGCTTTCTCCTCTCCCCCCCCTTTTTTCTCCCCTTTCCCCCCCCCCCCCTCTTCTTCTCTATACAAGTTATACTCTAATCAGGGATGGAAAAACTGCTTGAGTTGTTTTCCTGATATAGTCCAACCATCTCTCTTTTATTACATATTTCTTTTACTAGATAGATTGCATGTCAGGTTTATTCTCCAGAATAGAGGAAAGTTCGCTTACACCAGTTCGTCTGCATTGATCAAGGCAAACTTAATGCATGGAAACTGAGAAAACTTGTTTTGCTATGTGCCCAGGTCAAACCATAAAAATGTGATGGTATATGCTGCATAAAAACGCAGCATTTCTACATCTTTACGCAACATAAAAAAAAGGTTTTACAAATGAAGTGTTAAAGAAAAAAAAAGAAAAAATAAACACTGCCATGCATTTTAAAATTGAATTTTAGTCAGAAAATTAAGTCCTGATAGATCACTTCAGGATGGCCCCATTTGCAGGTATAGCTAAGTAAAACACTAAAAATAAGCGTCTATACTGTTTAGAATCCAGTAATATACGGTCTCACCCAGCTCTGCACATGCTCAGTTGCTCTCTATTTTTTGGCACTGTGCCCAAAATGAGGTCAATCTGCTGACAGCCTTAAGATTTACTGCTTAAGGCTCTGAGCTTCAGCAAAATGGCAGCCTCCAGCAAGAAGAAACAGGAGCAATGCTGGAGGCAATTTACAGAATACACTCAGTTTGGTAGCATAATTATTATAGTGGAATGTAATGTATACAGTTGCACCGATACCCTTTTTTTAAAATCAGCAAGTAGGAGTACTGATACTTTCGGTCAAGTACTCACCGAGTACAAATACTTTGCAGTGCGATTTAAGCACATGCAAAAAGAATGGGCTCAAATCGCTCTGCAAAGAATCTCATGTGATTTGAACAGAAATGTGATTCCTGTGCGAAGCGCATGCGGTTTTCCCACTGCTAAGTGAACCCAGGCTTGTCATAGTGATGATTTCAGCCTGGGTTCAGACAGGAGCAGTGCGGGGAAACTACATGCAATTCGGACAGGAATCGCATCGCACTCCTGTTCAAAGTGCATGCGATTCTTTGCAGTGCAATTTGATCCTGTTCATTTTGTATGGGCTCAAATCGCACCGCAAAGTATCAGTTTCGGGTATTGGAGCATTTTCACAAGTACGAGTACTTGTATCACAATACTCAGTATCGGTGCATCCCTAGGAATGTATGTTCCTTGCAAAAGAACAAATATTATTTCAAGTTGTTATGGGTGGAGTTCCGCTTTAACAACACATCAGAGGACACCTGCACAATGCACACCCACTGGTGGGAAACGGGCACTAAGGAGTGCCCCCGGGGGGGGGGGGGGATGGGAGACACGTTAGAGCTACAACAGGGGACATTCCTTTTTAATAAAGGACTCGTCAAAACCATCTCTTGTTTTTATTTACACTTCACTACTTTTTTTGGGGTGAATGGGTAGGGGTACCCCATACTCACATTGAGATGGAGGGGAGCGGGATCTGGGGGCCCCCTTGTGAAAGTGGGCTTCCAGATTCTGATAAGCTCCCTGGCCGCAGACCCCGGTAACCACGGGCCAGAGTTGTCAGGAAGAGGCCCTTGTCCCCATCAACATGGGGACAAGGTGCTTTGGGGTTGGGGGGTGCAGAGCCAGGGTCTGCTATGGACTTTTTTTTTGCCATGGGGTTTCACCTCAAAATCCATACCAGAACGAATGGTCTTTTTTTGTTTTTTTTAAATTTTGGCGATTCTTTTCATTTTGTATGGCCTCAAATCGCACAGCAAAGTATCGGTTTCAGGTATCGGAGCATTTTCACAAGTACGACTACTCGTGAAAATACTCGGTATCGGTGCATCCCTAGGAATGTATGTTCCTTGGAAAAGAATATAAAAAAAATGTTCAAGTTGTTATGGGTAAAGTTCTGCTTTAACAACACATCAGAGGACACCTGCACAATGCACACCCCAATTATTATTATTATTATACAGGATTTATATAGCGCCAACAGTTTATGTAGTGCTTTACAACTTGAGGGTGGACAGTACAAATGCAATGCACTTTAATACAGTAGGAATCAGAGGGCCCTGCTCCTTAGAGCTTACAATCTAAGAGGGAATGGTGTGAAAGGGCGCTAAGGAGGGCCCCAGGGGCAGCAGATCTGTCACACTAGTTCAGCACTAGTGGGTATAGGATTGTGTATATGGGATGGTATGATTTTATTTTATTTTTTTTCCCCTTTTATAAGTTGAACTAGATGGCCTTGTGTCTTTTTTTCAACCTATGTAACTAGTTGCCGGGAGGATTACAATGTATTTCCATTTATATATCCTAAGTGTAGGAGTAACATACCCGCACAGCAGTGTCCACGCCTGCTGATGCCATTCTATTGACTTTACTTGTCCCATGCTGGAAATCAACACTATAGACGGGCTCACGGTTGTGCCATGAAATCTCACAGGTCTTGACCTTCATTCTAAATGCTGGGACCTGGAAAACAACACAACAGAAAGACAAATTCATAAAAATGACCAAAGTAGTGAATAGCTTTTTTTTTTTTTTTTTTTTAAGTACTTAAAAAAAATGCTTTGGAATCTCAGTTCTGCCTACCAGGGACTCCACAATAAAGATGTTTTCTTTGCCACTGTCCTAATGGCAATAATATTACCAAGACAAGAAACCTCCAACAGGAACACGGACAACACAACCTTTGAAACTATACTCACCTCAGCTCCAGCGACGCACTTCCCAGAGATCTCTGCCCAGTCGCTGGCATCTTCGGACGGCCGGCTTCCAGGTCTCGATCGCCAGCCGCTTGCATTGGCCAGGTAGGGATGATGGCACTTACACACGTGTGCTGGATTTCAGCCAGATTGCGGCATTGCTGATTTCATGGGGTGAAATGCACGGCTCACTGTACAGGGGGGCTGACAGGCAGGTTACGTAACTTTAAAGTGGTTGTAGGGAGATCACATCACAAAGACAAGTGCAACATTTTGGAGTCGCACAGGACCCATTTGTCAGGCATAAGATAAAGTGTAACAGTGGCAAAACAGAATATATGTACAACCACCAATCAGAACATGCAAACATTGAAAAAATGGTGCCACCACAGGATGGCAAACATGTCTTGGCCTTTATTAAAGGGGAGTTCTACCCAAAAGTGGAAGCTCCGCTTATCTGCCTCCTCCCCCTCTCCGATGTCACATTTGGCACCTTTCAGGAAGGGGGAGCGGGTACCTGCTTTCGACAGGTACCCCTCACCCACTTCAAGCAGACTGCGCCAGTTAGAAAGCGCAGTAGGGAACCGGCTGTGAAGAGGAAAGGCTTGTGGGCGGGGGGCTGGACCTCCTTTTTAAATTCTCTAGCTAAAAAAACAAACAAAAAGATGTGGTGGTTGAGCCACGTTTTTACTGCCGCCACGCCCCCCTCCTCCCTTAAAGGAGAAGTCCAGCCTGAGCCCGTTTGACTGGGCTTCTGTGGATCACAGGAGTGCAATACGTTTTGCACTCCTGTGACCCGTTTTCAGCAGAGAGCAGTCTGAAGTCCGCTGACGTGACGGATATCAGTCCAGGCACCGCGTCATCCCAACAATAAAGTCTGGATCCGCTAGGTGCCTGGACCGATAGCCGTCTCAGCGAGCCAGAGATGGCCGCTCCCCGCCCCTCCACAGCTCAGCGCCCCAATGAGCATGGTGGAGCATAGCAGGAGAGATGCTGATTGACAGTCAGCAGCTCTTCACTTGTGGATCTGTGAGAACTGAGCCATCGCCGATGTTCAACCGCTCAGTTCTCAGTGTAGAGACTCCGGGGGACCGATGCAGCATCCACCTAGGTAAGTATAATGGACAAATAAACAAAAAAAAAACCCCATACTTCTATTTTAAAGTGGAGTTCTGCTTAAAAAAAAAATTAAAAAAATAAAAGTCAGCAGCTACAAATACTGCAGCTGCTGACTTTTAATAATCGGACACTTACCTGTCCTGGAGTCCAGCGATGTGGGGGAACAAAGCCCCTCTCGTCTCCCTCCTCCTCTCTGTGGTGCTGGCATTGTAACTGTGGGTGCCTGGCTGTGGCTTCACCTCCGGGCACCAACTGCGCATATGCAAGCTGCGGGCCGTGACTGGCCGGGCAATCATCTGGGACCCGTGACGTGTCCCAGATGATTGCCGAGAGGGAGGGGGGGAGAGGTGATCTTCCTTCTGGAGCCCCGGGAGGAAGTGGGAGCTGGATCCCTCTAAAAAGAGGGTTTCCGCTCCCCCCCACCCCCAAAAATAATGACATGCCAAATGTGGCGTGACAGGGGGTCACCTCCCTTAAAGCGGAAGTTCCCTTTTTGGGTGGAACTCTGCTTTATGTAAATTTTCTAGCAAAATAGAAGACATTTTACGTGTAGGAGAAAAGCGTCAGAATAGGCTTGGGGAAAAAAAATGATTTGAGCGGAAGCCCGCTATATTTGTTTTCCCCCCAAGGCCCCCCAGGTGGGTAATGCCATAATGTACTAGTATAAACAACATATTAGTACATTATGACAGACTTACCTGTCATATGGTGTCCTCCAGCGCAGCGTTGGGACCGATCCGGTGGGGCCCACCCCGGCACTTCCATCTTCACCCCCGGCCTGCCTTCCGGGTCCTGTGCCTTCGGCCTCTGGATAGGCCAGGAGGTGTCGATGACGCCACTGCCCCGCATGCGCACGGGAGTCACATCACCGCGGCATGGATCGGGGGCCGCAAAATGTTTACTGAGCTGTGCATGCTGACAGGCAGAAGGATACATGGCAGAAGAGACTAACAGGGTCTGTTCTGTCATAAATACCCTGCCCGTCAGCCATTTGAATAAGAAACAAGTTTACTTCCTCTTTAACCACTTGCTGACCAGCCGCCGTCATTATACGGCGACAGGTCGGCCACGATCCCACGAACCGTCGTAGCTGTACGTCGGTCCCTTTAAGCGGGATAGCAGGCGCACGCCTGCTGCACAGCGGGGGTGCCGATGCTCGTAACTGGCAGTCGCGATGTCCGCCGGCCATGAGCGATCGCGGGCACGAGAGGCAGAACAGGGACGTGTGTGTGTGTATGTATGTAAAAAACAAAACAAAAAACAAATCCCTGTTCTGTTAGGAGAGAGAGAGCGCGAGTTCCCACGATCTGTCATCTCCTATAGTCAGTCCCCTCCCCCTACAGTTAGAACACACACACAGGGAACACAGTTAAAGTGACACTAAGGGTCGGTTCACACTGGGGCGACTTGGGATCCGACTTGTACGCCCTCAAGTCGCCCTGCATTTAGATTATCATGGTAGGCAATGGGAGCGTCTTAATTGACACTACTGAAGTCGCTCCGACTTCAGAAAAGGTTCCTGTACTACTTCTATCCGACTTGTAGGCGACTTGTACCCATTCAACTCAATGTAAGTCGCCTGCAAGTCGGATCTCTCTGTAAAGTCAAGCGACTTTGCAGGGAAAACCCCTCCCTCCCAGAGAGGTGATTGGCCACAGGCGAAGTCGCCTGTCATGGAGGCGACTTCAAGTCGCCTCGTAATTTGCCGAAGTCGCGCTGAAGTCGCGCTAAAGTTGCGCTGAAGTCGCGGTACAAAGTCGCGCTGAAGTCGTGTTGCCCCAGTGTGAATCGAGCCTAAAGGTTTGTTTTTTTTTTAATTTTTAAAAAACAGACATGTCATACTTACCTCCACTGTGCAGCTCGTTTTGCACAGAGTGGCCCCGATCATCCTCTTCTGGTGTCCCTCGGTGGCTCCTCCCCACTTCTGATAACCCCCTTGGAGAAGTGCTCTCCCGAGTCCAGCATTCGGCGTCCACAGTGGCCGAATGCAGGACTCGGCCCCACCCCCCCGCGTCACTGGATTTGATTGACAGCAGCGGGAGCCAATGGCTACGCTGATATCAATCTATCCAATCAAGAGCCGAGAACCCCCGGGAAGAGAGAGAGCGCGGGTTCAGGTAAGTAAAACTGGGGGGCGCGTCACTGACAGGTGTTTTTTCACCTTAATGCATAGGTTGTATTAAAGGTGAAAAAACAGGAACCTTTAACCCCTTGATCACCCCCTAGTGTTAACCCCTTCCCTGCCAGTGACATTTACACAGTAATCAGTGCATTGTTATAGCACTGATCTCTGTATAATTGTCAATCAAACCAAAAATGAGTCTAAAGTGTCCGACGTGTCCGCCATAATGTCGCAGTTACAATAAAAATCGCAGATCGCCGCCATTACTAGTAAAAAGAAAAAATAATAATAATAATGCCATAAATCTATCCGCTATTTTGTAGACACTATAACTTTTGCGCAAACCAATCAGTATACGCTTATTGCGATTTTTATTACCAAAAATATGTAGAATACATATCGGCCTAAACTGAGAAAGAAATAGTTTTTTTTTTTTTTTTAAATGTGGATATTTATTATAGCAAAAATGACAAAATATTGTGTTTCTTTCAAAATTGTCGCTCTTTTTTTTGTTTATAGCGCAAAAAATAAAAAACGCAGAGGTGATCAAATACCACCAAAAGAAAGCTCTATTTGTGGGGGGGGGTGGGGGAAGGACGTCAATTTTGTTTGGGTACAACGTCCCACGACCGCGCAATTGTCAGTTAAAGCGACTCAGTGCAAAGAAATGGCCTGGTCATTATGGGGGCAAATCTTCCGGGGCTGAAGAGGTTAAAGTGTTACCGCAAGGGGAAATCTTCCAATGGGGGGACACCTAAGAGGGGGACTTCCTGCTGTGTCTCTGGGACAGGAAGTGAAGGGAAAGTTCCTGAAGGGGACAGTAAAGTCACCTGACAGGGGCTCTAACCCTTCACCACTACAAATAATGGAGCTTTGTCTGTATATAGAGTGGAGGGAGACATGAAGGGGACAGGCAGATGGCTATGGAATGTATTCTACACCATCAGGGGCCCAAATCCTCTGCAATGAAGTAATAAATCACACACAGCACCCCCTATATACAGCCCCGGTGTGCTGACCTCCTCCATATACCGGAATAACCGGGACCCCCTCCCCCACATAGAAAACAACCTGCACCCCATTCCTGTCACGTCCCCGCCCGTCCGCCCCCACAAACACTGCACACCCACCTCCCTGTCCCCGGGCCTCGTACGGTACGTGCAGCAGATTCCGGTGTGTGGGCGCCTCCCCTCCCCCTTTCCTCTTCTCTCCCGGTACCGGCAACTCACCTCCCCTCCGTGTGTTTGACTGCAGAAACTTTCCCGCCCGCGCCCCTCTCTCTCTGCTCCTCCCCGGCACCGGCTGCTACAGCGACATCTGGCGGCGCGGCGGAAGAACTGCAGCGTCTCCATGGCAACCAGGGGGCATTTCAGCTCTAGATCCCATTCCATGCATACATTTTTTTATTATATTTTTTTTTACAATTTCTAAAGTATAACTTAGACCCCTTTCACACTGAGGCGCTTTACAGATGCTGCAGCACTAAAAATAGCGCCTGCATAGCGCCTGTAAAGCGCCTCTCCTGTCTCTCCAGTGTGAAAGCCCCAAGGGCTTCCACACTGGGGCGCTGCGCTGACGCTAAAAAAAGTCCTGCAAGCAGCATCTTCGGTGCGGTGAAGGAGTGGTGTATACACCGCTCCTAAACCGCTCCTGCCCATTGAACTGAATGGGCACCGCTGCCGAACACCGGTCCTTTTAACCCCTTTTCGCCCGCTAGCAGGGGGTTAAAACCGCCCCGCTAGCAGCCAAAACCCCCACAAAAACGGCGGTAAAGAGCTGCTAAAAATAGCGGTGCTTTACCGCCGACACCCCAGTGTGAAAAGGGCCTAAGACCCCTTTCACACCGAGCTGCCCCAGGCATCAGCGGTAAAGCGGCACTATTTTTAGCGCCGCTTTACCGTTGTTTTAGCGGCGCTATTCGGCTGCTAGCGGGACGGTTTTAACCCCCTGCTAGCGGGCGAAAAGGGGTTAAATCCACCCGCCAAACTCTGCCGGAGCGGCGTTTTGCTGGCGGTATCACATCGCTGCCTCAATGATTTCAGAAGAAGCTGCTGGCAGGACTTTTTCTGACGCCCTGCCAGCGCACCGCTCC
Organism: Aquarana catesbeiana; assembly: GCF_042186555.1. NCBI lineage: Eukaryota > Metazoa > Chordata > Amphibia > Anura > Ranidae > Aquarana > Aquarana catesbeiana. Next base: position 757,956,702 of record NC_133325.1, on the reverse strand, counting down.
AGCGTGATAGCCCTCGGGGCTTTCACACTGGAGTGAATGGAGCCGCTGTTTTAGGGCGGTTTGCAGGCGCTATTTTTAATGCTATAGCGCCTGCAAAACGCTCCAGTGTGAAAGGGGTCTAAAGGTGACCATACACTACAATCTCATTATACAATTACATAGCTCCCAACTGTCCCTGATTTCGAGGGACTGTCCCTGATTTGGAACAATGTCCCTCTGTCCCTCCTTCCTTCTCATTTGTCCCTCATTTTGGTCTGATCCATATAGCTGTACATAAAATGCACTTTTTATCTATCAAAAAGTGTTTTCCAGCCCTAAAACTTTCATCTGATTTCTAAATTTCTGCATTTGTAAATTCCAAAAGCCAATATAAATGAATAGTAGTGGTAAAAGCACTTGCGGGTTTAACTAATCTTGTTTTTTTGTACAATGCTCCATTAAGGGGGCGTGGCAGGGGGTGTGTCCTATGCCTGAATACTTTTGCTGATAGGTATCCCTCATTCCCATCTCAAAAATTTGGGAGGTATGTAATCACCTTAAGGCTGGGTTCACACTCATGTGATTGCAGACATTGCGTGTGATTTGCACCGCATTCCTGTGTACATCACGTGCGATGTTTGTGCGATGTGAATTGGCTAAAATCTCATCGCATTCGCACCAAAATGGCGCAGGACCCTTTTTTTGGTTCCGCACTGGAATCAGATCACATGGGTGCCCAGACTCATGCGATACGATTTCATCTGATTCCACAGTTCGCGCTGCGTTCTGCGAAGCGATCTGGGGGTGTCATTAACGTTCTAGTGACACCCGCAGCGGTTCGCAGAGCGCAGTGTGAAATGCCTGCGAGTGGGATGTGATGTGGGAACCGCACAGGAATCACGTTGGTTCCCGCATCGCATAAGTGTGAACCTACGCACAGGGATCATTTATACCATGATCTCACTGTATGTGTTTTTTTGTGCCCCTTTCAGTTTAGTGCATGTTCATCTATATGGAATACTTTTTTCATTTATTTCAATTTTTTCTCTTTGATATGTTGTGTGTACATGTGTTTGCACACGTTTATGGGCATTTGCAGTGCGTTTGTACCAGGGAAGTGTGGTGAGGTCAGTGGCTGGTGAGGCATATACACACAGAGCCAGATACACACAGGTTAAATACGCTGCAATTGTTATGCCCCGTACACACGGTCGGATTTTCTGATGAAAAATGATCGGAGCGTGTTGTCGGAAATTCCGACCGTGTGTGGCCTGTTCCGACGCACAAAGTGCCACGCATGCTCAGAAGAAATTCCGACACGGAACAGCTCGTTCTGGTAAACTTAGCGTTCGCAATGGATACAGCACTTTCGTCACGCTGTAATGTAAACAATGGTTTAATACAGCGCACTCTCTTCTTCTTTATAATGTGAGAAGAATTAAGTAGTTTTGCTGCTCATATTCACACACACTTCTCACAAACTTATTTTTTGGTTTTTTTATTGGGATTCCCTGAATATATTGTTATTAGTCACATCTGACAGAATGTTTTTTTTTTTTTTTTTGGATTTTAAGCCATTTTTGTTTTAGATTTTATGTTTGTATTTTTTCCAAGGCTGATCTTTGTTTAATGTTGTTTTTAGTTTTACTCCAGACTATTTTTGTGTGTGTTTTGTGTGTCAAGTTACCACAACACCATTGATATCTTTTATTATTTAATCTCAAGGAGATTGTTTGTTGTTGGTGTCCCTTGTTCATTTCACATTGTATATTTGAAATGTACCTGAATCCTCACAAACAAACTGTCCTTTTTGAAGTTAAACACACATAGGCAAGTATAATTCAAACCAAAATTCCTTTATTAGGGCTCAGAACCAAACAAAGAGGGAGGCAATACTGGAGAAACAGTTGAAATTAGCGAAGCCTGGGACCCCCACGGCAGACATCAATTCTTGAACATCAAAATTGGTGGCCTGAGGAGTCCATATCTAAGGGAGGGCAGTCTGGTCCAGAATTCGCAGAGATCCGGATAGCAGCAGATGACATCTGTGTCCCCAGGCTGTGGTACCACAAGAGGCTGCATCTTTTGGCCGACCAGACTGGATCCAGGGTCCTCACTTTCTGGTCTTCCTTCCACGCTTCCTTCCGGGCTGTGGCTGTGCTGTTGGAGATGTGGCAGGAGGAGGAGTAGGACCTGGAGGAGGAGGAGGACTGGGAGGACCTGGAGGAGAAGGAGGAGGAGGACCTGCAGGAGGAGGAGGAGGACCATCTGTGAGTTCGCAAAGGTGAGTCTGAGATGTAATTTGGCCCCTCATACCTTTATTAAGAGCCTCCAATATGAGCGACTCACACATGAGTTGTTGTCCCTCCTCCATCCTCTGCATTTTAGAGGCAATGATGGCAGCAATGTCCTCCTCCACGGTGTGTGGTGCTCCCAGGACCTCTGTAGCCCTCCAAAAGAGACCTATGGCAGCCTCCTCTAGGGCACTCCTCCTCCTGCCACTTTCTCTTTCCAGGTGTTGGGGAGGGACCGGCATATCAGGCAGGCGGCTCGGCCCGGCCACCTCCTGGCTGAGACTTCCCTGTGTATGAAAAAGGGACATGGTTTTAGTTTTTAAATCATCAATCACAATCCTAAATTAGTACTCCAAACTAACATCTAGTTAACATCATTGATTGGACAAGCAGAAATATTTAGAGGAATGCTATACCTGGCTCAAGCTGGGCTCCTCCACATGTTGTTGCCTGGAAGGCCCAGGTTGGGCGTCAGAAGCCTCAGCTGGAGGGGAAGGAAGCGTGGAAGGAAGACTGGAGAGGGATGACCCGGGTTCAGTCTGGCCTGCCAGAAAATGCAGCCTGTCATAGTACCACATCCTGGGGACATAGATGTCATCTGCTGCTCCGGATCTCTGCGAATCCTGGACTTTCTGGCGCTCCCTTAGATAAGTGCTCCTCAGGCCACCAATTAAGATCTTCAAAAATGTGATGTCTGCCGTGGGGATCACCTGCTTCACAATTTCAAACAATTTATCCAGTGCTGCCTTCCTCTTTGTTTGGTTCTTGTAATGTGGGTTGTTGATCTCCCACAGACATGGCAGCTCCCTTAACATATCAATGAATAGTGACATGAAGTCATTATCTTTTAATAAGATATCCATGTTCACTGCAAGACACAACACAAGACAAAGCCTAATGTCAGACCAAACTCTCCTAATCTTGTTACAATATAGGCCTCAATCTAGAAGCAGTATAGGCAAAAGTTTGTCTCTTACCTTCGTTCTTATGATCGGCGCGTCCAATGCTCCTTCCTCCGCTCACAGATCGTACGTACTACGCACGCGTGTTACGCTTTATACACACTGCGCATGCGTGTAACTCTGCCAGCCCCTGACGTTCTTTCTAGTCTATTCCCCGCCCCTTTTCGTTCTGCGCAGTGGGTGAAGAGCACATGGCGGAGTCAGAGCAGGTGCGTGCTAATTATAGCAACGAGGAGGAAGAGGAGGAGGAGGAAAGCCCGGATCCGGACACGTCCCGATCCAGAAGGAGACGATTTAAGGCCACAAATATGTCCTTTGGGGAGATGTTGGAGATGGTGGACATCCTGAAGAGGGCCGACTATGATGGGAAGTATGGGCCTTACCCCAACCCCAATGTCAGAAAGGCCAAGATCATGGCGAAAGTGGTCAAAAAAGTCTGCACAGGAATTTCGGGGTACGACGATCGAAAGATCAGCTCAGGAAGCAGTGGTCGGACCTGAAATTGAGAGAGCCCGAGCAGTACCGAAAGATCCGGAGAGGGCTGCAAAAAAGTAAGTAGTTGTACTGTGTTCCTATTCTTTTTGTCTTTATTACGTTCGTGCTGCTCCATATGCTTTTCTTAATTGTACAGTTTAAAATGTCAATTTTAATGTTCATGGGCCCATTATTCGTTCGTATCAAACATTTTTTTTTTGCCCTCTAAAACACCATTGTTTAGGCCATATGCATTTTCCTAGATTTTTTAGGGCCTACTTGGATGCAAAATTTTTGGTTGTGTAGATGGGTTTGTTACTAGAATGAAATGCAAACTAGATTCTGTGTAAGGAGAGGACACTGAGCAGCTGTTTTCACATCTGGACACTGCAGCACTAGTGTGGGACACAAGAACACCATTTTTATTAGGGGGGCACACAGGTGCTCCAGTGTATACTATAGGGGGGTCTCCATCTGTGAAGCTTGTACTAAACAGGTAAAGTATTGCAGGTTGACAAAGGACAATAAAAAACCGACATCTTGGAACTCTGCTAAAATTGACAATTGTACCCCACTTCCAAGCAATGTTTCCCATTTATAGTTCTGCCATCAAATCACTGTGTGCTAATTATACCATTTTTGTTTTACATAGGGGAGAAAAGACTCGGAGGACACCTCTCATCCGAGGAGACCAGAGACCCCCCACCTGTGGGAGAAGGTGAAATACCCCCAACCCAATTGGAGCAGGAGGAGGAAGAAGATGTGGTTGAAATTGGCACCACAACAGGTGAGTGTCTGCGACCACAGGCTCAGGTAAGAGATGGATGCTGGCAGATTTTTGATACCTGTTTTTGTTTTGTTTCTCTCTTTTTAGGTGATCGTGTTGTTAGGGATCGAGATCCTTTCACATCAGAAAGTGCCCAGATCCTGATCGGGGAGATCATGGGGTGTAATTTAGAATTGGAGAACATCAAGACAAAAATCAATGATGTGATTCAAAAAAATAATAACATCATTGATGTTTTGGGGCGAATTTAATACCCCACAAAATCACTTTTGTTTTTGTGTGGTACAATGTTTAAAATATTTTTGCAATGTTTGGAAAAGCCAAATTTGGAGGATGCACACAGTGTGCCAACATGTGCTATCTGCCATCACGGGAGATCAATGGACGCGTTTTGGGGGTGCAACCCCTTCCTCAATAATAAAGTAGCGGTGAGGAAGGGCTTGCTCCCCCAAAACATGTCCCTTGATCCCCCCATGATGGCAGCTAACACATGTTGACATTCGTAAATTGGTGTGCATCTTCCAAATTTGGATTTTCAAGGGGTGATTTGACCCCATCTGAACGCAATATCAAACACAGTTCCTAAATACTCATGTCTGATATTGCCTTCAGGTTTTACCATATGTGAACTTTGTAAGTTCAAGTTTTTTGTCTTTCTTGTTGGTTTTACCCAGGCCTGTTTTATCCTAAATGGACATTTCTATTTTTGATAATGCCACCCCAAAAATTGTTATACAACAAACATGTTGGTTTGTTCTAAAAACCGTTTCTAAATGCACATGTGATTGTGCAGGTATTAAAAAGTTTGTTAATCAAGAATGTGTGGATTATTGTCTCAACGCTACAACACTTTTGTGGTGATGTAATTGCTGTTTTCGTAAAAAATGGTGGTTATTTCCTAAGGGCAAATCCTCTTTGCACTACAAGAGCATTTTCATTGCAGTTTCAAGAACACTTGTAGTATAAAAAGTGTATACGCCTTTAGTAAATAACAGCCAACAGTGCTTTGTATAAGGTTACACAATCACGCCATTTTCAGGACTCCACACATTGCTGTCAGGGTCAGCTAAAACAAACACAAGCAGTAAATGTCCACAAAGAATTTCTTTTTTTTTTTTTTATTGGAAAAAGGCTTCACAAATTTGAAGGCATATTGATGGCCCCCTACCCGCAAAGAACTCCAGGTATCGTAACCGGACATCACGGGCACTCAGGGAGGGCAAGCCAGGACGGCCGCTTTCAAGCGCCGTCAGTGTTTCAGGTATCACTCCGGCCTCAGGCCCAACTGAGCCAGCATACTTGGCCGAATGTTTCCTTAAAAAGTTATGGAGAATACAGCACGCCAGTATAATATGATTCAGTTTATACTCCGCCATATGAATAGGTGTCAGAAATAGGCGGAACCGGCTGGCCAGGATTCCAAATGTGTTCTCCACCACTCTTCGGGCTCTGGCCAGCCGGTAATTAAAAACCCTCTGTTCCGGGGTGAGGGTCCTCATCGGGAATGGCCGCATCAGGTGGTCCCCCAGCGCAAACGCTTCATCAGCAACGAACACGAATGGGAGTCCTTCCACATTGTCCTCTGGAGCTGGCAAGTCCAAGCTGCCATTCTGGAGACGCCTGTAGAACTCCGTCTGGGCGATGACTCCACCATCGGACATCCGGCCATTCTTCCCCACGTCCACATACAAGAAGTCGTAATTAGCCGACACCACCGCCAACATCACAATACTATTGAACCCCTTATAGTTAAAATAGTACGACCCCGAGTTGGGTGGTGGGATTATGTGGACATGTTTCCCATCAATTGCCCCTCCGCAGTTAGGAAAGTCCCTCCGCTGGGCAAAGTGGGAGGCCACAGTCTGCCATTCCTGTGGCGTGGAAGGAAACTGTTGAGGAAAACAAAAATAAATTAATATTTTTGCACAGAAACATGGCAAGCAGATTAGGCACAAACATTCTGGGGCAACCTCCAGATAGCATTTATTAAGAGAAATTTAACAACACCAAAGTATAAGGTACACCTATCATATTCCCCCTCCCCCCCCCTCTCATGGGCCATTTCGAATATTATGGGGGGTGTGGAAATCTTGGACAGGTAACCCTCTTCACTTCATTGAGAGATGAATGCCTAAATACAGGGTATTACTTGGAACAGCCCCTCAGTTACACTATTGGCAGCCCACTGGACAGGTAAGAAGTGTCCGAATACAAAGATATAAATACACATTGTACACATTTGAGGACATTTGAACATTCTGCTATTACCTGACTCAAGATAATAATAGTATCTTAAAAATTCAAACAGTACCATTTGAAAATATACAGGCAGGCCCTTGCACTACATGCTTTGGGGAATTCATCCATAAATCAGAGCAAAAAATAGATGGGTATAGTGTGTATGGGTTTGGCAAAGTCAGCAGATAGATGATTGAGGATAGAGAATTGGGATCAGCTGACTTAGCAGTTGGGGGGAGGGAGGGTTACTAAAAATTATTTGGGGACACCACAAAAAAAAGCCTCTGGCACTCTGCCTGAATTTAAATCAAAAATTACATTTCCAAACATTTTAGGGGGTGTTTGGGGTAAAGCACTACTATGGAGCTGATAAAATACATTGTTAAGTGACTACATGAGGTGAATATAGGCCAGGAGACACCATGCTGGGGAGGTTAGTGAAGGGCAAATATGTATGAAGGACATAAAATAATAATTACATAAAAATCCAGCATGCATGAGAACAAAGGGGACATCCACAGCATATTCCAATCATGGTAATTAGGGAATGAGGAAAGAAATACAATATATTATCAAACATTAAATACAATAAAATGTGATATTAAAGGATAAAAATCTTACCTTCATATACTCCTTCTGCAGGACCTGGATGATGGCAGAACAGGTCTCTGGGATAATGATCCCCAGAGCCTGGGGGGAGATGCCTGTCGAGAACTTCAAGTCCTGCAGACTTCTCCCTGTGGCCAAATACCGCAGGGTAGCGACCAACCTCTGCTGCGGAGTGATGGCTTGCCTCATGCAGGTATCCTGCCTGCTGATATAGGGGGTCAGCGAAGCCAACAAACGGTGAAACACGGGGTCCGTCATCCTGAGAAAGTTCCTGAAATCATCAGGATTATTCTCACGGATCTCACGGAGCAAAGGCGTACGAGGAGTACGCATACGCAACATGGCTAGAAAACGGTCGGCTGCTCAGAACGAAGTAACAGAACGCACTGAAGAACAGCAAGGCCTGTGAAGAGCGACCTGAAAAACAGTAACGAACGAACAAGAATACAATGACTAATTAAAGTCACGCGGAACTTGCTTGCATGCACTGAAGAGCAGATACAAACCCACAAGCACAAACTGAACGGCAGAAAACGATCGGAAAACCACGAGTCTGAAAAAGCGCGAATCGTCTCTCACCAAACTTTTACTAACACGAGATTAGCAAAAGGAGCCCAAAGGGTGCTGCGCTTGGTTCTGAACTGGCCTTTTCTAGTCTCGTCGTACGTGCTTGACGTCACCACGTTCTTGGCGATCGGAAATTCCGATAACTTTGTGCGACCGTGTGTACGCAAAACAAGTTTGAGCCAACATCCGTCGGAAAAAAACCTAGGATTTTGTTGTCGGAATGTCCGAACAAAGTCCGACCGTGTGTACGGGCCATTAGAGCGAGAGCAATAATTCTAGCACTAGGCCTTCTCTGTAACTCTAAACATGTAACCTGCAAAAAATTTTAAAGCGTCTCCTATGGAGATTTATAAGTACTGAAGCTTGGCGCCATTCCACAAGTGTGCGCAATTTTAAATGGTGACATGTTAGGTATCTATTTACTCAGCGTAACATCATCTTTCACATATTATAAAAAAATTAGGCTAATGTTAGCGCTGTTTTTTTTTTTTATTCATGAAACTGTTTTTTTCCCCCCCAAAAAAACCCGTTTAGGGGCAGTTCACACCATAGAAACGCAGTCCGGACTCATTCCAGGTGCTTTTCTGCATGTGCGTTTTTGATGCGTTCCAGTGCGTTTTTGATGCATATTTGGTGCGTTTTTGATGCAGTCCAGTGCTCCCCCCCCCCCTCTTCTTTCTTAACCTTAAGGGCCAGTTCACACCACGTGCAGTCCAGTGCACTTTTTTACTGCATCAAAAACGCATAGAAAGTAGGTTATATGGTTTTCAATGGCATATTTCACACCAGTGCTTGCAGTTCCAGTGCGTTCCAGTGCCAGAAAAAAAAAGTAGAACATACTGCATTTTTTTCTGCAGTGGACTGTACTGGAACGCTGTAAAATGCATAAAAAACGCACTGGAACGCACCGGAACGCACCAAAAACGCACTGCAGCACACTTGTCCTTATTTAAAAAAGAGGGGGGAGCACTGGACTGCATCAAAAACACACCAAAAACACATCAAAAACGCACATGCAGAAAAGCACCTGGAACGCATCCAGACTGCGTTTCTAGGGTGTAAACTGGCCCTAAATAAGGACAAGTGTGTTGCACTGCGTTTTTGGTGCATTAAGATGCTTTCCAGTGTGTTTTTGATGCGTTTTACAGCGTTCCAGTACAGTCCAGTGCAGAAAAAATGCAGCATGTTCTACTTTTTTTTTTCTGGAACTGGAACACACTGGAACTGCAAGCACTGGTGTGAACTATACCATTGAAAACCATATAACCTACTTTCCATGCGTTTTTAATGCAGAAAAAAAACACACTGGACTGCATGTGGTGTGAACTGGCCCTTAAAAAAATTGCTGCGCAAATACCGTGTGACATAAAAAGTTGCAACGACCACCATTTTATTCCCTAGGGTGTCTGCTAAAACAATATATATATATATATGTTTGGGGGTTCTGAGTAATTTTCTAGCAAAAAAAATGATAATTTTTACATGTAGGAGAGAAGTGTCAGAATTGGCCTGGGTGGCAAGGGGTTAATTACCATAAGTAATATACAAATAATTATTATATATTGTTTTTAAGGTAATTTACTATATTTTCAAAATCTGTACTCAAGCAGGTGGCTTAACAAATTACTGAAGTTTGAAGTTATAACTTCCAACCAGTAATTTCACAGTAAATAGATAAATAATAAATTATTATCTTATAACATATAGCATAATAATATATGATTTATCTTGTACCTTTTCAACAGCAGCAGATTCTCATTCTCCCTCTTAACTGTGTGAGAAAAACATGGGATTGTGGGTAAATCTTATACACATAAACACATGTTATTTCCTTGTAGTTAAGAGGGTTGGGCTGGAAGGGAACATTTGTCTTTTAGACACACCCCCTTCTATGACACTGCAGTGAGAGGCGTGCCTCCACTACAGCATTTTTATTGGACAGCTGGGACCAACGGTACTTTACCATTGGTGCAAGACTCCAAGCTGTCCATTGAACTCAGTGCCTCTGACAAGAAGTGAGCTCATCCTCTCAGTCTACTGCAAACAGAGTGTGTCAGCTTGTATTTAAACTGGCCACTCTGTATTTCGTTTCTGACAGGCTGCGCAAGGAGCCCCGTATCTCCGGAACCATAGGTCGTAGAAGCCCCGACTTAGGCTACATCCCCCCCCCCCCCAATTTTTTTTTTTTTAATGTTTATGGCAGGTGAGTCCCTGCCTCAGCTGCCTCCCCTGACTGCACGTCCCTGGTTTGTACTGTGTTTATTATTTATTTAACCGCTTGACCTCCGGAAGATTTACCCCCTACATGACCAGGCCATTTTTTGCGATACAGCACTGCATCACTTTAACGGACAATTGCGCAGTCGTGCGACGCTGTGCCCAAATAAAATTGATGCCCGTTTTGTTCCCACAAATAGAGCTATCTTTTGGTGGTATTTGATCACCTCTACGTTTTTTTATATTTTACACTGTAAACAAAAAAAGACCGACAATTTTGAAAACAAAAGCAATATTTTTTACTTTCTGCTATAAAACATACCCAATAAAAAAAATTTAAAAATCTAAGTTATTTTATTTTAGTGAGTTATTTTGAGGGGACAGCAAATTTACACTGTTGGAGCCGGTTCACACAGCGGTGACCTGCACACGACTCCAGCGGCGACTTGCAAAATCACTTCTGTATAGAAGTCAATGCAAGTCGCCCCAAATATAGTACAGGAAACTTTTTCTAAGTCGGAGCAGAAAAGATATAATAAAATATTTACAAAAAAGTGAGGGGTGTACTCACTTTTGTGAGATACTGTATATATGTGTACAAGCCCAAAGTTTTTCTGTCTTGGCTGCCAACCCCTGCCTCCATTGAGGATATAATAAATTGTTTGATAAACTTTAGTATTATACAGGCTCAAACACAGGGCTTACTAATCGCTTAGCAAGCTACTGACATTTATCTTACATACTGTATATGGTCTAAACACGGTTGTGGGACTAGACATCAAATAAGTGTTACAAGTCACCTTTAATGTGAATCTATATTACCTTGAATCTGCACCATTATATCCTACATGGTTGTGTTAATGATAGCGAAACAAGGAGAGGTTGGCTTGTGAAGAATCATTATAATCTCATAAAATTAAACTAAAACACTTATATGTATATATACACACATAAGTGACCCTCTGTCCTGCATTTATCATCTTTCAGTTGACACCAACTATGTTGTGTATCAACTTTTCAACAACTATCTGTTCTCATTGAGCGCAGGTAGGATACATATGTATATACATTATTTTCATATATTTTACATATATAGCTCTTCAATATAATAATCTCTTTGTATACATCTTGCTTGTACATTCTCTAAAAACTCTTTTAGTAAAAAAGTAACGTAGGTTAGCTGAATCGTACCATTTAATATGCCCCCTATTACAATTTACTAGTTTTACTTAAAGGGCTACACCCTCCTTTGGCTTCAGTATTGTCAGCTGTCCAATGCCTCTCATGCTAGCCCGGCTGTACTCAATTCTCATTTGATGGTATACTAAGATGTGCTGTGAAGACGAACTACCCTAACAGGCAGATTCTTGGAGACACACTTCCGCTTATATTCTTTGTTTATAGCTTTATTGGAATGTTTCACCTACGATATCTCCACAAAATGGAGAGTCTACACAACATTCATTGTTATTGTAATATGCTATTGATATGACTGATTTCTGATTGGGACTCTAAAACAAAGTTAATACTGCAGCTGCAGGAACAGATTCACAGGACTCAATCACTGTGTTTAAAATGTCCGTTCAGTGAAAAATTTATTATTACATGTTATTTTATACATAGATAAGAAAGGGGTGGTGTGAGATGTTATTAAAAAGTAACAAATAGCAATATGTTATTAAAAGCTAACAAATAGAAATATATTATTAAAAACTAGCGAATAGAACAATTGCAAAAGTTAAACCTTGAAAAGGGAGGGGGGAGTAGAGAGCGTTTAGTAGGAGAAGTGTCTGTGTGTTAGGTGAAGGTTACAGAACACATTTCAACAGTAAGAACAAAATGGATTCTCTTGTGCTTAAATGAACAGTACAATGAATGTCCATGTCATTTCCCCCCTTTTGTTTATTTGACACCATTCTTCTCCGCGTTACGTTCAGCCGATTGCTGGTAACTCCTGTTACATTGGCGCAGAGAGACGGCGTCCTGTTCAGCTCTCTCCTAGCTTTCTCACAATAATGGGTTCATCAGGGCTGGTGGTACATTTGTTGGTACAGCGGGTAGTCACACAGAGGCATAGCCTGATGAGGAAGTAAATAACAAACATGAAAAATAGAAACATCACAATGTAAGCGCCTAGTTTCTGTAACCATGTTGCTATGCCATATAAAAAATCACCAAAACCTCCTAAACCCTGAAAGGGGTTCCATCCATCTTTAGCAATATCTCTGGCCTTATTCTGTAGTTCTCTTATCTTAGCAAGATGCCCTTTAATAATGTCCTCATTATCAGAAATGTATATACAACAGTCAGTGTGAAATATCTTACACATCCCACCTTGAGCTGCAGTGAGATAATTTAGCGTTAATCTGTGCTCTAATACTACTTTTTTAAGCTGAGCCATTTCTTCATTTAATAAACCTATATCAGTGGTAGTAAGGTTAATAATCTCATCTACAATTCTAGTGTAATTATTTAGTCTTTTCATTGCTTCAATTCCCCATCCTGTCCAGGAAGGGAACCATGACCATGTCATGTCACCTTCAGTGAACAGCTCTCTTTTGAACACTAAAGGGTATTCTGGACTTTGATCTGGTCGCACTGTATCTTTGCGAACAGCCAAAGCAGGTACTAACTTCCCAATATAACATGTACCTCTGACATTAGTAGGAAGCCAGGCGTAAGCTTTATTTCCACATATATAATATAACCCTCTACGTATGGACGGTATGCCTGCTCCTAAAAAACTGGAAGCAATAACATGGAATCTCAGGAAACCGATATTTTCACATATTGGAAACTGTGAGCAATTTGTACTATAAAGGGTTCTATTTAGTTCTGGATCTGGGATATAATAATATTGACCATAGTCTCCTCCATAAACTGTAATTTTTGCTCCAGTGCAATCTGAATTGCCCAACCGTCTACATTTAGTGTTAAACGGGCATGTAATGTTTAAACAAATCTGTGGAGTGTTTATCTGTTTCGAAACCATCAAAGTTACTGATCTGTGCTCATTAGCTGTGGAGACTATGTATGAGCCATTTATTCTGGTCCTGTTTAGATCAGTGAAAATGAGAGGCATTGCTATCATGGGTATTGTTCCTGTTTGGGGATGCAAATGAGAACACACCCAGCAGTTACTAGCGTTGCTATGGGTTGCATACAATTTTAACATTTGGATGAAAGGGTTATTTTTCCATGTCTCAGTTCTCACAAACAACAAAAAGAAAAGAAACATTATCATCTTTTTTTCAAAGGATATCATCACTTCAGGATTTTCTTGCAGTGACTGGCGTGAATCCAGGTGGGTTTTCCTTCCAACTTGACAGCAGAACCGGTTGTCAAAAGCACCAAATGTGGTCCGTCAAATTTTGGTTCTAGTGGCTTTCTGACGTGTCGCTTGACCACCACCCAGTCACCTGGTTGGATTCTGTGAATACCTGAAACAGAATCTGGGTCGGGGATAGATTTATAAACACCTTCATGTATTTTATTCAATGTTCTTTGCAAAATCTGAACATATTCTAACAGATTAGAGTGAGAAGCCTGCAACTGTTGGGGAAAATATAGCCCTGTTTTGGGTGGCCCTCCAAATAAAATCTCATAGGGGGACAGCCCATGTGGTTGTTTAGGGGTAGTTCTTACAGAATATAGGGCTAATGGCAAAGCTTCCACCCATCCTTTTCCTGTATCTGCTTTAATTTTTGCACATCTGTTTTTCAAAATTCCATTAAGTCTCTCAACTTTACCACTACTTTGTGGATGATAAGGTGTATGGAAAGCTTGCTGTATGTGAAGTGCTTCCATTACCTCTTTCATTACTTCCCCAGTAAAATGGGTTCCTCTGTCACTCTCAATAGTTTCAGGAACTCCATATCTACAAACTATTTCATTCAAAATTTTCTTTGCTGTTGTTTTTGCATTTGCTTTGGCTACTGGCCAGCTCTCGGGCCAACCTGAAAACATGTCAACACACACTAAAGCAAACTCATAGGTGCCTATTCTGGGCATCTGAATGTAGTCTATTTGAATTCTTTGGAAAGGGAAATCTGGCTTTGGAGAATGCCTTTGGGGAACATGAACAGGCCTCCCTGCATTGTACAGAGCACAAGTGAGACATGAAGCACAAAACCTGGCTGCAAATGCACTAAATCCAGGTGCTATCCAATAGCAGTCAGTAAGTGCCACCATCGCGCCCTTAGCAAGATGACTGACGCCATGTGCCAGCTGTGCTAAAACTGGGTACAAACTCCTGGGTAGACACCACCTGTTGTCAGCGCTCCACAGGCCCTGCTGATTTTGGGTAGCATTACATTTGATCCACTTATCCTTCTCTTCATCAGGGGCCTGGTTCTGCAACTGAATTAGAGTTTCTACATCCCACTGCTCTTGATGAGGGGAATCTGTCCCCGCTACCTGGGCGACCCCTACAGTGGATGTGACTCCAAATGCCATAAGGGCAGCATCCTTTGCCGCTTGGTCCGCTAAAGCATTTCCTCTGGCTGTCATGTCACTTCCCCTTGCATGCCCTTTTACCTTCAAGATGGCAACTTCTGCTGGTTTCTGAAAGGCCTCAAATAGCCGCTCTATGAGTTTTGCATGTCTCACTGGCTTCCCTGCACTAGTCAGAAAGTGTCGTGCTTTCCAGATAGGCCCAAAATCGTGGGCTATTCCAAATGCATATCTGCTGTCAGTGTAAACATTTCCCCTTTGATTCTCTAGGAGATGACATGCTTTGACTACAGCATACAACTCCGCTTCCTGTGCTGACATCTGGGGTTTCAATGCTTCCTGATGTAAAATGGTGTCTGTAGTGGTTACAGCAAACCCTGTGTGTGGCTGACCATCATCAGTGTAAAATCTGGAACCATCTACGAATAAGTGTGTGTCACAATCTGATAAGGGCTCATCTTTTGCTGGTGTGACAGAGGCCCTTTCTACCTCCATAAGAGCCATACAATCATGAGAAAAACTCTCAGGTTCTACATCAGTACCATTTGTTGCATCTTCCTCATCAATTATAGGAAGAAGAGTAGCCGGATTTAAAGTAACACATCGTTTGATTGTTAAATTCGATGGAGCAAAAAGAGCAGACTGGTACTTGTCAAATCTACTGGCAGACACATGTCTAGTATTTACTTGATTCATGATTTCCTGTACTGCATGTGGCACATACAGGATCAGAGCAGAATCTAGTACAAGCTCCGTTACTTTGTCTAGCAGCAAAATGCAGGCTGCTATGGCTCGCATACAACTGGGGGAGCCTTTGATGACAGGGTTTAATGAGGGTGATACATACATCACAGGCCTCTGTTTGTCTCCATGTAGCTGGGTGAGTACACCTGCAGCAAATCCATTGACTTCATGACAGAACAACGAGAAAGTCTTAGTATAGTCAGGAAGTCCAATGGCGGGCGCTTCAGACAAAATTTTAATAAGCTCCTTCATCTGCAATTCATTGTCCCATGTGAGTTTGAAAGGGTTTCTAGTGGTAGCCTCATATAGAGGAGCCATAAGTTCTGATGCATTTGGAATCCAGTCCCTACAATATCCCACTAACCCCAGGAAGGCACGTAGTTGCCGTACATTTTTTGGCTTTTCAAAGTTTTGTAGAGTTTTAACTCGATCTGGGGTTAGGTGACGGATTCCATGTGAAATGCAGTGACCCAGGAAGATCACTTTCTCTTGGCAGTATTGTAGCTTATCTTTGCTAACTTTGTTGTTACTGTTATAGAGAAACAGGAGAAGGCTTACTGTTTCTCTGCTACAAATGTCCTTTGTATCAGAACAAATAAGCAAATCGTCTATGTACTGAAGCAAAACTGTGTTTGGGTGTAAGGGGGACCATTGGTCCAATACTTGCTTTAACGCAGTATTATATTCAGAGGGGCTACTCACACAGCCTTGGGGCAATCTTGTCCATGCTAACTTTTGGGCATCATGGGTAAATGAAAAAAGGTGCCAGCAATCTGGGTGCAGGGGCACCGAAAAGAAAGCATTTGCAAGATCAATCACTGTAAAGCAGGTGCTGGAGGCAGGTATTCCACTTAGTAAAGTGCGGGGGTTGGGCACGATCGGGGTATCTGCCTCTATTATATTGTTAATGGCTCTCAAATCATGCACCATGCGATATGTCACCTGCCCACCCTTCTTGTCTGGCTTCTTTGCAATTGGGAACAGGGGTGTATTGACCTGGGACTTAATTGGTACAACAACCCCTGCTGCTTTCAGTTGAGTGATTTGATCCTTTATCCCCTCAGTCTGAGCAATACTCAGTGGGTACTGTTTAATCTGTGGGAGATGGGCTCCTGGTTTAATTTTTATCATGACTGGGGTGCAATCCAGCAGACCTACATCATATTTGCTGGTGGCCCATAATTCAGTGGGAATCACTTTCAATTCTGGTGGAAATGGCAGAGTGGAGTCTTGGATTAAAAATACTCCACAGGCAGAATTTAAAACTTCTCCTGATAGACTACTGACCACTTGGACTCCTGTAGGAGTGTAGTCTATGTTTGCTAGAATTTGGTTCAAAATGTCAGCTCCCAAAAGATTGGTAGGAACTGTGTCTGAAACTAACACTTTAGTGACAATTTCTGTTTGCTGTCCTAGCCTAAGTTTAAGTGGCTTGGACTCAACCAAATCAGTAGAGGTCCCGGTTAGGCCAACACCAGAGATAACATTTGTAGATAATAATCCTGGAGGTAAGTCCTCTATATTAAAAACACTTCGGCTTGCACCAGTATCAATTAAACAGGTTAATTCTGTTTCTCCTCCAGGATAGGGGAGTTCTTGTAAAAATACTTTTACTCTGGCCTCGGGACCATTGTCTCCCCTATTTAACATGATTGATACTGGCATGCCATTTTCCTATGCCTGATCCACTGCTTTTGGCAGAGAACTGGGATCAGCATGAGGGGCCTCTAAGCTCTTTTCTAGTCTACGGTCAGGAAGATGGCAGAATTTGGCTATGTGTCCTTCCCCATCACAATTGTAGCATATAATTGGTCCCCGATTGCCATGATTTCTGAAATTGCCTTTGCCTCTTCCTCTTCCTTTTCCTCTCTGCTTCCCCATGTACATTACCTTGGGTTTGCTGTCTTTTTGGTTAATCCTGTTTTCTATGGACAACAGGATAGGCAGGACGTCTCGAATAGACATATTGCCTGCCTCAGGCCTTGCTGTGAACAACTTTTCTTTCAACTGGGGTATTAAACCATCAAGAAACCTTTGTTTCACCAGTTGTGTAGATGGACTTGCAGTTTCTCCCGCCTTCTCTTCCTCTATTTTAATGCCTGCTTCCTCAGCCATCTCACTTAACCGCCTCCAATAAGCCCCTGCTGCTTCCTCTTTCCCTTGCTTAGCATTCATAAATTCAGCATGTCTGGTTTG
This sequence comes from Aquarana catesbeiana, assembly GCF_042186555.1. Classification (NCBI taxonomy): domain Eukaryota; kingdom Metazoa; phylum Chordata; class Amphibia; order Anura; family Ranidae; genus Aquarana; species Aquarana catesbeiana. Next base: position 757,939,183 of record NC_133325.1, on the reverse strand, counting down.
TCCATATATTTGGGGCAATTTTTCCTTCAATTTCTCACAAACCTCCCGTCCACTAACCATCTTACCTAGATTTTTGACGTCTACACCACATTCTTTAAGTATATAGCCAGACATGTTGCTTCCCACTGCTTTAATAAGAAGCTGATGAATGTCAGTAGCAGAAGCCTCATATGCTTCCTGTGCAGCACTAAGTTTGTTTGCAAACCCAATTGGATTCTTTCTAGGATCTCCCAATCCTTCTAATATGGCTCTCATATCTTGGGGACTAAAAGGTACATGCCATTTAATTTGAGACTTACTGTCAACAGCATCACCTTCAAAAACTAATTGGGTTCTGACAGGATAAACTGCAACAGATTTCTCTATGCCAGGGGCAGAAGGGCTGGCATCTCCCTTCCTTCTCTCTTCATCTTGCTGCCACAATTTGGAAATTATGGTTTGCTCTGGAAGTTCAGACTCTATCTCTCTTTCTCTGGCCAAAGCCTTAAGTTCAGAGAGATCCAGGTTTGCATATGTGCCTTTTGATTTATGCCAATCATCTGTTTCTAGGATACGAGCCAAAATCCTCTTTGTAGGTTGATATGGGGCTGTTAAACCTCTGCTCTCCACTATATTGCATAGCTCATCTTTTGTGTGTTCCATGTAATCTAATTCTTTTGCTTTTGTGCGTGGTCCCCTTAAAGCCAAACTGGCAGCCACATAAGGTGGGGGGTCCTCCTCTACAGAGTCTTCTGGCCAAACGTAGTAAATTTGGGCAGTACTTTTATTAAATATCTCCGTCAAGCCAGTTTGATTTGCTACTTTAGCTTCTGTCTCCCATGTGCAAGCTATTCTCCACGTTCCTTCACTGCACAGTAGTGGGCCATAATCGTGCAGAAAAGTTTGCCATACTTTTAAATCAAAAGTCCCTTCAGATTTTAAAGGTTTAGCTGTTCCCTTTGTCCATTCTACCCATTTATCTAGGGGCTCAGTATAGGCAGAACCGTACCTTCGGTTCATATATTCTCTAGCGCTCATCTTGCGCTGGGCATTTTCTGAAGGCCTCTCTCCCTTCATTCCCTTAATTAATTTAATGCCCATAATGACTGGCCAGTCTTCTCTCTTCTCTACTTGTGCCTATACCCTCTTGCCTCTAAAACAAATAGTACAGCAAATCTGCAGATTTACAAGAATAGTCTCCACTTATCTACGTGGATAGAAGGGGTTTATGACAATAGACAAAACACTCATTAAGAGACCCTCCTCGTCTCTTCTCTTCTCTGTGAGTTTTATCTGACCCTACCATGCGCCTCTGACCCAGGTCGCCCACAAGGAGTCAACGCAGGGAACTGCAGAGGATTTTCCCTATCCACACACAGTCCAACCCGTGAAGGGGGACACAAACACATTCACACACACACACGTTACCCAACCAGAAAGGTCCGAGAGTGGTCTGGTTTCCTTGAGAACCGACAGATAGGATACATAGGAAAAGGCAGAAATATAGCAAGCTTAAGGGCAGCTTACCTAGCCGGCATTTGAGGTCTGCGTTTCCCGATGATCCCGATCGAAGCGCGGTTCCTTCTGGAGACTCTGCCAAACTCCTGGCTGGCTCGCCAAGACTGATATGACTGATTTCTGATTGGGACTCTAAAACAAAGTTAATACTGCAGCTGCAGGAACAGATTCACAGGACTCAATCACTGTGTTTAAAATGTCCGTTCAGTGAAAAATTTATTATTACATGTTATTTTATACATAGATAAGAAAGGGGTGGTGTGAGATGTTATTAAAAAGTAACAAATAGCAATATGTTATTAAAAGCTAACAAATAGAAATATATTATTAAAAACTAGCGAATAGAACAATTGCAAAAGTTAAACCTTGAAAAGGGAGGGGGGAGTAGAGAGCGTTTAGTAGGAGAAGTGTCTGTGTGTTAGGTGAAGGTTACAGAACACATTTCAACAGTAAGAACAAAATGGATTCTCTTGTGCTTAAATGAACAGTACAATGAATGTCCATGTCACTATAAATAATATTGTTTATTGTACATCTTTGTATACTCTGTATTTGACTTTCTGTTATTACTACATTATAGATCTACAATTGACCTTCTTATAAACACCCGTAAAAAAGGAAACATAGATGCTCTGAAACGCGTTGGATAAATTACGAGAACTTTACAGTCAATCATTGTGGTCATTTTGTACCTAGTATACAGTAATTGTAACCATTCCAATATACTTTGTTTTTACTGTGTTTAATAAAATACGTGTTTTTTCTACAAATTATGTTAGTGCCTTAAAAGTCTACTTAGGGGATCCCTCCTTCTGTCTAGTCAATTTGGATGTGGCACCTTACAGGGACACCTTCACTGAGAGAATTATTGCCCTGGCTGGAAAGGAGAATTTTTTAATTGAGAAAGAGCATGCTTGTTAAATTCCAACAGAATGTTTTGTTGGAAGGGTATGGAATCTAAATTGGGTGAATGGGACAGCCCCGGAGGAGGCCACCATGAGGCACAGAACTTTCCTGGAAAATCTCACAGAGGGGCGTTTCTATGATCTCAAAACTCAAGTGTGAGATTTGGGGGAGACCAGTTTGTTATCTGGAAGGGAGAATTTTTCCTGGGCTGTATCTAGAATTGGGCCCAGATATTCCAGGCGAAGACAGGATTGGAGATTGGAAGGCGATCCCCCAAATGAAAGCCCAGCGCATCTGAATTGTTTTTTGGACATTTGCAGACAGCTGGAAAGGATTGGGTGGGGGGTAGACCAGGGGCATTGTGGCAAACTGGAAACAACTGTCTCCTACCACAAAGCATACAGATGAAGTGGATAAATGAGAGAATGAAGATAGGTATCTTATATGTCTATGTGCGCCAGGTATTGCCCTTGTCTCAGAGAGGCACAGACTGAACTTGCAGATTCCATGTGGAATTTTGTAATTTGGGGTATTTGTTTAGGCATTTAGGGTCCAGAATAGGGCAAATACCCCCATTGTGTTTTGGTACTGTCAATAGGTTTGAACCGGTCCTCTGGAGGCACTGGAACAAGAGATGGTTCACGGTATTCTGCAAATCTGACTGTCCCAAGGTAGATTTTGGTTGGTTTGAAGGAAGAAAGAGCTAAGGGCAAAGAGTTTTAAACTCTATTTTGGACCCCACTGAAAGCAGCAGTTGAACCCACAGGTCTGGGGTGTCTGTGACCCAGAAACAGGCAAACTGTAACAGACATCCCCTACTCTTTAGGAGTAAGGGCTTAGTTAGCTTTGTGCATAAGAGAGTTTGGGCTAAGGTGGGGATATGGGGGGGGGGGGGGGGGGCAAAGATTTGCACTGGGAGGAGGGGGAATTTATGCTTAGTTGGTAAGCATGCAGATTAGTGCTCAATTTATTTTTTTTTTTTTTTTGGGGGGGGGGGGGGGATTTTTTCTGACACAATGTTCATATATCCTGGGGGAGGGGGGGGGTGCACTTTGGCATGTTTGTCCTGGGCTCTAGATGACCTTGTCCCAGCATTGGTTAGGCTTATGGGGTACACCCAGGGGGGCATGTCCTCAAAAGCTTGCCAGTGTCCAATCATCTGAAGGTAGCAGCCTATAACCCAGGGCCTATAAAAATATTCACCCTGTGAGCTGTATGATTAACCACTTGCCAACTGGCTCACGCTGATATACGTCTGCAAAGTGGCACGGGTGCGCAAAATCACGAATGGGTACGTCGGCCCTCTAAGAGCCGCCAGAGGGCACGCACCTGCCCGCTGCGTGGCAGGGGACCCAATCCACGTGGCCTGCGGGCGCGATCGCTTGCACGAGCACCAGCATGGGGATTTGTGTGTGTAAACACACAAATCCCTGTGCTATCAGGGGAGAGGAGACATGTCGTTTGTTCCTAGTAAGTAGGAAAAGCAAAAGGTCTCCTCTCCTACTCAGTCCTATCCCCATACAGTTAGAACACACTGAGGGAACACACATTTAACCCCTTCCCTACCAGTGACATTTACACAGTAAGCAGTGCATTTTTATAGCACTGATCGCTGTATAAATGCCAATAGTCCCAAAAATGTGTCAAAAGTATCCGTTCTGTCCGCCGCAATCCCGATAAAAATCGCAGATCGCCGTCATTACTAGTTAAAAAAAAAGGGGGGGATAAAAATGACAAAAATCTTTCCCATAATTTGCAGATGTTATAACTTTTGCGCAAACCAATCAATATACGCTTATCATGATTTTTTTTTTTTTTTTTTTTTTTACCAAGAATATGTAGAAGAATATCTATTGGGCTAAACTGATGAAGAAATATGTTTTTTTTTTTTTACATTTTTGGGGATATTATAGCAAAAAGTAAAAAAAATATATATTTTTTTCAAAATTGTCGTTTTTTTTTGTTTATATCGCAAACAATAAAAAAAAAAAAAAAAAAAAAAAAAAATTGCAGAGGTGATCAAATACCACCAAAAGAAAGCTCTATTTGTGGGGGGAAAAAAGGACGCAAATTTCGTTTGGGTACAGCATTGTAAAAAAGCGACGCAGTGCCAAATTGTAAAAAGCGCTCTGGTCAGGAAGGGGGTAAAATCTTTCGGGGCTGAAGTGGTTAAGATATAACAGCTAGAGGAAATTGTTATTGCACCATTGAGATAAGTTGATTTTTGATGAGGACACAAATTAAATGCTTATTTCAATGTGCTTAATTCTGTTGGTCCTAATGAAGCGGATGATCCGCGAAATGCATTGACCTTCTCCAAAGATTTAATGCACTTATCTTTGTAACATATTATATAGATAGTAACGTGTTTTTTATATTGTGTGAAAAAAAAGACAACATTATTTTAGATAAATTCTTTATTGCATGGTAGATATGTACACGGGAGAATATTTAAAGTCCCTTTACCCGGTTTCCCTTTTGCAACTATATCAGGATGATACCCTTGTGTTCAGGCTAATTGCACTCCTTCCCACAAATACAAACTCGTGGAGTGCAAATTAAAGCGCTTGTTACCCCAACACATCATATTTCTGAAATGTGCCTGCTGTACCATGTACTTATATGAGAAAGTATCCTGTTCTTTTTGTATTACTCACTTTATGTGAAATCCCTGGTGTTCCTGCCAGTCCCTCTACTTTCCTACTAAAAACTGACCACAGCAAGCAGGATCACACACCGTGGTCAGTTCTCTAGCTATGCTGGGAACTCTGTGTATTCTCCTCCAATAATCAGACTTGCCCTGACACGCCCCCACTGCACAGCCATTCACTGGCAAGCTCAGTGTACTGCTGTTTCTCATTCCCCCAGCTCGTATTTAGCCGAGAACAGAGAGAATGTAATCACTTATAAAAAAAAAAAAAAAAAGATATAATTTATTTTTTTTTTTTAATATCTATACAAAAATGTTTTGCCTTTCATTTCTATTTTAAACTGAATAGGTTGTTTTACAAGGTCAGGGGGTCTTCAAACTATGGCCCTCCAGTTGTTCAGGAACTACAATTCTCATCATGCCTAGTCATGTCTGTGAATGTCAGAGTTTTACAATACCTCATGTGATATGTAGTTGCGCAACAGCTGGAGAGCCATAGTTTGAAGATTCCTGTACAAGGTGATCATTTACCATCACTACAGCGGAGCGCCGCCGAAAAAATTTTTTTTAAAAGTCAGCAGCTACAAATACTGCAGCTGCTGACTTTTAAAACACGGACACTTACCTGTCCAGGGCGCCCGCGATGTCGGCACCCGAGGCCGAAGCGTCTCTCCGTCCTCGGGTGCTGCCGCCTCCATCTTCGGTAAGGGAATCAGGAAGTGAAGCCGTGCGGCTTCACTTCCCGGTTCCCTACTGCGCATGCGCGAGTCGCGCCGCGCAATACGAATGCTCCCTGCTGCCTCTGGGACCCGTGTGTTTCCCAGCAGGCAGCGGGGAGGGAGCAGGAAGTGGCGTAAATAACCGCAGATTCTGCAGCTATCTACGCCGGAAGTGGGTACAGATACCTGTAATATACAGGTATCTGTACCCCCCTCCCCCCTGAAAGGTGCCAACTGTGTCACCGGAGGGGGGGAGGAACCTGATGAGTGGAAGTTCCACTTTTGGGTGGAACTCCACTTAACTTTTTTCTTTACAGATTTTCAATCACTAAAAAATCCAATGACTTGCATTCACCATCATGAGCATTTGTTACTTGTGCAGTGAATGTAAATATCATCCAGATCATCTGATGTCATTCTTGTGACCTGGGGATTATTTTTTTTCTTTATGTGAGGGAATGTTTTTTTTTTTTTAATTTTTAGGAGGCAGATAGCATATTTAATTCAAATTTTTATCTTCATGGGGGTACAGCAGCATCACTCCTGTCATTCGTCTCTCTACCCTGTGACAAACTTGGGTGAGGGTAAAGGAAGGGGTGTCTGTAAATGGGGAGCACCAGTGGCACTACAAGTCCAAGAATGCTATATTAGCATAATGTAATGCAAATGTTTAGGAGGAATGTCAAGAGGGCCTTTTGATTGATTCTTTAGGTCTCTTTTCATCATAACCTTTATAATGTTCATGTTCCTTTGGGCCCCAAGCCCAACTCCATACACTGTTTTGATGATGGCCAAATAGCCCAACCCAGCTGCTTGCACTTTAGAACAAGCATCTGGCCAGAGGAGTAAAAAGCAATTGGCATGGCTCGGTCTACCATCCGGAAATAAGGAATAATCCTCATTTTTAAGATATAGCACCTTTCCCACATTTTATCATGTTACAACCAAAAACGTAAATGTATTTTATTGGGATTTTATGTGATAGACCAACATAAAGTGACACATAATTGTGAAGTGGAAGGAAAATGATAAATGGTTTTCAACATTTTTTACAAATAAATATGTGAAAAGTGTGGCATGCATTTGTATTCAGCCCCCCTGAGTCAATACTTTTTACAACCGCCTTTCACTGCAATTACAGCTGCAAGTCTTTTTGGGGATGTCTCTATCAGCTTTGCACATCTAGAGAGTGAAATTTTTTCCCATTCTTCTTTGCAAAATATCTCAAGCTCTGTCAGATTGGATGGAGTGCGTCTGTGAACAGCAATTTTCAAGTCTTGCCACCGATTCTCAATTGGATTTAGGTCTGGACTTTGACTTGGCCATTCTAACACATGAATATGCTTTGAGCTAAACCATTCCATTGTAGCTCTGGCTGTATGTTTAGGGTCGTTGTTCTGCTGGAAGGTGAACCTCCGCCCCAGTCTCAAGTCTTTTGCAGACTCTAACAGGTTTTCTTCTAAGATTGCCTTGTATTTGGCTTTATCCATCTTCCCATCAACTCTGACCAGCTCCCCTGTCCCTGCTGAAGAAAAGCATCCCCACAAAATGCTATCACCACCATGTTTCACGGTGGGGACTGTGTTTAGGGTGATGTGCAGTGTTCGTTTTCCCACACAGCATTTTGCTTTTAAGCCAAAAAGTAACATTTCGGTCTCATCTGACCAGAGCACCTTCTACCACATTTGCTGTGTCCCCCACATGGCTTCTCGCAAACTGCAAACTGGACTTCTTATGGCTTTCTTTTAGCAATGGCTTTCTTCTTGCCACTCTTCAATATAGGCCAGCCTGTCAGTTTAGGTGGACGGCCATGTCTTGGTAGGTTTGCAGTTGTGCCATACTCTTTCCATTTTCGGATGATGGATTGAACAGTGCTCCGTGAGATGTTCAAAGCTTGGGATATTTTTTTTTATAACCTAACCCTGCTTTATACTTCTCCACAACTTTATTCCTGACTTGTCTGGCTTGTTCCTTGGCCTTCATGATGCCGTTTGCTCACAAAAGTTCTCTAACAAACCTCTGAGGGCTTTACAGAACAGCTGTATTTTTACTGAGATTAAATTATACACAGGTGGACTCCATTTACTAATTAGGTGACGTCTGAAGGCCGATTATAGTTAGGAGTATCAGTGTAAAGGGGGCTGAATACAAATGCACGCCACACTTTTCAGATATTTGTATAAACATTTTGAAAACATTTATCATTTTCCTTCCACTTCACAATTATGTGCCACTTTGTGTTGGTCTATATCTCAAAATTCCAAAAAAATACATTTATGTTTTTGGTTGTAATATGACAAAATGTGGAAAATTTCAAGGGGTATAAATACTTTTTCAAGCCATTGTACGTGATGGAATGAGACGTGCGAAATAACTTCCGTTTTAGGAAGGCTTTACAGTGATACACAGTTGAAATCGCTGGCAATTGAAAAGCACACCTGTATGCAAATCCCACAAACTTGGGGACATTTTTACAGGGCTACATGTCAAAGAAAAAAAAAAGCGCACACACACAAACACACGAAAAATCAAACAAATTGTATTTATTGAAATGGTAAATGGAAAAAAAATCTCAGAAATATAAATACAAGTATGAAGACATTAGCACTCTGATTCAATCCTCTTTTGCTGACTGATAACACTAGATATGAAAACATTACAAAGTCATATTAGAAGTATACAGAGAAAATCTTACATCTATGTACAATACTCAGCCAAGGTTCAGAGTGATGCAACACAGCTGTTTTTTTTTTTATTTATTTTTTTTTTTTTTTAACTTTTATAATTTTTGACCAAAAAAAAAAAAAAACTCAAGGATAAAATTACTTTTGCCGTGACATCTCCTGGTCAGTGCCTTCACAGCATTAAATAAATAAAATGCTCTTAATACCAGTGGATTTTGCATAGTCACCTCTGAGATAACTAACACTTATCTATGTACCTTTATTTTAGGAGGGGGACATATGCCCCAAAACGGACACTCTTGCTGTTTATGGAGCCTTGCATCATAGTCGTACATTAATACCTGGCTAACAATTATAAAACAGAACAAAATGTATATCATTTATAAATAGAGTAATAAACAATCCCTCAATAATTCAACATTAAAAGGCCAGATAATGTCTCAAATATGTAGAGTATATTTAGTTTTCAACAGTACGCCAAGATGTTGAAGAACAAGAGATTGCAGTATTTTATACCAATTCGTCACAGTCTTACAATGCCATACTGTTAAATGCACATATGGGATTGGGTGCAATGTACTAGGAGGACACCAGTGCTGGTCACACCTTTCACACTGGGGCGATTTGCAGGCGCTATTGCGCTAAAAATAGCGCGTGCAAACCGACCTGAAACAGCCGCTGCTGTGTCTCCAATGTGAAAGCCCCGAGAGCTTTCACACTGGAGTGGTGAGCCAGCAGGACGCAAAAAAAAGTTCTGCTAGCAGCATCTTTGGAGCGGACTGTATACCGCTCTTGCCCATTGAAATCAATGGGGGAGCGCGGCTATACCGCCGGCAAAGCGCCTCTGCAGAGGCGCTTTGCAGTGGTTTTTAACCCTTTCTCGGCCTCTAGCGGAGGGTAAAACCGCCCTGCTAGCGGCCGAATACCGCCGCTAAAACGACGGTAAAGCGCCGCTTTACCGCTGACGCACCTCCCACCCCAGTGTGAAAGGGGCCTTAGACCTGTAGAATGAATGTAAAAGTGGGCCTTATTATGTGAAGTGTTGGGCCTCATTCACATGAGGCCCAACCACCATGAGCCGCGTGCAGGCAGCTGATGTTAGGCCGGCCATACACTGTTCAAATCTGCTGAACCGGCCGAGATTCAAACCGTAAATGGGCAGGCTGAATGTACCAAGCTGATCGATCAATCAGCTTGGGTACAACCAGCCTGGTGGATTCTCTTGCAATCATCGCTAGCAATAATCACCGTCTACTCCCAGCGGGGACGGCTTTCCCCGCTGGGAGCAGACAATGGCCCGGCAGGAGGGATTCCCACATCAACACTGTGTTGATGGGGGAAATCGAGCAAATTTCTTTCCTGCAAACCATGGTTGCAGGAAAGAAATTTGCTCCATGTATGGCTGGCCTAAAGCCTCGTACACACGATCGGATTTTCGGCAGGGAATTGTGTGAAAACAGACTGTTTGCTTAAAATCTGACTGTTAGTACGCTCCATCAGACAATTGTTGTCCAACTTCCAGGCAACAAATGTTGGATGGCAGGCTAGTAAATCTTCGGTGGACAACGGTCTGTTGTCAGATTTTCCTATCGTATGTACACAAGTCCGTCACACAAAAGTTAAAAGTACAAACACGCATGCTCGGAATCAATGCACACCAAACACGACACTAGCAGAAGGTGCACAAAGGGTGGTGCTCAAGAGCTGAAATTCCACATAGTACATCACTACGTTCGTGTTTGTTGGCCGACAATTGTGTACCGTTTGTATGCAAGACAAGTTGCCGGCAAACGCCCTTCGGCCAAAAGTCTGGCGCTTTGTCTGCTGAAAATCCGATCGTGTGTACGAGGCTTAGGTCTATGAGGACGCAGCAGCGGCACAGACACAGCCTGAGCATCCTAATTTGAGAGGCTTGTAGGGGGAACGCATTCTGCATTCAGTGCCGCTCTCCCCTTCACCTCTCATAAATGATGACATTTACATTGGCTGCCTGCGTGCAGCACCTGTCCGCATAAACAAACAGCCTATTTACTGTGTACGGGCCTCCACATCAGTGTGACCAAGGCCTTAATAAGGACCTCTCTCTCATTAATAAGATATGGAAACCTAGCAACTTTTCCAATTTGCTCCATTAAAAGCTTTTCTTTACTCTTTAACCTTGCTGGAAATTCAGTGAGCTTATCGGCTCCTGTGCTGTTTGCAGTGCTATTGCAAGCAGTGTGTATATGAGCTACTGTTCTGTAATTCCAACACACTTTCCACCCTAAGGTGCCAACCCTGCTCCTCCACAGGATACAGCGAACTGAGCGATCGTTGTCATTATAAGACAGCAAATGTGTTACTGGCAGGAACAATAGGTAAGAATAAAGCTTGGAAAATAAAAACTAATATAACAACCACATATATGGACTGATAAGAGGTAATATATTTATTTTTTTTCTTGGGTTTAGATACACTTAATTTATCCTGGTGGTCAAGTCCGATGCTAGTCCGATTAGCCATTTTCAGAGGTACCTCTTCAGAGATGGGCTGTCTCTATTCCCTTCAGCCACCAAATGTATTGACTACAATGGCAAAAGCTTTTTTTTTTTTAAATTTAAAGTGATATTAAAGCTTTGGATTTTTTACAGTGCTTTTGCACAGAGCATCCCCGATCCTCCCCTTCTCGGGCCCCCTACCGGCGCGCTCCTGGCCTCTCCCTCCTGCTGCTAGAGCAAGCAGCTTGCTATGGCGGCAGCCCAGCAGGCTTGCTCCCGAGCTGCTGCTCTAAATGTTCATTCACACACAGAGCCACGGCTCGGCCCTGCCCCTCTCTCCTCATTGGCTGCGATTGACAGCAGCAGGAGCCAATGGCTATCACTGCTCTCCCAGCCAATGAGGAGGGAGAGACCTGGGGTTCTCATGCACATCACTGGATCAAGATGGGTCTCAGGTAAGTATTGGGGGGGGGGAGCTGCTGCACATACAAGTTTTTTTACCTTCATGCATAGAATGCACAAACGTGTAAAAAAAACTTGAGCCTTTACAACCAACTTTAATTTACTTTTTTAGAATTTAATTTTAAGAATGAATAGGAAACCATCAGTCTTTAGGTGCACTTAAAAATGAAAGTATATTTGACTAGTTATGGAGAACAAAATCAAATGTTTAACTTTTTTTTTACACTTTTCATACAGGAGGCTCTACAAGACCCATGGCCCAGGGAAGAATTCTACTTCAACCACCTATCAGATTATTTCATGTTGCTCTAGAAACATGCAAGGGAGACTATGGTTGCAATGGGCAACATGAAATGTCCTTTATACAGTTATGGGTGTATTTAGAAAAAAAAAAAAAAAGGATTCCCAGACATCTCGAATAATCTCCGTAATGCATGTATTATGTGTGAAAATGGCAGTTTTCATTTATTTTCAATAATCTTCAGCTCTATCTAGTAGCCATAATGCCGTATTTTCCAGAAATACTGCAATCAGAAAAATACCGCATTATGGCCACTAGATGGAGCTCATGATCACAGAAAGTAAATAGAAATGAATCTTTCACAGATTAGATACAATACAGGGATTTTTATTGATGGCTGTGCGACTGCCAAGACATATGCATAGCAAATTTTTGAAAGAATACACACCCTTAAAGTGGCTGTAAACCCCCCACATTTTACATATAGCTAAGCCTATAATAAGGCTTAGCTATATGTATTGAAAATATCTCCTTAACCACTTGACAACCGGGCACTTAAACCCCCTTCCTAACCAGACCAATTTTCAGCTTTCGGTGCTCTCACAATTTGAATGACAATTACTCAGTCATACAATACTGTACCCATATAAAATTTTTGTCCTTTTTTTCACACAAATAGAGCTTTCTTTTGGTGGTATTTAATCACCGTTGGGTTTTTTATTTTTTGCGCTATAAAAGAAAAAAGACTGAAAATTTGGTAAAAAAATGAATTTTTTTTTGTTTCTGTTATAAAATTTAGCAAATTAGTAATTTTTCTTCGTAAATTTTGGCCAAAATTTATACTGCTACATATCTTTGGTAAAAATAAGTACAACTTGGTGTATATTATTTGGTCTTTGTGAGTGTTAGAGAGTCCAAATGCTATGGTGCCAATATCTGAAAATTGATCACACCTGAAGTACTGACGGCCTATCTAATTTCTTGAGGCCCTAACATGCCAGAAAAGTACAAATACCCCCCAAATGACCCCTATTTGGAAAGAAGACATTCCAAGGTATTTAGAAAGATGCATGGTGAGTTTTTTGAAATTGTCATCTTTTCCCACAATTCTTTGCAAAATCAAGATTTTTTTTTTTCTTTTTTTTTTTTTTACAAAATTGTCATATTAGAAGGTTATTTCTCACACACAGCATATACATACCACAAATTACACCCCAAAACACATTCTGCTATTACTCCCGAGTATGGTGATACCACATGTGTGAGACTTTTACACAGCGTGGCCACATACAGAGGCCCAACATGCACGGAGCACCTCCAGGCGTTCTGGAGCACCCAGGCCAATTCTTATATTTCTCTCCTACATGTAAAAATAATAATTTATTTGCTAGAAAATTACATAGAACCCCAAAACATTATATATATTTTTTTTAGCAACGACCCTAGAGAATACAATGGCGGTTGTTGCAACTTTTTATCTCGCACGGTATTTGCGCAGCAATTTTTCGAACGCGTTTTTTTTGGAAAAAAAACAGTTTTGTGCTTTAAAAAAAAATAAAACAGTAAAGTTAGCCCAATGTTTTTGCATAATGTGAAAGATGAAGTTACGCCGAGTAAATAGATACCTAACATGTCACCCTTCAAAATTGCACACGCTCGTGGAATGGTGCCAAACGTCGCTACTTAAAAATCTCCATAGGTGATGCTTTAAAATTTTTTACTGGTTACATGTTTTGAGTTACAGAGGAGGTCTAGGGCCAAAATTATTGCTCTCGCTCCAACGTTCGCAGTGATACCTCACATGTGTGGTTTGAACACCGTTTTCATATGTGGGCGGTACTTACGTATGTGTTCGCTTCTGCATGTGAGCACACGGACATGGGCGCTTTAAACATTTTTTTTTTTTTTTTATTGTTTATTTTACTTTATTTATTTTAGTTTGACACTTTTTCCCCCCCAAAAAAATTTTTGATCACTTTTATTTCTATTACAAGGAATGTAAACATCCTTGTAATAGGAATATGGCATGACAGGTCCTCTTTACAGTGACATATGGGGTCAATAAGACCTCACATCTCACCTCTAGGCTGGGAAGCCTGAAATAAAAAAAAAAAAAAAAAAAAAACGATCTTGGCTGCGATCGTAGCGGTGAGTAGGTAGAAGCACCGGAGGGCGGCGGGAAGGGGGGGGGCGTCCCCTCTCGCCTCCCGTAAGAACGATCAAGCAGTGTAACAGCCACTATGATCATTCTTATGGTGTAGGGAATCGCCGGCTGAAAAAGCTGATATCTGAATGATGCCTGTAGCTGCACCCATCATTCAGATATCCCCGCTCAAAGTCAAGGACGTCATATGACTGTGGGCGGGAACTGGTTAAAAATTGCGGGGTATTGCAGAGTATTGCGGAGTAGTGCAGGGTATATTGCAGAGTATTGCTGGGCATATTGCAGAGTAGTGCCGTGTATATTGCAGAGTAGTGCCGTGTATAATGCAGAGTATTGCGGGGTATAATGCAGAGTATTGCGGGGTATAATGCAGAGTATTGCGGGGTATAATGCAGAGTATTGCGGGGTATAATGCAGAGTATTTTGGGGTATTATGCAGAGTATTTTGGGGTATTATGCAGAGTATTTTGGGGTATTATGCAGAGTATTTTGGGGTATTATGCAGAGTATTTTGGGGTATAATGCAGAGTATTGCGGGGTATAATGCAGAGTATTGCGGGGTATAATGCAGAGTATTGCGGGGTATAATGCAGAGTATTGCGGGGTATAATGCAGAGTATTGCGGGGTATAATGCAGAGTATTGCGGGGTATAATGCAGAGTATTGCGGGGTATTATGCAGAGTATTGCGGGGTATTATGCAGAGTATTGCAGGGTGTTATGCAGAGTATTGCGGGGTATTATGCAGAGTATTGCGGGGTATTATGCAGAGTATTGCAGGGTATTATGCAGAGTATTGCTGGGCATATTGCAGGGATGGCTGAGCATGAAGGGATGGATGGATGTGACAGCAATTGTCACTGAGCACCGCTGTGAGCACTACACATACAGCCCACAGCGGTGCTGCCATCCGATCCCTCCCCCTCTCCCCTCGCACTGTACCGATCGGTACAGAGAGGGGAGGGAGGAACCGGCGTCATGACATGACGCCGGTCTGTTGACATGTGATCGCTCCGTCATTTGACGGAGCGATCACATGGTAAACGGCCGCGATTAGCGGCCGTTTACCGCGATCCGTGATGCGCCGGGTCCTCTGGACCCGGCGGTCACGGAAGTTCTCGGGTGCGCGCCCCAGGGGGCGCGCGAGAGCAGTATTCTGGGAGGACGTCCCACGGACGTCCACCCAGAACTAGCCGACCGCGCTGCAGCCGTCTTTCGGCTATGGCCCGGTCGGCAAGTGGTTAACGTGCGCTGTTTAGGAGATATTTGCTGTACACTGCGTGACATATCTTCCCCAGTGAGTGCCGTGACTGGCGGCATGCGCGGGAGTGACGTCACGCGGTACTGGCCAGTCACAAAGCCAGAGTCCGAAGGAAGAGGGGCGAAGATGGATGCTTCCACCAGCGGGGAAATCGCGGGCTTCATTTGCAGGTAAGTGGCACATAATGGGCTAGAATGCGAAGCATACTAGCCCATTATGCTTTTACTTTGCAGGGGAATAAAGGAAGTAAAACCCTCTGCGGTTTTTATTTCTTGCGCTATAAACAAAAGAAGAGTGACAAGTTTGAAAAAAAAACAAAAAAACAATATTTTTTACTTTTTGCTGTAATAAATATCCCATTTTTTTTTAAACAAAATTTTCTCCTCAGTTTAGTCCGATATGTATACTAATACATATTTTTGGTAAAAAAAAAACAAAAACAAAAAAAAAAACAAAAAAAAGCAATAAACGTATATTGATTGGTTTGCGCAAAAGTTATAGCGTCTACAAAATAGGGGATAGATTAATGGCATTTTTATTTTTTATTTTTACTAGTAATGGCGGCGATCTGCAATTTTTATCGTGACTGTGACATTGCGGCAGACATATCGGACACTTTTGACACTATTTTGGGACCATTCACATTTATACAGCGATCAGTGCTATAGAAATGCACTGATTACTGTATAAATGTCAATGTCAGGGAAGGGGTTAACACTGGGGGGCGATCAAGAGGTTAAATGTGTTACCTAGGGAGTGATTGTTTTGCTAGGGAGTGATTCTAACTGTAGGGGGAGGGGACACCGATCGGTGTTCCTCTGTACTGGGAACACACCATCGGTCTCCTCATCTGACAGGACGTGGATCTGTGTGTGTTTACACACACACACACAGATCCATGGTCCTGCTCTGTTATCGGGCAATCGTGGGTGCCCGGTGGACATCACGGCCACTGGGCGCGCGCATCGGCTGCCGCGTTGGGCACGTGCGCGCCCCCTAGATGGCCGGGAAGCCGAGGACGTCATATGACGCCCGCCCAGGATGGGAGATTCCTCCTGCGAACGTCATTTGATGATGACTGGGATGGGAAGTGGTTAAGTGATACTCTTTACTGGCCAACTTAGGTTAAAATGCATTGGGTCACATATGTCAAACACAAGGCTCACAAGCCGAATCCGACCCGCAAGGCCTTGTCATGCGATCCTTGCAGAGTTTTGCAGCCAGAACGTGAATGAACTGAATTTCGCCACCTCCGGCTCCCCACTGTCCCTTGTAAACACAGAAGTTTTCTTCAAGGGAAAGCTCTGCTCTAACAGATCCATGCATGTGCTCATGGCGGGAACAGATCTCCATAGAGAACAATCTCCCTGCAAGGCGCGCTGCGTACACAGGGAGGTACCAGAGCCAGGCTGGGTAGGAGAGTCAGATGCGATGCAAGGAAACTTTAGGGTGGGGGTGGCACACCCCTAAACTCTGCATTCTGTATGTAGAACACCCCTAAACCCTGCATTCCATTCATCCCTAACTCTGTACGTAGCGCACCCCTGAGCTCTGCACACAGCACAACCTAAACCCTGCATTCTGTACATAGTGTACC
This sequence comes from Aquarana catesbeiana, assembly GCF_042186555.1. Taxonomy (NCBI): domain Eukaryota; kingdom Metazoa; phylum Chordata; class Amphibia; order Anura; family Ranidae; genus Aquarana; species Aquarana catesbeiana. Next base: position 757,922,526 of record NC_133325.1, on the reverse strand, counting down.
CCTAAACACTGTATGTAGTGTAATCCTGATCCCTGCACTCTGTACGTAGCGCACCCCAGATACAACCTGACTTTTGAGGTCAACCATACTGCTGATGCGGCCCACAACCAAATGGAGTTGGACACCTCTGCATTAGGTTAATTTCTCAGTCATTTTACAATAAATAGTATTACTCCTGTTGATGGAATCCAATGGGTCCTGACAAAGTGTTTCTAAACCCAAAGAAAATTTAATATATTTCAGCTTACTAGTCCTTAGGCATGCTGGCTGCTTTCATTTCTTTTTTTTTTCTTTTTTTTTTATTTAAGACTTTTGTTCCCCATTTATTTTTTATCTGCCAGTAACAAACTTCGTGTCCTAGGGTGACAACGCTCGCAGTACTTTTCTCTGAAGGAATAGAAAGAAAAGGGCACTCAATTGCCACATCCGTAATATTAGAGGGAAAAAAAGGGGGTATTACTGGAGGTACTACCAAATGTCGGACTTTGTAGGCCAGGAAACAATGGAGAAGGAAAATATTATAAATCATCACATTTATTGAAAAAATACAAAATATACATATAATGGTTAGAAAGGGTAAAAAACATCATACATATACATTTAGGCAATTTGTACAGTGAGCCCTTGTGTGTCTACGCATTTCGCCGTTAGGCTTCTTCAGGACACGGCCAAGGTTCAAAGACGCAACAGATAAGAGAACAAATCTCACTATCTGAAATGAGATATAAATGCCATTAAAAACCAAAATTATTATACAAACATAGAACAGCATGATATTTTTAAAAAGGCATATGTTAATCACTCAAGGGAAAACATAACAAGGAAGTTATGTTTCCCTTGAGTGATTAACATATGCCTTTTTAAAAATATCACGCTGTTCTATGTTTGTATAATAATTTTATTTGTCGTGTCCTGAAAAAGCCTAATGGCTAAATGCGTAGACGCACAAGGGCTCACTGTACAAATTGCCTAAATGTATATGTATGTTTTTTACCCTAACTACTGTATGTATATTTTGTATTTTTTCAATAAATGTGATGATTTATAATATTTTCCTACTCCATTGTTACCTGGCCTACAAAGTCCGACATTTGGTAGTACCTCCAGTAGTACCCCCTTTTTTTCCCCTCTTTTTATTCTGAAGGAGCAGTGTTGTCACCTTAGGATGTTTGCTCGTGATTTGGAGTACACTCACTGTAACATAGGGTGGAGGCATCCTATCTAAAAACACTGCTTTGCATTTCAGTGCAGCACAGAAAACCAGGAGTTAACTGTATTCTTGCCAGGAAAAACAGGTATTATTGTGTACTTGCAGTGCTTTTAAAGAACCAAAACATGGAAAAACGTGGATACATTGCAGCGATGTACTGAATATTTTACATATACATACACTTAAATCATTGAGGTCCAGTATTATTAAATTCCTTTATAATATAAAAAAAATAACCCAAATTTCTACAACGATAACATATTACTCTATGTTCCCTTATTCTAACAGATGAGATGAGTGTTGCCACAGTATAGTCAACAAAGAGTATCTGAGGATTTTTTTCATTTTGTGGAACAGCCCAATATTCATCCTATTAGATCCAAAGGAAAAAGGGTGACCAAACTGAATTATTGGAAACAAAAAGGTGGATAATTATGAAAACTGGAAAGAGGAAATGAAGAAGTGGGAGTTTTTGCACCCATTGGTCAGAAAGGATTCTCCTTGTCAGGCAGTACAATGGGCTAAGCATGAGTATTCCTTGGCCAAATGAAACCAGGGTCCCATTAACTATAATCATTTGAGTTTCCTCTGGTTTCGTATATATATATATATATATATATATATATATATATATATATATATATATATATATATATATATATATATATATATATACATATACACACACACACACACACTTTAAGCATAATGACCCTCCTGCATGTATAGGCTCTGTAGGCCTATATGGGCTCTCTAAGGCCGGGAATGATGTGAATGAAAACACATTTCCTTCATTAGAAAAACAATACAGTCATTGCTACACAGAGTAACACACAGCTTCACTTCTGTTCCAGTTTATAAAAGAATCTTCAGAGAAATACAGAGGCCACCAATACAGATCTCAATTTTAAAAATGCCCATCGCCTGGCTGTCCGACTTCTAATATTTTACAGCACAGCCTCTGAACAAATACGCAGCCTCTAGGAGTCATACATGTAGCCCGTCAGTCTTGCAACACCTCATGGGAATTGTAGTTCCAGAAGAGCTGGAGTGCCCAGACTGCCTTCACCTGCAAAACAAGTCCCAATAGTGCTGAAGCTTTCCTGCACATTCTTTCTGGCCAGTTAAAACGCCACATCATAGTGATAAGCCTGTAGGGACATGAAGCTCCAAAACTACTTGGACACTTTGGAGCTTTGCCTTTCAGCAACATCTGCAGGCATTTGGAAGCTGCTGCAGTGATGTGAACCTCCAGGCGCCTGCAATCTAAACCCAAAGCAGTTGTTTCTTCCAGAGACAGAGTCCTTTAAAGCTGAACTCCAGGAATTCAGCTCCTTTGTAAAAAGTGAAGGCACACAATGAGTTAAGTCAAATGAGGTGCATGACACCTCCTGCACTTATCTCTATTATTTCGATCTGACCGGTTTATAGAACTCCCAGAAGACATCACTGTAGTTCTGGGAGTCAGACACTGGGCTCTCTGATCATCTTTAATAGTAGTGTTGATGCAGCTGCTATGTCTGCCCCTCCGCTCCTCCTGGCCAGTCTCAGAAGCCTTTGCATTATGTGAAAGAATTCACAAAATACAAAGGCTTCTGTGAATGGGCAGCCGAGGGGAGGGGCAGGCATAGCTGCTGTGTGTGCTTCTCTTATCTTAGAGCCGCAAGTGTATCCTCCAGCAGAGCTATAAACCTGTCAGATGTAAAATAGACATAACTCGAGGATATGGCCATACACCTCATTGGCATTAATAGACTGCCTACACAAATTACAAAGCGTCTGAATTCCTGAATACAGTTTTGTGTGTAAGCGAATCTAGCCTCTGAAAAAAATTCAGCCTCTGGCAGCCATACATGTGGCTGTCAGTCTTGCAACACCTCATGGGACTTATAGTTCCAGAGGAGCTGGAGTGCCAAGATTGCCTACCCCTGCATAACAACAAGTCCCAATAGTGCTGAAGCTTTCCTGCAAATTCTTACCGGCTAGTTAAAACCGCACATCATAGGGATAAGCCTGAAAGGACATGAAGCTCCAAAACTACTTGGATACTTTGGAGCTTTGCCTTTCAGCAACATCTGCAGGCATTTGAAAGCTGCTGCAGTGATGTGAACCTCCAGGCGCCTTATCGGTATTATTTGGGTATGATTGGTTTATAGAACTCCCAGAAGAGAACTATCACTGTAGTTCTGGAAGCCTGATGCTGGACCTTCTGATGGTCTTCAACAGTAGTGTTGATGCAGCTGCTATGTCTGCCCATCCTCTCCTCCTGGCCAATCACAGAAGACCTTGTATTATGTGAACTCATTCACAAAATACAAAGGCTTCTGTGAATGGGCAGCAGAGGGGAGGGGCAGGCATAGCTGCTGTGTGTGCTTCTCTTATCTCAGAGCTGCAAGCGTATCCGCTTGCAGAGCTATAAACCTGTCAGATGTAAATAAACATAACTCCTGGATATGGTATACACCTCATTGGCCTTAACTCAAAGTGTACCTACACATATTACAAGGTAGCTGAATTCCCGAATACAGCTTTTGTGTGTAAGCTAAATCAAGGCTACAGGAGACTTCTGGCACTGACTATTAGCATCCTACAGACCAGACATCTGGAGCACAAACAGAAAACACTTTTGTCTATTTTTAGGCAAATAACATTTTTTTTTCCCAGAAATAATTACTTTAGAATGACCAGCCATGCTATTGGCTTAGGGCATGCTCACTGTGCTTTCAAGAAACCTATGAAGGAAAAAAAAATATATATATCTATATATAGATCTCTCAGCATGTATCGCTTACGAGCTGTGAAAGGTTTTGCTCAGTGTACTCTTGTGATGGCATTTCTATACACTGGAATCCATCTTTCACTTTGGCCATAGTGCTGGCAGATTTCAGATTTTGCATGACAACACTGTTTTATGCAATAGCCCACCAGCAACCGGTAATAACAGAAACGGTATATGCTGCGCAAGGTTAACACGGCAGTTTTATCGAATTTTTGAGAGTTAATAAAATTTCTAGCATGTCCAAAATCCTTGAATATTTGTAAAAAGTTAATTTTACCACTCTTTTTTATTTGGCAATTTAAGCTTTAAAAAAAAAAATAATACAGCAAAACATTTGAAAATCTGTATAAAAACTGAGGTAACTGCAGAGTGCATAAAACGTCTCTTGCATACCTTAAAAAAAAAGAAAAAAGAAAAAAAAAAAAAAAAAGAAAAAGAAAAGAAAAAAAAAAAAAACTTCTCTTGTATAAAAATCTAACCATTAGTCTGCTTGTAAAGGTATAATGTGCTGATCCTGTGGAAGCTGGAAAATCCAAAAGCTTGCAGTCTTCCAAGCAGCAAGAGGGCAGCGTTTAATTTAGTTCAGACAATTGGTGATGCTCAATTGTGCAGTGAAAGTTACTCGTTCCCATTGACTTGTTTCTCTGCCTGTTCCAGGACTTGCTGTAGAATGTCATCAATCACGTCAACATCATAGTCCATCTCTCCTAAATTCAGATCCGGCATTAGCATGGTGAGTAACTGGGCAGTGTTAACTCGGAGTGTCCGGAGGCTTGTGCTAGAAAGACAAAGATTATTCATGAAACAAAAAAACATCTTGTATGAAAGGTATTCTCACAAAAGTAAAACCGTCATAAACCTCCAATAAATTGCTGAATAATGTGGAACTTTATTGACAGCTAAGTAGGGAGTGACCCCTTGATAAGTATACACCAGAAATACACAAAAAAAACCCTAAATTTTTTATTTCCATTTTCCCCTTTAACCACTTCCCGTCCAGCATACCGGTACGCTGCTGCACTTTTGGTGGTTATACCGGGATGATCCCTGCAGTTGCCCAGTATCATCTTTTTAGCCTGGCGGACGGCTCGCTTGTAATAGCAACCAGAAAGGCTCACCAGCCAATCGGTTGCTATTGCAAACAGCGGGAGGGGAATGTCCCCCCCTCCTCCGGCTCTCCCAAACCCCAGGAAGACTCGAGCGACCAGCTGAACAAAGCCAAGACCGGACATGCCATCACTTCTGGTTTTACCCAGGAAACATCGGCGCCAGTTTTTGAAAATCTAAAGCATTCAGAAATACCGATCTTGGTATTAGATATACCAAGGAACACAGTGAAGACAGTCATCATCTAGTGGAGAAAATATGGCACAACAGTGACATTACCAAGAACTGGACGTCCCTCCAAAAAAGTTGAGAAGAAAACTGGTCAGGGAGGCTGGCAAGAGGCCTACAGCAACATTAAAGGAGCTGCAGGAATATCTGGCAAGTACTGGCTGTGTGGTACATGTGGCAACAATCTCCTGTATTCTTCATGTCTGGGCTATGGGGTAGAGTGGCAAGACTGAAGCCTTTTCTTACAAAGAAAAACATCCAAGCCGAGGAGAGAGAGGAGGGGGCAGGGTCGAGCCGCAGCCCCGCGTCTGAATGGACATACAGAGCAGCGGCTCGGCTGCCCCCATAGCAAGCTGCTTGCTGAGGTAGTGGCCAGGAATAAATATGTGAAAAGTATGGCGTGCATTTGTATTCAGCCCCATTTACTCTGATACCTCCAACTAAAATCTAGTGGAACCAATTGCCTTCAGAAGTCACCTAATTAGTAAATGGAGTCCACCTGTGTGTAATTTAATCTCAGTATAAATACAGCTGTTCTGTGAAGCCCTCAGAGGTTTGTTAGAGCACCTTTGTGAACAAACCGCATCATGAAGGGCAAGGAACACACCAGACAGGTCAGGGATAAAGTTGTGAAGAAGTTTAAAGCAGGGTTAGGTTATTAAAAAAATACCCCAAGCTTTGAACATCTCACGGAGCACTGTTCAATCTATCATCCGAAAATGGAAAGAGTATGGCACAACTGCAAACCTACCAAGACATGGCCGTCCACCTAAACTGACCGGCCGGGCAAGGAGAGCATTCATCAGAGAAGCAGCCAAGAGGCCCATGGTAACTCTGGAGGAGCTGCAGAGATCCACAGCTCAGGTGGGAGAATCTGTCCACAGGACAAGTATTAGTCGTGCGCTCCACAAATCTGGCCTTTATGGAAGAGTGGCAAGAAGAAAGCCATTGTTAAAAGAAAACCATAAGAAGTCCCATTTGCAGTTTGCAAGAAGCCATGTGGGGGACACAGCAAACATGTGGAAGAAAGTGCTCTAGTCAGAAGAGACCAAAATTAAACTTTTGGCGTAAAAGCAAAAAACGCTATTTGTGGTGGAAAACTAACACTGCACATCACCCTGAACACACCATCCACACTGTGAGACATGGTGGTGGCAGCATCATGTTGTGGGGATGCTTTTCTTCAGCAGGGACAGGGAAGCTGGTCATAGTTGATGGGAAGATTGATGGAGCCAAATACAGGGCAATCTTGGAAGAAAACCTGTTCGAGAGTCTGCAAAAAACTTGAGACTGGGGTGGAGGTTCACCTTCAAGCAGGACAATGACCCTAAACATACAGCCAGAGCTACAATGGAATGGTTTAGATCAGTGGGCTCCAAGCTGTGGCTTGGGGGCCAGATGTGGCCCTTTGTTTGCCTTTATCCGGCCCTTGGAGTACTATTCCTCCCACTGATATGAGACACTATTCTGCCATCTGACACCAAAAACAGAGCACCATTTCTCCCACCGACACCAATAATGGGGGCAGGAAGCTTCCTTAAAATACCAATAATGGGGCACCATCCCCCCCCCCAATACCAAACGTGGCAATGTTTACTAGCACTGATGCCAGGAGAGTTGCTACTCCTGGGTGGCCACAAGCCCTCTGTTTAAAACGTTTGGAGACCCCTGGTTTGGATCAAAGCATATTCATGTGTTAAAATGACCCAAAGTACAGACCTAAATTCAATTGAGAGTCTGTGGCAAGACTTGAAAATTGCTGTTCACAGACACTCTCCATCCAATCTGACAGAGCTTGAGCTATTTTGTAAAGAAAAATGGGCAAAAATGTCACTCTCTAGATGTGCAAAACTGGCAGAGACATCCCCAAAAGACTGTAATTGCAGTGAAAGGTGGTTCTACAAAGTATTGACTTGGCTGAATACAAATGCACGCCACACTTTTCAGATATTTGTAAAAAAAAATGTTGAAAATCATTTATCATTTTCCTTCCAATTCACAATTATGTGGCACTTTGTGTTGGTCTATCACCTAAAATACATTTACGATTTTGGTTGTAACATGACAAAATGTGAACAATTTCAAGGGGTATGAATACTTTTTCTAGGCACCGTATGCAGGTCCTGCTTCCTGCCTAGTAGTGCTGCACAGTGACTACGCTTCGCTGCTGACTATCAGTGCAAGTCTAAAGAACAAGTCTGAAAACAATAGGCTTTCTATAAAGGCAAACTGAGCTCATCATATTGCCAGACACACAGATGACCTCTAAAAGGGAGATAAAATCTGCATACAAAGTACAAATGATCTGAATATGAAGCTGCAGGCATGTTTTAATACATCTATGGAACATAGTAGTAGAATATTTGTCACCGATATCAATGCAATTTGGATACCTTGTGTCTGGTCAGTTTGTTTCAGTGCAGGCTTCCACATGCTACAAATAGGGTTTATGCAGGCTTGAATTTCAGACCTTGGGCAAGCTTGTAATGAAAAATTAGGGGGCTTCTCTGCTCTGATTGGACGAGGTGGAGAAATGGAGAGGTATCATCATGATCTCGACTTCGTCCAATCAGAGTACACCTTGCATTCATAGAAAAACATAACACAAGGATTTCTATAAATGGCAGCAGTGCCAAGCAAGTGAACGTCTGTGGTCCGTGCACAGTGGGGAAAGCACTCGGCACAGGACCCAGAAGATTACCCCGACAATTACAGTGATTGTCAACTTCCCCAGCGGTCCCTCAGGTACCAAAGCTGCACCAAAGTAAGGATGCATTCCGGGGAGCTCAGCTTTAGTTGTTACTACTGTAGAGCCCTAGTTGATGTTCACAGCAACCTGCGGCACAGAAGTGTGCAGCCAGGAAACTAAAATAATAAAAACAAACATGCAATAAGCTGGAAATACCTTTCTTTCGATGTACTGGCTAAGGCCGTGTTCTGGATCTCCTTCTTTAGTTGTTCCACTTTAGTTTTAAGTTTGCCATTTGTAGATTCCAGCTTACATTTCTGTTGCTTCAGCCGCTCAATCTGTGAAAAGAAAGCGGAAAACTGACATGAAGAAAGTCCTATTTATAGTTTAAAAATGTTTAGTTTCATTAGAGATCTTCATCCAGGAGTGCATAAAAATCAATCTGCTAGGCAATGGGGGATTAGGAATAAAACCTGTAAGGAAAAAAAAAAAATCGATCTCCGATTGAACAAGGTGAAGAGGCGGGGGTGTAATGACATCAACGCTCTCCCACCTTGTCCAATCAGAGAATGTTTTGTATTCATTCAGGAAAGCAAGGATTCGATAAGCGTGATGATGCTACAGGGAGTAACAAAAAGTAATTTCTTGCTACATAAACAAGTAAAAAACAAAAAAAAATGTCTAAAAGTCTTTAAAAAACAGTGAGTGGGTGGGCTCTTTATTGCATTAGAGAAAAGCAATGTCTCTTCTGCAATAAAATAAACCTATCTGCTTGCTCAGAGTCTTCTGTAGAATGTAGATGCGCACACACAGCTCAGTTTACGTTTCGTCAGTATGAGCGCCAGGGTGACTGCACTTCTGAGCGTGTGTGGAAGTGACATCGTCCTATACCAGCCAATCATGATGGCCAAAGGCTGCCACTTGAAAGAAGCCGGGGAGAGGATGCCAGCATTGAAAAGGGACACGACGGGCGTGGGAGCGTTGAAGCAATAGGTAACCATTGCTGTTTTTAGGGGTTGGTTCACAGCAGCAGCTGCTAATGCACTATAAACAGCGCACTGCAAGCTTGCCGACATTTCATTATGTTCCACTGGCTGCAGTGCGATGGATTGCGTCGCACCACCCTGTGCTGAATTAACCACTTGACCTCCCTTCGGAAGGTTTTACGCCTTTCGTGTACGCCCTTCGTGACCACTTGCTATTCAGAGCTGTGCTACTTTAACTGGCAATTGTTCAGTAGTGCAAAACTGTAAATTATATGCTTTTTTTTCCCCCACAAATAGAGCTTTCTTTTGGTGGTATTGGATCGCTACTGGGTTTTTTTTATTTTTCTTAAACAAAATAAAATCCATAAAATTAAAAAAAATATATATTTTCCACTCTGTTCTAAAAACACATCAAATAAAAAAAAAAAAAAAAAAAAGGGAGCTTTGAAAGTAGAGCTGGGCGATTTTCTCCAAAAAAAAAAAAAAAATAAAATAAATCTGCGATTTTATAAAATTAAACTTGATTCACGATTCAAATTTTTTTTGATGGACACCGAGCCGGTCCTGAGGAGCTGCGGGCAGAAGTTTTTAGGTGAGGCCGCGGCTTCGGCCTAGTCCGTGGCGTCCAGCCTCGCGGACTAGGCCGAAGCCTCACCTAAAAACTCCTGCCCGCAGCTCCTCAGGTCCAGGGCGGTGTCAGCGGCGGTCCTGGTGGAAAAAAAAAAAAAAATCTAAAAAATCGATTTGATGAAAATTTGAATCGATTTGACCTCTCAACTCGATTCAAAGAGATTTTTTTGCCAGCCCTATTTGGCAGCAAGTGTGTGTGTGTGTGTGTATATATATATATATATATATATATATATATATATATATATATATATATATATATACACACACACACACACACACACACTATAAATATATATACATATATACACACACACACTATATATATATATATATATATATATATATATATATATATATATATATATATATATATATACATACACATACATATACACACACACATATATATATATATATATATAAATATATATATCTCATTTAGGGCAACTGTCTACAAGTTACACAGGAATGTGGACCCCACCATGCTGTTCACTTAGAGTTAGACACTTACCTCAGCCTTATACTGATCCCGCTCAGTGCAGCAAGCGTCAAGCTGGCGGAACACTCCATCCAGCTGAATGGCCATGTCGTCTACTTCACTCTGGGCATTTGCTTCGGCCTCATTTACCTGGCTGGCCCCTGGCTCAGATTTCATTGACTGCAGCGTGCTGCACAGAACTTTCAACCTGTGTACCTCTTTTAGGGCTTGTTCATAATTTGATACCATTTGTTTGCTGGACATGTCCTGTGCGGGTACTGGATCAGTTTGGATACAGGCCTGAGAAGTCTCTTTCTTCACTTGCTGGCCTAATGCCGCAGCTAACTGGTCCTGTAGACGTTTCACTTTCGCAGAGAGCTCATCACATTGATTATGGTAATAATCTTCAGAGCTTTGGTGGTTTACATGGTGAGATCCATCTTGTGTGGTGGTTCCATTACAATAGCTGTAATCTGTATTCGGCACTTGTTGGCTTGCCTGGAAGTTGGCATAGCCGTTGGAATCTACTTCCTGTTTAATAGTATTTCCCCCCCTGTCAGTCTGGGTGGTGGCTGCAGTCATTGCTCCTGTGTTTAAAATAGGGCCGGTGCTGTTCATGGGTTTGGAATTATCGTTGGGTTTGGGAGTGCTATCTTCTTCAATAATGATAACATCAAAGTCGGTAGCTGTATCTTCATCATCATCACCATCCGGAAGCTCAATTGTCTCTGATATAGTCATATGAGGCTTTTTAGCAGGGATCATCGAAGATTCAAAAGCACCTGGACGTTTTAGCCTATGGTGACAAGAGGAGACAGGTAACCTTAGGTTAAAGAAACAAACAAAAAAAAAAAACCACCACCACACAGTATGCAGAACTGGTCAGATGTATGGTACTCTTCTTACTCTGCAGACACATCGGGAAGAGCATCTACTGTATAAAGCAATGACTCTACCTCCTCATGCAGCATAGTACATTTGTGCATCATGCCAAGTGTCCACATCACTGGCTGTAGTCAGTAGCATGAAATTAAACTATCAGACATTTTCAGTTTTTTTTAAGTAACATTTCTGCATAAGAACAAAAAACAAAAAAAAAACTATGACAGGAATATTCTCCACATACACTATATTGTCAAAAGTATTGGGACACCTGCCTTTACACGCACATGAACTTTAATGACATCCCAGTCTTAGTCCGTAGGGTTCAATATTGACTTGGCCCACCCTTCGCAGCTATAACAGCTTCAACTCCTCTGGGAAGGCTGTCCACAAGGTTTAGGAGTGTGTCTATGGGAATGTTTGACCATTCTTCCAGAAGTGAAATTGTGAGGTCAGGCATTGATGTTGGATGAGAAGGCCTGGCTCGCAGTCTCTGCTCTAATTCATCCCAAAGGTGTTCTGTCGGGTTGAGGTCAAGACTCTGTGCAGGCCAGTTAAGTTCCTCCATCTCAAACTCGCTCAAACCTTGTGGACAGCCTTCCCAAAAGAGTTGAAGCAGTTATAGCAGCAAAGGGTGGGCAAACTCAATATCTGACCCTACGGACAAAGACTGGGATGTCATTAAAGTTCCCCAAGGTCCTTATGGGGTAACTGGACCACTTTTTAGAAAAGCGTGTACAAAATGTCAAAGCAGATTTTGTTCTAAGAGTAAAGCTCCACTTATTGCATGGTACTTTCGCCCAGGCTCCAACCAGGCCATTTCAGTCTGCCCGGAGCTTAATCATGGGGAACATGATTAGGCTCCGGGGCAGAGTAAAACACGTTGGGGGGCATGGCCTGGTTGGAGCCCGGGCGGAGGCTGTCATACACCTCCTTACAGGGTTTTGCTGTGATGTACAACTTTTAGGACTTCCCTTCCCAAGCTAGCAGGGTGTTTGAAATCTTTATATAGAAAAAGCTGGCAAAGGGAAAGTCTTCGCTGTCTTGGGGCACGTATAAGGTCCAAGGCTGGAAGCTTTACTGATGGAAGCGGCAACTGATCTTCTTGCCTCAGGCAGGTTTGCATTGTTTCTGAGGTCGATGGCTGAGAAGCCACTACGGCTACAGGTAAATCCGATGCAGAATTTATCAGAGGGCACGGAAGCACACTTGTAGCCTCTGTGAGTCAATTGGGTCAAAGTCTTACATGACAGTAGTAAAAACCTCAGTCGAACAGAGGACCTAGCAATACCTAACAGGGTCAAGGCAGACTGCAGGGTGGGAGAAATTTTACATGACTCCAAGCTGCAGATGTCGGCGCCATCAGTGGGTGCGTTGCAAGCAGTCCTCGACCAATTAGGAGAGAGCTGGGGGTAGCCTGCAGATCTAGACCCCCCCCCCAAATCTAGAATCAGACATATTGTGGCCACAGTGCAGTTAGGCAACATACTGGCTCAGCGTAAGCAACGAGGCTCACAAAACCTGGAGGGTGAGATGGCAGGAGGGGAACAAAGTTAAAGTCACTGTAGACCGGCAGCAGGAACAGATCAGCAGGAGCAAAAGCGAGGAGATGCTTCAAGGCTATATGACGGGAAGGAGTGTGCGCATGATACTCCGTGCAGCACATTCCATAGCGTGAATCCCTTCCATGGTAAGACCAACGGGAAAGAAGGGCTCTCAGCATCCAATAAAAATTAGGAAGCTCCAATTGTTCAGCTAGACTTGCCTACCCATTGAGTCTTCAGAGACATGGCAAAGGCAGAGGCAATGCCAGCAAATCTGAACCTAAATAGCACTACGCAGCTAAACTTTTACCAGAACTTTGTCTGGAAAGCGCTCCATGCAGTACCAGAAGATCACTTCAGGCCTACCCTGAAATGTCCACTCCAGTGAGGTCCAAAAGTCAGACTTTTGACAACCATCCCAGGAAAACTGCAATTCAAAAGGAAACCTCCAGCAGTCTGAAGAAAAAAAAAATTGCTGGAAAAATCACAGGGTAGATATTAAAACAGCAGAGCTGAAAAAAAAGAGGTCTTTCCTCCTAGGACACTGGCAAAAAACCGAGGCACACTGGTAGTAAGAGGGGTCTTACCATGAGATTTGAGAGCTTTCTCATTCCCAGAATCTCTCCTGAAGAATCCTAGCCCAGGAACCCTTGGTAAGGTAAGCATACTTTCTATTTATTTTTTTTTTTACAAAGATGTTTTGTTTTTACCGAATTAATGCAGTGATTTAAGTTGGGGGGGGGGACTATGTAATAAGCTTGCATTTTAGCCATCCTTCAATATATACTCTTAGGCAAACCTTCCGATGACCTAAAAATGCATAATAATATACTATAGATTACTTCTAAAGCAAATGTCACTTGAGGTGAGGGGGCACATGTAGGAACGTAGTGCCTAGATGTCTTCATATAACTACTACAGCCTCCCCATAACGTCCTGGCCAGGCAAATTACTGGGTATTCTGACAGGTAAAGCCTTGCCACTTTAGAGTTAAAGCTTGACGTGAATACCTTATACCTAATAATAACCAATATCTTATTTCCGGCTGGTCCAACACAACAATGAGAACCCTCACTGGCGTATAGAAAAGTGCAGGAGGCAGTAACAGACGGGCATGCTTTGGAAATAACAGAAAGTGATGAAGCTTTGCAATTAAGAACACCTTTAGGGCTGGATACACACAATCCGGTGCAAATATCCCCTCTGTTTTCGTTGCAAATTTTCCAAAGCAGCTGTTCAGCTGCGATTTTAGATGTGGTTCAGATGCAAATTTTTTGGAGTCGGCAGCCACCAGCATCTTCAACATTAGCTGGTTAAGGAACGTGTTGGGAAGCCAGCCGCCACGTCCTTAATAACGGAATAATCATCAGCGCTGTCAGCGGGGATCCCTGTTGACAGCTGAATGTGAAAAAAGAAAATACATTGCCGTGAAAAAAAAGTGTGGGGGTCCCCAGACCCTTATCAAAGCAGTCCAGGAAAAGAGGGGGGGGGAACAAACGAGTATCCCAACCCCCCCCCCCCGAACCATACCAGACCATGGGTCCTCAACATGGGGGGCGGGGGGACTTATCGAAAACTGGAAGCCCCCTTTAACAAGGGGGACCCCCAGATCCCGCCCCCCCATGTGTATGAGTACGGGGTACCCCTATTCCATCAAAAAGAAAAAAAGTTTCTTTATTTTTAATAAAGAAATTGTCAATGTCCCCCCGGTGTAAATCCATCGTCAATCATGACACCTGCCACCACCGCTGCCCCAAAGAAGGTAAAAACAAAAAACTTGCCTCCCATCTACCTGTTCTGCCGTGTGACAGTTCTTAAAGGGGTTGTAAAGTCAGAAGTTTTTTTTATCTTAATGCATTAAGGTAAAAAGCCTTCTGTGTACAGCAGCCCCCCTCAGCCCCCATAATTCTTACCGGAGGTCCCTCCCTGTCCAGCGATGTTGTCGGAATGTCTCGGCCATCCGGGACTTCCCTCCTCATTGGCGTAGACAGCAGCGTGGTGCCATTGGCTCCCACTGCTGTCAAAGTCAGTCAGCCAATGAGAAAAGAAAGGGGGCAGGGCCGGACCAGGCCGCAGCTTAGTTTTTGAATGGACACAGGGAGCGGTGACTCATCTCGGGTGCCGCCATAGCAAGCTGCTTGGAGGGAGGGGCCAGGAGAGCCGAAGAGGGACCTGAGAAGAGGAGGATCTGGGCTGCTCTGTGCAAATCCACTGCAACAGAGCAGGTACCTTTTTTTTTTTTTTTTTTAATTAAAAATAACAAACACACACAAACAAGACTTTACAATCACTTGAAATAGCAGTGGGTGGGGTCACTTGACAACGTCAACAGGTGACACCCCCCCCCCTGCGACATCACCGACCCAGCATGCACCTGTTTGTGTCATCACAGGCGGTGGTGCCAAAAGGTGACGTTGCAGGGTGGCCCCGTCCCTTAGCTATTTAAGAACGGCACACGGTGGAGCAGGCAGATGGCGGGAGCCATCGGCGCGAGTGGAGATTTTTTTTAAAGAAAATTTCAGGGTCGGCAGTGGGCATCGTGATTGATGATGGTTCTACACTATGGGACATTTATTTTTTTATTAAAGGAATTGTTAAAAACGATCTGTTTTTATTTCTCTGACACTTTTTTTTTGGTGAATAAGTAGGGGTACAATGTAAAAGGGGGCTTCCAGATTCTGATACGCCCTCTGCTCGCAGACCCCCACATCCACTGGCCAGGGTAGTGGGAAAGAGGCCTTTGTCCCCATCAGCATGTTGAGGACATGTGGCCTGGTATGGTTCAGGAGCGGCTTTGGATTGAATTTGTGTTCAAAACTGATCCAATGTGAGATTTAGATGAGCTCCTATAGAACTCAGTGAGCCTGCAATTCACATCTGAACCACACTGCAGTGTTAAAAAAAATGCACAGAGCTCTTTAAATTCGCAGCAAATTCCCACTGCCGCTGCACCGCACATATGTAAACCAGCACCATAGAAAGCCGGTTTGATTCGCATATCATGCAAATCGGATGAGGTTCAAAACGCATCCAATTCGCATATATGTAAACTAAGCCTAAGTCTGCCTGTGACAGGAAGCTTTGGAAGGCTGCTGCAGCTAACTGAAGCCCTAGGATGCCTGCAGCAGTTTGCCATCTCTTGCTAGCAAGGACAGTGTCTCTTTAAATGAAGCATAACCTTTCAATAATGTGACCAACCTTACTTCTTCATGGAGCATGAATTGAGTTTGCAGTGTATATATTTCACAATAGCATGGCACAACAGGCCAGGATAAAGTTACCTGTCAGCCTGGAACCCGGTCTGGCCAGCTGTTTCAGATGCTATCGTTGGAGGAGCTGCCATTAGTCCCATTGGTCTGTATTGCGCCTGGACATGACTGAGAGCTGCTTGCATTTCTTTATTGAGTGGAGTAGACAGAATGGTCGGTTTATTACTAACCTGAAATAGGATAAAACGTTTAGGAGGAATGTGGATACATTTTCCATACGAAATATAATGTGCGTTTCAGACTTTCATATATTAAAAAACAAAACAAAAAAAATGAACAATACCTGTAGGAGCAGTTCAGATTTCCTGCAATAAAAAAAGAAAAAGGTAAAATGTGAATGTTTTAATTTTCAGCTACACAAACTGGACAGCTGTAAAAGACTAAACACAAGATAAATAGATATATAGATATACTGATAAATATACATCATGGTCTGCCAGCAATAAAAACAAAAAATGAATTTGTAGATAAAGTAATAACTCCTCATATGATCTTAACCGGTTCCCACCCCGCCTATGGCAAAATAACGCAGACGGGAACCTCCCGCCCTTCTGGGTGGATGTCATATGAAGTCCTCCCGGTCACTGCATTCCCACGCACTGCGGTGCAATCTGATGATGGATCACTGTAGCGGCCCGTTGCCGGTACCATGTGACCGCTGTAATCAAACACAGCAGGTCACATAATAGTTGTAAAGAATGGATGGCTTCCTTTCAAGCCATCCATTGTATACAATTGTGTTGCTAGCTGATTGGTCACCGTGATCACATGGTACAGATTGGGCCAATCATAGCCTACCTGTGCCATGTGATCAGCTGTGGCTAATCACAACTGAATCGATTTCATTTGGTAAAATGCTTGCTTATAGCAATGAAATTCGTAAAAAAAAAAATTCAAAAAATGTAAAAAATACTGATCACTTCCCCATTACTATGGTAACATTATATTGGTCTGGTCAAAGCATGTTTAAAAAAAAAAAAAAAATAAAAAAAATTATATATATATATATATATATATATATATATATATATATATATATATATATATATATATATATATATATATATATAGTATAAAAAATAAAATAAAAAAAATGTTTCCGTACCGTCACCAGTCAGTATCCCTGATCACGGCCACACTAGTTATATTATGACGCTGTACTGCACTGGTGAACGCGTTAAAAAAAATGTTTTTCAAAAAAATTACAACTTCTAGAAACTCACCGTACCTCTTTACTAAATACCTTGTAATGCCTACTAGGCCATCAGTACATCAGGATTGATTAATTTTCAGATATATACCATAGTTTGTAGACTGTATAACCTCCCTACAGACTAAATAATAAACACTGATTTGGGTTATTTCACCAAAGAAATGTAGCAGAATACAGTTCGGTCCAAATTTATAAAGAAAGGTTATTTAGTTGCAAAATTTTATAACAGAACAAAGAAAAACGTGTTTTTTTTTTTTCAAAAATCTGTCTTTTTTTGTTTATGTAGCAAAAAATAAAAAAAACAGTAGTGGTTAAATACCACCAAAAGAAAGCTCCATTTTTGAGAAACAAATTTTAGTTTGGGTACAGTGTTGCATGACTGCACAACTGCCAAAGTGTGATAGAAAATTGGCCTGGGCAGGAAGGGGGTAAAAGTGCCCTATATTGGAGGTGGGTAAAGTACAACTTAACCACTTCAGACCCGGAAGGATTTGCCCCCTTCCTGACCAGGCCATTTTTTGCAATATGGCACTGCATCGCTTTAACTGACAATTGTGCGGTCGTGCGATGTTGTACTCAAACAAAATTTATGTCCTTTTTTCCCCACAAATAGAGCTTTCTTTTGGTGGTATTTGATCACTTCTGCGATTTTTATTTTTTGCGCTATAAACAAAAAAATAAGCGATAATTTTGAAAAAAAAAAAAACAAAAAAACACAACACACAATATTTTGTACTGTTTGCTATAATAAATATCCAAAAAAAAAATTTCTTCATCAGTTTATGCCGATATGTATTCTTCTACATATCTTTGGCTTAAAAAAAAAAAAATAATAATAAGCGTATATTGATTGATTTGCGCAAAAGTTATAGCATCTACAAAATAGGGGATAGAGTTATGTCTTTTTTTTATTATAAATTTTTTTTACTAGTAATGGCGGCGATCTGCAATTTTTAAATCGGGACTGCGACATTGCGGCGGACAGATCAGACATTGTTTTTGGGACCATTGACATTTATACAGCGATCAGAGCTAAAAATAGCCACTGATTACTGTAAATGTCACTGGCAGGGAAGGGGTTAACACTAGGGGGCGATCAAGGGGCTAAATGTGTTCCCTCACTGTGTGTTCTAACTGTGGGGGGATGGGAGTGACTAGAGGAGACCGATCTTCTTCCTACTTAGTAGGAGCACAAGATCTGTCTCCTCTCCCCTGACAGAACTGGGATTTGTGTGTTCACACACACGCATTCTGTCAGGAGTGATCACGGGTGCCCGGCAGGGACGCGCATCGGCTCCGGGGACATGCTGCGGGCGCACCTGCAATAGCGTCTTAAAGAGCCGAAGTATACCTACGGCGATTTGCGCCGCCGTGCCAACCTGTCGCAGTATAACTGCGGCGGCTGGTTGGCTAGCGGTTAAAGGAGTTGTAAAGATTCCAGGTTTTTCACCTTGATGCATTCTATGGGGCGGGGCCGGGTCCTGCTGTCTGTGTCAATGGACGCAGCAGCAGGACTCGAGAGCGCGCCCACATGGGTGCCCGCATGGAAAGTGGCTCTCCGTGGGGGCACCCAAAGAAGAGGAGAAGGCAGGAGCGCTGTGGGGGACCCCAGAAAAGGAGGATCGGGGCCGCTCTGTGCAAAACCCTTGCACAGAGCAGGTAAGTATAACATGTTTGTTTAAAAAAAAAAAAACAAAAAACCTTTACAATCACTTTAAGACTCTTGTACGACAGTCTATACTACTAAAGTTAGTATGCAATAGTAAACTTCCCCCACCTTCCCTGACTAAGCCAATTCCTCTTTCATTTCTGTCTCTCATGCTTCCCTTCCCAAACACTGCAGCTCGCCTAGGGAGGGTTTCAGTAACAGACAGTTCTGCCAGTCCAGAAAGTAGTGAACAGGTGTAGATGTGGCCAGATGTTGGATCACAATCTACAGGTCTACGAATCAGTAGAACAAGCAGGCACAGCCTCTTCCTGAGAGGGTGACAACGCTGCTCTCAGTTCAACAGCAAGGCAATAGTGTTGCCACACCATCACAAGAAGCTGGATTACGTGGACTTCACTGGCAAAGTCAACATGTATTTGTGGGACTTGGCATGGGGAACAAGAGAAAACTAAGTGCAGATGTACCTGCAGGTTTATGCCATAATGTGCTAGTATGCACCGCATATTGGCATATTATGACATATTTACCTTACAAACTAAGCCCTCCAGTGGAATGCGGTCACTGCTGGCAGGGCCTTCATCTTCACGCGGTCTTCCTTCCGGGTTCACGGGCTTAGGGGCCGCAATGAAGTCACTCCCAAGCATACTGTGTAAAACATCACTGCGCATGCGCAGGTGAGGTCATCGGCTATTGCTGATGTGAATATTTCCTAAATGGTGCACGTTTAACCACTTGCTTACCGGGCACTTAAACCCCCCTCCTATCCAGACCAATTTTCAGCTTTCAGCGCTGACGCACTTTGAATGACAATTGCGCGGTCATGCAACACTGTACTCAAATGAAATTTTTATCATTTTTTTCCTACAAATAGAGCTTTCTTTTGGTGGCATTTGATCACCTCTGCGGTTTTTATTTTTTGTTAAAAAAATTTAAAAAGACAGAATTTTTAAAAAAAAACATTTTTTTTTTTATATTTTGTTATAAAATTTTTTAAAAGGGTAATTTTTCTCCTTCATTGATGTACGCTGATGAGGCGGCACCAATGGGCACTGATAGGTGGCAGTGATGGGCACTGATTGGTGGCAATAATGGGCACTGATCTTGTACACTGCTAGGTGGCACTGATTGGCACCACTGGTGGGCATTGTTAGGTGGCAATGGTGGGCATTGATAGGTGGCACTTGTAGGCATTGATAGGTGGCACTGGTGGGCACTGTGATGTGGCAATGTCAGGTTGCACTGTCAGTGGGTACTGTTGGCACAATTGTGGCACAATTGAGGCATTATTGCCTCCTCCTCTTCGGGACCGATGTCCCTTGCTGCTGAGCCGGTGATCGGCTTTTTTTTCTCCTCGCACTGTCAGCGTGAGGAGAAAAAAAAAACGATCACAGAGCTTTTGTTTTGATCATGTGATCAGCTGTCATTGGCTGACAGCTGATCACATGGTAAGGGGCCGGGACCGGCCCCTTACACAGATCGGTGATCACTCGAGTCTCAGTGACTCGGTGATCACAGCGCGCTCCACGCGCGCCCTGTAGGGCGCGCGCAGGGCACGTGCACAGGGGAGGCCGTCATATGACGGCCTCCCGGGAATTCAGGTCCGCGCTGTAGCCGTCATTCGGCTATAGCGCGGATGCCAAGCGGTTAAGAAATTTTCACTGTATATTGTACCTACGGGTAGGCCTGATTATAGGCTTGCCTGTAGGTACAAGTTAAAATAGAGAAAGTTAACTACCACTTTAAGCTATGCAGCACATATTTTGTTAATGGGGAGGCTATAGCCCAACTTTAATGAAAAGGAAGGAAACATGTCACAGCGAAGAGCTTCCTTCCTGTGTTTCATGTGCCAGTTATGGTATTACATTCATGTGCAAGAACACCCACACAGAATGGCTCTCCTCCTGTCTTTCAATGACATTAAAGAGCAGCTCCTAGTGTAAGTGGAAAGGGTTAGAAGCAGTTAGGGTGATTATTACAGTCTATGAAGATGCAAAGAGCACCTCCCCTTGCTGGTAAACCGCACACCTTAACCCTTCTAAAATTTTGGCATCCAAATTCCAAAATGACAGAAAAGTTGAGATTTATAAAAGGGTAGACAAACGAGCACAAACACAATTTTAGATGCTAAAAGTGAAAGTGAAAAGTGCATTACTCTAAAAACAAAAAATTAAAAACAACCGCATAACACAAAACCTGGATAAATTCATAGCACCTTGTTTGACTTCTGCCCATGCTCCAGTTGTCCAGCAATGGAAAACTGCCCACTACTGCAAGCAACTCATTGGGGTTGATTTACTAAAACCGGAGCATGCAAGCTTGTTCAATTAGGCTGTGACAAAAAAAAAACTTAGAAACAGATTTGTTTCTATGTAGAGCTGCACCAGATTTGGCACTCTCCATTTTTAGGAAAATAACCCCATGGTGTCGCTCATTTCCCCTCATGCCATCTACCTCCTGTGATTGCAAAGTCAGACCGGAAACTGCTTTAACACGTGTCGTCCTTGTCCAGATACGGTCAGAGATGTAGATAGCATGGGGGATGCTGAATGACACCATGGGGGAGATTTACTAAAACTGGGAGTGCGCAAAATCTGGTGCAGCTGTACATGGTAGCCAATCAGCTTCTAACTTCAGCTTGTTCAATGAAGCTTCGACAATAAAACTTGGAAGCCGATTGGCTACCATGCACAGCTGCACCAGATTTTGCACTCTCCAGTTTTAGTAAATCAACCCTCATGAGTTGTTTGGTGTTGCTGGTAATAGATTGCTGGAAAACCTGAGCACAGATGGCAGACAAATAAGTGCTGTGCATTTATCAAAGTATAGGCGTTATATTATGGCTGTTTAAAAACTTGCCGACCGCTGCAGGCCGATATACGTCGGCACAATGGAAGCGGTGGGCAAATGGGCGTACCTGTACGTCCCCTTTAATTGGCGGGGCTAGCGGGCAAGCGCCCGCCACGTACATGGTGACTGTGCCCGCGGGACCGGCGGACTCGATGTCCACTTGCTTATATTACATATACGGGGGGGCTCTGTGCTATAAAGATTTATTACAGAAGCAGCACAATAAAAGGTTGCCTATGTTGCTGATGTCAGGGGGTTAAAAAAAATAAATCTGTGGCAACCATGAGAATTTTCTGCTATTTAGGTAGAATCCCAGGCCCATGGCTGTGTATATCGTGTGAAACCAAATAGCAGCGCTAAATCAATTAACCTAAACAAGTATTTGTTGTAATTACATAGATAATGAAAATATTGCACAAATATAAAAAATAATGATAAATACACAACACAGTGCACCAAATAATGTGAACCGCGTCCTGAGAAAATGTGTATATGATCAATTAGGTGAATAAATGATCTGTGAAAGCAAAACATATTGTGAAAAATCTTTTAAATGAACAACCACAATATTGTGAAGAGTCCAAAAATTAGTGATGATCAAATAAAAATATATTTCTTATGATATTAATCCGTGACGTGATAAAGTGAAGATCTTCAATAAATCAATCTTCCACCACACCTCTGTGACTGTGATTCCACTCCCCTTAGGCGGACAAACTCACCAGCTCCTCTTGCCTCACACTCTCGTGTTTGGCTATAAGGCTTTAACCCACACAGAAGGGGGTAAAATAATGACCTCCGGTGGTCCAACGTTAAACATCCAGAGTTTTCAATAAAGTGCTCTAAGAAAAAAACACACAGAAAACTTATCTCCTACGAGCGGCGAGCTCGTTTTCATATATCTGATGAAGTCACGTGACGGGATAGACATCCAAGACTGATATATGCAAATGAGCTCGCCGCTCGTAGGAGATAAGTTTTCTGTGTGTTTTTTTCTTAGAGCGCTTTATTGAAAACTCTGGATGTTTAACGTTGGACCACCGGAGGTCATTATTTTACCCCCTTCTGTGTGGGTTAAAGCCTTATAGCCAAAAACGAGAGTGTGAGGCAAAAGGAGCTGGTGAGTTTGTCCGCCTAAGGGGAGTGGAATCACAGTCACAGAGGTGTGGTGGAAGATTGATTTATTGAAGATCTTCACTTTATCACGTCACGGATTAATATCATAAGAAATATATTTTTATTTGATCATCACTAATTTTTGGACTCTTCACAATATTGTGGTTGTTCATTTAAAAGATTTTTCTCAATATTTTTTGCTTTCACTGATCATTTATTCACCTAAGAGCCCTTTCACACTGGGGCAGCGTCGGTATGCGGCCGCTAGCGGGGCGGTTTTACCCCCCGCTAGCGGCCGAGAAAGGGTTAAATACCACCGCGAGGTGCCTCTGCAGAGGCGCTTTGCCGGCGGTATAGCCGCGCCGTCCCATTGATTTCAATGGGCAGGAGCGGTGAAGGAGCGGTATACACTCCGCTCCTTCACCGCTCCGAAGATGCTGCTGGCAGGACTTTTTTTCCCGTCCTGCCAGCGCATCGCTCCAATGAAAGTAGCGGCACTTTCGGGTCGGTTTGCAGGCGCTATTATTAGCGCAATAGCGCCTGCAAACCGCCCCAGTGTGAAAGGGCTCTAATTGATCATATACACATTTTCTCAGGACACGGTTCACATTATTTGGTGCACTGTGTTGTGTATTTATCATTATTTTTTATATTTTTGCAATATTTTCATTATCTATGTAATTTATTCACTTGTTTATTTAGATTAATTGATTTAGCACTGCTATATGGTCCCGCTTTTGGTTGGGGGCAGTTTTATGGTGAATCAAATTTTCTGTATACAGATTCACACACATTTAAGTGGCTGCTCAATTGGATGCTTCGTTTCCATTAGCGCAGCGTTTGGAATATAGGAGTGGGCGGATTTCCTATACACCATATTTTTGACATGTGTATATCGTGTGACTACAGATGTCTGCAGAACCAAAAAAAACATCATATACATAACACTATGGGGGGCATATGGATAATTGCTAATTATTTTTTAACTGTAGTGCATAACAAGTCTGTTTTGCACTGTCTTGGTCTGTTTCGGAAGGGGACACAGGAAACCTCACAAACCTTCTTTTATGTGTCTTTTCATAGGTTGAATGTGTGATTTCATCATCATCCTCGGGCTCCTCAGGTACGCTGCAGTCTCTGTATTAACAAATCCATGATAAAGATTAGGGATACAAAGATGTACGGAAATTAACGAATCTGCCAACCATATAAGCACAGAGTGGTTATCCTTACCGGAACTGAGGGTCAGCGTTCATGGAACAAAACCACTTTGATGGCAGTTTGCCTACAGCATCAGGAATTTTTCTCCACTTCAGACAGTTGTCACACTGGGCCCAGTTCTGGTCAGGCTTTTTCCTAGACACACAAGGAATGCATAACACCACCTCAATCAATAATACTCCTATTATAATGACAAAATTTTAACACTAGGCTTGACCATTGCTCTTGCACAGAACTTAAAACCAAATTACAGATACCCCCCAACAAAGCATATGTCTAATGCCGCGTACACACGATCGCACATTCCGACAACAAAATTCATGGATTTTTTCAGATGGATGTTAGCTCAAACTTGTCTTGCATGCACACGGTCACACAAAGTTGGTCGGAAATTCCGAACGTCAAGAACGCAGTAACGTACAACATGTACGACAAGCCGAGAAAAATGAAGTTCAATAGCCAGTGCTGCTCTTCTGCTTGATTCCGAGCATGCATGGCACTTTGTGCGTCGGAATTGTGTACACACGATCGAGATTTACAAACGGATTTTGTTATCGGAAAATTTTGAGAACCAGATCTCAAATTTTGTGCGACAGAAATTCCGATGGAAACTGTCCGATGGAGCCTACACACGGTCGGAATTTCCAACAACAAGCTCCGATCGCACATTTTACGTTAGAAAGTCTGACCGTGTGTACGGGGCATAAGTTTCAACTTTCTTTGACACCAGTAGTGTTATGCACATCTACAGGAATGCAGAATTTCTTATTACAATACTGGGAGTGATCGTTCAATATAATAAGCAGTTTGGTGAACATCTGTAATGAAGCTTCCATAGAGAACTGTTCATTTCCTCAGCAAAACCAAAAAACAATTTAAACCATTAAAGCGGTAGTAAACCGCTGCAATAAAAAAAACAAACAAAAAAATGCAGCACATATTAGCACATTGTGAAATACCTTAAAACAAAGCCCTCTTCAGCGGCGCGCTGTCACCACTAAGAGGGCTTCCATCTTCAACTGGTCTTCCTTCCGGGTTCGCGAACTCCGGCTGTGTGAGTGACCGGAGCCCTGACGATGTCACTCTCATGTATGGGAGCCCTTTGTTACGGCACGGTACTCTGAAGGTCTAGCACGGTATGCCGGACCTTAAGAGCGCATGCGTCGGTGACGTCACCGCCTGCATCCAGGGTGCAGATCTCCTAAACGGTGCAAGTTTAGGAGATATTCATTTTACCTACAGGTAAGCCTCATTAAAGGCTTACCTGTAGGTAAAAATCACAAAGCGGACTTTACTACCACTTTAAAGTGATACTAAAGTCTCGTTTGTTTTTTCTTTGGAAAAAAAAAAAAAATCATGTCATACTTACCTACTCTGTGCAGTGGTTTTGCACAGAGCAGCCCAGATCCTCCTCTTCTTGGGTCCCTCTTTGGTGCTGCTGGCCTCTCCCTCCTGCTGAGTGCCCCCACAGTAAGCAGCTTGATATAGGGGCACCTGGGCCGAGCCACAGCTCCATGTGTCCATTCAGACACGGAGCTAATGCCCGACCCCACCCCCTTCTCCTGGGCAGCTGAGTCTCTTGTGCAACATCGCTGGATCGAGATGGGGCTCAGGTAAGTATTGGGGGGGTGCTGCTGCACACAGAAGGCTTTTTATCTTAATGCATAGAACGCATTAAGATAAAAAACCTTCTACCTTTACAACCACTTTAAGGCGGATTAAAGGAAATCTACAGTCACAGCATATACTTTCATTTTATAACATCAGCTTTGGAATAATACAAACAATAGTTATATTATTATTATTATTACTACAGGTACTTCTATAGCGCTGTCACTTTACGTAGCGTTTATACATATATATTGTACATTCACTTGACAAGCCAACATAAGCTTACTTGAAAAATCTTTCATGTTGTGAGTTCTGCCTGTCTGCTCGATTCCCTGCATGCTTTACAGATTCTCCTCTGCTGTTTATTTTCCATTTCTAAGGATTCTACAGATTTCTATATATCCCATGGTACCTTGCCTCCTGCAAGCTATGACTGTTGAACTGACTCGGCATCTCTTAGCACCTCTGGAGGCAGGCTCTGTGAAATGTGTGACATGGCAGTGCCTATCAACAAAGGCATAGTGACTACAGGTCACAGAATTCAAGAATGTAAATGTGTGGAGAATGTCACACATCAAGCTTACAAACTTTAACATTGTTCAGATTAATAGGAGTAGGTTAGAAATAATAATACAATGTGGAAAGGAATATATGATTTTACATTTTGACCATAAATAACTCATTAAAAGTATCAAAATCTTTTTGGCGACAACCAATTAAGGGCCAATTCACACGTGAGCGACACATCATCTTTTGCGTGCAACAGTGTGACTTGAATGGGCATACCTACACCTGAAAAAAAAAAACGCACCAAAGTAGCTCCTGTACACTTTTTTGGAGCCAACTTTGGTGCATTTTGTCACGCGACAATACGTGCATTTTTGGGGTGCCATTAAAATGGTAGTAAACCTTGCTTGCTCAATTGTACCTACAGGTAAGCTTACAATAAAGCTTATCTGTAGGTACAAGGAACATCGCCTAAACTTGCACTTTTTTGGCGTGTTTCAGAAAAAAATGCACATTTCCCCTATGCTCAGGCATGAAGGGAGCCTAAATACTTCTGTGAATAGTCATAGCCAGTGTATTGGGGAACAGAAGGGAGAACTACTAAGGTTCCAATTGGTAACAAGAACTTGTCTTCCTTCATGCCATTCTGAAAGGCCGTGGGGATCACTGTCTGTAAAGTATAGCAATTATATCTTTGTACAATTATGACAAACTATATAAAACAGGTACAATTTAAAAATGTGAAAACTCCACTGGCTGCAATTTTTTTTTTAAGCTGCACTTCTGACAGTGCAAATACAGATGATTGATAGCCAGGCACTTACTCAACATCTTCCATAGGGAGGTCCACCCCGTCAAGGGTATTCTTTTTCAATTTCATCTCATGCCAGTAGTCATTAAGTTTCTCTCCTAATGCAGTCAGCGTGAGCCTAAAAAAAAAAAAAAAAAAATTATTCTGTAGCAGATTTAACCTTTTCGCACACATTAAAATAATAATTTTAGGCCTGAATATTACACAAAACCCCCAAACAGTATATATTTTCTGAAAGCAGACACCCTAGAGAATAAAATAGTGGTAGCTCCAATTTTTTATGTCACACGTTATTACCGCAAAGGTCTAGGAACCCAAAATGGCAGTAAAAAAAAACACACTAAAGGAGAATTTTAGGGCAAACCAACGCAAATCAACTACCCAATTTTGTGGTAAAATATAAAAGACGAGGTTGCACTGAGTAAATGGATACCAAACATGTCCAATTTGTGTGCGCCTGTGAAATGTCAAACTTGAGTACCCTATATTTTCTGTAGGTGGCGCTTCAAAAGCCTTCTATAGATATCAGTTTAGTGTTATGGAGGAGGTCTGGTGCTGGAATTATTGCTCTCCCTCTGGCGTACGTGGCGATATGTAACATGTGTATCACAATAAATGTTTTCATGTGCAGGAAACCCCGACACATGCATTTACGTGTGTGTGTGTGTGTGTGTGTGTGTGTGTGTGTGTGTGTGTGTGTGTGTGTGTGTGTGTGTGTGGAGTATGGAGGAGATTTTATGTGCTTGCGTGCATCTTTTTTTTTTTTTTTAATTTTTTATTATATTTTCCCATTGCATAGGGGACAAAAAGTACCCTATGTGATGATTTTTAGGCGACAGGTTCTCTTTAATGAGACATGCAGGGTCTCCCCTGTGCTCCACTGAATGCTTTGCAATGCAGATTGCAAAACATCTTTTCCTGGCTAAGCTAGAGGTCGTCAGACGTCGCTTTCCGGGTAACAAGACAGGGAGGAGAGCAGACCTGTGTCCGCTCTTCCCCGCCAGCCGCTGGCACCCACCATCTCACCCCTGAGCCCGCAGACGGGCAAGCGGAGTCCGGAAAGCATGGTGGGGCGTGGCAGCGCGCCAGTACGGGGGGGTGTGCGAGAGCAATTGGGCAGCTGCACTGCCGCCCGCATGCTTCTGCCTGTCAGTTTAACACACAATCTCAATGGCTGCAGCCCCTGGATTGTGTGTGAAACCCCCCCGCTGTCAGGTCCATGCGACGAACAGACCTGGCAGCGAAAGGGTTAAAGAATGAGTCAATATAAATGTACTTTAGTTACTGGCGGAGCATGATTTCCAATATCTATTATTTAAGAGATGCCCCTGTTCTAGTACCTGCCTACCTTTGGAAATGCTGGTTGTTCCCATCCACCTTTGGGTGTTTTCCAGTCCTCATCATGTATTCTTTAAAATGTAAAAAAGAACTGAATGTATCCTTTAACCTTCTATTTGCTCCCTTTTGGTCTGTTAAATAGAACTCGTCAGCTGATAACTTCATGCTGATCTTATCAGTTAATCACCTCAATACAGGGCACTTTCATCCCCTTCCTTCCCAGGCCATTTTTCAGCTTTCAGCTGTCGCACTTTGAATGACAATTGCGCGGTCATGCTACACTGCAACCACGTGATTTTTTTTCACACAAATAGAGCTTTTTTTTTTTTGGTGGTACTTAATCATTTTAGGAAAAAAGTTTTTCTTTGTCAGTAAATTTTGTAAATAAGTAATTTTCCTCCTTCACCGATGGGCACCGATTAGGTGACACTGACATGGAGGCACGAATATGCCACACTGATGGGCAGCACTGACTGGCATTACTAATGGGCACTCATTGCTGGCACTGGTGGGGGCTTTATTGTAATCAGGGCACTGATGATCTAGATGTCCTCTGCGAAGAGATGCCTCTGATGGGCTCTCCTCACCACACACTGTCAAAGCGAGGTGAGGAGCGCCGATTACTGGTATCTTCGTGTTTACATGTGACCGGCCGTGGCTCTTTACAGATATCGGGGTCGCGCTGTGTCCTAGCAACACAGCACGGCCACGATCGCCGCGGGCGCACAAGAGTGGTCATTCTGGGATGCCGTCATATGACAGTGGGTGGGTGGCAAGTGGTTAAAGTAGAACTACAGGTAAAACTTTTTTTTCATTTTGGAAAGAGTACGGGATGATTATAACTAGTGATACACTGAAGTTTCGTCCGCCGAAAATTATCGGGCGAAAATAGGGTTTTCAGTGTTGTGCCGAAAGAAAAACAAAAAAGTGCCGATAATGGGTGCTGAAAACGCCCGTGATTTGACCTTGCTTACGGTGTGTTTTTCATAGGTCTTGCGACTCAGAAAAATGCATCAAAAATGCAACACGGGTGCATTTTTGATGCGTTCTTGCTGCGTTTTCAATGGGGAGGTTTATTTTTTGGTGTTTGCCAAATATGCACTAAAAATGCAGCAAGTAGGATCTTTAACACCGCTTCAAAAAGGTGCAGATAATAGCTGACAATAAATTTATATTAAAGTGGAGTTCCACCCACTTTTACAACTCTTCAGCATCCCTCACTAAACTGTGCACTGTAAACGAATTGGATATACTCAGGAGAAGCAGCTAAATGTATTTTGGGGTGCAATTCCACATATGCCCATGGCCTGTGTGAGCAATATATCATTTAGTGACAACTTTGTGCAAAAAAAAAAAAAAATGTGTCACTTTCCCGCAACTTGTGTCAAAATATAAAATATTCCATTGACTCAATATGCCTCTCAACAAATAGCTTGGGGTGTCTACTTTCCAAAATGGGGTCATTTGGGGGGGGTTTTGTGCCATCTGGGCATTTTATGGCCTCCAAACTGTGATAGGCAGAGAAGAGTGAAATCAAAAATTTACACCCTTAGAAATCCTGAAGGCGGTGATTGGTTTTCGGGGCCCGTGCGCAGCTAGGCTCCCAAAAAGTCCCACACATGTGGTATCCCCGTACTCAGGAGAAGCAGCTGAATGTATTTTGGGGTGCAATTCCACATATGGCCATGGCCTGTGTGAGCAATATATCATTTAGTGACAACTTTTTGTAAATATTTTTTTTTTGTCATTATTCAATCACTTGTGACAAAAAAATAAATATTCAATGGGTTCAACATGCCTCTCAGCAATTTCCTTGGGGTGTCTACTTTCCAAAATGGGGTCATTTGGGGGGGGGGGGGGTTTGTACTGCCCTGCCATTTTAGCACCTCAAGAAATGATATAGGCAGTCAAACTAAAAGCTGTGTAAATTCCAGAAAATGTACCCTAGTTTGTAGACACTATAACTTTTGCGCAAACCAGTAAATATACGCTTATTGACATTTTTTTTACCAAAGACATGTGGCCGAATACATTTTGGCCTAAATGTATGACTAAAATTGAGTTTATTGGATTTTTTTTTATAACAAAAAGTAGAAAATATCATTTTTTTTCAAAATTTTCGGTCTTTTCCCGTTTATAGCGCAAAAAATAAAAACCGCAGAGGTGATCAAATACCATCAAAAGAAAGCTCTATTTGTGGGAAGAAAAGGACACAAATTTCGTTTGGGTACAGCATTGCATAACCGCGCAATTAGCAGTTAAAGCGACGCAGTGCCAAATTGGAAAAAGACCTCTGGTCCTTAGGCAGCATAATGGTCCGGGGCTCAAGTGGTTAAGATGGCCACGGCCTGCTGTAAGTTTATAAAATAACAAACTACTTCTATAAACTAACAAAACAGACCTTAGTTTACAGATTAACTTTACTAGAATACATTAAGCTTGTGTATTATTGGGGTATTTTTATTTAAAAAGTATAATTTCGGCCGGAACACCACTTTAATTAAAAAGTTGAATATAATACAATTATTTATAAAAAATAAATATATTTTTTTTAAAATGTAAATGTCGGTTTTGGTCAAGTGCATCCTGAATTTTCATTTCGGTGCACCACTTATAACATGTCAGATTATTTTTTTCGCCATCTGTGACATTTTAGAGATTTCCCTTCACTCTCTGTCCCATAGCCAAAACAGGAAGTGAGAGGAAATCCCTGCAAAATAAGGGAATCCCTTGGGACCCCCCAGGTCACTGCTAGTGTCACCACAGGAAGATTTCCCCTCTTCCCCTTTTCTGGGGACAACCAAAAATTTGGAATTTACTTTCAATGATAATAGTAAACAAGACAAAAAAAGGAGAGCGAATCTCATTAAGGGGAGAACAGACAGCAATAACTGTGACTGGTTCTAATCCCTCTCCGTTCTATCCAAAACTTAAAGTGGTTGTAAACTTCAGACATGAAATTTGAACAAAGCATATCCCCTTTATAGTGTGTACTTGTCTCATTTATTCTTATGTATTAATTTATCTTGTCTTTGTTGCGTGTCGCAGCAATTTCCCTTTGGGGTTAGTAAAGTATTCTGAGTCTGAATTAAGAGCACTAAGTGTCATTTCTGTCTGCTGCTTCGTTCCTCTGCTAACAGCATGAATCACTTCTGACAAGTTTCACCACTTGTGACACCAAGGGATAATGGTGACAGGGGAGGGATCTCCAGCTTATGTACAGCCTCAGCTCTGTTCCTGTGGAGAGAAGGGACACACCCCCCTTCACAATCAGCTCTCAGAGCTCTCCTCTCTGACCTCTACAGAATGTAATTTTAGCTCTCCGCCCCCTTTTTTCCAAAATCTCAGACAAGCTTATAAATTCAGCACTTCGAACAGAAGTAGAGAAATGAAGATTTCAGATAGACAGATACAACTTCTGTAGGAAGATTTGTTTCATCTCTGTATCACCTGAGGATAGTCCCTTTACTGGGTATTATGTAAGTGTTTACAACCAGTTAAAAAAAAAAAAAAAGAAAAAAGTTTGCTTTTAGTTATACAGTGGAGGACTACAGGAGACGCCCATCAATGTTATGAACAAGGGAACAGGAGCTTGTTTCTTTTGTTCTGATACAGAATTATGAGTGAGCGTTCTCATCCTAGGATTGGAAGTTTGTTATTGGCAGAATCAACAAGTGAAAAAAAAAAACAAAAAACCTAAAATAAAAATCGAATGCAGCTGCCACAACCAAGGATTGGTAAACTATATTTTTACACTCTTGTTTTTAGCTTTAGCTACGCTTTTAAAACTCTGAGCGGGGGGGCAGCATCCCCCTCTGCCAACCCTTGTAATGGCTGCATCATGTGTGCACACTCGATTACAGAAATCTCGTGACCAGGGTCCCCAGGGGGTGTAAAAAAAACCCCACAACAGCTGGTGTAACTCCTAGGCACCTGCTGCTGGGAGAATCTGGTGTTCAAAAAAGCATCTCCAGGCAATGAGTTAAAGCAATGGTGTAATGGTGTACGATTTCTGTCCAGTAAACCCTGCGACTACACAAAAAGAGTCAGGAAATTCACTCAATTCATTTTAATCTGAGTTGTGTGTAATTTCCTGCAGAAGTTTAAAGAGACCCTCTACTGCAACTAATTGCTTAAACTGATTGTGGACCACATGCCTGAAACAGAGTCAAAACATGAACTCCTCAGATTGGGACTTTAAACCGGGCCACAAACAGTTTGATGGTAAAAAAAAATATTCATAATAAATTTTGAATATTTTTTTTACCATCAAACTGTTTGTGGCCCGGTTTAAAGTCCCAATCTGGGGAATTCATGTTTTGACCCAATTTCCTGCATTAGAAGCATATACAGCTTCATAGAATTAGCAGGACAGAACTTCCTGAAGCCCATGCAACGTCCTTTTGCTGTTTGAATCTGACCAGTGGTTAAAAAAGTTTGTACCAGCATTTCTTTCCATTTAGTATTCTATGTGTGAGATGCATAACAGCAGCTGTGTTCCAGGATCACCAGCAGGTGTGTTCCAGGATCACCAGCAGGTGTGTTCCAGGATCACCAGCAGGTGTGTTCCAGGATCACCAGCAGGTGTGTTCCAGGATCACCAGCAGGTGTGTTCCAGGATCACCAGCAGGTGTGTTCCAGGATCACCAGCAGGTGTGTTCCAGGATCACCAGCAGGTGTGTTCCAGGATCACCAGCAGGTGTGTTCCAGGATCACCAGCCTGCAGGCAGAAGGGAGTGTAGTGGGCTTGGGATCCCCCTTTTGTGGGTGCATGGGGAACCAATCAGCCAGCGGGTGTAGCAGACTCCATGTCCATCAGCCACTCGTGATCCCTCCCCACAGTGACAGAACGGAAATCTGCCTGTGTAAACAAGGCAGATCTCCGTTCTGACTGGGGAGATCACACAGATCCTGTCTTTCTGCTAAGCAGGAAGATGGATCTGTGCATTTCCCCAGACACCATATAGTTAGAAAACACCTGCAGGGAACACATTTAACTCTTTGATTGCCCCTGATGTTAACCCCTTCCCTGCCAGCGTCATTAGTACAACAGTGCATATTTTTAGCACTGATTACTGTAATGTCACTGGTTCCCCCCCCCCAAAAAAAAGTAAAAAATGTCAGTTAGGTGTCCGATCTGTCCAGCGCAATGTCGCAGTCCCCCTAAAAATCACAGATCGCTGCCATTACCAGTAAAAAAAAAAAAATAAATAATAATAAAAATGCCATAAATATATCCCCTATTTTGTAGATGCGATAACTTTTACGCAAACCAATCAATATACGCTTATTGCAATTTTTTTTTACCAAAAATATGTAGCAGAATACATATCAGCCTAAACTGATGAAGAAATTAGTTTTTTTAAATTTTCTTTTTTTTTAAAGATTTTATAGCAGAAAGTAAAAAGTGTTTTTTTGTAAAGAATTTATAGCAGAAAGTAAAAAGTGTTTTTTTTTTTTCAAAAATTGTTGCTCTTTTATTGTTTATAGCACAAAAAATAAAACCTGCAGAGGTGATCAAATACCACCAAAAGAAAGCTCTTTTCGAAATTGTCAGTTAAAGTGATGCTGTGCCGTATCGCAAAAAATGGCCTGGTCAGGAAGTGGGTAAATCCTTTCAGGGCTGAAGTGGTTAAGACTAAATTTCCTCTAAGTGTCCTAAAGCCCTCTCCAGGCTACAATTTTTACATGTCCCCATGGAGGAAAAAAAAACAAAATTTAAACAGGGACAGAGTCACTTTAAGAATTATTCATTTTGATTGGATTGTGCCAACATTTTGTAGTTAACCTGACAAAAGATTAAATTCTGATTACTGCTTGGTTGGTGTGGATGATTACATTATTGGATAGGGTTAAAGAATATTGAATATATTTCTCACTCTTACCTATAGTCATTGGTGTAGTCAAAGTCTTGTTTGTTATGTGTGGGTTTTAAAAAGTTACATTCAATAATGCCAACAACACCAACTCCCATATTGTTAGCCTAGAAAAAAAAAACAAACCAACATGTTAAAAAAAAAAAAAAATCGATACAAAAAATGTCATACAGCTCTTAAAGTTATGAAACAGAATGCGCACCTTTAATTGGCAGCCAACTCTAACGTAGGCCTTAATGAGCCTGTTCTTGTGATACATCATTATCCCATAATGCTCTTTGTTCCGGCAGTTGTATCCAAAAGTAATTTTCACAGTTTTAGGCTTACCATATTAAGGAAATTATGAGATCTTATCGCACTGGTAAAACAATGAAATACAATATTTCGCCTGAGAAGGTTGTTAATAAAACAAAGGGGTTGATTTACTAAAAGCAAATCCACTCTGCACTACAAGTGCACTTGGAAGTGCAGTCATTGTAAATCTGAGGGGTAGATCTGAAATGAGGGGAAGCTCTGCTGATTTATTCATCCAATCATGTGCAAGCAAAAATGCCGTTTTTTATTTTCCTTGCATGTCCCCCTTGGATCTACAGCGACTGCACTTCCAAGTGCACTTGTAGTGCAAAGTGGATTTGCCTTTAGTAAATAAAGCCCAAAGTGATGCAAAATGTTTAAAATCAAAAAGCTAAACACATATACTGTAATCTCAAACCTATATAACCCCCTAGAGACCAGAAACATTTTTGCTACAACCGGCCTATTGCTTTAGACCAGGGGTCTACAAACTTTTCAGTACAAGGGTAACATAACATTTTGTTGAGTAGTGCATATATGTTTTATCACTGACTGCGAGCAGTCAGGATAGAAGGCCTTTTTATACATGGCACTTGGCCTGAGATTGTTTAATTTCATTCAGGTAATAGGTTGTTATAATCTTCCCGTTATCTCTCATTTTTTAATTAGTAGTACTGTGTACGTAGCTAGTTGCATTCACGGACCATCAATGGTTTGCCGTATTGGGCTTCATTAAAATGGCAGCTTTACATGGTCAGTAGTTAGCCAACATTCTATTACTTATAACTGGTCACCAACAAAATGGCCGCCACAGGCTACGAGAAAATGGCAGTCACCTGCAGGCTCCTACATATGCTGGGCTGGCGACTGACTCCACCCCCAAGTTTATGCTCGAGTCTCAACTCGGGGTTGAGCTGCCTTGAGGCCTTCTTGCTTGCAGAAATGCAGAGAACAGGAGAAGTTTGGTTTGTGGGGAAAAGCTGGAGTCTGGTTTGTGGCAAACACAGCAACTTTGAAGGTATTTTTATTTTAAGCTTCCAAAATTAGCTGATCTTGCAAAGTGTTGCGTGCAAAATGGTAGCAGTCATTAAAAAGATGGGATATACATGGTCAGGGCAAAGGGGGGGTGGAGTGGCAAAATTGGGTTTCGCCTAAGGTCTCAAAATCCTTGCACCAGCAGCTTGCTATGGAGGCACTGGGAAGAGGGGGGGGGGGGGGGGAGTCTGGAGGATTGGTGGGGGACCCTAGAAGAGGAGGATTGTGGCAGGTAATTATAACAGGTTTATTTTTTAATTTATTTATTTTTTATTCCTTTAGAATTACTTGTTAAAAACAAACTTAAGTAGAACTAGTTTGGGCATCTGTAGGGCTACCCTATCACTCTTGTAGCAAGAAAACCTCCGATAAGATCATAGCCTAATGCAACAAAAGAACACTGGCAGTGTAGGTAAAGTGACGTGAGCGTGTTTTTTTTTTTCTTTACTTCATTTACCAAAGGATAACCTAATAAAAAAAAAAAAAAAAAAAAAAAAAAAGACAGTCAATAAATCATATAATAAAAGGATACAGCCAGAAACTTGGGTCTGTAGACATCCTTTTCTATGAGGGCAAGGCTTTTGGAAACAAGTTGTGTTTGAACTTTTTCACCTCTGATAATGATCTGCATCCTTGGTTTCAAATACAGAATGCTGCAATAAGCCTGTAAATGAAACAAAAGCTCAAATGTAAATTATTTTCTGCATGGAGCTTCCAAAGTTGAATTTTACAGAAGAAACAGAAATACACCACATCAAATGTTTCTGGACATTTCTCATACTCCACCTAATTGGTAACATATGCTAGACAGAACAAGCTTATCTAAAAGGATCGGCAAGACTCTGGCTCTAGTTCCCTCACCTAGTGGTGGAGTAGTAGTCAACTCATTTTGTTTAAAAGAAAGAAATAGTAAGACCATGGGTTTTTTTTTTTTTTTTTAGGCGCACGACCCAGAAGCAACAAATAATTTGTAAAAATATATATATATTTTTTATTTATAACAAGGTTAAAAAATTACAGTAAAATTTGATATTAGATTTTACTAAAATCCGATATCAAATTTTACTGACATTTTTTAACCTTGTTATAAATAAAATTCTGTATATTTTTTTTACAAATTTGTTGCTTCTGTGTCATGCACCTAAAAAAAACCCCATGGTCTTACGATTTCTTTCTTTACCAATTTGAGGAGTGCGGTGTTTGTTTCTTTTGGGCAATCAGCCGATTTTGTATTGTGCTGTTGATTTTCACAGGAGTGCAGAATGAACTACACTTGTGTGATCCACAGGAGAAGTACAACCAAACAAGTTTTGGCTGTACTTCTCCTGTAGCCCTGGTTCACCTTGATGCGATTTGACATATCACACCGAAGTCGCCAAAAATAATTTCTGTACTACTTTTGGCAACTTCAGGGTGCGATTTCCATTGACATCTGTGCAGCAACCCGCAGAGATGTCTCTGAAATCCTCCCCGACGTCGGGACTGACATGCGGAAATTAAATCGTGCGAGTTCAGCTGAACAATTTCGCACAATTTGATTCCTGCTGTCAGTGTGAACCAGGGCTGAGGCTGGGTTCACACCTATGAGAATTGGATGTGGGTTTCCCAGCATCCAATTCTCAGATTGTGACCAGCTCTCTATGGAGCCGGTTCACATATCTCCGCTGTGGCTCCCGTGCAAATTTGCACAGGGGTCATGTGCGTCTTTTGGTCCGTTTCAGATCCAAATTCAGCAAAAAAAAAAAAAAAAAAAATTTGGCTGAAAATCGGACCTGAAAACGGTGAACGGGAACGCACCTGACCCCCAGCTGTGAGCCGCATGCGAAGATCGTGTGAAGCCAGCATTAAAGTAGAACTAAAATGGAAAACTTTTTTTCATCACTACATGTTTTTTTTTTTTTCCTGTTCCTGAATACAAAGAAACGAAATCTTGTACTTGAGCATAGTGAAAACAGGCCTATAGGAGGTTCCGGGATGTAAAGCTACACATAAGCATTCCTTATTGTTTATTGACAATTTGTTATAATATTTTGTGTTGAGAAATTATCTAACTGTGAATACCTCTTTTGCTCTGATTTATAGTACTCTATTTTGAATTCTCATGCAATAAAAAGTGTAGGAAAAAAAAAAAAAAATGATCCTGCATGATGGAAGGCTTGGGTGCCGGGGTTCTGACATATACTGTCCTCCTATCATATAGTGTCCGCCCCGTACTGCGCAGGCGCGGGAGAAGGAGATGCCGAAAATGTCCGAAGTTGATCAGCTGACCATCAGCTGTACACGGCGCTCGGCACTTGTTAGTGATGGCTTTGCAAGAGGGCCCCTCGCGGGCTCGCTTCGCTCGCCACGCTTCGGGCACGGCCTCGCTGCGCTCGGCAACTATTTATTCTAACTCTATGTCCACTTGGATAGTAGGGAATGATCCTGGACATAGGGTGAGAATAAATGCGCAGGCGCCGTTTACAGCCGACGATCAGCTGTTGAACTTCGGAGACTTTCGGCGTCTCGTTTGTCCTCCATACTGCGCCTGCGCAGTACAGGGCGGACACTTTTGGATAGGGGACTGTATTCGACAAGACACCGGAATTCACTAACCAACGTTCATTTATCTGTACTGAAGTGACTACAAGGACGTTTTAAGGCAGAAAACACCTTTCACAAGACAACTCCATGTAGTGCCTTACAAGTATTGAGGATTATGCCTCCTCTACAGAGAGGAATGTGTCAAATAGCATGACTATGAAATGTTATCAGCACACACATACAAAGCCTAAGAGCATACGTGAACACTTGACATACACGTAATGAGTAGTCACTGTCTGGAGCAACTTGGTCCATCCGGTCTTGCTTCTTATAGCCCTTCTTATTAGAACCATCAGTCTCTTCAGGAATTCTTATGTCATATTTATCATTAACAAAATCAAATTCTGTACATCCACGCTTGTCCCTACGGGCAAAAAACACACGTTAAAAAACAGAAAATGTTAAAAAAAAACAAGAAACTTGTAGGTTAAAGTATATTTAAAGCCATTGAGTTTAGTATGGAGTAGTAAATAGTTAAATCCGTTCACCGTCTCTTAGACAGATGTTACGGAAACAAATGCCCTCACTGGAAGTTTTCCCCACTGCCTGAACAAAGATGAAGCAGCGGCACAATTTGTCATCTCTCCTCCTGTCAGCGGGTTCCCTTTTGGCAACATACTCTGCAGCTGAGCAACTTCGTGTTGGACTTCTCTCTACCTGTGCATTGACAAAATAAAAATGGAGGCACCAACGATAGTTTTATTAAAGTTTTTTTTTTTTAAACACTTATACTTGCCTAGAGCTCCCCTTTAACATTAGTGAATCAGATGGCTGCCAATTACAGGATAATCTGCCATTTAAATGTCCTCCTAGTAAGTAGTAAGGAAGCATTATTTGCCCACAGCACAATCTTCAAATAAAAGCAAATCTTGCACAGATAGATACCATTCTAATGATACACAGTCTGTGTAAAGGAACGGTGTAAAAAACATCCACCATGTTTCTGTGTAAAGTGCCTGGCCCTTCCTATGGCATGCAGCTCTATGTTCTCCCAAGAAACTTTAAGGCTGGGTTCACACCTATGCGAATTGGATGTGGGTTCGCATGACAGGAGACTGCAACTGGCTCTCTATGGAGCCGGTTCACATATCTCCAGAGCGTCTTTGGCTCTATTTCAGGGCTGAATTCAGGCAAAGATTCGCCTGCGATTCGTCCCTGAAACAGAGAACAGGGACGTACAGCATTCCTGTGCGATCCGCGGCCGTCTTAGGTGTGAACCCAGCCTAAAAAGTGTTACTAAACCCAGAACCCTGCATTCACTATATCTGGTCTCCCACAGTACAAAGAACATGCAATTATTTTAGTAACTATAAACTCCTAATAACCTTTTCTCATCAGCAGTATATAGCAGTCTTGTGACTTCTATCAGTGCCTGGTTAAAGCTTGTAGGAGGAGTTTTTTCATTCTTGTCTGATTGTCTTATGAGGCTGCATGACCCCTGAACCTCTGTCTGGACAGTATTGATTGGCCCTGTGCTGATCACATGCACCCTCCCAAAAAACAAACAAAAAAAAAAACCCTCTCTAGCAATACACACCAAACATGTGCAGAGTGCCCCCCAAGGCTCTGCACTATAAGGAGATGGATTGGGGACTGTGGAAGAAGAGGAGGATAGGAGAAGACAGGATCAAACAGCCTTTTTACACACTGCGGAGGATTAACCCCTTCGGTTCCACAGTGAGAACAAGCATGCTTTACTGCATATACAAACTGATTGCACTCTTGTAGGTTTAGTAACATGTTAAGCTGGGTGTGAGATTAGCTGAATGTTTAATTGAAAAAAGACACTGCTGTATGGTATGGGCAGGGAAGCCCGTACTATAGAGGGTATGGGGCCATCATGCTAGGGATAGCTTAAAAGAAGTCTGCCCTTTGAGAGCCAGCAGCCAACACTATGAGGACTGGTGGTGCTCAATCCTAGCTGTCACAGATAGCTCTAATACCCACTGATAACGGATTAGAGTGGTTCCCAATAACATGATATCCATTACAGATACAACATTGTGGCTGGAAGTACAATTGAGAAAATAAGCATTTCAGCTACAAGTTAGGAAAAAAGAAAGAAAAAAGAAAGAAAGAAAAATGCCTCAATTTCTTCATATTTCTCAGCCAATAAAGTAGGATTTTAAAACAAACAAACAAAAGACATCAAATGTCCTTAAAGCGGAGCTCCACCCAAAAGGGAAAGCTCCGCTTGTCTGCCTCTTATACCCCCCCCCCCCACACACACACACACCTTTCGGGACATTTCTATTCACAAAGCCCGGCACGCTTAGCGCAGTCGAAAACCTTAGTAGGTTTCCCTTAGTCAAGATGGTGGTGCCAGAACCCCATAGCCATTTGAATAGGCTTGGGTGAGGCCACCGCTGGATTCCTGGACAGGTAAGTGCCCTAAAATTAAAAGTTAGCAGCTACAGTGTTGAGCCTGGTGCACCTATTCAACCACTTAAGGAACAGGCCTATTATGACAGTTTTTGTAGTAAAATCTGCATTTTTTTATTACAAAAACCCCCAAACATTTTATATATCTATATATATCTATATATATATATAGATATATATAGATATACAAGCGCAGAGGCCCTAGAGAATAAAATGGTGGCTGTTGCAAATTTTTATGTCAAAAAGTATTTGCGCAGCGACTTTCCAAACTATTTTTTGGGAAAAAATACACTTTAATTATTTATTTAATAAAATATGAAAGATGTTACACTGAGTAAATCAATACCCAACAACAACATCTCCGTAGGTGATGCTTTAACAAATGTGCACAGGTTACCCGTTTAGAGTCAGGAGGCGATCTAGTGCTAGAAATATTGCTCGTTATAGAGTTTGCGGCAATGCCTCACATGCAATGCATGACCTACTTATGTGTTCGCCACTGCGCACAAGATTTTTTTTTTTTTTAATTTTATTAAATTTTATTTTTACACTGCCCCTTTAAAGAGGTAAATCCTCTTTTGTTGAGAAAAAAAAACAAAACATTCCCCCCTGGGTGATCTGTGTACATTGCAAGGATTTGAACAAACTTTGTTGGAGATTCCTACCTGTTATTCTGAAAAAGTCCCTGTGTTTATCTGTGTCCATGTGGAAAGTGAATATAATGGGAGTTGTTTCATAATTATCAATCAGCTGGAGCACCTGCAGGGCTCTGAGGAAAATTGCAGGGTCTGCATCCCTTTAGGCTCCTTTCACACAGGGTGCTTTGACGGACTCCATTTGCTCAGTTGGGATCGATCCGTTGATCTTCGCTGAGCAGGAGAATGACATGTCCGTCTCCACTCACTGTTCAAAGACGGACCTGTCAGAGCCCCGCTGTCCTCTATAGGAGATCGAATGAAAACAGTTTTCGTTTTCATCCGATCAATGGATGGAAAATAGGGTCTCCATCCATCTGGATTTGGCAGATTGGATAGTGACGGATGTCAGCAGACATGTCACAGCTGACATCCGTCTCTCCATAGAGGTGCAAGGAGCGTCCCATCAGGTTCGCCTGAAAAACAGACAGGCGGACCTGACCGGACAGCATGTGTGAAAGGGCCGTTAGACGTGATTTCCTACTGGGAGCATTTCACCAAAAATGAGGTTGTTGCAGGGGATTCCTGAAATCTGACTTTTATCTTAGTGCAGACGTCTGGGAAAATCAGTGAGCCAATCACACAAGCAGGAAATGATGTTTCTGGGTGGTGTTCTGTATACATTCTGTGTACAGAACACCTCCAGGTAGCCATATTGCATTTACACAAAATTATAGTGCTGCAGATTGAAAAATAAGTCATTTTTTACATTCAATTACAATATGACTAGTGTAGCAATTGTATGCGCCATTTGCCATTTCTTTTTCCCCACGAAAGTGGAGTTACCCTTTACAATTTTTGATCACTTTTACTGCTGTCACAAGAAATGTAAACATCTCTGACAACTATAAAGCATGACAGGTCCTCTTTATGAAGATATCTGGAATCGGTAAGACCCCACATCTCTCCTCTACAATAGAAAGCATCTGATAATAAACAAACAAACACACACACACACACACACACACACACACACACACACACATCTAATGCTTTCCAAAAAAAAAAAAAAAAAAAGAATGGTTTTGTTTACATCAGCCGAGATCCAGAAGCGATGTCATGATGTCGCTCCAGGCCTCCTAAGCCATAGAGATAAGCGGAGGCCATCTTTCCTCTGCTTATTTCTTTGGCCAGCCGCGGCCGCCGTCAGATCGGTTCCCAGGCTTCCAGATGTGCAAGGTAAGCCGGAGAACCACTGGAAAGCAGCCAGGGGGGGGTTGACTTTCTAAAAGTGATCCAGCAGCTGATCAGCCTCTCGGATCACTTTTAGCAGTAAGAGCAGTGGCTGCTGAAAATTTTAATACCGGGGTTATGGCGTCTAGCTGCAGCCACAACCCTAGTATTAAACTGCTATGATGCATGATGTATTTTTCCACTTAGGCAGCCGACAAGTGGTTATAAAATATATTTAACCCCTTGGAGCTGGGCAAGCGCAAATATGTGACCTTTCGGTGCCTAGTCCTTGGCGCTGAGAGGCTGCATATTTGCTTGAATTTGCTGTCAATTCAGCTGCGCCGAGAGCACACGCCCTGCGTGCCCCCCAGCAATTAGTGGCGCCTAACCAAAAA
The DNA here is from genome assembly GCF_042186555.1 of Aquarana catesbeiana. Taxonomy (NCBI): domain Eukaryota; kingdom Metazoa; phylum Chordata; class Amphibia; order Anura; family Ranidae; genus Aquarana; species Aquarana catesbeiana. Next base: position 757,879,955 of record NC_133325.1, on the reverse strand, counting down.
CCGATTATCTTTTTAGGATTATGTGACTGCCATGACAGCCAATCACACCGGTCACGTGATCTTAAGCTCTGCCTCCTGGCAAACCTAAACTTCTGAAAGGGCAGGGAGGCGTGGCGTAATGTGGTTAACATATTTTCAGTTGTATGCAAAAGTTTAGGAACCCCTGACAATTTCCATGATTGTCATTTATAAATGTTTGGGTGTTTGGATCAGCAATTTCATTTTGATATATCAAATAACTGAAGGACACAGTAATATTTCAGTAGTGAAATGAGGTTTATTGGATTACCAGAAAATGCTCAATATGCATCAAAACGAAATTAGACAGGTGCATAAATTTGGGAACCCCAACAGAAAAATCACATCAATATTTAGTAGAGCCTCCTTTAGCAGAAATAACAACCTCTAGACCAGGGGTCTCAAACTGGCGGCCCTCCAGCTGTTGCAAAACTACAAGTCCCATCATGCCTCTGCAAGTCATGCTTGTAACTGACAGCCTTGCAATGCCTCATGGGACTTGTAGTTTCACAACAGCTGGAGGGCCGCCAGTTTGAGACCCCTGCTCTAGACGCTTCCTATAGCCTGTAATGAGTGTCTTGATTCTGGATGAATGTATTTTGGACCATTCCTCCTTACAAAACATCTCCAGTTCAGTTAGGTTTGATGGTTGCCGAGCATGGACAGCCCGCTTCAAATCATCCCACAGATGTTCAATGATATTCAGGTCTGGGGACTGGGATGGCCATTCCAGAACATTGCACTTGTTCCTCTGCATAAATGCCCGAGTAGATTTTGAGCAGTGTTTTGGGTCGTTGTCTTGTTGAAATATCCAGCCTCGGCGTAACTTCAACTTTGTGACTGATTCCTCAACATTATTCTCAAGAATCTGCTGATATTGAGTGGAATCCATGCGACCCTCAACTTTAACCAGATTCCCAGTACTGGCACTGGCCACACAGCCCCACAGCATGATGGAACCTCCACCAAATTTTACTGAGGGTAGCAAGTGTTTTTCTTGGAATGCTGTGTTCTTTTGCCGCCATGCAAAACACCCCTTGTTATGACCAAATAACTCAATCTTTGTTTCATCAGTCCACAGCACCTTATTCTAAAATGAAGCTGGCTTGTCCAAATGTGCGTTTGCATACCTCAAGCGACTCAGTTTGTGGCGTGTGTGCAGAAAAGGCTTCTATCGCATCACTCTCCCATACAGCTTCTCCCTGTGCAAAGTGCGCTGAATTGTTGAAGGATGCACAGTGACATCATCTGCAGCAAGTTCATGTTGTAGGTGGTCCGTGGCCTGTTTTTGACCGTTCTCACCATCCTTTGCCTCTCCAATAATTTATGTGGCCTGCCACTTCTGGCCTTAACAAGAACTGTGCCTGTGGTCTTCCATTTCCTCACCATGTTCCTCACAGTGGACACTGACAGCTTATATCTCTGCGATAACTTTTTGTAGCCTTCCCCTAAACCATAATTTAGAACAATCTTTGTTTTCAGGTCATTTGAGAGTTGTTTTGAGGCCCCCACTGTTCAGAGGAGAGTCAAAGAGAACAACTTGCAATTGGCCAACTTAAATACCTTTTCTCATGATTAGATGCACCTGTCTATGAAGTTCAAGGCTTAATGAGCTCACCAAACCAATTGTGTGCTCCAATTAATCAGTGCTAAGTAGTTACAGGTATTCAAATCAACAAAATGACAAGGGTGTCCAAATTTATGCACCTGTCTAATTTTGTTTTGATGCACATTGAGCATTTTCTGTTAATCCAATGAAGCTAATTTCACTACTGAAATATTACTGTGTCCTTCAGTTATTTGATAGATCAAAATGAAATTGCTGATCCAAACACCCAAATATTTATAAATGACAATCATGGAAATTGTCAGGGGTTCCTAAACTTTGGCATGCAACTGTATGTACAAATACTAGCATTATTATCAAAGTAAACTGTATGTCCAAAAGAAAAATGTCTTAATTTAGATTTAGTAGGGAAAGGTTACAACCGGTCATGTTTTAAATGCAAAAAACATGCAAAATTCTGTGTTCGAGAGGTGCGCTTGCATAGGGAAACTGGTGATGCATAGAAGCACCAGGGATTACAAAAGATCAGTTCACTTCTATGGCTGTCAATATGCAGCTCCCTGAGCACGGGACAGTGCTAGGAACTTACGCTAGGCATATAAAATGCTTCTAAAATCTCAGTAGATCCTGCATTCTCCCAGTTCAGGAATAAATGAGCAGTTCCTCTGCAATCCGGACAACAATTAGTGGTTGCTGAGTGGTTTATTAATGTCTTTCCAACAGCAAGGAAGGAAATTATGTAAATGCTTAGTATTACTGTTACAGATTCTTGTTGGTTTTGGTGTTCATAAATTTGCCATATAAACTACCAAAGAGGAAAAGCACAGCCCAAATATGTAAGGAAGGGACATAAGGGATGCAGAAATTCAAAAATTTTTGTAGGACTCCGATCTACCATCAGTTACAAGATCATAAGCCACAAAAGTGTGTTGGATTTATTTTTTTCAAATTTGGTGTCTCCAAGAGACTGTTAGAACCATGGAAGTTCTGGACGGTGGCAATTTGTCAAGGAGACATTTTGCTGTAGGAAGGTTCCAGACAAAGACACATCTCTCTATTACGGTTTGGAAATTAAACAGCACTTGTGTGATAAACAATGCAGAGACTTCCCCTTGCTTCTTGCTGTCAGTCTGTAAATAATTTACAAGACATTATATATTATGTATCCTCTGCTGTAGTTTGTCTTTAGCCTGGGCATATGAATTAAATCTAAGAGTCCTAGATCCCAGCATTTAAAAGGGAAAAAAACAAAAACATTACTTTGGTCCCAGTGCCCTTTTTAGAATGGCGTTGGATCAGGTTGTATACACACAGTCTATTTTCTCCACTGCAGGTGGCGCTCAACCGCAGTGGCATTGGAGAAGGAAAAAAAGTCAAGAGAAACATGGTTCCTCTTTTGTTTCCTGGGTCAGCGATCTGATTGGATGCTGCAGCCCCATGTGAATTTAGTGGCCATCTTGTGTCAAGCAGACACTATTTAAGACCATGGCTCCCAGGTTTGGCGCACATTTAGCATCTGCTTAGTGTAGAGACGGGTCATCTGCCTAACAGTGACAGTGAACAGCGGTAGAGAGGTTCCAGAGGAATAGGGAAAGGATAAGGACATGCCATCCTACCTGGAAGCCTCCCCATTTGGGCACGGATCAGCCAGGCTGCAATCTGCCCCTCGAGACAAACGTTTGCACCTCTGAGCTCTGCTACACATCCTGGGAGTGTTCCTGGTTGGGTGTCCTCCCACTGGGCTTGTTGTGACTTGCAAACTAACTTTAATATAAGTTCTGTTTACTGCCACCGCACCTCCCCATGAGATGTTTTTTTAAACACACTCCCTCCCGGCTGCTATACCGGCCGGGAGTATGTAAACATTTGTTAAGTCTACTGTTGGCCTATAGGTGAAAGTAATACAGGCAGCTATGAAGCTGCCTGATCATTTCAACTGCCACAATGTACCAAAACCCCCCGCCATAAATATTGGGTTCTGCTGTCCCATCTGCAGAACATGCAGATAGTGATATTGAGGATGAGGAAACTTTTACCAACTACATCCAATATTCGCATTAGATCCACGAGGATGCCCCTGATTTCCAAATATAAGTGGACAGGCCTTTTTCTGGATCTTGTGCAAAAAGATCTAGAGAAAATAAATTAGAATTGGAGAGGTCTTGATTATTTAAACAAGGAAGAAAGGAAAGCCCTGAGAGAACTAGAAAAGACACCCAACCTAGTGATTAAGGGAAGCCACAAGGGCAGAAATGTAGTATTAATGACCGAAACAATGTATGAAAAGGAGGTCATGTGACAGCTAAAGCATGTACCTATAAAAAAACTTAACTAATCCACTCCCTGCTCTGGTGGTTACCCTTAATCGCAGGCTTAAACTGATCTTTGAAGCGGAATTGATTTCTAAAAAGGAATTGAATAACTTGATTGTTAAAGAATTTAATATTCCAACATTTTATAGAATCCCGAAGCTGAATAAAAGTCTAAGTAACCCCCCCAGGAAGACCAATTGTGTCCGCTTTAAAGGGTCCGTTAGAGCGAGTGGGTAAATTTATAGAGCTGGTGTGTAAACTTCCCTCCTTTGTGCAAGATACTAGAGATGTCCTCCTGAAACTAGTAGACGTAGTTATACCAACAAGAGATCTCTTAGTGGGGATCAACCTTGAGTCGCTATATACGTTGATCCCACATGAATAGGGATTGCGGGGGTCTCACATTTCCTTAAACTCAAATTTCCTTAATTTGGATCCCATAATGAATTCAATATTGAAATTTTGGAATTCATGTTAAGCCATAATTTCTTCCAGTTCTTGGGAACTAGTTACTAACAACTAAGGGGCACTTCATGGGTGCACTCTGGGCCCCAGCCTATGCATGGTTGCACCTGGGCCTTTGGGAAGGGGAAGTGGACTACCACTCCTCGCTGTACCTCGGCCACAGTCTTCTGTAGTTGAGGTACATTGATGATGTCCTAATATTTGGGGGGGCACCAGTAACCTTTATGCAAGAATTTAATAACAATAGGAATATCAAATTGACTTATACCTACCATGAAGAATCAATGTCTTTTTGTGATCTATTGATTAATGTGAAAGACAACAGATTAATTACCAAGACTTTTCGGAAAGTAACAGCAGCAAACACGTTATTATAGGCCAGGAGTCATCATCCTGACTCTGATTTGTGGAATACCAGTGGGACAGTTTCTCTGCATTAGGAGGAACTGTTCACAAACGGAAGACTTCCGAGAGGAGGCAACCGATATGTATGGAACACCTTTGGGGATGAATTAGAGTTAAGACTGTGAGCCAGGTCCCCCCTTGTTAAACATTCCCATAGATCAGTGATGGCGAAACTTGGCACCCCAAATGTTTTGGAACTACATTTCCCATGATGCTCATGCACTCTGCAGTGTAGTTGAGCATCATGGGAAATGTAGTTCCAAGATATCTGGGGTGCCAAGGTTCGCCATCACTGCCATAGATACACTCCTAAACCTTGTAGACAACCTTCCCAGAAGAGTTGAAGCTGTTATAGCTGCAAAGGGTGGGCCAACTCAATATTTGACCCTACAAACTAAGACTGGGATGACATTAAAGTCCAAGTGTGTGTAAAGGCAGGTGTCCCAATACTTTTGGTATCATAGTGTAAGTGCAAAGTTTAAAAAAAATTGCTTGGGTTACCCTACTAAGGGAATTGACCCTATTAGGAGATTTTGTACCCAAGTGACTGTCAACTATTCCCCCTCGTGTAAGCTCTGTTTAGCTAAATACAAAAAATACATTTAAAAAAAAAAAAAAAAGAAACTTAACATTGGCATCTAAAAAAAAAACAAATTTAAATAAAAACATCCCCCCCCCCCATCTCCACAAATTTTAAAGCCCCTCCACCCCCATACATAAATATAAACAAATCGCAAGTACACCTACGTATGAAAACCATGATCGTGCACACATCAGGCATCACCACGATAATTCTAGAAGCACCATTCACTGTTCATTCTAAATGGATGACCTGTGAAGGCTTAAAAATCATCACCTATAGACCAGTTTTTTATACGTACTGTAGTTTGTTGCCATGTTTTTGCATGCATGCAAACGTTAGGGGTTAATATGCTTGGTATCTACTCACTCGACACAGCTTTAGCTTTTATATTTTAAGAAAAATTGAGGTCATATATTGTGTTTGTGCTTTGACAAACAGTTGCGCCAATATGTGACAAATAGCAACTTTATTCTCCAGGGTCTCTTTCAGAAAAATATGTTTTAAACAAATCTTCAGGCTTGAGACTGGCATTTTAACATATTTGTAGAAATAGCAGAAAAAAAAGGTTAAACAGACAGCACCTTTGCCCATTCAAAGCAAAGGGCCAATCAAAATTTTTTCTATACTTGCAGCATTCTTAAAGAGACAAGACATGGAGAATTGTGTATGTATTGGCAAGATCTACGAAGTGCGATTTCCCCAGGCAAAAACGTAAACCTGCTCGCCCCTTAAATAACACAATTTCTTGATTGTGTCTGTTTTACCAGCAACAGGACAACCATTTTTTTTATCCCAGCTGTATTAGTTTACTCAGGTTTCTAGTCAATGTTTATAAAGTGGACTACATTACTAAATTATTTACACCAAGGCTCTACCTTCTTAGGTTCCAGATAATGATCCTTGTTCCTTTTTTGCCTTTAATGGCTTCAAGCTCAGCCAAAAGCTCAGTTTGAGTTTTCAGGAGAGAGTGCGTCAGGATGGCTCCCAGGTTAGCATCGGAGTCTTGCGTCTTCACCAACTGCTGTAAGGAGAGTTAAGGGACCTCACAGAGAACATGGATTTTTCATTTAAATGGTGTATGCCACAACACATCTCAGAAAACCCATCCAAAGTGCTCCAAACCAATGCCTTTTATTTACACAATCCCTAACTTCCGGTCCAGGTTAGAGGAAATGGCCCCGTCCCAGCATACAAAAATACACTAAATTAGTAAAAAGTTTGCAGGAACCTATTAAACTCTTCTGACCTTGTTGGCGATTCTATTCCCAAACCATGGGTCTTAATATGGATTTGATTTCCCTTAGCATTTAACCCATTCCCGTTTTGGGCAACAAAGATAGAATTGAACATATCATCACAATTGGATTATACCTTATTTTTTTTCCAAGACAAATTGGGCTTTCTTTTAGTGGTAAGTGGTAATAGATATCTAAATTTTTTTCTATCAAAAGGAAAATTGGCCAAATATTGTAAAATTTAATTTAGCTGTATATTTCTTGTTATTACCATAATTTACCACCAAAGCACAACCCAAAATAAATTCTCCTGCTGTTGACGATCACAGCGATACCACATGTGTATGTTAGTTGTTGTTTGTACCTGTAGTATGGCCCAGAAATAATGGTGTGCAATATTGCATTTTTTTTATCCTGCTTAAAACACACAGACACTGATACTATATTAAAAAAAAAAATCATTTATTTTTTATTCTACCCAAAATATGCTGACCATGGCTTTTGACCCTAACAAACCTTAAAAATATTATATACCGTATTTATCGGCGTATAACACGCGCCGGCGTATAACACGCACCCCAAGTTTAGGAGGGAATTTTAAGGAAAAAAACTTTTAGGAGGGAAGTTTAAGGAAAAAAAACTTACATTTAAATGCCCATCAATGCAGCGTTATCGTGTCCATCTGCAGCCTTGTCAGTGCAACCTTGCCCCAGTGTCCAGTGCAGCCTTGTCAGTGCAGCTTTGCCCCAGTGCAGCCTTGCCCCCAGTGTACATTACATGATCGCCGCCGACATACACAAGTTTAGTGTGTAGTTTTAAATATGGCGCCGCGGAGTTTGGAGGGAACACAGTGACTGGGCGGAGCCGAGATACACATAGCCGAGGATTCTTGGCGCAGTTCACAGTCACGCCCAGTCCCTATGATGGACATAACACAGGTCCAATGGCGGGACTGGGCGTGACCGTGAACGGCGCCGAGAACCCTCGGCTATGTGTATCTCGGCTCCGCCCAGTCACTGTGTTCGCTGAACGAGCGCCGCCGAGTCCCTCCGAACTCCGCGGCGCCATATTTAAAACTACACGCTATGTGAATGTCGGCGGCGATCGCTCCGATAGATCACAAAATAGCGGGGATCGGCGTATAACACGCACCCAAGATTTTCCCCTGATTTTAAGGGGAAAATTTTTACGCCGATAAATAATTATATATATATATATATATATATATATATATATATATATATATATATATACACACACACACACACACATTATATATATATATATATATATATATATATATAATGTGTATGTATGTCAGAGCAAATGAGAATCATGAGGTCAAAGGAACTGCCTGAAGAGCTCAGAGACAGAATTGTGGCAAGGCACAGATCTGGCCAAGGTTACAAAACAAATTCTGCTGCACTTAAGCTTCCTAAGAGCACAGTGGCCTCCACAATCCTTAAATGGAAGACATTTGGGAGGACCAGAACCCTTCCTAGAGCTGGCCGTCCTGCCAAACTGAGCTATTGGGGGAGAAGAGCCTTGGTGATGGAGGTAAAGAAGAACCCAAAGATCACTGTGGTTGAGCTCCAGAGATGCAGTCGGGAGATGGGAGAAAGTCAACCATCACTGCAGCCCTCCACCAGTTGGGGCTTTATGGCAGAGTGGCCCGACGGAAGCCTCTCCTCAGTGCAAGACACATGAAAGCCCACATGGAGTTTGCTAAAAAAAACACCTGAAGGACTGCAAGATGGTGAGAAATAAGATTCTCTGGTCTGATGAGACCAAGATAGAACTTTTTGGCCTTAATTCTAAGCGGTATGTGTGAAGAAAACCAGGCACTGCTCATCACAGGTACAGCCCCAACAGTGAAGCATGGTGGTGGCAGCATCATGCTGTGGGGGTGTTTTTCAGCAGCAGGGACAAGACTACTGGTTGCAATCGAGGGAAAGATGGATGCGGCCAAGTACAGGGATATCCTGGACGAAAACCTTCTCCAGAGTGCTCAGGACTGGGCCAAAGGTTTACCTTCCAACAAGACAATGACCCTAAGCACACAGCTAAAATAACAAAGTGGCTTCACAACTCCGTGACTGTTCTTGGATGGCACAGCCAGAGCCCTGACTTAAACCCAATTGAGCATCTCTGGAGAGACCTAAAAATGGCTGTCCACCAACGTTTACCATCCAACCTGACAGAACTGGAGAGGATCTGCAAGGAGGAATGGCAGAGGATCCCCAAATCCAGGTGTGAAAATTTGTTGCATCTTTCCCAAAAAGACTTATGGCTGTATTAGATCAAAAGGGTGCTTCTACTAAATACTGAGCAAAGGGTCTGAATACTTAGGACCATGTGATATTTCAGTTTTTCTTTTTTAATAAATCTACAAAAATGTCAACAATTCTGTGTTTTTCTGTCAATATGGGGTGCTGTGTGAACATTAATGAGGAAAAAAATGAACTTAAATGATTTTAGCAAATGGCTGCAATATAACAAAGAGTGAAAAATTTAAGGGGGCCTGAATACTTTCCGTCCCCACTGTATATATTTATGTGAGGCCACATATAGGCGTATGGTCAGCGGAAAGGGGTTAAAACAGCCTAAACACTCATGGGAAGGCTTTCAACAAGATTGTGATGTGATAAATAAATAAATAAATGCAGCGCTAAGTGTCATTAACCATGCGTTTTTCTGTGGTTAAACAAACGTATAATCAAACATGCGTTTTCAGTGATTATACAAACATATCACCTTTCATAGGTAATAAGGATGTTCATCCGAAAAAATGTGATGGTGATTCAAAAAATATAAGTGAAAATAAACAGCAAATTATAAGTGCAGTGTCTACACACATGAATCATCTAATTAGAATAATATATATCACCCTACATCACAGCAGTGTATAGTGGTATATAAAGGAATAAAGTCCATACATAAACTCTAGCGATAACGCTGTGCAAACTGTGGCACTGATGAGATCCCGTAGTGATTGTTACATCTGGTGGGCAATCTTCCTGCATACAGATTTCATATAGAAATAGTAAGGTGGATGCGCTTACCAGAAGGGATGGACACTCTCAGCGTACGGCGGGGTGTCATAAGGGCTTATGGATCCAGATGATCCTATTGGTGTTCACTGGAAACTCGATGAGGCGTGCCAATGGACAGTACCAGAAATTGCATACACAGCGACTTCAGAGACAAGGTAGACTGTAGGTCATCGGATGGATGGATGGATTCACCTCTCCCAATACGCTGGTGGCCGAAAGGATGTAGTTCTCACCACGTCACAATGTCATCCACATAGGGGAAAAAAGGGAATCTCCACATGGTGCATGAACCAATAAAAGCAGGTTAATTTGAAATCATCAGCGGTACAGCAGACGTTTCACAAGCATCAGATAAAAAAGTTGAACAAGTGATCACAAGTTGAATAAAAATAGGATTGGAAATTAGCGTGGTAACAGAGTAACAGCAGTCAGCAACCCGACATGTTTCGGATGATTGTCCATCTACAGGGGCATACTTATGTGGAGATTCCATGTGGAGATTCCCTTTATTTCCCTATGTGGATGACATTGTGACGTGGTGAGAACTACATCCTTTCGGCCACCAGCGTATTGGGAGAGGTGAATCCATCCATCCATCCGATGACCTACAGTCTACCTTGTCTCTGAAGTCGCTGTGTATGCAATTTCTGGTACTGTCCATTGGCACACCTCACCGAGTTTCCAGTGAACACCCATAGGATCATCTGGATCCATAAGCCCTTATGACACCCCCGCCGTACGGTGAGAGTGTCCATTCCTTCTGGTAAGCGCATCCACCTTACTATTTCTATATGAAATCTGTATGCAGGAAGATTGCCCACCAGATGTAACAATCACTACGGGATCTCATCAGTGCCACAGTTTGCACAGCGTTATCGCTAGAGTTTATGTATGGACTTTATTCCTTTATATACCACTATACACTGCTGTGATGTAGGGTGATATATATTATTCTAATTAGATGATTCATGTGTGTAGACACTGCACTTATAATTTGTTGTTTATTTTCACTTATATTTTTTGAATCACCATCACATTTTTTCGGACGAACATCCTTATTACCTATGAAAGGTGATATGTTTGATTATATGTTTGTATAATCACTGAAAACGCATGGTTAATGACACTTAGCGCTGCATTTATTTATCACATTTTGTATACGGTTATCATACTGGTGATGCTGGCTGCTGATTTACACTTTTAAGAGAAAACATTTTTTTAGTAGCGCAACAATACTTTTCTCTCTTTCAAGATTGTGATGTGGTGTGTGGGAATTTGTGCCCATTCAGCGAAAAAGAGATGGTCATCAGGTACTGATGTTGGATGAAAAAAACCTCTCAAATGGCATTCCAATCTATTCCAAAAGGGGTTCAGTAGGGTTCAGGTTAAGGTTCTGTGTAGGCCACTCAAGTTCCTCCACACCAACAAACCATTTATTTTGTGCACAGTGCTGCTGGGAAACAAAAAGTCCTTTTAACAATCTTTTGCCACATTTGGTCATCGACCAATAGAGGTCATCATTGCGTTATGGGATAACTCATTGGATATCTCAACCCCCCCCCCCCCTAAAGAGTTAGTTTTTTACTTTACAGAAAAAAATGTAGAGGTAAAACTAACCCTAAGACACCATGTCCCCACCTTCAACCTTCACTGTATATACCTCTGGGGTTGCTGAGCAGTCAGCACCCTGCAGCTGGTCTAGTGATCAGGGGATTTGAAATCCCCGATTTCCCTCCTCCCTGTGCACGTTCCTGGAACAAAGCAGATTGATTCACCGCAACGGTGCTGATCAGTAAGGGGGCAATTCTTCCTAATGACCACAAGTGTAAGGAGAATTCTTCCCACTGACCATCACACTAATGTATCGTAAGTTGTAATTTTTTTAGTAGGGGTTCACCTGTGAATGGAATGCTGTTTCAAGGGTTCCTCTGTGTTGAAAAGGTTGAGAAAGGCTGTTCTTAATGGCTTAAAGTGATTCTTTAAGATTTTTTTTTTTTTAATTTTAATAGCAAACATGTTATACTTACCTGCTCTGTGTAATGGTTTTGCACAGAGAAGCCCCAATCCTCTTCTTTTTGGGTCCCCCGCCAGCATTCTTGGCTCCCCCCACAGCCGAGTGTGCCCAATAGCAAGCCTGTTGGTATGGGGGCACTTGGGCAGGCTCTCATCTGAGCCGGGCACTGTGCACGGCCCCCAGCTCTCTCCTTGTGGGCTCACTGGCTGTGATCGACAGAGCCACTGGCTCTTGCTGATGTGTGAGCCAATGAAAAGAGAGACCAAGGACAGCCGCTGCTCTCATGCACATTGCTGGTTAGAGATGGGGCTCAGATAAGTCTGAAGGGGGGGGGGGCACCGACACCGAGCACTTGCATGAGTACTCATGTAAATGCTCCCGATACCTGAAACAGATACCTTTGCGGTACGATTTGAGCCCATACAAAATGAATGGGCCCAAATCGCACTGCAAAGAATCACGTGCGTTTTGAACGGGTATACGGTGTGATTCCTGTATCCCATGCAGTTTCGACCACCGCTACTGTGTGATCCCAGCATAGAAAGACAGGGAAGCGCCATCTAAGTAGTGCTCCAATGGGCAAATATTTTATTAAAAAAAATATGTTATGTTAAAAGTACAAAATATACACTATATTTGACTTGCAACATAAACTATATTTCAAAATTATTGGGATGCCTGCCTTTACACACACATGAACTTTAATGACATCCCAGTCTTAGTCCGTAGGGTTCAATATTGAGTTGGCCCATCCTTTGCAGCTATAACAGCTTCATCTCTTCTGGGAAGGCTGTCCACAAGGTTTAGGAGTGTGTCTATGGGAATGTTTGACCATTCTTCCAGAAGTGCATTTGTGAGGTCAGGCACTGATGTTGGACTAGAAGGTCTGGCTCGCACTCTAATTCATCCCAAAGGTATTCTTTTGGATTGAGGTCAGGAGTCTGTGCAGGCCAGTCAAGTTCCTCCACCCCAAACTCGCTCATCCATGTCTTTATGGACCTTGCTTTGTGCACTGGTGCTCTGTCATGTTGGAACAGGAAGGGGCCATCCCCAAACTGTTCCCACAAAGTTGGGAGCATGAAATTGTCCAAATTGTCTTGGTATGCTGATGCCTTAAGAGTTCCCTTCACTGAAATTAAGGGGCCAAGTCCAACCCATGAAAAACAACCCCACACCATAATCCCCCCTCCACCAAATGATTTAAAACAGTGCACAAAGCAAGGTCCATAAAGACATAGATGACCGAGTTTGGGGTGGAGGAACTTGACTGGCCTGCACAGAGTCCTGACCTCAACCCAATAGAACACCTTTAGGATGAATTAGAGCGAGGAATGTGAGCCAGGCCTTCTCGTCCAACATCAGTGCCTGACCTCACAAATGCTCTTCTGGAAGAATGGTCAAACATTCCCATAGACACACTCCTAAACCTCGTGGACAGCCTTCTCAGAAGAGTTGAAGCTGTTATAGCTGCAAAGGGGGAGCCAACTCAATATTGAGCCTTACGGACTAAGACTGGGATGCCATCAAAATTCTCGTGAGCGAGTAAAGGCAGGCGTCCCAATAATTTTGACAATATAGTGTATGTTGCAAGTCAAATCAAAAACCACGGCTGCTTGCGGTGCTCTCGGGGCTGGAGATGTATAGGTGGTCAAGCGGACATCACTTCCGCCCTATACCTACAGGGGTCCCGGAACTTCCTCCATCCCTGTGAGTACCACAAGGCCGTGGTTTTGGATTTAACATGCAGGATATATTATGTACATTTAACATGTGAGTTGTGATAACATTTTTGAACAAACTGTTTGCCCATTGCTGCACTTCTTAGATGGCGCTTTCCCTGACGGTCTATACTATGAGAACAGAGGAGCGGTGGGGGGAACCGCATGCGATTTGAACAGGAATTGCACCGTATTCCTGTTCAAATTGCATGCAATTCTTTCCAGTGCGATATGAGCCCAATCATTTTGTATGGGCTCAAATTGCACCGCAAAAAGTATCGGCAGTCGGTATTGGTAAGTTGACCGAAAGTATCGGTAGTTGTACTCAGCGGTAAAAAAAAAAAAAAAAAAAAAATTAAAAAGAAAAAACAGTATCAGCGCAACCCTAGAATTTTTTTTCATTTTAGAGCAAAAAAAAAAAAAAAATTTTTTACATCCTTTTGCAGATTCTTTTCACCTCTATTGGACAGCAATGTCTGAGAGTGCAAATGCATTTGTTGCACACAACAAAATAGATTTAAATCACTAACACTTATTTTTTTTTATAGTTCTAAAATATTATTATATATAAAAAAAAAAAAAAAAAAAACACTTAACATTTCCCTTGCAATGATCTTATGTAAGCAGTCCCCTCCCCCAACTCTCCTGGTCACAGCCTAGTAAGCATGCTCTGCAGTCTTGCAGAACATTCAGCGCTGTCCTGCATCACAAGGAGTGTGACAACCAGATCAAAACAAACATACCTTCTATCAATCAGCCAGGGGGTGAGCACAGTTTGCTTAGGAAGAAGAGCTGCTCTTTATTTGCATATCTGTTCTATTAGCAGCTACCAGGTAATAAATGATTAAAAAAAAAAAAAAAAAAAAAAAAAAACTTCATCACATAAAACAATCAATTTAAAATGATAGATGCATTTTAGAACAGCACTAGCTATCTCCACTAGGGGGCATTCATCACTTAACATTTCTACTCCATATTCAAAATACAAAACAGACAAAAAAAAAGTCTGCTCCATGTTTTATGCCACAGAACAAGCTTCTGGAAAGCATCCCTTTGTGTCCCTATGACCAACGGTGCATGAAGTACTTGATCTGCTATATACCAGCTCTTCTGGGGCAAGAAATGCTTTGCATCTCAACTCCTTTCTCTCCTAAAAGGAATAAACACCTCTTTTCGAGATCGACGGCAATGGCCTCTGAACACGGCTTTAAAGCCAAATTCCAGAAATTCAGCTTCTTTGTAAAAACTGCAGGCATTCCTCAAATTAAAGTGATAGAAAAAAGATTTGTTTTTTTGATTCGTTTTTTTAAATTAAAATAAGAAACATGTTATCCTTACATGCTCTGTGCAAAAGTTTTGCACAGAGCAGCCCCGATCCTCCTCTTCTCGGACCCCCCCCCCCAACTTGTTTTGGGGGCACTTGTGCATGCTAGCTCTTGAGCCCCCCCCCCCCACTCCCTCAGCACTGGCTTTGATTGACAGCAGCGGGAGCAGAGCTGCTGGAACTGCTATGGCCCCTCCCCGCCTTCTGTCCATTCACAGAAGCTTTTGTATTACGTGAACTCATTCACAAAACAACAAAGGCTTCTGTGAATGGGCAGGGATAACTGATCTGTGCGCTTCCCTCCTCTCACGGCCAGAGGTGGGAGTGAAAAAAAAAAAACCTGTCACATAACTACCAGAGAAGCCCTGGAGGTGACAGGCACCTAATTGGACTCAAATCATTGTGTGGCTCTACATTTTGCAAAGTTGCTGGATTCCTAAAATTCGGCTTTAAAGTGGTTCTATTGGCAGAAGTTTTCTTTGTTATCTTTATGCATTAAGACGAAAAACCCGTGTCAGTGGCGGCTCTTGGTTTTTGAAGAGGCAGCAAACAACCAATACCCCCCCCCTCCTCGTGGTCCGTCATCCAGCCCCGCACTTAGGCCCCATTGCTTTTATCGCATCTCTTCCTCCTCGGCTTCCACCATGCGTCTCCACCCCCCGCGTCCAATAGGATCATCTGTCCTTTCAGCCAATCGGGTGACGGGTCTCAGGACCTGCTTCCTGATTGACCGGGAGGAGGATCAGTGTGACAATAGCGAATATCCACACAGCTGCGCCCTGAGCCCACCCTTTTCTGAAGCCCATTAGAGCCTTTGGCTCTAATCACGTGCTTCAAAAATAAAAAAAAATCACCCCCACCCACCATTGGAATCGACGTGTCCGGCACGCTGCATGTAGATTAGGGGGCCAGACGCATGAATGGGGGGGGCGGCGCCCGTGCACCCCTAATGGATGGGCCGCCACTGTTGTGTGCAGCAACCCCCCTCATACTTACCTGAGCCCCATCTCCATCCAGTGACGTTGCACAAGAGTCTCAGCTGGGACTCCCCCCCCCCCTCATGGGATGAAACAGCATTGGGGTACAATTGGCTTCCGCTGCTGTCAAAGTCAGTGAGCATGCCCCAGTTGAAGTCCATTGGGACGAAACGCGCCGGGATTGCATTTATTGCTCCCCACATTTCTTTTAAACCTTGTGATCACATTGCTGTACACATCTGTGAATCAATGTTTGTACTTTTTTACAATAAATCCCCTTTTTGATCTGCACCATATGGAGCCTTTTTGTTTTCTATCATTTTATTGCTGGTTCTGGTGAGAGCATTTTTTTACCCACCATCCACGTCTGGATCGATCTCCAACTGAGTTCCAGTTCCATCCTAGTCCCGTGCAGCGTGGACTCCCAGGCTTTGGCCAATACAAGTGTGATTGACTCATTGCTGCTGGCATGTGAGTCCCACTGTCCGGTAAGAGTACATATCCCATTTCCTTGGTAGAAGATATACTATCTTTGGCATTAGAACGGCCAGCCACTGTTTTCCATTTTCCAAGTGTCACTTCAAGAGTGGATCCTAAGTCCTTCACGTTTATGGACATTTGCTTTAATTGGCTCACTACAGTGGTGAATTCTTGTTTTCACTAGTTTATAGTCACTGAACTGTATTAGTATAATTTTTTCAGTATACATCATTCTTAGTTTTTTCCATTTCTAATGCACTGTATTATGCTGTTTCTTTGATGGTTTTCTAGCGCTAGACTGTGTTTTTACATATTTCTTTGACTTTGGTTTAGTGCAGTAATTTCCCAAACTTTTTCAGCTAATGAGGAGAGAGGGGGGGCGGCTCCGTGTCTGTACGGATACACAGAGCAGCGGCTCGGCTGCCCCCATAGCAAGCTGCTTGCTGTGGGGGCATTTGGCAGGAGGGAGGGGCCAGGAGCACAGAAGAGGGACCCTAGAAGAGGAGGATCTGGGCTGCACAGGGCAAAGCCACTGCACAGAGGTGGCAAGTATGACATTTTTTGTTTAAAAATAACAAACACAAAAAAAAAAAAAACTTTAATATCGCTTTAAGAGAGCATTGCTGTAATTAGTTGTATTATGGTAAAGGTTTTAATACATCTTACTGTAACTTGAAGATAAAACCGCACGTTCTTTGGTTTTCTATACCCATTTTCATTAATAATAGTTACAGCTATAACAACTTCAAGGTATCCTGGTCAACATCTTCCAATAACCGTTTATGGTTTAATCCTACCCTAAATGAGCTTTATTCTTTACCTCAGTCCTCAAGTACCCCCAACAGGCCATGTTTTCAGGTTTTCCTTTACCTTGCACAGCTACTTTAAATCAAAATCAATGACACGGTATTGATAAGAGCTATTGTATCTAAGGGAAGTTCCCAAAACATGGCTCATTGGGGGTACTTGAGGACTGAGGTTGAGAACCGCTGCTTTACCTGACCCCCAACAGTGGTCCTGGCGAGGGGTTAAATACTAATGCCATCTTTTTACTGCACAAGGCTTTAAATCCTTTCAACAGTTGAGCTGGCCATACAGTATATACTATTCTTGTTCAATTTCCTTTAGATTTACCTTCAACTATGTAGTGCAAGGGCCTACCTGATTGCATACAAATTGAAAGTGTTTAGGTTTGACCTCATACTGTATGGTTTTGGTAAGTCTAATTGAAAATTGTACAAGAAAATTATGTTATGTATGGCCGGCCTTACAGGCGGATTTTAATTTGCCCTTCAATTACTTATTTTACCATTAACTCCATCATGTAGTACACATACAATTTGGGTCCCTGAATAACCAAGTAACACCCTTAGAAGAAAATGCTAAGACAGCTCGTTTCTACCTACTACTCTGCCCTTGTGACAGATTCCAATCCTAGGTTAAATCGCTGCTCAGGTAAAACAAGGGCTTCATTGGATAAACCATATGCACATTGGACTGAATTTAGTGAAAGCTAAACTGTTATTTCCAACAAAGATAGAATCATACAGCTTTAAGAAGAACTGCAGTCTGTTCACATAATTTGTAATAAAAACATCTTTGCCATTCTGAAGCTTCCCTCCAAACACTTTGCATATTAATTTATATATACTGTGATTCTAGATTGTAAGCTTTAAACGAGCAGGGCTTTCCGAATCCTTCTGTATTGAATTCATGTTGTAAAGCGCTGCGGAAACTGTTGGCACTATATGAATCCTGTATAATAAGAATACTGCTGTACTTTACAAATATGCTGCAGAAATCTCCCTCCACCAAGTCTGGCTGCAGCCATTTTAACTGTGGGCAGCTGAAGCTGCTGCCTGTTCACAGCCTGGATTTACACAGACGCACACCTCCAGCTCTGCAGCTTTCATTGGCCCTCTTATGACTCATCCCCCCTCTCTTCCTGACAAACTCTCACGAGAGTGAGAGATCTGTGCATGTCATAAGCCTAGGCTTTTTACCAGACAAGAAACAGAAAGTGGGCTATATAAGGTATTTAATGGCAGAAAAAAACTTTGCTATCCAAAGTTAAAACAACAAGGGCAGATGGAATTGGTTAAGAACAGTGCAGACTATGGAATCGGATCGCATAGGTCTAAACACCCACGCGATCCAAATCCAGTGTAAAAAAAGAGGGTCCTGCACGTTTTGGGTGCGGACCCAGTGTGAATTGAGCCATACATGTATAACTCAATTTGCACCACACTGAAGTCGCATGTCATTTGTACAGGAATCGTGTGCGACTCCTGTACAAATAACATGCGATCATGCGATGCGGTAGACCGCATCAGTGTGAACCTAGCCTAAAAAAGAAAAAACTATAACAACTTCAGCAATGTCTTTAGTTTGAGAAAATAGGATTTTACTAACACTTTTCTTGGAGTCCATTGAGGGACACAGAACTCTTTTGCCTTTGGGTTGTACTGTCACCTACAAGAGGACTGGACACTGGAGCACAAAAAAAACAAAACAAAAAAAAAACAAAAAAAAACAAAAAAAAACAAAAAAAAACAAAAAAAAAACAAAAAAAAACAAAAAAAAACAAAAAAAAACAAAAAAAAACAAAAAAAAACAAAAAAAAACTTCAAGTTTTCGGACTGGAAGATTCTCTATTTCTATTCTTGAGACCACTCCAAACTTTGGATTTCACCTCACTTTCAGTCCCACTGACAATGGTCATCGGGCCATTTATAGAGGGGGACTCTCCCAAGGCAGGAAAGAGACAAAAAAAAAAAAACCTGACAGGGTTGCCAACTCTTCCTTACCCTAGACTAAATTATGGCAGCCGTATTGAGGTCTCCATTTGTGGTGTAATTGCCTATCTGGCTATAGGTTCAATAACCACAAGAGCCCTAACCAGGACACAGTCCAATCTGAAAAAATAAAATTTTGAAGAAAAAACACCCCTCAAGAGGGAATCCCCCTCTTTAAAACAGCAGCCTGCAAAACCTTGCGGCCAAAAGAAGCATCCGCAGATGCCAAAATATCTACTATAGAATTTAGTGAAGGTATGCACTGACGACCAAGTGGCCATCTTGCAGACCTGTGATATTGACACTTGATGACGGAAGGCCCAAGAAGTACTAAGCGCCCGAGTAGAATGCACTGTGACAGGGAAAGGAGGAACCCGACCCTTAATAGAATAGGCCTGAGTCACAGTCTGTCTGATCCATTTGTAGATGTAGCCGAGGAAGCGGCCAGCCCTTTCCTTGGTCCCCGTGCAACCAAAAAAAGTGAGTCGGACCTCCGGAAGGACTCCGTGGCTGCCAGATGCACTCGAATCACACGAAACACATCCAAGGTATGCAATACAAATTCCTTGGCATGAGCCGGCTTGGGACACAAGGATGGCAACACAATGTCCTCATTCAAATGGAAGTCGGAGACAACTTTGGGCAGAAATGATGGACAGGGACGAAGAACCACTTTATCCCTATGGAGTAATAAATAGGGACTACGACAGGATAATGCCGCCAACTCCAAAACCCTGCGGGCCGAGGTAATAGCCACCAAGAATTCCACCTCCTGGGACTACGTAGGTAAGGGAATCTCCCGAATATTCTCGAATGGAGGTTTCTGGAGAACCGATAGTACTAAGTCTAAATTCCATGGCGGCAAAGGAGACCGTACAGGCAGAGCCACATGCTGGACTCCTTGAATGAAGGTACAAACTAAAGAGTGAGGGGCTACGGGTTGCTGAAAGAAGACTGCCAAGGCAGACACCTAGACCTTGATACTCAAGGCCAACTTCTGCTCAATGCCCCGTTGAAGAAAAGCGAAGATCTGAGCCACAGAAAAGGATCGAGGATGAACGCCAAATCGACTCGCCCCAAGAAATGTACGCTTTCCACGTACGATGGTATATCTTACTAGAAGTGGACTTCCTCGTCTTCACATAGCAGGGATCACAGATCCCGAAAGACCTATCTCTCAGTACCTGGATTTCAATGGCTAGGCCATTAAAACCAGTAACTGTAAAGCAGGATTGAAGCTCAGCTCTCTGTACAACTGGTCCTCTCTGAGAGGTAGTTCCCAAGGGACGTTTACGGCCACCAGAATGACCAGAAGACTTTCGCCTTTGGTCCTTCGCAGGCACCGCAGAAGAGTAAGGTGTTGGCCCCACAGTGGCACTAGGACGACTGCAGCATCTACCACAGGAACTTGTGAGATTTCCACGAGCCTCAGTTACTTCCTGTTGAACTGAACCTGCTGAAGGGGCCGACGTTTGAGAAGAAAAACTACTAACCTGGTCAGCATTCACTCCAGAGTCAGACCCAGGTAACCCAATTTCATAGATGGGGTGCCTTGGGTAGTTCGGACATCACTCGAACCTTTACAGGAATTATACCCACACAAGCAGACACATGGTCCCCGAAGTGGACGAACTCTGTCCCCCTTCTTTGGTACCCCCAAAAGGTTCAATTCATGGACCCCCTTGACGCTTACAAAGGAAGTCCATGAATCTGGAAACCAGCGAAGATGTCCCCCCACCCAAGCAATGGGTGAGGGGCAGACCTTCATGCTGAAGGAGTCTTGTCAGTGAATCCAGAGAAGCATGCTCTAGGCTTACCAGACCAAGATTGCTTGGAACATCCCGGGGAAGACTTGAGAGATCTGTTTCCTTTATCTGCAGTTCCGGGAGCCCGGAGGAATTTCTTCTGGGCCAAGAAAGACCCCCGTCTGCGACGAGGCTCCTTCCCTTTCCTAAATTGAGGCAGGAAGGTACTCTTCCCCTCTGTGACACCCTTAATGATGTCAACAAGGGTAGCCCCAAACAGGCGGTCGCCTTAAAAGGGCAGATCAATGAGAGCTTTCTTAGAGGCTTGGTCTGCCGACCAATCCTTAGACCACAGCACACGTCTAATCACCACCGCTGAAACAGAAAGCTTGGACAGCACAGGAGCAGCATCCAAGGCTGCATCACAAAAATACTGCAGACCATAGACCAACTGGTCCGCTAAATCAACATAAGCAGCGAGAACCTGCTCACTACCCAGACCCTGGCGCAAAATCTTGGCCCATTCAGTTAGGGTCTGCGACACCAGGGCCGAGGCCAAGACTGGACGCAATGCTGAACCAGCCGCAGTAAACATGCTGCGTGCCACATCCTCTGCTTTCCTGTCAGCCGGGTCCTTAGAGGACGGGGATTCCTCTACTGGGATCATAATCGTTTTATCCAACCTGGAAACAGGTGGGTCCACCACTGGTGGGGTAGTCCACTTTTTTTTAAAGTGGTTCTTCAAAGGGGTAGCGTACTGAGAAATGTTTGGGGACCACAAAGGGTGACTTTGGTTGTTCCCATTCCTTATAGGTAAACAAAATAAGGCAGATAGGGAATCACCTTTGGTGTGTGAGGTGACTTATGCGTACCAAAGGACACAGCCGCATCCGTGGCCCTGTCAGCCACATCCTCCATTTTTAGAGTCTTCTGCAACAACAAGTGCATCCACCAGCGCTTTTCCACTTGCTGCTGAGACCGCGTAGGACTCATCCTCACTATTGGACGGGTTAGGGGGGAGATATTAAACCCCCCTCGACGGGCCTCGTCCCCGCCGGCATCAGGCTCAGAATCAGATGAGACAGACTGAGCAGGGGAAGGTGGGGGACGCTTCCTCCTGGGTCTTTGCCCAAACGCTACTTCCACCCGGGATACCAATGACTCAAGGACCGCCGTCAGCGAAACCATGGGAAGCTGGGGTTCTGAAGGACCTGCCACCTCCATGAGGGGATCAGTGGGTGAGATGTGACACTGAGGCTCCATAGGGAAGAAGACCCTGTAGTGCAAATTAACTTTTGCACCACTGAGGGACACCCCTAATGCCAGCAGAAAGGGAGATCCACAAGAACCCCCAAAGAATCTCCCTACCAGCGGAGGAGCGCCGCAATTCAGACCCAGCAACACCATGGACACCATCTAATTCGTATATCCCGGGACAGGAAGAGGAGAAAAGAGGAGGAAGAGGAGGAAGAGGAGGAGCTGCGGCATCTCCCCAGACTAATGGAAAATGGCCGCCGTGACATCATCGGCTACACAAACATGGCCACCCGTCGGAGACCAGCCAAACCAAGGGAAAATGACAGCCGTGATGTCTTTGGATCTCCCAAACATGGCCGCCAGCCGTTTGACATGCTGAAGCATACTGCCAGGATCCTCTGTGCCTTCAACATCGCTGCACCCTCTGCAAGGGGACCCCACCTCCAAAAAGGTACTGCACTCCACCAGGCAGGGTGAATATTTAAGGGGAACACCGCTTTGCACTCTGCACTATGACCCCCAAACTGCACACTACCTCCCACTACATACACAGCAGGGTATGCACCTAGGGGTCTGCGCTGCACCCTCTGCACTGGAACCCCCCCATACCGCCAGGGGTAGGACACACACCACCCAGAATGGGAATGGCGGGGGAGATCCCCAGGGGTCTCTGCTGCCTGCCCTGGGACTCCCACCAATCCATGGGGGGGAAAGGGAATCCCAGTTTAACCAAAAGGACTTTTGGATGGGAAGGGGGATCCTGCAGGCAGGTCCGACCATCCCTGGAGGGTACCCGTGTCCACCCCAAACTGCACAAAGAGGGAGAGGGGGGACTGTACTTACTGATCCATGGTGCGGGTGACCCTCCAGACAGAACTCCTCGCCACCGAAGGGGGGGGCTGTCGGCCAAGGGACTGCTGCGACTCAGACCAGAGCCCATTCATATGCGACCCTGCGAGACGTTTAACTCGTAGGCCAGCCTCCGTCCAACGAGGCTATGTTGCGGCCAACCTAGCGCCTAGCTGCGGTCTGCACGTGCTCACTGGCTGGACTGGGGAGACCACTGGATCTAAATTATCCAGCCCATCACCCAGCCCGGCAGGTGATTGTAGATCTTCCAGGAGAAAATGCATGGAAGAAAAAAAAAAATACAAAAAGCAAAAATCTGCTAGGACCAAAAGATCCCAGCAAGGAGCTAGGTCCTTACTCCTGACTAGACAGAAATAAACTGAATACCTAGAGCAGGGAGGGGGTCATAATACTGACTGAGGACACCCCATGGGCGTAGCCAGGTGTTTTTTATTCTGCCTAGTCCTACTCCTGAGGAGGCAATATAACCCAAGGGTCAAGATTAAGGGGCGGGGGCGTGGCCTAGCGATGGCTGAATGAAGATGTGCTTCTAAGGAGCTCCTGGCTTCCCCCTGCTCACCACGACCAAAAGACAGCTACTCATTCATGTAAATGCCGCATGAGCAACCCCAATCGAGAACCAGATCGGCGACCTGTAGGAACCCTTCCAGGACCTCACCGACTGGTATCGAGAGATTCCTCCGAAGCCCGCAACAGGCCCCACCAGGGGCCATTACAGAAACCCCACGTGCACCTCGCATGGAAGTCCGTGCGCCTACCCAGCCTACCTTTCCCGTTTCACTCATGGAGCCAGAATACCTCGCAGGGACTCCAGCAACCTTTACATCTGATATTGCTGGGTCCCTCGCAAGCCCCAGGGCGCCTGGAGGAATATCTACGCAGCATGCTGCAGGCCCCCCTTACGAGGTCCGACATTGAAGCTCTTCCCACGAAGCCCGACATTGAAGCCCTAATCCTCCGCATCGAGGAAGCACATAGCAGAGATCTGGCAGAGGTGAGAACAGACCTGCACTCCCTCACAGAACGCGTGGACACGGAGGAGGCTGAGATCTCCTCTCTGGAACTCAAAGTGTCAGCCCTGGAACACTCACAGACCTCACAAGCTACCATGGCCGGAGAGATGCAGCTACACCTGGAGGAAATGGAGGACCGCAGCCGTCGGAACAACCTGCGGCTGCAAGGACTCCCGAAGGCTACAGGGACGGAAGACTTGGCTGCCACGGTTACAGCTATAGTCCACAGCATTCTGGAGGCTCCCCCACCGACGCTAGAGATAGATCGGGTGCACAGAGCTCTGGGACCCAGGTCTACAGACCCTGACAGACCCCGGGACGTACTGTGCAGACTGCACAGATACTCACAGAAAGACATCATCCTCCGCAAGTCCTGGGATCATGGCCCGATTGAATTTTTATGGGGCATATAAACAAATCCTCCCCCTCCAGCGACCCAGCACTCCCAACCTGCCCACTCTCAGAGATCCAGGAGACACTCGCGGGATCTGCCGGGGGAACGAGCACATGAGTCATAACACACCTTCTCTCCCCGAGCAGACTTCCAACCCTCAGTTAACTGGCGCTTTATTTCCCCACTTCTATTCCCCCTCACAACACCGCTTATTAACCTGCGCCCAGTGCCCCCACGCTGCCACCTGCCGAGGAACCTGTGACTGCCCAGACATTCTTCTGCCGAGCCCAAACAGTGTCCCTATCCCCCTGACTGGAACAGCACCTCTGTCCCTCCTTCTGGGGCTGGTGCCTGAGCCCCCTCCTCACAGTTCAAATCAGAAGGAACTTTCCAGCACTCACGGAGCAACACCGAGAGGTCAGGTACTTTCATGAACCTCTGTGACCCTCCCTCCCTGGGACAGAGACTTGAAAGGCATTCCCCATGCAGAAGTACCAGACACGGGGAGAACAGAGCCCATGCCTCTGAGGTAGGCAGAATAGATGTCACCGCATATAAACACTGGATGCACGAGTACTGCACACTACACTCACTGTATTCTAACGATGTATTCCTTTTCAGGTTTGAGCTACTATGGGTTCAGTTTCCTTATTCACAGCATATCTAGGTGTCTTAGTGTCCTAATGTTTTCCTCCCTGTACTGGCATCTCCTGTGGGAGGGGGTGAGCCGGGGGTATATTGCCCTTTAACTGCGGGGAGACACCCCAGCGGCGGCGGCAGGGGGCTGTTGGTCCCGGCCCTGCTGGGGTGGACTTGGGAACTCCCCATGTACACACATCTTTCCCAACAGACAACTGTGGGGCTCTAATGCTTTTACAGGCCTGCTGTAGACAGAACCATGAGGCGACGATGGGCTTTCAGGGAATGTTTCTCCCCCTCCGAGAGATAAATTCCTCCCACGGCGAGGGAGACACAGAAGCGGACATAACAATGACTATTGCAATGAGATAACAGGGACCGGTAAAAACTTCAATTTGGGGGGGGGAGAGTTCCTGACGGGAGGGTGATTATGATTTTGCTTTAATTTTCCTTTGAAGATTAATATGTCCTGTATAGGTACTAAGGGAATTACTTGCATTCTATGAACACATGCTCTAGATAAATGCATAGATGTTAACACTGTTTGTTCAGATTCGCATGTACTAGCAGAAGACGTGAAGTTTATCATTGCTAGCTTATGTTCACATGCTCTAGATAAATACATGAAGGTTAGCGATGTTTGCTCATATTTACATGCTCTAGATAAATACATGAAGGTTAGCGATGTTTGCTCATATTTACATGCTCTAGATAAATACATGAAGGTTAGCGATGTTTGCTCATATTTACGTGCTCTAGATAAATACAGGTAGGTTGGCACTGGTTGCTCATATACACATGCTATAGATAAACGCATGAAGGTTAGCAATGTTTGCTCATGTTCACATGCCCTAGATAAATACGTGAAGATTAGCATGGTTTGCTCACATTCACACTGCTCATGCCCATATGATAACTCCTATACCTATTTTGGTCGGGGAGGCCAGCTGCTTTTCGGCCTCCGCTGACCACGCTCCCAAACAGGCTAACGCTTACCCCCAGCCTGTTGCTGGGAAGCGTTTAAGCAGTATCTTTCTCCAGGGGCGGTGATGCCCAGTTTCTAAGGTAACCACCTTTCTAAGGTAAAGCACTCCCCTCCATATAGAGTCTTTTCTTTTTCTTTCTAGTTCTTTTCTTTCCCTTTCTCTTCTCTCATCTACTTACTTCCTCTCTCCATTCCCCCTACCTACCCCTCCCTCCCCACCCTCTCCCATGGAGGCTCTGAATGTATCCTCGCTTAACGCCAAGGGCCTTAACACACCCGAGAAAAGACAGATGCTTTTACATGATTTGCACCGTCTTAAATCTGATGTGACCTTCATACAGGAGACACATTTTAGAGATGACAAACTGCCCAGCCTTAAAAACAAGTCATTCCCATTGGTGTACCAACCGGACAGCTAAGTCAAGGGGGGTTTATATTCTCCTTTCAGGAAGAGTACCATGGTCGCTCATAGATTCCATTACTGACCCTGGAGGTCGCTACCTGTTTGTGAAGGGCATGATCAGCGATGTCAAAGTCACATTTGCGAATCTATACACCCCGAACGAACAAGAAGCTTTCCTAGGTAGGACACTAGCCTACCTGATTTTAAACTATGGGTTCGTATCGAACAGGCCCAATCGGACGTTCCTCTTAGTGGAGCTCTGTGGTGCTATACCTCCCTCTCACGGGAGATGAAGAATCACCCCCTAATAGGCAATACAGCTAAGCTATGTTCAGTCCTACTTTCATGCCCCAACATATTCTCGAAGACATCACCCCTGTACCCAATTATGGGGAACCCCCTATTTCCTCCGGGAAGTGGCGGTCCCAGCTTTCGAAACCTGAAGGACTTGGGCCTTACACAGGCTTCCCGATTTGTACAGGGGGGGGCGTGGCCGACGATCCCGAAGCTGGTGGACCAGTCAGGAGCTTTCCGGCTGGACTTTTGGAGTGCCCTCCAGCTCTCCCACTTCTTCAGAACTCTTCCTGGCTCCGGGGTTGTTTGCCAGGCCCCTTACCACCTTCGAGGATTTCTGCTCAGAGACGGGGGCAATGCCCTGCACACTTTCTACTAACTACGAGTTGCTAATTACCCCTGCGGAACCTTACGTTCTGAACTGCATACAAAGTTGGGAACGGGACCTGGGTAAAACTTTCAGCACAACACAGCAACAAAACATTCTAAGGTTCACGTACAAATCTTCTATTTGCACGAAAACACAGGAGACCAACTTTAAGATCCCAACCAGGTGGTACAGAACCCCAGTGAGACTGAAGAAAATCTTTCCAGACACCTCTGATCAGTGCTGGAGATGCAAGGAAGATAAGGGCATCATCTTACATATTTTTTGGACCTGCCCCAAACTACAACACTTCTGGACAGAGGTCCAACGTACCCTCCAAAAATTCACAGAACGCGAAATACCAAATGACCCAGCATTCTTCCTCCTACACGCCACCAATATACAAAAAATCTTTTTTTTTTAGGTCATTGAGACACTTTGCTAATCCCAAAATAAATACTCACAGTTTGGGTGTAATATTTCTGCCTCTGTCTGTTTTCGTACTGAAGAATAACTTAAAAAATGTGATGCTGGCTGTTTCCATCTTGCTTGTGGGCATGTGAAGCCCACAAGCATTGATTTCCTGGATGCGGTGAATGCTGTTCATTCACAGCTTGTTCACCCGCATGATCATTGTTTCCGCACTGAATCTTGGGAAGCCTGACACTAAGCTCCCAGGAGACAGTGCGGCGCCGGGGGAAAGGCAATAAACACGCCTACTCCCATGGGAGGAGAGACAGGAAGTGCCACAATAAAGTACAATATAAAGGTAATTACAGCGATAAAATGTTTTCCCGTGTGGCATTTGAACATCTATGCAATTATCTGAAGGGGGTAAGATTAAGTTAAAAATTTGAGTGGAAACCACGCTTTAAGTGGAAATCTCCGCAACCCCCGACAGTAGGGATGTGGATTCGAAAAGTGAAGGAAATAAGTAGATTGGAAAACCTAGTACTAACTGCACGACACCAGCAGGAGCGATACTCCAAAACTTGGTCGCCATGGCACGTCTTTATCTTCTCAGACGAAGGAAGAACCCTCCTTGACAGCGACCCGAATGACTAAATGTCACCCTACTAACTATTGACCCCACTGGCTACAGAGCATCCAGGTGCCTCGCCTGATTACCTCCGCGCCCGGCGGGCTTGCAGAAAGTTACCCTCCAGATTCTCCCCCCCTACCCCCCCCCCCCAAACCCCTTTTTCTCTGTCTTTTCTCTCTTTCCTCTTCTTCCCTATATCATTTCTAACTATCCTTCCCTCTATCCTTTTTCTCGGTTCTATGGACCCGAATTAATGGGATCCAAACTCTTCTAGTATATTAAACTTAAAAATGGACTGGGACCGGTCTGGGACTTACTAGAGGGTAACACACCTGCATCATTAGTATTGCTGCCTTGTGCACACCCAGTAACAAGACGTTGCTTTAAGCATCTATCACACAAAATGAAAGATGTCTCAGATAGCAAAATGTCATACTGTCCTTGGCATGTAATAAAATGCTCTCATATATAACATATACATGCAATGTGATGTAAGATAACACACTGTGATTGCCCAGATGTCTGTCTTTGACCGTGTTCTTTAAATAAATAAAATAATTGAAAAAAAAAAAAAAAGGAAGAGATTAAAAGGAGGCGCTGTCTCTGTCGAACGAAAGAGAAAGTTCAGTTGAGAGTTGACAAAAGACAAAAAAAAAAAAAAAAAAAACACCTTTCTTGTGACCTTGTCACCTTTCAGACGGGGCAGACCCAGTCAAGCGGATCCGCCTGCACAATGCTGGATCTCTCTGCTGATCCCCACTGTGCAGGCGAATGACAGGTTCGTGTCCGCTCCGCTATGCAGAGCGAACACAGACACAACATGCTGTCCTCTACAGGGTAGTCCAATTACATCCAATCTGCTGTACTGATGAGGAACAGATCCCCATCCACCTGTTTTTAGCAGATCGGATGCCAGCGGGTGTCCCCGCTGCTCCATAGAGAGCAATGAATGGTCTGATGGGGTCCGCCTGACCCAGGCGGACCCGATCAGTCCATCAGTGTGAAAGGGGCCTAAGTCATATTATTTCTCCCGCAAAATAAAACAAAAAAAACACCACAACCGCCTGGTTATAATTAGATTACTTTTGCTGGAATGTAGGGGTTTCTTTTTCTCCTCAATGCCTATAAAAAAAAAAAATTCTGTGGTTTGAACGCACCTGCTTTGTGAATATATGTGGTTGCAAAAGTCACGAGATAGGGAAGAAAACAAAAAGGATATTTTGCTTGTCAAAGGAGATAATTGGCACAATGACATGCTCTGCATTAATCTTCTCCAAATAGGTCTGAGATAACATTCCCACGTGCAATCCATTTTCGTTTTTTGTGAACACGATGGCATCCTTTCCTAGACGCATAGATCCTGACTTAAATCCATTTCCATACAGCCCGACAGGCACATGACCATGAACGGCAACCTTGTCACTGAAACCGAAACTGAAACATGACAAGAATGAAGACTTTGTTAATACACCAAAAGGCAAGTCACAAAAGGAAAAAAATACAAATGAGACAAACCGTCATCTCTAACCATAGCATTATTATAACAACTTAAAGGAGTTGTAAAGGCAGAAGGTTTTTTTTTTTTTATCTTAATGCATTGTATGCATTAAGATAGAAAACCTTCTGTGTGTAGCAGCCTTCCCAGCACCCACCCTAATTACTTATCTGAGCCCCATCTCTGTCCAGTGATGTCCACGAGTGTCTAAGCCGTCCAGGACTCTCCTCCTGATTGGCCAAGACGCAGCAGCGATGCCATTGGCTCCTGCTGCTGTCAAAGTCAGTTAGCCATTAAGGGAAGGGGGCCGAGTCGGGACTCAGTGTCTGAATGAACACACAGAGCTCTTACTCCGCTTGGGTGCTCTCCATAGCAAGCCGCTTGCTGTGGGGGCAGGAGCAGTGAAGAGGGACCCCAGAAGAGGAGGATCCGGGCTGCTCTGTGCAAAACCAACTGCACAGAGGTGGTAAGTATAACAGGTTTGTTTTTTTTTGTTTTTTTAAACAAGATTTTACAATCAGTTCAAGAACAGAGCTGGATTTTTACAAAAGGCCATTTAAAGGGGTGCCTCCAATGCATTAAGGTGAAAAAACTTCTGTCACTGAGCAGCCCCCCATTCTACTTACCTGAGCCCGTTCAGTCCCCTGCCGGAGACGCGCTCTACCTCTCTGGCTGGGGTTCTCGGCTCTTGATTGGATAGACTGACAGCAGCGCAGCCATTGGCTCCCACTGCTGTCAATCAAATCCAACGACGCGGGCACCGGGGAGGCGGGGCGAATCCGGCATTCTGTGTCTATGGACGCAAATGCTGGACTCGGGAGCGCGTCCACAAGGTAACCGCAAGGGAGAGCGCTTCCCCTAGGGAGTTGAGAGTTGACACCGATGTGGGGAGGAGCGGCCAGTGCTGTTGGGGGACCCGATGTGGGGAGGAGCCGCCAGTGCTGTTGGGGGACCCCATGTGGGGAGGAGCCGCCAGTGCTGTTGGGGGACCCCAGAAGACGATGATCGGGGCTATTCTGTGCAAAAACTGCACAGTGGAGGTAAGTATAATTTTTTTTTTTAAAACAACAAACATGAGGGTTTACAACCCCTTTAATTTTTTTTTCTCTCAGTGTTGCGTGGTTGCTGACAGGTCAGATGTTATTGTTATTACAAACCTTTCAGGGATTCCTGAAGGGAGACATCGTCACAGAATTCCCGTTCAGCCAAACAGCCACAACCACTATTGTAGATATCAGGTGTTGGAATCTCCATAATGTAGACTACGTTGGGCTTTGGTTCAGACTTGTGCGGTGTGGGACACAGCATGTGATTCGGATACGAAATCACACCGCATCCCTTTTCAAAACACATGCAATTCTTTCCAGTGTGATTTGAGCCCATTCATTTTGTATGGGCTCAATTCGCACCGCATGAAAAAAGTGCAGGCATCTTTTTTTTTTTTTTTTCAGTATAAGATCGCATGGGTGTTCAAACCCATGCAATCAGAATCTTGCAATTGCACTGTTTTGTGACCTGTTTTGGGGTGTCATTCATTTACGCTAGGTTCACACCTTTAGTTTTAGCAGCCTAGGTTAACGCGGGCACGGCAGCCCATTCATTTTAATGGGCTGCCATCCCTGAGGTTCTTGCATTCACCATGCGATTTTTTCATGGGTGGGGGATGTCATTCAGAATTCTGCCGAATGTATAGGTAAATCAAGATTTGATCCCACACATGACTATGCCTTAACATCCAGCAGGCTAACTGGTCATAATAAATGTCCATTAAATGTCCTAAAGGAGAAGGGGGATTTTGGGACTTTCAGTGAGACACAT
The DNA here is from genome assembly GCF_042186555.1 of Aquarana catesbeiana. Lineage (NCBI taxonomy): Eukaryota > Metazoa > Chordata > Amphibia > Anura > Ranidae > Aquarana > Aquarana catesbeiana. The sequence goes on along the minus strand of NC_133325.1, from coordinate 757,848,687 downwards.
ATGTGGTGTGCCTCCATCCCTAATTCAAAAGTAAACTGGGAAGGTTGGGACTTTGAATGAGGCCATGGACATAGTGGAGGTGATTGGATAAAAGTACATATTTATTGATCATAATGGGATGCACAAAACATATCAATGGTAGAAACCACATACAGGAAAGACATTATAATAAATATAATTTCATAAGTATTTACAAACACATATGTGCGTATGTAATACGGACCATCAAGGGTACATCAAATATATAACAACTTGACGCCACATAGTGGTCTCAATTGATGGATTATACATTCAAAAATTTCATATATGTACATGTGACATTACAGCAGCACTTGCGAAGAGAATAAAATAGAAAGAACACAGTAAAACCCATGATTGGAAGGTGAGAGATGTTATAAACATCTCTCACCTTCCAATCATGGTTTTACTGTGTTCTTTCTTTTTTTTTCCCTTCGCAAGTGCTGCTGTAATGTCACATGTACATATATGAAATTTTTGAATGTATAATCCATCAAGTGTTGCATAGATTAGAGGTGATGGTCTCTCTGCTGGTGATAAGTGTGTCTGGGACCGGAAATGAGGTGCAGCAATAAAAACCCAAACCACATACCCTCAGTATATTTGTTAGTACATGCATTCATATATGGCCCCACCATCTCTACAACCTTGGAGGGAGTGTGGTCTGAGAATTCTGCAAGACATATTGGACGGTCCTCAGAAAGATGAATGGAATACAACACTTACCTTAGCATCTTGTGCAATTTGTCTACATCCATCCCATTCCCATTGTCTGTAAATGTGAGACATATCTCCTGTTTAAAAACAGTTTTATCAATCCAGAATTGCTTAGCGCTGACATCGGGATCATAGGCATTATCTGTAATCAATGAAAGAATGATGTGGTAATTTTAAAACATTTTCAATCTTTCCTTTCCAGCAGAGAAAAAGCTGCAGTTAGAATTGCAAAAAGCCTGCAATTCTACCATGAAATTGAAAGCTCATTTGTGTTTAGCAATTTTGTAAGGTAACTCCATAAAATCAGAGTTACACTTACTGATAACATCTTTTCCAGGGATCTTTGAGGACAGCACCACTGAGACACTTAGGCTCCTCCCTTCACAGGAAACACTGCCTTAGACATTTTAAAAAGTATCCTCCCCGCCATACCTCAGTTCTTGGAGAGCAACTCCACACAAATATAACCTGTGCTATAAGGTCTATTCTTTTGGCTGCAACCAAACAGGTGGGTAATCGGTGCTGTCCTGAAATACTCCTGGAAAATAAGTTACCTGTGTGTAACTCCTATTTCCTCCCTAGCATCTTTCAGGACAGCACCACTGAGAGGATAAGCAAGCACTTACCACTAGGGCAGAACTACCTCCTGCAAGACATTACGCCCAAAAGACTGCTTCTCTGACAAGACCAAAGTCTAGTCTGTAGTGCCTGATGAAGGTACTGAAGTTGTGGCTCTGCATATTTACCCCGGTGTAGCACCAGCCATTTCTGTGTACATCACCACTATAGCCCTTGTAGAGTGAGCTACAATCCCCTCTGGAACCTCCAGTCCTTCTACCAGATAAGCCTGCCTAATAGCTAGCTTAGCCATCTTGCAAGGGTATGTCTAGAGGCCCTAAACCCATTTCCCCCCCCCCCGAAAATAACAGAGAATTCGTCTTTCCAACATTAGTCCTATCCAAATACTGCAAAATACAGCATCTTGCATCCAAACATGTAAAACTTCCTCTTTTGGTCACACAAAAGATCGGAACAAAAAGTGGGTAAGGTAATCTCTTGGCCCCAATGGAAGCTCAAGGCCACCTTAGGCAAAAAGGCCGGATCCGTTTTAAATGTCACAGGATCTGGAAAAATTTGTAGTAGAAAGGGAACTCTGACTTCTAAAGCCTCCAGCTGGCTAACTTGCCTAGGTGCTGTAACAGCTACAAAAAAAAAAAAAAAAGGAAGAAGTTGTCAAATCTTTTAAGGCACGGGAACCTAATGGCTCAAAAGGATCTCATCAGAGCTTTAGCACTGTCAAAAGAGCCCATTTAGGGAAAGGGTGCCCATCCGCAGGCCTCTGCCTGGATACAGACTTAAAGAACCTGATCACCATAGAATCACCGGTCCGGGGTTTCTCCAAAAAGACACTAAGGACCGACACCTGACTCTTCAGAGTACTAAGAGCCAGGCCCTTATCAGCCCCCATCTAAGAGAGTTCTAGAACTGTTACTAGGCTATGCACGTCTAATGAATTCTCAGCCACCCACCTATTAAAAAAAAGTTTTCAGAACTTTAGGTAAATGGACCGGGTCTCCTCCCTCCTACTATTCAGTAGGGTGCCGACTACTCCGACAACACTTTCTTCTCAGGGACTGTTCCCTCTATGGAGGACCAGGGAGGTCCCACCGCTTTCGAACTTACTCAGAACCGCAGGCAGCAACGATACAGGGGGGAAAGCTCAACACAGGGGAAATTCCCGCGGTTGCGCCAAGGCATCCACCATTAATGCCTGCACGATTAATCATTAAAAGATTGCGATCTCGATTCGACCCCCCACCACCACAGTCTTAATCCTGCATTTCTACGATTCAGAAAAACAAAACAAAAGAGCACACATCCACCCTAGTGTAATACCGTTTATTCAGACAGGAATAAAAACACTTGGCAGCTAATGCACTCACATTTAAAAGGCAATGAAACAGCGTATTTATAAGTGAATCCTCCTCTCCTGGGCCATCTCTGCAAGATGTAAGGGAAATCTGTGAGACGAGACCCGATGACCGTGGTAAAATGCCAGGACACAGCTACGATGTGTTTGCTCTACTACACATACGCCCAGACCAGCCGGCACCGAGCAGCGATGAAAGCAGACCATGACACAGGGAGAGGTAAAAGATAGACGTCTGCATGCTGGGGTTGCATTGACAACCCCTTTTCGGAGGTGTGGCCTCCTTTATCAAGTAACACCCACACCATAAGGGAATAGCTCCTTATAGATTTTTACCAACTAATTAATCCTCTATATAAGTTTGTGTATATGTAAATTTAACATTGAAGCATAATTCTTAATGTATAAATACACATTACATTATTTTCCATTACATTTCTTTAAATTTGATTGAAGCAACAAGTTTTATGTCTTATTTTATTGCCATCTTGTTTGATAACCTAATAAACAGGGGCTGCAAATCTTTAAAATAAAAAATGTTTTTTTGAGAATCGTGATTTCGTGATCTTTATTCTAAGCAAAAAAATTGTGATTCACATTTTATTCAGAATCGTGGAGATCTACTAATGCCCCCTCCCATCTGCTTAGGGAAAAAAAATTGTGGCCTTTACGCATTTTCCCTTGACGCAAACAGAGGTGCCCCACCTCCACTTGATAACTTTGCAGACTTCTAGATTGAAATCCCAAATCGGACTCTGTCAGCTGCTTCCCGCTGAGATAATCTGCTATCTGGTTCAATTCTCCCTTCACGTGAACTGCCGAAGTGGACCCTACATTGGTTTCGCCCCACTTGAGCAGCTCCAACGACAGCAACAACAGTGTTAGCCTTTGGGTCCCCCTTGCTTTTTGACATAGGCCACCCGGGAGGAATTGTCAGCAGGTGCTGTCCCTGCAGTTTTCCTTGGAAGGCTCAGAGAGCCAGCGTTACTGCCTTCAGTTCCCTCCAATTCGAGGATCTGCCTGCCGGGGGGTGTATTCTTAGGCTGTGGAAGAGAAAAGTTAGCCACCAGCATTCTAAAGGACTCAAAAAGGTAGCCGATAATTCCCTTACGGACATTACCAGATTGCTACACTAAGAATTAGACTGCTCCTTCACCAACTCATCAATAAACGATTCACAACACCCCCCCCCCCCGGTGTCTTGCACCCTCCGACTACCCACAGGAGTCACCACATTTAGAGCTTGGGTCAAAATGGCAGGCAATCCCAGAATTCAGGAGTCCCCCCCAACCGCAAGTGACATCGCCCACCACCTGGCCTGTCTAACAGCATCTCCACCCCCGGCTACATCCTCAGGACGAAAGTTCCCCCAGCTGACTCGCCAAGCCCCATTCCCCCCACCCGTGCCTTGCATCCTCCGACTACCAAGAGGAGTCACCACACGTAGAGTTTGGGTCAAAAAGGCAGGCAATCCCAGAATTCAGGAGTCCCCCCCAGCTGCAAGTGACATCACCCACCACCTGGCCTGTCTAACAGCATCTCCACCCCTGGCTACATCCTCAGGACGAAACTTCCCCCAGCTGACTCGCTAAGCCCAAAGAAGCTGGGATGGACAAACATCAGGAAATCTTGCTTCCTAGCCTAAGGAAGCCTTGCCAGGCCCCAATACTGCCATAGGCCTGGTAAAAAGTACCATGCTGCCAAGCCTCACCGTGCCCATGGCTTTGGTTTCCAAGGTGGATGAAACGCCAAAACTGAGATATGGTGGAGAGGCTGCTTTTTATAATGTTGAAGGTAGTAGCGTTTCCTGTGAAGGGAGGATCCTAGGTCTCTGTGGTGCTGTCCTGAAAGACGCTAGGGAGAAAAATGGTTTACGCATTGTGTTAAACACTAGACTGCATGAAAATTAACATAATTGAACATCAGCCTTGCCCACGAGTACGCAAAGCCCAACTGAAGACACAGAAATGGACTTGGCTTTACTAAGAAATTCTATTAACCTCTAGATTACAAATTTCATAGTCTTAGCTCTACTTTCTCAATACAGTAGTATTGCAGGGTGTATAAATATGACTGTGTATTACAATCAGTACCAAAGTTAAACCTAGTGCCCTCTCTAATCATAAAATGGTGCGACATTCAGCTCTGCCAGCACATAGCAGCAGAAAAACAAAAGGATTAGTTTTACTGCCATACACCTCCAGGTTTTCCCCATTACAGTGCCTGTAAGCCTCTGATGCTGAAAGGCGGGTAGAAGTAATGTCTTTGACCAACCTTCAGAACCACCTTGTGTCCCCTTAAGGGTGGAAGTGCGTCGCCAGAAAACTGCAACTGGAGAAGCTGATTGCACGTGTGACCAACTAGCAGCCGCACAGGCTCGGGAGCATCTCTAAATAGGAAAAAAAATCTGGAGCACCAAAACTAGAGAAGAAAGAGTAAGTGTGTCTACGTGGCAACAAAAATCAAAAATTTTGTGAGCCACTGTAACAGAATGGAGGGTGTCCGAGTGCTGGCCAAACAAAGACAATGACACTGCTCCTGCTGAGCTGAAATGGCATCAACCCATCCGATCTATCCAGTTGGAGCCTACTAGGACCACAAGAATCAATGGGGAGGTCGACTTTCCTCTTCCTCCACTTTCCTACCAAGACAGGGGACACTTTAGGGGGAAAAAAGGAAAAAATATACCACTTGACAAGAGTTCTATCCTAAAGAAACCGAAGGTCTCCTGCCCACCTTTATTTGAGGTATGCAAATCCACTGTCCTGGAAAACTACTTGGACCAGATGAGCATCCCTGCCTACAGGCATCGGGGCCCAAAAGAACTACATGTGAAGTTGTTCTTGCTAGGCCAAGGAAACACAAGTAATTGAGGTCAACGGGGATCTGGCATTTTTTTGTTTGAAGGAGAGCCTGTGTTTTCTGCTTTAAGTGGGCAGTGCCACTCATGTGCTGTCTTGGAAGATGTATTAGGGAAAGGTAATTTTTAAGTGTACGTTTATGGCATTACTCAAGTGTACCTCTAATCCTTTCTCTACACCTCTAGATCATGTCCTGGCATTATTTATGTTATTTCCTTTACTCTTATCCTGTTGCAAGAAACAGCTTTTATTACTCCATGATATAATCACAAGGCTTGTTGAATTGTTGCAGGGGCAACAGCTTAGTGCTTTTTGACATACACAGCTCAAGGACTTCCCTCCTCGGCCAACAAACCTGCCTAGGACTTTAAAAGCAAAAAAGATAGTGCTTTTATACATTTACATGTATTTTTACATACATTTTTATTTTATCATGTAATAAAAACAGCAATGAAAACATTTTTTTAAAAGGCATACAAAGAAGAAACCTTCCCACAGTTAGAGCTTGTTGGTTTTGTAGATTGAGGAGTCAATTCACAATTGGTCTACATGTTTCGAGGGAGCCCCCCACTTCCTTAGGACCATATATGTTACATAAATTGTTCTGTATACATAGCTCTGACTACAATCAAAGGAAAAAGGAACAAAATCACCATATATACACCAAAGAAAAAAAAAAAAAAGAAGAATACAATAAACACATATTCAAACTATCGCCATTGGGGAAAAAAAAGAAAAAAAAAAAAAAAAAAAAAAAAACTTCCATGTGAAACATAATCATACCTCAGATAGAAAGGTAAATATATAAATAAAAAAAACACCATGAACAGAAGGAAACTGTCTTTTTTCCTTTGCGTGTAGTCAGAGCTATATATACACACACAAAACAATTCATGTAACATATGGTCCTGAGGAAGCGAAGGGTCCCGCGAAATGTGTAGACCAATTGTGAATTTTTTCATCAATCTACAAAATCAACAAGCTCAGTAAATGTTGGAAGGTTTAGCAATGTTTGTGATTCTCATGGGCATATACAAAGTCCCTTTACTGCTTCCAATTTTGCCCACATATATGTACGGGATGATGCCAATGTGAACCAAATAAAAAAAAAAGTGTGCATGTATGGTGTTTCACTCCTAATCTACAAGTTGTAATGCCTGTATTCTTGGGTTTAAAAAATATATAATACACACACACATACATACACACATAAATACAGGTTATGCTCATAAGTTTACATACCCTGGCAGAATTTATGATTTCTTGGCCATTTTTCAGAGAATATGAATGATAACACAAAAACGTTTATTTTACTCATGGTTAGTGTTTGGATGAAGCCATTTATTATCAACTGTGTTTACTCTTTTTAAATCATAATGACAACAGAAACTACCCAAATTACCCTGATCAAAAGTTTACATACCCTGCTGATTTTGGCCTGATAACATGCACACAAGTTGACACAAAGGGGTTTGAATGGCTATTACAGGTAACCATCCTCACCTGTGATCTGTTTGCTTGTAAATAGTGTGTATAAAAGGCCAATGAGTTTCTGGACTCCTGACAGACCCTTTCATCCAGTGCTGCACTGATGTTTCTGGATTCTGAGTCATGGGAAAAGCAAAAGAATTGTCAAAGGATCTGTGGTAAAAGGTAGTTAAACTGTATAAAACAGGAAAGGGACATAAAAAAAGATATCCAAGGAAATGAGAATGACAATCAGCAGTGTTCAAACTCTAATCAAGAAGTGAAAAATGAGGGGTTCTGTTGAAACCAAACCACGGTCAGGTTGACCAACTAGAATTTCAGCCACAACTGCCATGAAAATTGTTCGGGATGCAAAGAAAAACCCACAAATAACTTCAGGTGAAATACAGGACTCTCTGAAAACATGTGGTGTGGCTGTTTCAAGAAGCACAATAAGGAGGCACTTGAAGAAAGATGGGCTGCATGGTCGAGTCGCCAGAAGAAAGCCATTACTACGCAAATGCCACAAAGTATCCCGCTTACAATACGCCAAACAGCACAGAGACAAGCCTCAAACCTTCTGGGACAAAGTCATTTGGAGTGATGAGACCAAAATTTTGCTTTTTGGCCACAACCATAAACACTACATTTGGAGAGGAGTCAACAAGACCTATGATGAAAAGGTACACCATTCCTACTGTGAAACACGGAAGTGGATTGCTGATGTTTTGGGGATGTGTGAGCTACAAAGGCACAGGAAATTTGGTCATAATTGACAGCAAGAGGAATGCAGTATGTTATCAAAAAATATTGGAGGAACATTTGCATTCATCAGCCAGGAAGCTGTGCACGTACTTGGACATTCCAACATGACAATGATCCAAAATACAAGGCCAAGTCGACCTGTCATTGTCTACAGCAGAATAAAGTGAAGGTTCTGGAGTGGCCATCTCAGTCTCCTGACCTCAATATCATTGAACCACTCTGGGGAGATCTCAAAACATGCAGTTCATACAAGACAGCCCAAGAATTTACAGGAACTGGAGGCTTTTTGCCAAGAGGAATGGGCAGCTCTACCATCTGGGAAGATAAAGAGCCTCATCCACAAATACCACAAAAGACTTCAAGCCGTCAATGTTAAAGGGGCAATACACAGTATTACAAACTGGGGTATGTAAACTTTTGATCAGGGTCATTTGGGTAGTTTCTGTTTTTATTATGATTTTAAAAGAGTAAATACAGTTGATTAATAAATGTCTTCAGCCAAACACTAACCATGAGTGAACGAAAAGTTTGTGTTATTCATAATCTCTGAAAAATGGCCAAGAAATCATAAATTCTGCCAGGGTATGTGAACTTATGAGATATATATATATATATATATATATATAGATATCTATATATCTATATCTATATCTATATATCTATATATATCTATATCTATATCTATATAGATATATATATATATATATATATATATATATATATATATATATATATATATATATATATATATATATATATATATATATATATATATATATATATATATAGATAGATAGATATCTATCTATATCTCTCTCTATCTATCTATCTATCTATATATATATATATATACACACACACACATACATACATACACTACTTTTTTATGTAAGTTTTTACTGAAAATAAGTAGGTAAGAAGGTATTTCAACATGCTTTTTTGATGCTTCTGTGATGCTTTTTTGAAGCTTTTATGAAGCTTGGCAGACGTCCTGTGTGTTGATATCTCATATTTGCAATACCCCCAAAACAAAGTGAAGCTAAAACTGAATTAAAGACTCTCAAAAGCTAAAAAGGTGCTTCAAGCAAGTTTCGTCAGACTTCTATGGAGGCTTTGAAGCACCACTAAAGCTACATGAGGTTATAATGTTTGAAGCAAAAGCAAGGTGTAAACAGCACTGCAAGCTTACCATTTTATTTAGCGACATGAGCTTTGACTGGTGTTCAGAGAGCTTTAAAAAAAGAAGTGTTCAAAGCCATTTTTTAAGCAAGTGTAAAGGAGCCCTAAGGCTTTAAAGAAGCGTCACCGAAGCATCAAAAAAAAGCATGTTGAAGCCGTAGGTGCTTTAATGTGTGTTGAGGTCGAAGTAAGCCCTAAAAGGTTTTTTTTTTCCCTTATATTTATAAACAGACAAAATTTAAAGAAAACAACATACCTATAAGTTCTGCCACAGCACTGAAAGGCCAAGTATGACTCGTGGAGTTAGTATGCAGAAATTTGGGGCACAACTGAGAAAAAAAAAAGAAGAAAGGAATATGTTAATTGTAAATTTTCACTATATAAACAAGTTAAAAAGAGAACCATCCATGACTCTGCCTGCACAAATTTACACACACAAATTTAACATTTTTTTTCGAGTCATAAACAAAATGTATCAATACACCAAAAATACAATCCAATTCTTCTTTTGAACAATTAGGGCCTGTTCACACTTCCCACACACGAAATGCTTCAGTTTTGTGTGCAGGCAGCGGTCAGTTTTGGTTGGTGTAAGATCCAGTGAGTGGGGGTATTATGATGCACGTCTCAGTGAATCCCTTTTTGTCAACTTTGTGCACTTCAAATAAAGTGACAGTTCATTCATGTCCCTGCATAGCAGGGTGTGTTGCGCTGTGACACAATGCAACATATCTGTACTTTCTCACAGCACCACACCTCTGTGCCACGTTGCCATGCGAACGTGACACACACAAAACCATTGTTTTTTATGTGTCCTAGTAATAACTTGTGTTCATCCAGCGCAAAATAACTGCACTGTGTGTGAATGGGGCCCAACAAATTGAGCGCCTTCCAGTGCTAACAATCTAAGGGCTCTTTCCCATTTCCGTGCCCTCTAAAGGTTTGAATCGCATTCCCAGAGGAAATCTGACAGGCGGTGAGGAGGCGTAATATTGTTTGTGCAATGCACGCAGTGGCGGTGTGACCCTATTGAACGCAAAAGTGTGAGCTTGACAAATGGTGCTGTTGGTCAAACTGTGCACCCAAGTTAACAACGCAGAGGCCGCAATGCATCGCAGCATGTGTACCGCTCTGTGCAGCTCTATTGTGACAGTTTGAGTTTGCCGGCTTTGTCTGGGCCTCATTGCAATTGGTTCAAGCTGCATATTCTGGTAGAAGGCCTACCACGACATCATTCTAGTATCACTCCCAAAAAACATCTTGTAACTCCAAAATTTAAAACCATAGCCAATATAAACCAACATTCAACAGTAAAGGATGTATGTAATCCTAACAAGGCCCCATGCACACTAGCATTTTAAGCTCCTAGAAGCTTAACAGTGTTATCCTATGTGTCCATGCACGCTAAGGCAATTAGTGTTTTTTTTTTAGCTTCAAGGAGGAGCTCCAGGCTCCTGCAGAATTTTTTTTAAAAAGTCAGCAGCTACATATACTGTAGCTGCTGACCTTTAATATTAGGACACTTACCTGTCCAGGGATCCAGCAGTGTCTTCACCCAAGCTGATTTTTCAATCAGCTATCGGGTGCTGCTGCCGCCACCATCTCCACTATGAGAAACAGTCAGTGAAGCTGTGCACCTTCACAGCCGGTCCCCTACTGCACATGTGAGAAGCGCGCTGCGCTCCCCGATTGGGCCGGCTGCGGGGGATGGAGGATGAAATTCTGGCAGAGTTTTGCCGCGCAGAACTCAGCCAGAAGTGGGGAGCAGGTACCTGTCAAAACCAGGTACCTGCTCCCCCCCCCCCCCCCCAAGAGGTGCCAAATTCGGCAGTGGAGGGGGAGGGTTGGGGTGAGGAGACAGATAAGAGTAACTTACCCTTTTGGGCGGAGCTCCATTTTCAGCATCTAGGAGCAGGAAAAAAATGTTTTTCCATCAAAAAACACCTTAAAACACTCCTAAGAGCTTTTTTTTTTAAGTGTTCTTTCTTCATGTACTGTAAAAACGCAAATAAAAACACAAACACTCCTAAAAGCTGCTAAAGCGCTAGAAGAAGCAGACACAAAAATGCTATTATCAGCATTTTTCATCCAGCATTTTTTTCTAGTATTTTTTGAGCTTATAAAAAATGCTTGTGTGCATGGAGTCTAACTAACTAAACTGAAGATTTTAGTGCTTCAAGTAAAACAACCAAAAATCACCCCCATAACTTCCAGATGCACAGAATAGACATAAGTGAACAGTGGTAACTAACAAATAAGACCCAAAGCTGATACAGGGGTCAGTATGTGTACGTTTATTTTTATAATGAGATCCGTTGACTCCAAAATGTATGGAGGCGAGAATGGAGAAGTCGATTTGCACACAATGACACCCTCATCCCTCCATACAAGGCAATGACAGTAATGAGCCCTGCCAAACTGGCTGTAATACAGCCTGGTAAATGTTTTGAGCAAATACCATTCTGAGGCACTTTTTTTTTTAAGATACCAGAGCCAAAAAAAAAAAAAAAATCATACTCTATCATTTCTGCTGTGATAAAATTATTCATAAAAAGTAGCTATACAAATATACTAAATAGGGTGATTGGCTTCCCCAGGCCCAAGAAGAGCAGTGCCACGTCCAATAATTACATATATATGAGAAAAGACAATTCCCCTGAGTGGACTTTACCGGCACTTGCTAACAAATATTGGATAGTGAGTACGTATACCAGAGTATGTAAAGTAAAAAGATTTTTATTTAAACATAGCATAGATTAAAAACATATTACAACATATATTCAACGGAACATAGTATAGAGACAGTAGATGACAATGTTGTTGCAGAACAATAAATTGTACGAGGGCTCTTGTTCACACCCAACGCGTTTCGGAGTAAGTACTATTTTTATCCTTCTTCAGGGATGTAGCAAAAAAGAGCACTTCGTCTAGAGTGGTTAAAATATAACATAGCGAGTGGATTATCATAACATGTAAGTGTAGATATGTTTTAGTCAATCTATGTAAATCACTCACTTCAGATATGTTACGTTGAATTACTTTAAAACTTTCAAATTAGGATAGCATTGGACGTTATTGCTGGTGTAGTTGTTATCATAGGGACACAATGGCTATCATTAGTTGGTATTTGTTGAAAATGCCCTTGACTGGGACATACAATCTCACCAACCCCTGTCCCTCCCGGGCGCGTGCAGACCAGAGCAATGTGCTGAGGCAAGATGAGAGGAAACCCCTAGAGGTAGAATAATGTACATAAAGTATTTGTAAGTATAATTTGAACAATAGTTGAGAGTAAAAATAATATTTTCTGATATGAAGAGATTATGTGTCAACAATTTAGTGGAAACTGTAAAAAAAAAAAAAAAATTGGGGAGGTAATTTTAATTTGTGTGATATTTCTAGGTAATGGTTATCGTATGTCGTTTACATGTGACATGGTGATATCACAGAATATTTTTAATATTGTTAGTAATAACATATATGCATATATGGACATATAATTTAAGATATTATTATTTTATTTTTACGTTTGATGGTATGCCCGAATGTTTGATGTTGTTAGTGGTAACATATATGCATTTATATATTTATTTATATATGTGTAGTTTATACATCGCTAAATGCTATTGTTTTATTATTCTAGGGTGTAAAGGATAGTTGTAGTAGTTATCTGTGTCAGCCATCTTAAATAAGTAAATCGTGGAGACTAAATGTTTGCGCATATCTTATAATCAGATGCATCATTATTGAGCTCTCAGACGAGAGCCTGTGGAGTGTATAAAAAGAGGAATGTTTAAAAATTGTTTAGATGCAAACAAATGCATCATTATAGACTCTGAGGTAACAGGTGATAGAAAATATACAAAGAAAAAGGAGGGGGTTTGCTCGAGCATTATTTAAGTGGTGGCAAGTATATCATATTCTATGAGCAGAGAACCAATCAAACAAAAAAAGGAAAACAAAAAAGAGAGCAAACCATCAAACGTGTACATGTTACTACTAGCAACACTAAATATTTTGACACACTATCATGCTATATGTAAATGTTTTATTATAAATATTTGGGGATAAACATTATGCTATATGTGAATGGTTATTACAACCAAAATTAAAAAATATCACATTAATCAATAAACAAAATAAAATAATAATATCTTAAATTATATGTCCATATATGTTATTAGGCCCCTTTCACACTGGGGCGGTTTGCAGGCGTTATTGCGCAAAAAATACCGCCTGCAAACCGCCCCTAAACAGCCTCCGCTGTTTGTTCAGTGTGAAAGCCCGAGGGCTTTCACACTGAAGCGGTGCGCTGGCAGGACGGTAAAAAAAGTCTTTGGAGCGTCTTTGGAGCGGTGTGTTCACCGCTCCTAAACCGCTCCTTCCCATTGAAATCAATGGGACAGCGCGGCTATACCGCGGCTATAGCCGCGCTGTACGAGCGGGTTTAACCCTTTTTTGGCCGCCAGCGGGGGTTAAAACCGCACCGCTAGCAGCCGAATACAGCCGCAAAAACAACGGTAAAACAGCGCTAAAAATAGCGCTGTTTTACCGCCGACGCCCCCACTGCCCCAGGGGCCTTACTAACAATATTAAAAATATTCTGTGATATCACCATGTCACATGTAAACGACATACGATAACCATTACCTAGAAATATCACACAAATTAAAATTACCTCCCCAATTTTTTTTTTTACAGTTTCCACTAAATTGTTGACACATAATCTCTTCATATCAGAAAATATTATTTTTACTCTCAACTATTGTTCAAATTATACTTACAAATACTTACTTTATGTACATTATTCTACCTCTAGGGGTTTCCTCTCATCTTGCCTCAGCACATTGCTCTGGTCTGCACGCGCCCGGGAGGGACGGGGGTTGGTGAGATTGTATGTCCCAGTCAAGGGCATTTTCAACAAATAATACCAACTAATGATAACCATTGTGTCCCTATGATAACAACTACACCAGCAATAACGTCCAATGCTATCCTAATTTGAAAGTTTTAAAGTAATTCAACGTAACATATCTGAAGTGAGTGATTTACATAGATTGACTAAAACATATCTACACTTACATGTTATGATAATCCACTCACTATGTTATATTTTAACCACTCTAGACGAAGTGCTTTTTTTTGCTACATCCCTGAAGGATAAAAATAGTAATTACTCCGAAACGCGTTGGGTGTGAACAAGAGCCCTCGTACAATTTATTGTTCTGCAACAACATTGTCATCTACTGTCTCTATACTATGTTCCGTTGAATACATGTTGTAATATGTTTTTAATCTATGCTATGTTTAAATAAAAATCTTTTTACTTTACATACTCTGGTATACGTACTCACTATCCAATATTTGTTAGCAAGTGCCGGTAAAGTCCACTCAGGGGAATTGTCTTTTCTCGCTATACAAATATAGACCTAACATGCCTATATATTATGAGGGGCAGAATGCTGATGTGACACATTACATCTTCTAAAACGCATACACAGAATTCATATCATACTTGGGGTCTATAAAATCATAATTTCTGTTTAATATGCTAATTGTAAAATGTTGTCCTCTGGAAATATAGATCTAGTTAGAATAATTGGCATTAATGGAGTATCTGCTGGAACATAAACATAAAAAAATAAAAAATACTTCCACACACCTGCGGCATACTACACATCCTTCAACACAAGGCATAATGAGATTGTACATTTAACTATGGTTTTTGTTGTACAATTAAAAGAACATTGCTGGTAGGCAGAAAAGGAGTTTTATTGCAGAAGAGAAACACAGTCTGTTCTGCAATAAAAGTTCACCTGCCAGCAGTTTTTTTTTTGTTAATCAGCCTAATTTTATTTTAAAGAAGAGATGCAATGTATATGTAGGTACAATTACTACTTAAAGCAGACTAACACCCATATAAAAGTCAGCAGCTACAAAAAGTGTAGCTGCTGACTTAATAATTGGACACCCACCTGTCTCATTGTCCAGCGATGCGGGTGAACGAAGCCTCGCTCCTCTCCTCGGTGCCGGCATTGTGACTGTGGGCGTCTGGCTGTGGCTTGACAGCCGGGCACGTGCCGCGCTGCGGTTGGCCAGGCAATCTTCTGGGACCAGTGACGTGTCCCAGAAGATTGCACGGAGGGAGGGGGAGAGGTAAACTTCCTTACGGCTCCGCGGAGCCAGGAGGAGGAAGTGGGAGCTGGATGCCCCTAAAGAGGGTACCCGCTTCCCCCCCCCAAAAACATGACATGCCAAATGTGGGGTCACCTTCATTTAAAGCGGAAGTTCCATTTTTGGATGGAACTCTGCTTTAATGCACACTTTGTCAGATATATTGAGCCAAGTGTGGTTTAATGACAGCGTCTTTTAACAACTTGCCGCCCTCCATATAGCGAAATGATGGCGGCAAAGTGGTTGCGTTATCCTGACCAGACGTCATATGACGTTATCAGGATAACAAGCCGCTGCGCGTCCCCGGGGGGCTTGCATTGCAACGTGTCACTCACACACCGCAACTCCGACCTAGGTAGAGAGTCTCCTAAGGAGACTCTTTACCACATGATCAGTCGTGTTCAATCACAGCTGATCCCAATGTAAACAGGAAGAGTCGTTAATCGGCTTTTCCTCACTCTCGTCTGACAGACGCAAGTAGAGGAGAGCCAATCGGCTGCTCTCCTGACAGGGGGTGGGGGGGGGACCTGTGCCGATTGTTTATTAGCACAGCCCCCCGCGGATGCCCACCGGGGATGCCACCAGGACCGGCCACCACTGATGACCACCAGGTACGGCATCCCTGGTGGCCACCATGGGTGCCAATGTGTGCCCACGCATACAGATCATTGCCCACCAGCAATACCTGCCAGTGCCTCCTAATCAGTGATGTCCATCAGTGTCAATCAGTGCCACTCAGTGCCCATCGGTGCCACCTCATCCACACTCATCAGTGCCAATCAGTGAATGAGAAAACTTACTTATTTACAAAATTTTATAACAGAAACTAAAGAAAAATTTTTATTTTCGGTCTTTTTTTGTTTAGGAAAAAATAAAAACAGCAGAAGTGATCAAATACCACCAAAAGAAAGCTCTATTTGTGGGAACAAAAATTATAAAAATTTTGTTTGGGTACAGTGTAGCATGACCGCGCAATTGTCATTTAAACAGCGACAGCGCTGAAAGCTGCAAATTGGCTTGGGCAGGAAGGGGGGGGGGGGGGGAGTGCCCTGTATTGAAGTGGTTACGAGCATGCTATCCAATTAGCAGAAGTCCATAAATCTCATAAAGGAAACCACTTATTTCACTTCCTCTCTCTCCGAATGGTGCTCAAGTGAAAATCGATAATGTTTATATATATATATATATATATATATATATATATATATATATATATATATATATATATATATATATATATATATATATATATATATATATATATATGTGGTCTATGCAAATTACATCAAGATAACCTAAAGTGGCTCTAAAGACTTAAGATTTATTTTTATTTTTTACCTAAAGTGTATGTAAACCCTCACATATACCCAGTGAAGTGAGCAGCCTCAGATGATACACAGGGATGAAACAAATCTCTCTAACATAAGTTTTACATGTATATCTGCTGTCTTCACCTTTATATACTGTTTAGAAAGCTCAGATCATGTTAGGAGATTTTCTCTTCCTGGTTAGTACTGTAGTAAAGCTTGGGCATACAGCTAAGACAGCTGATTGGAGGAAAGGCACCACACCCCCTCTTCTCATAGGTAGAGACTTTCAGAGCTGATCACTGAATAGTTCAGGGCTCTGCTTATTTATAGCTTCCTCCCCAACACAAAATTCAGGCTGCTTTTATCTTGTAAAATAATTTTTTATATTAACTGTTTTTTTTTTGTTTTTTTTTTTTTTTTAGCAGAGGAGATAAAGTTAGTACATCAACACACGAGAGTCATCATAAATAACGTAAACGAGATAACATCTGAACATACACACCCTCACAGTAGATGCATAGGAACGTAGCTTTACAAAACAAGGGTATGCTTTCTATACAATTACCAGTGTAGTTTACAAAGTAACATAAAGGAACAACTATTCTACGCGGGTGTTGTGGGTAGGTATAAAACTTAACGAATTGTAGCTTAAAAAAAGAAAAATATGAAGTCCCATTTAGATGATAAGGATACTTGGAAACATACCATGGGATTAAAAGAGAGTAGGCTGCTTTTATCATATGTGATGGAGAACTTGTCAGGAGTCATTAGGCTGATAACAGAAGAATGGAGCAGGAGACCTCTACAGGACATAGGGCTTTGAAGAGAGATAAGAAAACACTGCAGATATATATATATGTCCAGCTCAAATTTCATAAATCGGGTTTACATCCACTTTAATGTATTATTGCCCCCACGGGGAAACTCCTCTTTCAATTCAGCGCTGAGCACAAGAGCATCAGCGTTACGGTCTCTCCCTCGCCTCATACACATTGGCTCCTGCTGCAGACAATCAAATCCTGTAAGGAGGGAGCGGGAGGCCAAGCTACAGTATGTGTGAGTCTATGGAGACGCAGAACCTAGCTCGGGAGCAAACCTGCACGCTGCTTGCTGTGGGATCACAATGAGAAAAGGAGGAGCCAAGATCACTGGCGGGGGACCCCAAAAGAGGCGTCTTCTGCCCTTTTAACTTTGGATAGTAAAATTTTTTTTTCCTGCCAGTAAATACCTTATACAGCCCACTTCCTCTATCTGGTAAAAAGCCTAGGCTTATGACATCATGCAAAGCTTTCTCTCTCACTCTAGTGAGAGTTTGCCAGGAAGGGAGGGGAGATGAGTCATAAGCGGGGCCAATGAGAGCTGTAGAGCTGGAGGTGTGTCTCTGTGTGTCTGTGTAAATTCAGGAAGTGAACAGGCAGCAGCTTCAGCTGCCCACAGTTAAAATGGATGCAGCCAGACTCAGTAGAGGGAGATTTCTGCAGCATATTTGGCAACTACAGAATCACAGTATATATAAAATACGCAAAGTGGTTGGAGGGAAGCTTCAGAATGGCAAAGATGTGTTTATTACGTGAGCAGACTGCAGTTCCTCTTTAATAAACACTGAGAGGTAT
Source organism: Aquarana catesbeiana (assembly GCF_042186555.1). Lineage (NCBI taxonomy): Eukaryota > Metazoa > Chordata > Amphibia > Anura > Ranidae > Aquarana > Aquarana catesbeiana. Next base: position 757,830,653 of record NC_133325.1, on the reverse strand, counting down.
CCTGTAGACCTCGGTTTATCTCTAGGATATCTTCTTGAGCCTGGGTGCAGACATATGCAATGCGGGAACCAGCACGATTCCAGTGTCGGATCCTGCATCGCATCTCCCTCACAGGCAGTTCACACTGACCTCTGCGAACCACTGCGGGTGTCAATACAAAAGTTAATGACACCCCGAGATCGGTTCGCAGTGCGAACTGTGAATTTGGACAGGAATCGGATCACATGGGTGTGAACACTCATGCAAGCCGATTCCAGTACTGGGAAAAGAAAAAAGAAAAAAAAAAGTGTTTCTGCACTATTTTCGTGCAAATCCAATGCAAGTTCAGCCATTCGGCCATACAACTGTATGGCTGAAATCGCAATGCACAGACATCGCATGTGATCCTCACAGCAGTGCGGTGCGAATCACATGCGATGTCTGACATCTCATATGTGTGAAACAAGGTTAAAGCTACAATCTAAACTCCTCAGCAGCCTTCAAAAAAAAAATTCAGGTTCTACAAAAGTCAATCTACCTTGATAGCAACAAATATATAGCAAGTTAAAGTGGAGTTCCACCCAAAAAAAACTTCCACTTTTTGAATTCCTCCCCCCCCTCCGGTGTCACATTTGGCACCTTTCAGGGGGGAGGAGGGAGCAGATATCTGTCTAATACAGGTATTTGCTCCCACTTCCTGGCATAGATCACCGCGGCGCTTGTGGTGACCTACGCCGCTTCCGGCCCCTACCCCGTCCTCCCCTGCTGTATTCTGTGAGACACAGAACACAGCAGGGACCTGAGAGGACGTGCAGCGCGACTCGCGCATGCGCAGTAGGGAACCAGGAAGTGAAGCCTTATTCCCTTACCGAGGATGGCGGCGGCAGCAGCCGAGAGCCGAAGGACGGATCGGCTTTGGCTGCCGACATCGCGGGCTCCCTGGACAGGTAAGTGTCCATATATTAAAAGTCAGCAGCTGCTGTATTTGTAGCTGCTGGCTTTTAATATTTTTTTTTCAGCGGACCTTTGGCACAAATGATAATGCGACTCCTGTAAGTTTTAACTTGTTAACTTAGCAATAAGAAGCCTTTTAATCGTCTATATACACTCACTAGTCACTTTATTAGGTACACCTGTTCAATTGCTTGGCAACACAAATTGCTAATCAGCCAATCACAAGGCAGGAACTCAATGCATTTAGGAATCTAGATGTGGTGAAGACAACTTGCTGAAGTTCAAACCGAGCATCAGAATGGGGAAGAAAGGGGATTTAAGTGACTTTGAACTTGGCATGGATGTTGGTGCCAGACAGCCTGGTCTGAGTATTTCAAAAACTGCTGATCTACTGGGATTTTCACGCACAGCCATCTCTCTGGTTTGGTCCGAAAGAGAAAATATCCAGTGAGCGGCAGTTGTGGGCCGGAAATGCCTTCATTGATGTCAGAGGTGAATGGGCAAACTGGTTGATGATACAAAAGGCAAGTGAAATAACCAGTAAGTGAAATAACCACTTGTAAAACACTCAAGGTATGCATAATACCATCTCTGAACACACAACACATCAAACCTTGAAGCAGATGGGCTACTGCAGCAGAACACCACATTGAGTGCCACTCCTGTCAGCTAAAAACAGGAAACTAAGGCTACAGTTTGCAAAGGTTCAGCAAAATTGGACAATAGAAGATTGGAAAATACATTGGCGAGTCTCGATTTCAGTTGCAACATTCAGATGGTAGGGTCAGGATTTTGCGTAAACAAGAAAGCATGGATCCATCCTGCCTTGTATCAATGAGTCAGGCAGGTGGTGGTGGTGTAATGGTGTGGGGGAAATTTACTTGGCACACTTTTGGGCCCCTTAGTACCAACTGAGCATAATATCATATCATAAATGGTGAAAAAAACACCAACCCTCGCAGGTGGAAACTGGTGAATTTAAATTATAGGGGCAGCACATTATAAGGGTAAGTGAAAAGAGAATAATTAACGAGTTAATTACAAACCGCATTCCCTTTAGAGTGCAAATATATAAATAACAATCACAAAAATGCAAATAAGATAAGTGATAATCACAAAGATGTAGGAAATACTGTCAATAGTGACAACCATAAATAGCTTTCGGCTAGAGTCCAATTAAAAAGCATTGGAAAGCATCCAAGTGTTGAAATATCAAGCAGTGAAAGCAAAAAATTAAAAAAATTCAGGTAAATTCTCAAAACTTCTGGATAAATCCTCCTAGTATTCGACAAACATCAAGGGAACAGTAATCCACCACCATCACCGGCCACAATCTGGTGAGTAGGCTGTGTGGTGGATTACTGTTCCCTTGATGTTTGTCGATTACTAGGAGGATTTATCCAGAAGTTTTGAGAATTTACATAAATTTCTGAACACTATTTGTTTTTTAATTTTTTGCTTTCACTGCTTGATATTTCAACACTTTGATGCTTTCCAATGCTTTTTGATTGGACTCAAGCCGAAAGCTATTTATGGTTGTCACTATTGACACAGTATTTCCTACATCTTTGTGATTATCACTTTTCTTATTTGCATTTTTGTGATTGTTATTTATATATTTGCACTCTAAAGGGAGCGCAGTTTGTAATTAACTCATTAATTATTCTCTTTTCACCAACTGAGCATCGTTTAAACTCCATGGCCTACCTGAGTATTGTTGCGGACTAAGGATGAGCTCCGGTGTGTTCGCACACACTCCACATGCCGAGCCCGCCAGGAAGTCAGCACGGCGCTGCGCTAATGACAGGCAGTCAGACATTTCCCGATCTCTGCAGCCGTACATCGGGAAAATGTCTCACTGCCTGTAATTAGCACAGTGCCAACTTCCTGGCGGGCTCGGCATGTGGAGTGTGTGAACACGCCTGAGCTCATCCTTATTGCTGACCATGTCCATCCCTTTATAAAACTACAGTGTACACATCTTCTGATGGCTCCTTCCAGAAGGATAATGCCCCATGTCACAAAGCTCCAATCATCTCACCAACGTTTTCTTAACCATGACAAAGAGATCACTGTACTCCAATGGCCTCCACAGTCATCACATCTCAATCCGATAAAGCACCTTTGGGATGTGGTGGAATGAGAGAGTCGCATCATGGGTGTAAAAAAAAAAAAAAAAAAAATTGCAATCTCGATTCAACCCCCCTCATGATCTCTACTGCAGAGTTTCCCAATTCTTTCATGTAACAAGTGTAGAGAGTTTTCTGCTCACTCAGCTGTCAAAAGAAAAAATCCGGGCAGTCTGCCAAGTTTTTAAAGTGGTTGTAAATCTTTTACAACCACTTTATGCTACAGGCAAGCCTTTAATTAGGCTTGCCTGTAGCTACACTAGATATAGCCTAAACCTGCACGGTTTAGAAGATATCACTGTATTTGCAAGTGCCGATGTCTTTGGAACATGCGCACTGAAGCAACGGCACGTACGTGCCGTTGCTTCAGTTGTACTGTGCCGTTACCGACGGCTCCCGCGCGCATGCACGGAAGTGACATCATCGCGGCTTTGGCCAATCACAGCTCCGGAGCCGCGATACCTGGAAGTAACCCCCCGGAGAGATGTCGGCTGTCGGAGCGGTGAACAAGGACGGCTGTGGGGGGCTTCGATCTCAGGTAATTCTTAATGAGCTAGTATTAGATGCATACTAGCTCATTATGCCTTTGTGTTGCAGGTTTTTTATTGGAAATTTTTTATAGGGTTTACAACCACTTTAACAACATTGTCTGTGCTAGTAGATAACTAGAAACATTGTAACTCTTCCTTAGATCACAGAGATAAACTTCTGTGTGTAAATGCAGGAAAGTCTAAGGGTCCTTTCACACTGATCAGTTTTTCAGTAAGGTAAGCGGAAGAAAAATGCATCCCTTTAAATCCTATGAAACTCACACTTGCCAGTTGCGTTTTTAAAAGTCCTACTTGCTTGATTTTTGCCACATGTTAGGCCCGTGTTTAAATAGCCCTTTCACACTGATCAGTTTTTAATGTGCTTTTGTTTAGGTGTGAGGAGTTCCATTTAAAGGGATGTATTTTTATTACACTTTTCTTCTACTTTTTTTACTGAACAACTGAACAAAAACAGATTAGTGTGAAAGCAGCCTTCAACTTTTTCTGACACTCATTTCTTACAAAGTTAAAATCAGTATCTTTTTCTAGAAAATTACTTGGAACCCCCAAACATTATATATATATATATATATATATATATATATATATATATATATATATATATATATATATATATATATATATATATATATATATATATATATATATACATACATACATATACATATACACACACACACACATATATATATACACACACTAGAGGTCGACCGAAATATCGGCCGATATTTGGCTTTTTTTATTTAATCGGCATGGCCGATTGTGCTGATAAAAAAGGCCGATTATAACTTTAGCGCGACTTGCAAATGACTTCTATAATAGAAGTCAATACAAGTTGCCTGAAATCTTCTGTGAAGTGACTTCTCTCTTCCTCTGGGCAGCCTGCCAAATCTGATAAAAAGAACCTAAAGAGATACAATGTTTACACTTATCAATGGATTGAATTCTGTGTGTAGAAGCTCTCAGTTTAACCATATAGGTGTCCTTTTATGAAACTGCGGTAAAATACTGCTTTTCAGTTCTCAGGCATTCTCAGGGGAGATCGCTCTCCTCTAAGTGCCTGTTTATGAAAGTGTGTAGATCGCTTCTCATGTTGAGTTGAGGAGCGATCTACAAATGCCGGTGTTCTGCCGAGAAAGTTCCGCTCGGCGGATTAGTTCCCCCCTCTACTGCGCATGCGCAGTAGAAGCCGGCGGAAATAGCCGAAGCGGAACAGCTGAAAATCAGCTGTACACGGCGCCTGTAAGAGGGCCCCTCGCGGGCTCGCTTCGCTCGCCACGCTTCGCTCGCCACGCTTCGGGCACGGCCTCGCTGCGCTCGGCACTTTTAGGATTCCCCCTCTAGGTCCACTTGGATAGTGGGGAAGGAACCTGGACCCAGAGCGCAGGCGCCGTGTACAGCTGAGTGAAGCGTTTGAGCTTCGGCTATCTCCGGCGGCCGACAGTAGTACGTACTGCGCAGGCGCTGCGCCTGCGCAGTACAGGGGGGGAACCTATCCGCCGAAGGAACTTATTCGGCAAGACACCGGGAACTCCTGAGAACGGCTCCTCTCACTGTAATCTCGTGTGATGTATCGGGATTATAGTATGAGGAAGCATAAAAAATACAAAAGTTTAACACACAGCACACATTATTCCCCAACATATTAATGAAATAATAAAGTTAAATTCCCCCTACACAATATACATTAACCTAATTATTAAAAAAACATTGTTTTTATCAATATTTAAAGATCATACATGTGCCTATTTAAATGTGAATGATGTATAGTAAATTAATGTAATCCACATATGTAATGCAGCTATACACCGTTCATATAAATGCAAAATACATTTATAATCATTAAAAAATAATTTTAATAAAGTATACAAGTATAAAGATTTATTAATAAATTAAAATAAAATATATTTCATAATTGATAAACATAAAAATTAATAAACTGGTGCGAAGAGAGAACACTGCGAATCCACTGCGGGTTCCCGAATCGCACCGACTCGCATGTCAGTTCACACTGCCATATGCGAATCGCTGGGGAGTGTCAATACATTGTTAACGACCCCCCCCAGTTCAGCTTCCATATCGCACTGCGAACTGACAGTTCGGACATGAATCAGGTCGCATATGTGTGAACACACATGCGATCCGATTCTGGCCTGAACAGAAAAAAAGGGTCCTGTGCGTGTTTGCACCGAATGCGGTGTGATATCAGCCATACTATCTGTACGGCTGATATCGCGCCGCACAGACATCGCATGTAATGTGAACGGCAGTTCGCTGCGAATTACATGCAATGCCTGTGCGATGTCTGGCATCGCACAAGTGTGAACTGGGCCTAAAAGTTAACAACACCCCCAAATCAGTTCGCATATTGCAGTGCGATCTGCAAACTCGGACAGGAATCGGATCGCATGGGTGTGAACACCCATGCGATCCGATTCTGCTGCGGACCAAAAAAAGGGTCCTGTACGAGTTTGGTCCGAATGCAATGCAAATTCAGCCATACTATCTGTATGGCTGAAATCGCATCGCACAGAGATCGGATGTGATTTGCACTGCAGTGCGGTGCGAATCACATCCGATCTCGGACAGCGCAGCAGTGGGAACTGGCCCTAAATCATATTGCATTTGCACCAAAATGGTACAGGACCCTTTATTTGGTCCGCACTGGAATACACCCATGCGATCCGATTCCTGCACCATTACATAGTTCGCACTGCGATCTGTGAAATGATCTGGGGGTGTTATTAACTTTGACATGTAATGTAGGTGCGATGTGGAAACCCGCACAGGAAATACGCTGGTTCATGCATCGCACAAGTGTGAACCCAGCCAGAGACGTGAACATCTAAAAAAAAAAAATATCTATCTATATCTATACACACTATAAATTCCTATCCTGCTGGTTTTGGGGTGTGTAATGGTGGGGAAGGTGTGCTCTGACCGGTGAAAAAAGAAGTCAAAAGACTTCTTGCTTTCTCCAGACTACTCATCCAGCTTCATGCTTCTCTCTCTGATTCTCCACTTCTGAAATGGTGAATCAGAAAGTGAGAATTCTGTCACAGATCGCCAGTGAGGTGCTGAGATCGCACCTTCATAAACTGGCCGTTTCTGTGAAGTCAGTTACAGATTCTCACTGTGCTGAGATAATCAGCGGAGAACATGTTCTCCGCTGATTATCTCAGTTTCATAAACTGGTAGTGAGCTGAGATCAGCGGCAAGACTCGGGATCGCTGCTGATCTCAGTTACATAAAAGGACACCTTAAATCTTTTCTGACACTTGTAAGCAACAAGTGTCAAATCCTGTATTTTCTGCTAGAAAATCACTTAAAACCCCCAAACATTAATATAAATATATATACATATACACACATACATACACATACATATATATTATATATTTATTTTAGCAGAGACCCTAGGGAATAAAATAGCAGTTGTTGCAATATTTTATGTCACACGGTATTTGCGCAGCGGTCTTTCAAACGCAATTAAAAAAAATACACTAAATTAATTTAAAAAAATACTAAACAGTAAAGTTAGTCCATTTTTTTCATCCAAAAGTTTTGATTACCTGTTTTTGTGTATTTAATATTTAAGATGGTAGTTTTTTTTTTTTTGTTTTTTTTTAATCTAAATTATACATACAAGTGTACTGATTGGAGGTTTGTTTTGTTTAATAAATGTTTAAATGTAAAAAAATTTCTGTATCACTTAGTACTTAAGGTTGCTGCCACACTGGAGCGGGCACGCGTTGACGGTAAAACACTGCTAGTTTTAGCGGCGCTTTATCGTCATTTTATCGGCGCCATTCGGCAGCTAGCAGGGCGCTTATAACCCAGCTAGCGGCCGAGGAAGGGGTTAAATGCTCCTCTGCCAAAACGCTTTGCAGGCGCTTCGGCAGCGGTGCGCATTCATTTCAATGGGCAGGAGTGGTGGAGCAGCGGTATGCACCGCTCCAAAGATGCTGCTTGCAGGACTTTTTTTTAACATCCTGCCAGCGCATCGCCTCAGTGTGAAAGCACTCGGGATATCACACTGAGACTGCAGGGGAGCTGTTTTGCAGGCACTTTACAGGTGCTATTTTGAGCCCAACAGTGCCTGAAAAACACCCCAGTGTGAAAGGGGTCTAACATATCGGCATCATATATCGGCCATTGGCCACCGCGATTTCTAAATTTTGGGCATCGGCCAGAGAAAAACCCATATCGGTCGACCTCTAATATATACACATTTTTAGCAGAGACCCTAGGGAATAAAATGGCGATTTTTGCAATATTTTATGTCACACTGTATTTGCACAGTGGTCTTTCAAACACAATTTTTTTGAGAAAAATACACTTCAATGAATTAAAAAAAAAAAAAAAAAAAAAAAACGAAGGAAAAAGTAAAAAAGTTAGCCCAATTTTTTTGTTTAATGTGAAAGATGATGTTACGCTGCAAGAATTGAGAGAATCGTGATCTATCCTCTAAGCAGCAACTGTGTGATGCCATCGTGTCAATATGGACCAAAATCTCTGAGCAATGTTTCCAGCACCTTCTTGTATCTATGCCACGAACAATGAAGGCCAAAGGGGGTCCAACTCGGTACTAGCAAGGTGTACCTAAGTGGCCGGTGAGTGCTTACGACTTTCAGATGGAAGGGTATTTAAAATGACAGTCAAAAAGACAAAAGACGGCACACGTATCAAAACGACCTCCTCCTCAGCAGACACAAAGGAAACAGTGACAGGAATTGGGAGAAACTATAACCGAGAACAGAACCTGATCTCACCTAAAGCGTTTGTTACCCTAACATTTCATATTGCTGATGTCTGCTGTACTGTGTACTTGTATGAGAAAGTCTCCTGTTCTCTTTGTATCGCTTCCTTTGTGTGAAATACGGGGTGTTCCTGCAGGTCCCTGTGCTTGCCTATTCAAACTGACCACGAACCACATCCATCCCAGCGTGGCCAATTTTCTTCACAGCGATCACATGAAAAGTAGTAAACAATATCCGTATATTCATGATGTCATTACTTTCTCCTGTAATCTCGGATCTCACTATAGTATAGACTTTTTTTTTTTTTTTTTCACCATACTGTCACCAGAGCAAGTGCAGTGTTGGTGACATCATACTGCTGTGGCGGTGATCATGTACAATGGCTGGCTGCTCTGATATCACTGTGGGTCAGTACCGCCAGCCGTTGTCTCCAATCATCGCCACAGCAGTACAATATCAACAGACCAGCGCTGGCAGTCAGTATCCCTAATTACCGCCACACCAGTCATACTGCCCAGATCACCGCCACACCTGTCCCAGTGTCACCAAATCAATGTTTGCGGGCAACAGCATTCCTTATCACTGCTACACCAGTCACAGTGTCACCACATCAGTGTAATGCCCCGTACACACGGTCGGACATTGATCGGACATTCCGACAACAAAATCCTAAGATTTTTTCCGACAGATGTTGGCTCAAACTTGTCTTGCATACACACGGTCACACAAAGTTGTTGGAAAATCCGATCGTTCTAAACGCGGTGACGTAAAACACGTACATCCGGACTATAAACGGGGCAGTGGCCAATAGCTTGCATCTCTTTATTTATTCTGAGCATGCGTGGCACTTTGTCCGTCAGATTTGTGTACACACGGTCGGAATTTCCGACAACGGATTTTGTTGTGGGAAAGTTTTATATCCTGCTCTCCAACTTTGTGTGTCGGAAAATCCGATGGAAAATGTGTGATGGAGCCTACACACGGTCGGAATTTCCAACAACAAGGTCCTATCACACATTTTCCATCGGAAAATCCGACCGTGTGTACGGGGCATCAGCCAGCAATGGTGGCTCTCCAATTATGGCCACAATCACAGTCAGCATCAGTGTCCCCGATTAGTGCCACACTAGTCCCCAGACCAGTGTAAGCCAGCAACAGTCTCCTGATCACCACAACACCAGTGCAGTTTTGCCTTTGCCTGCTGCCTGAACTAACCCCGGCCTGTTTCTTGACCATGTTTCTGCCTGCTGCCCGGACCGGCTCTTTGCTTTTTTGCTGAGCATGTATCTGAACTGACTCATTTGCACATTCGACTGACTATGTTCCTGCAAAACACCACTGCCAGCTATCCTCTGTGGACAACTGCACTCCTGGAACCACAGGAACACGTTTGTTCCTCCTTTGTTCAGCCTCCTGTACTTTCCGGCCAAATTAGAATTTGGGTGAGCCAAGATGGTTTTCATATAGGAATTGCTTGGCTTCTTATTTGTAATTTCCCAATGAAATGTATGGCTGTCAGGGTGCCAAGTTTGGTGCCATATTTCATGATTTATACCACTTGGCTCAGGCCAAATTGAACTTTTCTATATAGAAGAATGCCCAATGAGTATAAAACAAGTGGAATTTTGGTGAGCCAAGATGGTTTTAATATAAGAATAGCTTGGCTTCTTATTTAAAATTTCCTATTGAAATGCATGGCTGTCAAGGTGCCAAATTTTATGATTTAGATGACTTGGCTCAGGCCAAACTGAACTTTTCTATATAGGAGGTGCAGCTCATAAAATTAAAATATCAAAAAGTTAATTTATTTCAGTAATTCAATTCAAAAAGTGAAACTCATTTTATATAGATTCATTACACGCTGAATGATACATTTCAAGCATTTCTTTTAAATTTGGATTACGGATAACAGCTAGTGAAAACCCCAAATTCAGTATCTCAAAACGTTAGAATATTACATAAGACCAATAACAATAAATTAAAAAAAAGGATTTTTAATACAGAAATGTTGGTTTACTGAAAAGTATGTCCATGTACAGTATAGTATGCACTAAATACTTGGTCGTAGAGCTGCACAATTAATCATCAAGAATCGTTATTGCGATCTTGACTAAAGTGTTTCACAATTCTTTCCTATGCAAAGAATTCTCTCTGCTCTTCTGAAGCCACAGCCATCAAAGGAAAGGAAGAGAAAAACTGGGCAGTCTGCCAAGAATCAAAACATTTTTTATCAGTTGAACTTAAGTATAAACATTGTAACAATTGGTCAATGGAATAGACTTTGTGTAAGTGAAAAAAGTTTAACCACTTAAACACTAAACCTTTTTCTGACATTTGTTGGTTTCAAGTTAAAATAATTTTTTTTTTGCTAGAAAATTACTTAGAACCCCCAAACATTATATATATATATATATATATATATATATATATATATATATATATATATATATATATATATATATATATATATATATATATATATATAATATACATTATATATATTATATATATATTTTTTTTTTTAGTAGACACCCTAGAGCAGTGATGGCAAACCTTGGCACTCCAGATGTTTTGGAACTAAAGGGAAACACTAACCAGTAAAGTTAGCCCATTTTTTGTATAATGTGAAAGATTTTACGTTGCGAGAATCGTGATCTTTTTATTCTAAGAAAAAAAAAAAAATCAGGATTCTCATTTTGGCCAGAATTGTGCAGCTCTACTTGGTCGGGGCTCCTTTTGCCTGAATTACTGCATTAATACGGCGTAGCATGGAGGCGATTAGCCTGTGGCACTGCTGAGGTGTTACGGAAGCCCAGGTTGCATTGATAGCGGCCTTCAGTTTGTCTGCAGTGTTGGGTCTGCTGTCTCTCATATTCCTCTTGGCAATACCCCACAGATTCTCTATGGGTTTTAGGTCAGGCAAGCTTACTGGGCAGTCAAGCACAGTGATACCATGATCAGTAAACTAGGTATTGGTACTTTTGGCAGTGTGGGCAGGTGGCAAGTCCTGCGGGAAAATGAAATCATCTCCATAAAGTTGGTCAGTAGAGGGAAGCATAAAGTGGTCTAGAGTTTCCTGCTAGAGGGATGAGCTAACTTTGCACCTAAAAAAACAAAAAAAACAAACACAGTGGACCAACACCAGCAGATGACATGGCTCCCCAAATTATCACAGACTGGAAAACTTTACATTTCATTTGGAAATCAAGGTCCCGGAGTCTGGAGGAAGAGTGGAGAGGCACAGAATCCAAGTTGCATGAGGTCCAGTGTGAAGTTACCACAGTCCGTGATGATTTGAGGAGCCATGTCATCTGCTGGTGTTGGTCCACTGCGTTTTATCAAGTCCAAAGTCAGCTCAGACATGGATGAGCGAGTTTGGGGTGGAGGAACTTGACTGGCCTGTACAGAGTCCTAAACGCAACGTGATAGAACAGCTTTGGGGTGAATTAGAGTGGAGACTGCGAGCCAGGCCTTCTCTTCCAACGTCAGTGCCTGACCTCACAAATGTGCTTCTGGAAGAATGGTCAAACATTCCCATAGACACACTCCTAAACCTTGTGTATTAATACATACAATTATAATTTTTTTGTAAAAATTAAAAAAAAAAAAAAAAAATCATACTCTGAACATAAAAGGCTTGGATAGGCCAAACATGCGTATTTATTGCTATGAAGAAGGAGGGCAAGGTAGTACAGCAGGCAATCTCAAGCCCTATCCTAATTCTGCCCTGAGGCCTACACATCAATGGTCACTTCTGAGCTGGGAAAAACAGATGCTTGTGTAATGTTGGATTATGTCTTCAATGCCCAACTACTTCAGTTATTCATGCCAAGAATATGGGCACAAGAATACAACCAGGTTTGCTTTAATGCCCCGAATCTAAAACACAATCTTTTCTGTGCCTGGCTATGCGTCTCCCCTCCTATCATGCAAAAGTCCTGTTTTTTGGCGATTTGCACCGGCTTTGTCAGATGGTGGCAGGGTTTAGTGTCACTTTAATGAAGCTTCCTGTGGCATTATAAGGAAAAATTTACGTAAATGTCATGCGCCACATTAAAGCGGATAGACCTAATGCTCTACTCTGCATCAGCTCCAGCTTCTATTTTAAAGTGCCTAATTAAAGATCTGCAGACAGCTCACGTCCCTCTCTCCTCTGCCTTTGCAGTAACAACACTACACATGCGGAGCCTGCAGAGTTAACAGACGTCCTCCTCTTCCTCCCTCCTGATCTCAGCTGGGAGGCAGCCAGAGGGATTCAGCATTCAGCGCCAGTTCTACTGCTCTCCGTGCCACGTCTGTCGCAGGTGCAGCATAGAACAAGGAGCAAATGCTCAAAATTAACAAACGACTCATGCCTCTTTTGGTAATTCAGCTCAGGAGCTGCTCAATTTTCTTGTGTTTATAAGAGTGGCGCAGGCATAAAGCAGTATTAAATGCTCAATTTTTTTTTGAATACATTCTTATCAACCAGGAAAACAAACATTCTCCAGTACATTATTTAGTCTATATATGTGCTCCAGCACTTACATTTTTTTTTTTAAAAAAAAGGAAAATTCCACCTTTGGCAAAAAAAAAAAAAAATGAAAAAAATCTATGCAAAAAAAAAAAAATATGCATTTATTTATATTTTTGAGCCTGCACAGCACTGCAGGTGCAATGCTCTGGCTGCTCGGTACAGACCTTTGGGCCACATTCACACTTGTGCGACTTGTCATGCCCCTATAGAACCTCATTCATGTAGGGGGTGGGGGCAGGATCTGTAGATTCTGATTAGCCCCCAGACCCCCACAACCACCGGCCAGGGTTGTGGGAGAAGAGACCCCGGTCCTTAACATGGGGACAAGCAGAGCCCCCACTGTTCCAAAGCACCCCCCCAATGTTGAGGGCATGTGGCCTGGTATGGTTCAGGAGGGGAGGGTGAAGTAGAATAATAATGAATCGAACCAGGCAGGACCTCAGTGATGCAGGTTTATTAAGCATAATAGGTACAACATGATTGGTTGCTAAGATCTACGTCAATGTAACTAACTATAAAACTGACACTTGTCATACAACCAGACAAACGTATTAATTCCCAGAATTCCTACAGGTTTATTATTAAAATGATTTATAACTGGTTTTGTCTATGGTTCTATCCATTACAATACTTGTGTAGAGACAATATGGCACCCAGTCATGTTAAATCAAACCCTCCTTGTCCTGACAAGACTTTACCAACTCAAGGATAACAGATTTACGACTTTGGGAAAATGAACTTGCAATAACCCCACCTTGTGTGTTATATGTCTTATTGTTTTTCACTATACAATCCTATGTGTAAATAGTGTATTGGTTTCACAAAAAAGTACTGTATTTTTATATATATATATATGTCATTAAAAGACATTACAATACATTACAATAAGAAGAACACTGGTGTGTATGTATTGATAATTAGACAATATTGAATAAAATAGTTTAGCTTTGTGTGTGTGTGTGTGTGTGTGTGTGTGTGTGTGTGTGTGTGTGTGTGTGTGTGTGTGTATGTGTATATATATATATATATATATATATATATATATATATATATATATACACACACACACACACACACACACACACACACACATATACACACACACACACAAAGCTAAACTATTTTATTCAATATCGTCTAATTATCAATACATACACACCAGTGTTCTTCTTATTGTAATGTATTGTAATGTCTTTTAATGAGGGCACAAGTAGACCTTTTGACCCTGTCAAACTAAATTAATATACATAACTTTCCCATATGCCACATTGCTTTTTAAGAAGTTGTATCACTTATTCTTGACAATGTTTATTTATTACTTTAAGGAATGTTATCTTATCAGACTATAGTTCAACTGCTGTCAAAGGCTTTCTTTTCTAATTAGCAAACTTAAAAACTAAAAATGAACTATCCTAATGAACTTTCACCCAGTAAACTTTGTGACTATCTTATAAAAAATAATAGAAAGAAGCAGAGAGGTAATCTAAAGTTAAACATTTAAAAATGAAGACTCTATATTTATGTTATAACATAGTACACATTAATAAAGATTAAGAACTATTGCTTTACTATGGAATAATAATATTGATAAGACCACTACTATATAATAATAATATGAATAATAATTATTTTATCAATAAAACATATGCAAATTAATATGAATAACATAAAATATATTGGTTAATATGAAATTCTACTACAAGGGCCGTTCACTCTACCCTGCTTTCCTGGCTGCATGCTTGGATAAGAGTCAGGTATGGATCTGAGGGGGGGGGGGGGGGGGGGGGGGGGTTACACGCTTTTTTTATATTTTGGAGTGGGGTTTTTTTGCTTGTGGAAAGGTAGTGCTTTTGTTAGGAGTGACAGACAGTTCTTCTAAACAGCTAAGGAGTGTACTAGTGAATATGCTGCTGCTCTGTTGGTGTTGCACCCAGTAAACGTCAGCATTCTTTTTATCTTGCTGTGTAAACACGTCATGTACAACAAATGTTTACAAAGCAGCAGCTCAAAGCTAAACTCAAGGCAGGCCGCTGAATACACCGTTGATGTACTGTACATGTTCATTAAATGTTTTAGGCTTGGTCTACACTGAACCGCATGTAAACTGCATTCCTGTTCAATTTACATGCGATTTAGTGCAGTGGTACTTTTTGTTTTTTTTTTTCTAAATGATTGGGCTCAAATTGCCACTGCATTGCACCAAAGACGTGCATGCAGCAATCACACTGCACTACCAGATTACATTATTATTATACAGGATTTATATAGTGCCAACAGTTTGCGCAGCACTTTACAACATTGTACTGTACAATTACAATACAATTCAATACGGGGGGGGGGGGGGGATCTGCAAACCCTGCTTGTTAGAGCTTACAATCTAGGACTGTTTTGTACCAAGCTACCTGGTGCTGGCAAATGCACTGCGTTTGTGACCTGCATTTGGGGGTGACGTTACCCGCACTTCCTGCCTGACCTATAGCAAAATGATTGCTGGGCCGATAAGCAGCTTTCCTCACAGGGGGGGGGGTCTGGACTGATAGTTGGTGCAATGATTATCAGTGCTCCATATTAGTGCCGCCTCATCAGTGCCCGTCAGTGCAGCCTTATCAGTGAAGGAGAAAAATTACTTATTTACAAAATTTTATAGCCAAAACGAAATACTTTATTTAATTTGTTTAGCAAAAAATAAACTCAGTGGTGGGTAAATGCCACCATAAGAAAGCTCTGTCTCAAAAAAAATAAATAAAAAAAATGATAAAAATGTTTGGTTAAAGCGTTTTTATGACTGCGCAATTGTCATTCAAAGTGCAAAAAAAATTGGCCTGGTCAGGAAGGGGGTGAAAGTGCCCAGTATTGGCAGTGGTTAAGATTGCACTGCCACTCACTGCAGATCGCAAGGACAACACCCAAGGATCGCTGTTTCCTACACCACAAAGCCTTAATGTGTTAAAAAAAAAAACTGCATTTTGATAGATGTAATGCAAAGCGACCTCTACCTTGGAAAGAAAAGCACACAGCAGACATGCAAAGTGCAGATCACTATATATTTTCTTTTTTTTTTTTTTTTCTTGTGGGTTCAATGCCTTCCAGGGCCCCATGGATCCGCGCTCTAGGCACTCTTCTGGATGGGTCTATGAGCAAGTGTATGTATGCTGCTGTGTGCATTCAGTTAGCCCCGAAGCCTAGGACGACAAGCTGCTCCTCTACTCCCACCTTCTCCAAGGGAGTGGACTAACAGAAGCTCGAGCCGGCGCTGCTGCCCAATTCATGTGATGTAGTCGGTGCAGACGATCCCAGGCAGGAGGTTTGGGGAAGCTGCTCCTAGGCTGGCCATACATTATACAATTTTCTTATTCAATTTCCTTTCAGATTTACCTTCAACTATATAGTGAAAGGACCTGCCTGATGGCGCACGCATTGAAGGTGTTCCTGTTTGACCTACCTATCATATGGTTTTGGTAAATCTAAAAGGAAAATTGTATAATGAACAGCTAGCCAAAAAGGTATATGGAGGCGATGGCATTGGAGATTTAAAAACTGCTCCATCTTTCTGACCCATGTTTCATGTTAAAGCCATATCTAGGATGTAACCTGAACCATGGTCAGCATGCACAGCTCCCCCCCTCCCCCCTCCTTTTACAGGATCACAGGATTCTTCTCCGCACAGCATCCTGTCAGATTCAGAATTAACATGGCTGTGTGTGGCTCTGTGTGCACAACCAAGTCATTCAGCTGTCAAAGGAAAATACAGGCCCCATCTGCCACAATGGCCGGAGTTCTAGTACTCAATAGAGCACAAGTGTAGTGACTGCACCGTACTTGTAGTCCATTGATGCTTCCTCCTGCTCCGTAGCTAAGATTCCATTGACAGAATGAAAAAAAAAAAAATTGTTTAGATGTATTTTGGTTTCTTTATTTTCGAACGAATTCTAAATTTTCAGAACAATCTGCATCTGAAAATTAATTGACTGATTTGAATTCTGTGTGAAGAATAGCTGATTACGGAGCAGGCTGGGAAACCGTCCACTGTGTCCTTATTAGTTGATTTTTCAACTGTCAAAGGGTTTCCTCCACTGACAGCTGAATGTAAAAAAAAAAAAAATGCTGGCAATGCAAAATTAAATAAACTGTGTGGGGGGGTCCCCCTCCCCAATGCATACCAGGCCAAAAAAAAAAAAAAAAAAACTAAATGAAATACAAGTAAATAATATACAGAGAGCAATCTGGAACAAAATGTTAATGTGGTCATTGATCCAATCACAGCACAGCACTGTAGCAACAAGCAAGCATTTACCTTCCTTGATGCATCAATAGTATTATTATTATTATTATTATTATTATTAATCTGAAACCTGGCTTACTACCCTTCTGCAGCTCACTGCCCTAATAACAGTGCCTGGGGGATGAAAGAACAGGCAAAAACCAAATAAAAAAAAAATCTCTACACATTATTGCTTCAGACAAATGTCCAAACACTGTACTGGAAGCCGAGGCTCATCCTGCCAGCTGGTGTGTAATATTAGCACGCCGCCGAGCTCTGCTGGCAGAAAATGAGCGGTGAGATCACAGATGTAAACAGAACAAAGACAAATCGCAGTCCAATGAGAATCTCCAGCACAGGCCCGCCTTGATGACTCAAATAAATAATAGATGGTTTTGCATTCCTAGCATCACAAGCTGCAGGACTAAGAAACGAAAATGAAAGCAAATCTGGCAGCCTGTCTGTGAGAGAGAGAGAGGTAATTTACACTTCATTGATGAGGAATGCTCCTTCCACAGCGTCTGCCGCATTCCTCTACACAGCTACACACAGATGGCATTATCTAGGTCACAATTACAATGTAAAATCGCAATACAAAATAAAAAATTGAATCATACATTTTTTGTTTGTCGTTCAAATTGTACATATTACTGTCTATTGAATAGGAACCCTAATAAGGACTTCTTCACATCGTGTTTTTCTGCAGCGATTCAAGCTTTCTACCTGGGGAGGCTCAACCTCCCAAACCAACTCAACACTCCCCCCCCCCCCGCACTTCTTCCCAACACCCCAATACCCCAGAAATTATAATATGAAGGATACAATAACAAATCTCTGCAAATACTTTCAACCAGATGCCTATTCAGGTGAGCAAAGCTTTACAATGAACAAAGAAATCAGACAAACAATACGCTGTGCTATCTAAAAAGTGTTTCCTACAAGCCTTGAAAGAGAAACAAAAATTTGAGCTGGGTTCACACTTGTGTTATTACAGACATCGCATTGATGGGCAGATCACGTGCGATGTCTGCGCGATGCAAATTCAGCAAAACTGTATAGCTGAAATCGCATTCGCACCAGAATGGTGCAGGACCTTTTTTTTTTTTTATCTGCACTGGAATCGGATCGCATGAGTGTTCACAACAATGCGATCCAATTTCTGCACCATTTCAGTTGGCACTGCGATCCGATCTGGGGGGCGTCATTAACTTTACATGGACACTCGCAGTGGTTCGCAGATGTCAGTGTGAACCGTCGACGATTCAGGAAGCACGCTGGTTCCCACATTGCACAAGTGTGAACTCAGCCAAAGGGGTTGTAAAGTCAGAAGGTTTTTTTTATCTTAATGTTCTCTATGCATCAAGTTAAAAAAACCTTCTGTGTGCAGCAGTCCCCATTCAACCCCCCCCCCCCCCCCCAAAATACTTACTCAAGCCCCATCTCTATCCAGAGATGTGCACGAGTGCTTTGGCCGTCTGGGACTCTCCCTCTTGATTGGCTGAGACACAACAGCAGCACCATGGGCTCCCACTGCTTTCAAATTCAGTTAGCCAATCAGGAGAGAGAGAGAGAGAGAGAGAGAGAGAGAGAGAGAGAGAGAGAGAGAGAGAGAGAGAGAGAGAGAGAGAGAGAGAGAGAGAGAGAGTGTGAGAGTGAGAGTGAGTGGGGCCGAACCGCGGTTCCATGTCTAAATGGACACAGGGAGCTGTGGCTCAGCTCAGGTGCCCCCATAGCAAGCTGCTTGCTGTGGGGGGCACTTGAAAGGAGGGAGGGGCCAGGAGCACCAAAGAGGGACCCAAGAAGATGAGAATCGGGGCTGCTCTGTGCAAAACCATTTCACGGAGCAGGCAAGTATGACTTTTTTTTTTTTTCTTTGTAAGAAAATAAACGAGACTTAACAATCACATTTAAAAAAAAGAGTACCAGCTGTATACTTAGAACATTCAGCTTTTTTATAATTATTATTTTTACTCCTGCATATATAAATATAGGTAAACAGTTGTATTGGGTCAAAATACTAATCAAAAACACAGTATGTATAAAATGTTCTCCAAAAAGCATGATAAATATGAAACATCCAAACAATTCATAAAACTTGCAAACTATAATATATATATATATATTATATACATACATATACACACACACACATATACATACACAGAACGCTGAAAGGACTGACGCTGCCTCTCAAAAAACTGTCGCCAACCTGTTGTGACAATGGGGTCAATTCACTAAAGGTTGTGATATCAAGGTCACATAATTTTTGGGAAATATCTCATGAGGTAATAGAGTTAATTCATCGAAGTAAAATATTGAATGTGAGGTAAATAACGCAAAAAGGAAAAAAAAATAAAGTAATTCATTCAAATCAATTCACTAAAGAACAAACACACATTTGTTATTTATCACCTGCCAAAAGTACAAAATAATAACAATAATGAGGGGAACTCTACACTGGCCAGTACATAAAAAGTATACAATGTATCAGTGTGGAAATGTTTTGCCCGAAACTCAGGAATGAAAACAAAAAATAGTAACATTTAGCCAGAGGGAGGTTGTTATGTGAATGAAAGCATGCTAGAATGTTTCCAGTTTCATAGTATTTTTGTGTGCATTTCTTCCTTTGGTGCATTGTTAACAGGTTTAAACAAAAAATTGTGAAAAAAACACCAAAAATAACGCAATCTAAGTGATAAGTGTTGCAAAACAAATATTTAACGCATTTGGTAAATAACGCATTCTTTTTTGTGAATTGAATACTTTTGAGATAAAATATTGCATGAGTTATAGTAACTTAAAAATTCATGCAGCATTTATCTCTTCGTGAATTGACCCCGATGTAACAGATTTGTTTTTAAAGACTTTTGCGCTGCAACCGGTCTGTAAGTTATATATATTATCAAGCAAGAGCTGTGTAAATAACCTGATGGATAAGCCCTATGGAGCCGGTTCATACATCTCCGGAGCAGATTGCAAAGGAGTCCTGTGTGTCACTGGCTCCATTTCAGGTCCGAATTCAGCCCAAAATCTGGGACCGATTCGTCCCCTGAAGCAGAGAACAGGGGTGCAACTGGACCTCCCCTACTGCAAGCCGCATGCGGCATAACTGTGAATCCAGCCTCAATGTGATATGTAAAATAAAATGTGTACATGTAGATAGACATGCCGATGGAATCCTGTCTACATTGGCCCTAGTATGTATGAATGTGAGTTAGGAACCTTGTAAGCTCCTGTGGGGGGGGGGGGGGGGGGGCAGGGATGGATATGAATGTACAATAAACATGTAAACTGAAGTGTAAATTGACAGCTCTATACAAGTACCTGTAATAAACATACAAGTAAAGTGAGCATTTACTATATCTGGAACTCAATATTTTGATTGATTATATGGAAGCAGCAAGTATGGAGCCTGCTTCATTTGAAAGTTCAATTTTGTTGTTGGAACTACAAGCGCCACTCACTCAAATATATTATATTCCAAACTAAAGTTGTGCTATGTATAGAATGAAGAGGAAAAAAACAAACTGTAGACACTGCAACAAAGGAGTCCATATAGTGATAGGAAATCCAATGAATCCCGCGGTACACCTAACATTCACCAGAATGGTGTATTTCAGAGAAACCCCCACCTCATAAGAATGGCCGCTTTCTCTGAAATACACACACCATTCTGGTGAATGTTAGGTGCACCGCGGGATTCATTGGATTTCCTATCACTATATGGACTCCTTTGTTGCAGTGTCTACATTTTATTTTTATATAATCTTTATTTTATTTTACATTTTAACCCATAGCAAACCATGTACAGACAAAAGGGAAAGGGAAGGAAAAATGCACCTCAAGGGCAAATACTGATATCGGTGGCGCCATAATACATTACACTACGAGTATAATTACTGCTAGTACGAGCCAATCCCTGTCCTAGATTTTCAATCCAAGTGGACATTAGTGTGTCTACATTTGTTTTTTTCCCTTCATTCAATACATAGTGCAACTTTAGACTTTTTGATTTGTGCTGTGTGTCTCACAGGAAAGTTACTGCTTTTAGAGCAATTTGATTTTCACTTATATGTTTAATTTGGGACAGTGCAGTACCACCCACTAATGAAAAAAATATATATTTAGGTAGAGATATAGATAGATATAGATAGACAGACATGCTTGTAGGTGAATTGTCCCTAGTATGTGTATGTATGTGGACCTTAGATTGTCAACTCCTTGAGGACAGGGACTGATGTTAATGTACTGTATCTAAAGTCCTGTATAAATTGTCAGCACTATACTAATAGCTGTATTAATAATAAAAAAAAAAAGTAAACCAGTAACAATGTACAGTATCTGGGCTCTTTCACATGGGCTCTCCGCTCAGTGGGGGATCGATCCGCTGAGCAGGCGGATGACATGACAGTCTCCGCTCACTGTGCAGAGTCGGACCTGTCAGAGCCCCGCTCTCCTCTATGATGAGATCGGATGAAAACGAACCGCCTTTCCCAACCCATCCAATCTGCCAGACAGACGGAAGATCGGGTCACCATCTGTCTGGATTTCAGGGACAGGATCGGATAGCGGCGGATGTGAGCAGACATGTCACCTCCGACATCCGCCGCTCCATAGAGGTGAATGGAGGCTCCGATCAGGTCTGCCTGAAAAACTGACAGGCGGACATAAATCGGACCACCCGTGTGAAAGGGGACTATTTGATTCAATATTCAGGCCTCTGGGAATAATAATTGTATCCATAAACAAATCCTCAGTTTCATTCTGAGATTTCCTTTAATAAATTTGAACTCCTCCAAAATATCTTCACAATATTCTGCAGAATCTACACCCAGCAGAGTCCTCATTATGCCGTTTTCTATATTGTAATAAATGGTTTATGGACCTCTTACTCAGACCTCCAGAGCCCCGGTGATCCATGCAATATTTTCATACTATGACACTGCGGTTTGTATTAAGCTTCCTCTCTGAGTCACAAACCAAAACAACCTGTGTAGTTGGGCTCCGACGGAAGAGGCTCCTACAAGACTGAGGTCACATATCTGTCTTCTGAGTCTAGTAAAAATGTCATCAGAGAGGATTTACTCTGCAACAGATTACAGCAGCTACAAAGTATACTTTGGCAAAAACAAAGCCATGCTGTAATGTATACACCGGCCACATGGCAGACTGTATGAGATGATACAACCAGGCAGACCCCTGTACTACATGGCAGAGGAGGGAGAATACATGGGGGGGGGGAGGGGGAATCACTACAAGCACCACAGGAGATATAAATAAATATGACACTTTTTAAGAGCAAATCACCGGAGTGCGGATCATCTTTTCCTCATTTCCCTACTCAGCCAGCGACTGGATCGAGCACCCGGGATCTCTGATTTCTATGTGATATATGGGTAGTAGCACTGACCTTTTTTGTTTATACTCCTCCCCCCCCCCTCCAACATGGCTGCACCCGGATACATGGGGGGGGGGATTAATGCCAAACCACAACCAGCCTGCCAATCAGTGTCATTCCCTGCAAGACCAGAGCAGTGCTGGAATACATTACATCCATCACAGTCCTCACACATCAGTCCCAGTACAGAGCTCTCCATACAGTACACAGAGCCCTCCATACATACAGTACACAGAGCCCTCCATACATACACTACACAGAGCTCTCCATACATACACTACACAGAGCTCTCCATACATACATTACACAGAGCTCTCCATACAGTACACAGAGCCCTCCATACATACAGTACACAGAGCCCTCCATACATACAGTACACAGAGCCCTCCATACATACACTACACAGAGCTCTCCATACATACACTACACAGAGCTCTCCATACATACATTACACAGAGCCCTCCATACATACACTACACAGAGCTCTCCATACATACATTACACAGAGCCCTCCATACATACACTACACAGAGCTCTCCATACAGTACACAGAGCCCTCCATACATACAGTACACAGAGCCCTCCATACATACACTACACAGAGCTCTCCATCCATACAGTACACAGAGCTCTCTATCCATACAGGACACAGAGCCCTCCATACAGTACACAGAGCCCTCCATACATACACTACACAGAGCTCTCCATCCATACACTACACAGAGCTCTCTATCCATACAGGACACAGAGCTCTCTATCCATACAGTACACAGAGCTCTCTATCCATACAGTACACAGAGCTCTCTATCCATACAGGACACAGAGCCCTCCATACAGGACACAGAGCCCTCCATACAGGACACAGAGCCCTCCATACATACAGTACACAGAGCCCTCCATACAGTACACAGAGCCCTCCATACATACAGTACACAGAGCCCTCCATACAGTACACAGAGCCCTCCATACAGTACACAGCGCTCTCTATACAGTACACAGAGCCCTCCATACAGGACACAGAGCCCTCCATACAGGACACAGAGCCCTCCATACATACAGTACACAGAGCCCTCCATACAGTACACAGAGCCCTCCATACAGTACACAGCGCTCTCTATACAGTACACAGAGCCCTCTATACAGTACACAGCGCTCTCTATACAGTACACAGAGCTCTCTATACAGTACACAGAGCTCTCTATACAGTACACAGAGCTCTCCATACAGTACACAGAGCCCTCCATACACAGCGCTCTCTATACAGTACACAGCGCTCTCTATACAGTACACAGAGCCCTCTATACAGTACACAGAGCTCTCTATACAGTACACAGAGCCCTCCATACACAGCGCTCTCTATACAGTACACAGAGCCCTCCATACACAGAGCTCTCTATACAGTACACAGAGCTCTCCATACAGTACACAGAGCCCTCCATACACAGCGCTCTCTATACAGTACACAGCGCCCCCTAGTGTTGGGTAGACATAGAGGAGCCGCGTGCCGCCTCTCGCTCAGTCTTATCGGTCCGTTCTTCTCCTCCGCTCCGCTCTATACCATACAGCCCCGGACCGGGGCACTGCCCACACCCTACAGGTCTCCACTCCTGTCACTAAACCTCCCGGAACACCCGACGGAGACACACACATAGACGGAGCCCGGCAGCTTCACCCCCCTCCTTCCCGCTCACCGCACTCAGGCGAATCCCGTCCGTCCCATGAGCCGCCATCTTGTGTAAGGGCGCAACCAGCACCTCAGCAGGATCGCCGAGCCCACCCTCTTTCCGGGGCGTGGCTTCCGCGGTGAGGGCGGGGCCTCTCCCTGCTCGCTGTCCGTGTACTGGCGCGTGACTGCTGAGCTGGGGATGCGCTGGCTGCCTGAGCTGTGAGAGGGGCGGAGCTCCGCTGTGTGTGCTGTACATGGGCGGAGCTCTGGCGTGTGCTGTACATGGGCGGAGCTCCGCCTCCTGAAGACGTCATGGTGAGCTTAGCCTGCCTGTATGGAGAACACATCACCATTCCCTGTGTAGATGACTTGTCTGTATAGAGATCACCTTCTGGAATGAAATGACTGTGCAATCCTCTGTGTATGACACCTCCTCTGTGTAGAGCTCCATGCACACTGGGGCTTTTGTAAATACTTTCTTCCTAGAAGGAGAAAATCGGCTTCGAAAACGCACTTAAGCCGCGTTTAGGTGCGTTTGTTTATTTAATTGCCCAGAATTTTCTTTTTTTTTTCTGGCCACTGAAATAAAAAAATAAAAAAATGCTCAAGCGCTACACGCACCCAGCGCATAGGTGGGTTTGCAGGCATTTAGAGGCATTTTTTTGCTGCTGAAAAAGATCCTCTCTTGAATGCGATTTTAATGCATGATTCAGATTTCTGCCTCTAAATTCCTTTAAATGCATACAGTGCCTTGAAAAAGTATTCATACCCCCTGACATTTTCCACATTTTGTCATGTTACAGCCAAAAACATAAATGTATTTTATTGGGATTTTATGTGATAGACCAACACAAAGTGGCACATAATTGTGAAGTGGAAGGAAAAGCATAAATGGTTTTCAATTTTTTTACAAATAAATATGTGAAAAGTGTGGTGTACATTTGTATTCAGCCCCCTTTACTCTGATACCCCTAACTAAAATCTAGTGGAACCAATTGCCTTCAGAAATCACCTAATTAGTAAATAGAGTCCACCTGTGTGTAATTTAATCTCAGTATAAATACAGCTGTTCTGTGAGGACCTCAGAGGTTTGTTAGAGAACCTTAGTAAACAAACAGCATCATGAAGACCAAGGAACACACCAGACAGGTTAGGGATGAAGTTAAAAGCAGAGTTAGGTTATAAAAAAAATATCCCAAGCTTTGAAACTTTATATATATAGTATGATGAACCACAGAAGGGAAATTACTTCACCTTCAATATGTTGCCAACATCCCAAATCAATATAGAAGAGTAGGAACCCTAGAAGGGGACCAATGTACCCCCCAGTACAGCGGGACTTTTTAGGCGAACATAACAATTGCGTTTTATAATAAAATTCTTATTTATTTTGTTTAGAAAAAAAGAGAAGCATAAAAACAGGACAGACTAAACATACATCTGTACAAAAGTGCCTATGCAGTAAGTTTCCTTTTATACTGAACATTGTATACTTTTATCCGTAAATACATATTTCTCTATAAGCCTGACATGTTTCAGGACGGTGTCCCTTCTTCAGAGGCGTATTTGTCAAGAGAAGTTGTATATTAAAGAAAAGGCGTATTCAGAATCCAGTCCTTAAAGAAAACAATGCTGTGCACAGAATGTGCAAAAAACGCAGACTTTTGTATCAATCGAAAAAGGTGATTGCTAAAAAGCAGTGGTCACCAATTAGCCAGAAAACTGGGCATGGTGGCTCTCCCCTGGGTTCAGGAATAGCTCAGCAAAGGCCCCCAAAAGGGAAGGAAGGCCCTGCCAAATCCTCACTGTAACTTTGTTGTTTGGACAGGAGATCAAGGCATGGTGAGCATTTCTGGGTATGGTTTAAACCATACCATTTTTTCTAAACAAAATAAATAAGATTATAAATATTATAAAACGCAATTGTTATGTTTGCCTAAAAAGTCCCGCTGTACTGGGGGGTACATTGGTCCCCTTCTAGGGTTCCTACTCTTCTATAGCTTTGAGCATCTCACGGAGCACTGTTCAATCTATCATCCGAAAATGGAAAGAGTATGACACAACTGCAAACTTACCAAGACATGGCCGTCCACCTAAACTGACAGGCCGGGCAACGGAGAGCATTAATCCGAGAAGCAGCCAAGAGCCCCATGGTAACTCTGGAGGAGCTGCAGAGATCCACAGCTCAGGTGGGAGAATCTGTCCACAGGACAACTATTAGTCGTGCTCTCCACAAATCTGGTCTTTATGGAAGAATGACAAGAAGAAAGCCATTGTTGAAACAAAGCCATGAGAAGTCCCGACTCCCGTTTGCAGTTTGTGAGAAGCCATGTGGAGGACACAGCAAACATGTGGAAGAAGGTGCTCTGGTCAGATGAGACCAAAATTGAACTTTTTGGCCTAAAAGCAAAACGCTATGTGTGGCGGAAAACTAACACTGCACATCACCCTGAACACACCATCATCATGGCAGCATCATGTTGTGGGAATGCTTTTATTCAGTAGAGACAGGGAAGCTGGTCAGAGTTGATGGGAAGATGGATGGAGCCAAATACAGGGAAAATCTTGGAAGAAAACCTGTAATGCCGCATTCATACGAGCGGAATGTCCGACAGAAAAAGTCAGACGGAATCTTTTCATCGTCTATTCCGATCATGTGTGTGGGCCTCATCTGACTTTTTTTTTTTTCGAATATTCTGACGGACCTAGAAATAGAACATGTTTTAAATATTTCCGACTGAACCAATTCCTATCGGGAAACCTGCTCGTCTCTATGCTGTTCCAACGGACCAAAAACGACACATGCTCTGAAGCAAGTACGAGACGGAAGCTATTGGCTACTGGCTATTGAACTTCCTTTTTCTAGTCCCGTCCTACGTGTTGTACGACACCGCGTTCTTGACGGTCGGACTTTGGTGTGATCGTGTGTACGCAAGCCAGTTTCAGCGGAATTCCGTCGGAAAAATCTTCAGACTTTATTCCGACGGGAAAACCGGTCGTGTGTACGCGGCATTAGAGTCTGAAAAATACTTGAGACTGGGGCGGAGGTTCACCTTCCAGCAGGACAATGACCCTAAACATACAGCCAGAGCTACAATGGAATGATTTAGATCAAAGCATATTCATGTGTTAGAATGGCCCAGTCAAAGTCCAGACCTAAATCCAATTGAGAATCTGTGGCAAGACTTGAAAACTGGTGTTCGCAGACGCTCTCCATCCAATCTGACAGAGCTTGAGCTATTTTGCAAAGAAGAATGGGCAAAAATGTCACTCTCTAGATGTGCAAAGCTGGTAGAGACATCCCCAAAAAGATTTGCAGCTGTAAGTGCAGTGAAAGGTGGTTCTACAAAGTATTGACTCAGGGGGCTGAATACAAATGCACCCCACACTTTTCACATATTTATTTGTAAAAAAATTTAAAACCATTTATCATTTTCCTTCCACTTCACAATTATGTGCCACTTTGTGTTTGTCTATCACATAAAATCCCAATAAAATACATTTACGTTTTTGGTTGTAAAATGACAAAACATGGACAATTTCAAGGGGTATGAATACTTTTTCAAGGCACTGTAGTCACCTCCCCTTGGTATGGTAATGTCAGTATGATCACCTTTTCTTGGTATGGTGATGTCAGTATGATCACCTCTTCTTGGTAATGTATGGTAATGTCAGTATGCTCACCTCCTCTTGGTATGGTGATGTCAGTAGGGATGAGCCGAACACCCCCCTGTTCGGTTCGCACCAGAACATGCGAACAGGAAAAAAGTTCGTTCGAACACACGAACACCGTTAAAGTCTATGGGACACGAACATGAATAATCAAAAGTGCTAATTTTAAAGGCTTATATGCAAGTTATTGTCATAAAAAGTGTTTGGGGACCTGGGTCCTGCCCCAGCGGACATGGATCAATGCAAAAAAAAGTTTTAAAAACGGCCATTTTTTTGGGAGCGGTGATTTTAATAATGCTTAAAGTCAAACAATAAAAGTGTAATATCCCTTTACATTTCGTACCTGAGGGGTGTCTATAGTATGCCTGTAAAGGGGCGCATGTTTCCCGTGTTTAGAACAGTCTGACAGCAAAATGACATTAAATAGTTACATAGTAGGTGAGGTTGAAAAAAGACACAAGTCCATCAAGTCCAACCTATGTGTGTGATTATGTGTCAGTATTACATTACATATCCCTGTATATTGCGGTCATTCAGGTGATTATCTAATAGTTTCTTGAAGCTATCAATGCTCCCCGCTGAGACCACCGCCTGTGGAAGGGAATTCCACATCCTTGCCGCTCTTACAGTAAAGAACCCTCTACGTAGTTTAAGGTTAAACCTCTTTTCTTCTAATTGTAATGAGTGGCCATGAGTCTTATTAAACTCTCCTCTGCGAAAAAGTTTTATCCCTATTGTGGGGTCACCAGTACAGTATTTGTAAATTGAAATCATATCCCCTCTCAAGCGTCTCTTCTCCAGAGAGAATAAGTTCAGTGCTCGCAACCTTTCCTCATAACTAAGATCCTCCAGACCCTTTATTAGCTTTGTTGCCCTTCTTTGTACTCGCTCCATTTCCAGTACGTCCCTCCTGAGGACTGGTGCCCAGAACTGGACAGCATACTCCAGGTGCGGGCGGACCAGAGTCTTGTAGAGCGGGAGAATTATCGTTTTATCTCTGCAGTTGATCCCCCTTTTAATGCATGTCAATATTCTGTTTGCTTTATTAGCAGCAGCTTGGCATTGCATGCCATTGCTGAGCCTATCATCCACTAGGACCCCCAAGTCCTTTTCCATCCTAGATTCCCCCAGAGGTTCTCCCCCCAGTGTATAGATTGCATTCATATTTTTGCCACCCAAATGCATTATTTTAAATTTTTCTACATTGAACCTCATTTGCCATGTAGTCGCCCACCCCATTAATTTGTTCAGGTCTTTTTGCAAGATTTCCACATCCTGCAGAGAAGTTATTGCCCTGCTTAGCTTAGTATCGTCTGCAAATACAGAGATTGAACTGTTTATCCCATCCTCCAGGTCGTTTATGAACAAATTAAATAGGATTGGTCCCAGCACAGAACCCTGGGGAACCCCACTACCCACCCCTGACCATTCTGAGTACTCCCCATTTATCACCACCCTCTGAACACGCCCTTGTAGCCAGTTTTCAATCCATGTACTCACCCTATGGTCCATGCCAACGCACCTTATTTTGTACAGTAAACGTTTATGGGGAACTGTGTCAAATGCTTTTGCAAAATCCAGATACACCACGTCTACGGGCCTTCCTTTATCTAGATGGCAACTCACCTCCTCATAGAAGGTTAATAGATTGGTTTGGCAAGAACGATTCTTCATGAATCCATGCTGATTACTGCTAATGATATCATTCTTATTACTAAAATCTTGTATATAGTCCCTTATCATCCCCTCCAAGAGTTTACATACTATTGATGTTAGGCTAACTGGTCTGTAATTCCCAGGGATGTTTTTTGGGCCCTTTTTAAATATTGGTGCTACATTGGCTTTTCTCCAATCAGCTGGTACCATTCCAGTCAATAGACTGTCTGTAAAAATTAGGAACAACGGTCTGGCAATCACCTGACTGAGTTCCCTAAGTACCCTCGGATGCAAGCCATCTGGTCCCGGTGATTTATTAATGTTAAGTTTCTCAAGTCTAATTTGAATTCCGTCCTCTGTTAACCATGTAGGTGCTTCCTGTGTTGTGTCATGAGGATAAACACTGCAGTTTTGGTTACTGAAGCCCCCCAATTCACTCGTAAAGACTGAGGAGAAGAATAAATTCAATACCTTTGCCATCTCCCCATCCTTTGTAACCAGATGCCCTTCCTCATTCTTTATGGGGCCAATATGGTCTGTCCTCCCTTTTTTACTGTTTACATACTTAAAGAATTTCTTGGGATTTTTTTTGCTCTCCTCCACTATGTGTCTTTCATGTTCTATCTTAGCCAACCTAATTGCACCCTTACATTTCTTATTGCATTCTTTATAAATTCTGAATGCTGTGGATGATCCCTCAACCTTGTATTTTTTGAAGGCCTTCTCCTTTGCTTTTATATGCATTTTTACATTGGAGTTAAGCCATCCAGGATGTTTGTTCGCTCTTTTAAATTTATTACCCAATGGGATACATTGGCTAATGCCCTTATTTAATATGCTCTTAAAGCAAACCCATCTCTCCTCCGTATTCTTTGTTCCTAATATTTTATCCCAATTTATGCCTTTTAGCAAGGTTTGTAGTTTAGGGAAGTTGGCTCTTTTGAAATTCAGTGTCTTTGTGTTCACTTCATGTCTCCTATTTGTGTGATTTATACTGAAACTAATTGACCTGTGATCGCTGTTACCTAAATTGCCCTGTATTTCCACATCTGTTATCAGGTCTGTATTGTTGGTAATCAGTAGATCTAGTAATGTTTTATTTCTAGTTGGTGCGTCTACCATCTGACCCATAAAATTGTCCTGCAAGACACTAAGGAACTGGCGAGCCTTAAATGAATGCGCGGTTCCCTCCGCCCAGTCTATGTCTGGATAATTAAAATCCCCCATTATGATAACACTTCCCATCCTTGCTGCTAATCCAATTTGTGATAGGAGATCCGTCTCCACTTCCTCCCTCAGGTTAGGGGGCCTATAGCATACTCCCAGTATTATTTTCCCCTTAGCTTCATCCCTTTGGAGCTCTACCCATAAAGATTCCACCTCCTCCCTAGCCCCCTCAGTGATGTCATCTCTCACATTCACTTGTACATTATTCTTGATATATAGGCATACCCCTCCCCCTTTTTTACCCTCTCTGTCCTTGCGGTATAGGGTATACCCTTGAATGTTTGCCAGCCAATCATGAGAGCTGTTGAACCAGGTCTCTGAAATTCCCACAAAATCCAAATCCTCCTTGTACAACAGTATCTCTAGTTCACCCATCTTGTCCGCCAGGCTCCTGGCATTGGTGAACATGCCACATAGTTTAGACCGGTCGCATATTGTCCTCGTATTGGGTGTTTTAAGATTGCAACTTGGACTTGCTACTATACTCACCTTGTGTTTTTGTGCTTTGGTTAACCTACCACTAATGCCCCCAATACTACCCTCTGGAATATCTTCCGCGCTGGCTATCACTGTCTCTGGACCCTCCCCCCATCGCCTAGTTTAAAAACCCCTCTAACTTTTTGGCCATCTTCATTCCCAGCAGATCTGCACCCTCCTCATTTAGGTGCAGTCCGTCCCTTCTATAGTACCGGTTACCGACTGAGAAGTCGGCCCAGTCCTCAAGGAACCCAAACCCCTCCTTACTACACCAGCTCTTCAGCCACTTGTTTACTTCCCTAATCTCCCTCTGCCTCTCTGGTGTGGCTCGATGTACCGGTAGTATTCCTGAGAACACTACCTTGGAGGTCCTTTTCCTCAATTTAGCTCCTAAGTCCCTAAAATCGTTCTTTAGGACACTCCATCTGCCTCTGACTTTGTCATTGGTGCCAACGTGCACCATGACAGCCGGGTCTTCCCCAGCCCCTCCCAGTAATCTGTCCACAAGATCCGTGATGTGACGAACCCGAGCGCCCGGTAGACAATATACTGTTTGGCGCTTCAGGTCTTGGTTACAGATTGCCCTCTCTGTCCTTCTAAGAATTGAGTCCCCTGCCACCAGAATCTGTCTTTCCTTTCCCTTTGCTGCCCCCCCACTCTCACTGGAGGAGTTCTTCCCCTGGCAGCTAGGAGAGTCCCTCATCTCCAGCAGTGCTGGTCCCTGACTGGTTACACCAATGTCACTCAATGAAGCGTACTTATTGGGATGCTCCAGTCCTGGATCGGCCTCCCTGGCACTTCCCCCTCTACCCCTCCTGACTGTCACCCATCTACTCTTTGCTAGTGCCTGCATCTCTTTGTCTCCACCCGCCTCTGTGCTGGCCCCTGCCGGCACCTGCCGTGTACGTTCCTGGCTCACCTTTAGTATGGAGGGACTTCTCAGTGCTGACAGTTGCTTCCCCAGATTCAGAACCTGGGCTTCCAGGGAAACAATGTGCTTACATTTTGCACAGCAGTATTCTCCCTCGATCGGATGATCAAGGAACGCATACATGCGGCAAGATGTACAAAGAGTCGCCTCTCCACACCCGCCGGGCATCGTACCTATTAAATTTGGTGAGGATTTGGGGATTTTACCCTGTCCAAATTACCTAACAACTAGCTTCCTGGCACTAATACTCAAGACAATACACAGGTACACGACAAGACAATACACAGGTACACAGTACACAAGTACTAACGATCCACACACACTACTCAGACAACACTCAGATACTCACACTACACAGGTACTATGACCCCTGTTATAACCTCCTGTTTTAAACTCTTGTTTTTAACTCCCACTTAATCCAGCTCCACTTACACCAAGCTCCACAGCTTCAAACTGAGCACGCTCAGACTGAGTCCTACAACAAGTTAAATAGGCACCTGTGAGCAATTAACCACACCCCTTAATTGATAGACTGATGAAACAAGGAAAAAAAAAAAAAAAAAAAAAGCTATTTAAAAAGTGACAGCAAAAGGCAAATTAAAAACTAAAAGGAAAAGTCCCCAAAATGCAACCCAGCAAACACCAACAGACAGCAAACACACACCAACAGACAGCAAACACACACCAACAGACAGCAAACACACACCAACAGACAGCAACACACACCAACAGACAGCAACACACACCAACAGACAGCAACACACACCAACAGACAGCAAGACTTGTATACTCTAACACTTGTTTTTAACTCCCACTTAATCCAGCTCCACTTACACCAGCTCCACAGCTTCAAACTGAGCACGCTCAGACTGAGTCCTACAACAAGTTAAATAGGCACCTGTGAGCAATTAACCACACCCCTTAATTGATAGACTGATGAAACAAGGAAAAAAAAAAAAAAAAAAGCTATTTAAAAAGTGACAGCAAAAGGCAAATTAAAAACTAAAAGGAAAAGTCCCCAAAATGCAACCCAGCAAACACCAACAGACAGCAACACACACCAACAGACAGCAACACACACCAACAGACAGCAACAGACAGCAAGACTTGTATACTCTAACACTTGTTTTTAACTCCCACTTAATCCAGCTCCACTTACACCAGCTACACAGCTTCAAACTGAGCACGCTCAGACTGAGTCCTACAACAAGTTAAATAGGCACCTGTGAGCAATTAACCACACCCCTTAATTGATAGACTGATGAAACAAGAAAAAAAAAAAAAAAAAAAAGCTATTTAAAAAGTGACAGCAAAAGGCAAATTAAAAACTAAAAGGAAAAGTCCCCAAAATGCAACCCAGCAAACACCAACAGACAGCAAACACACACCAACAGACAGCATCACACACCAACAGACAGCAACACACACCAACAGACAGCAACACACACCAACAGACAGCAAGACTTGTATACTCTAACACTTGTTTTTAACTCCCACTTAATCCAGCTCCACTTACACCAGCTCCACAGCTTCAAACTGAGCACGCTCAGACTGAGTCCTACAACAAGTTAAATAGGCACCTGTGAGCAATTAACCACACCCCTTAATTGATAGACTGATGAAACAAGAAAAAAAAAAAAAAAAAAAAGCTATTTAAAAAGTGACAGCAAAAGGCAAATTAAAAACTAAAAGGAAAAGTCCCCAAAATGCAACCCAGCAAACACCAACAGACAGCAACACACACCAACAGACAGCAACACACACCAACAGACAGCAACAGACAGCAAGACTTGTATACTCTAACACTTGTTTTTAACTCCCACTTAATCCAGCTCCACTTACACCAGCTCCACAGCTTCAAACTGAGCACGCTCAGACTGAGTCCTACAACAAGTTAAATAGGCACCTGTGAGCAATTAACCACACCCCTTAATTGATAGACTGATGAAACAAGAAAAAAAAAAAAAGCTATTTAAAAAGTGACAGCAAAAGGCAAATTAAAAACTAAAAGGAAAAGTCCCCAAAATGCAACCCAGCAAACACCAACAGACAGCAAACACACACCAACAGACAGCAACACACACCAACAGACAGCAACACACACCAACAGACAGCAACACACACCAACAGACAGCAACAGACAGCAAGACTTGTATACTCTAACACTTGTTTTTAACTCCCACTTAATCCAGCTCCACTTACACCAGCTCCACAGCTTCAAACTGAGCACGCTCAGACTGAGTCCTACAACAAGTTAAATAGGCACCTGTGAGCAATTAACCACACCCCTTAATTGATAGACTGATGAAACAAGAAAAAGAAAAAAAAAAAAAAAGCTATTTAAAAAGTGACAGCAAAAGACAAATTAAAAACTAAAAGGAAAAATCCCCAAAATGCAACCCAGCAAACACCAACAGACAGCAAACACACACCAACAGACAGCAAACACACACCAACAGACAGCAAACACACACCAACAGACAGCAAACACACACCAACAGACAGCAACACACACCAACAGACAGCAACACACACCAACAGACAGCAAGACTTGTATACTCTAACACTTGTTTTTAACTCCCACTTAATCCAGCTCCACTTACACCAGCTCCACAGCTTCAAACTGAGCACGCTCAGACTGAGTCCTACAACAAGTTAAATAGGCACCTGTGAGCAATTAACCACACCCCTTAATTGATAGACTGATGAAACAAGAAAAAAAAAAAAAAGCTATTTAAAAAGTGACAGCAAAAGGCAAATTAAAAACTAAAAGGAAAAGTCCCCAAAATGCAACCCAGCAAACACCAACAGACAGCAAACACACACCAACAGACAGCAACACACACCAACAGACAGCAACACACACCAACAGACAGCAAGACTTGTATACTCTAACACTTGTTTTTAACTCCCACTTAATCCAGCTCCACTTACACCAAGCTCCACAGCTTCAAACTGAGCACGCCACGACATTTCAAAGGAAAAAAAGTCATTTAAAACTACTCGCGGCTATTGCATTGCCGGTCCGACAAAACACATAGAAGTTCATTGATAAAAACAGCATGGGAATTCCCCACAGGGGAACCCCAAACCAAAAAAAAAAATGACGTCGGGGGTCCCCCTAAATTCCATACCAGGCCCTTCAGGTCTGGTATGGATATTAAGGGGAACCCCGGCCAAAATTTTTAAAAAAATGACGTGGGGGGGGTCCCCCTAAATTCCATACCAGACCCCTCAGGTCTGGTATGGATTTTAAGGGGAACCCCGCGCCAAAATGTAAAAAAAAAAAACGGCGTGGGGTCCCCCCAAAAATCCATACCAGACCCTTATCCGAGCACGCAACCTGGCAGGCCGCAGGAAAAGAGGGGGGGACTAGAGAACGGCCCCCCTCCTGAACCGTACCTGGCCACATGCCCTCAACATTGGGAGGGTGCTTTGGGGTAGCCCCCCAAAACACCTTGTCCCCATGTTGATGAGGACAAGGGCCTCATCCCCACAACCCTGGCCGGTGGTTGTGGGGGTCTGTGGGTGGGGGGCTTATCGGAATCTGGAAGCCCCCTATAGCAAGGGGACCCCCAGATTCCTGCCCCCCCTGTGTGAAATGGTAAGGGGGTACAAAAGTACCCCTACCATTTCACTAAAAAACTGTCAAAAATGTTAAAAATGACAAGAGACAGTTTTTGACAATTCCTTAAATGCTTCTTCTTTCTTCTATCTTCCTTCATCTTCTTCTTCTTCTGGTTCTTCTGGTTCTTCCTCCGGTGTTCTTGTCCAGCATCTCCTCCACGGCGTCTTCTTCCCTTCTTCTCCTCGGGCCGCTCCGCATCCATGGCATGGAGGGAGGCTCCCGCTCTTCTCTTCATCTTCTTCTCTTCTTCATCTTCTTTTCTTCTTCTCGTCTTCATCTTCTTCATCTTCTTCTCGGGGCCGCTCCGCATCCATGCTGGCATGGAGGGAGGCTCCCGCTGTGTGACGCGTCTCCTCTTCTGACGGTTCTTAAATAACGGGGGCGGGGCCACCCGGTGACCCCACCCCCCTCTGACGCACGGTGACTTGACGGGACTTCCCTGTGACATCACGGGGAATGCCACAAGTCCCGTCATGTCCCGTGCGTCGGGGGGGCGGGGTCACCAGGTGGCCCCGCCCCCCGTTATTTAAGAACCGTCAGAAGAGGAGACACGTCACACAGCGGGAGCCTCCCTCTATGCCAGCATGGATGCGGAGCGGCCCCGAGAAGAAGATGAAGAAGATGAAGAAGAGAAGAAGATGAAGAGAAGAAGATGAAGAGAAGAGCGGGAGCCTCCCTCCATGCCATGGATGCGGAGCGGCACGAGGAGAAGAAGGGAAGAAGACGCCATGGAGGAGATGCTGGACGAGAACACCGGAGGAAGAACCAGAAGAAGAAGATGAAGGAAGATAGAAGAAAGAAGAAGAAGCATTTAAATAAAGGAATTGTCAAAAACTGTCTCTTGTCATTTTTAACATTTTTGACAGTTTTTTAGTGAAATGGTAGGGGCCATTTCACACAGGGGGGAGGGCCGGGATCTGGGGGTCCCCTTGTTAAAGGGGGCTTCCAGATTCCGATAAGCCCCCCGCCCGCAGACCCCCACAACCACCAGCCAGGGTTGTGGGGATGAGGCCCTTGTCCTCATCAACATGGGGACAAGGTGTTTTGGGGGGCTACCCCAAAGCACCCTCCCAATGTTGAGGGCATGTGGCCTGGTACGGTTCAGGAGGGGGGGGTGCTCTCTTGTCCCCCCCTTCTTTTCCTGCGGCCTGCCAGGTTGCGTGCTCGGATAAGGGTCTGGTATGGATTTTTGGGGGGACCCCACACCGTTTTTTTTTTTTTAATTTTGGCGCGGGGTTCCCCTTAATATCAGGTCTGGTATGGAATTTAGGGGGACCCCCCACGTAATTTTTTTTTTAAATTTTGGCCGGGGTTTCCCTTAATATCCATACCAGACCTGAAGGGTCTGGTATGGAATTTAAGGGGACCCCCCCCACGTCATTTTTTTTTTAAATTTTGGTTCGGGGTTCCCCTGTGGGGAATTCCCATGCCGTTTTTATCAATGAACTTCTATGTGTATTGTCAGACCGGCAATGCAATAGCCCCGAGTAGTTTTTAAATGACTTTTTTTCCTTTGAAATGTCATTTTGCTGTCAGACTGTTCCGAAAACGGGAAACATGCGCCCATTTACAGGCATACTATAGACACCCCTAAGGTACGAAATTTAAAGGGATATTACACTTTTATTGTTTGACTTTAAGCATTATTAAAATCACTGCTCCCGGAAAAACGTCCATTTTTAAAACTTT
This sequence comes from Aquarana catesbeiana, assembly GCF_042186555.1. Taxonomy (NCBI): domain Eukaryota; kingdom Metazoa; phylum Chordata; class Amphibia; order Anura; family Ranidae; genus Aquarana; species Aquarana catesbeiana. The sequence goes on along the minus strand of NC_133325.1, from coordinate 757,793,159 downwards.
TTTTTGCATTGATCCATGTCCCCTGGGGCAGGACCCAGGTCCCCAAACACTTTTTATGGCAATAACTTGCATATAAGCCTTTAAAATTAGCTCTTTTGATTTCTCCCATAGACCTTTAAAGGGTGTTCCGCAGCATTCGAATTTGCCGCGAACACACCAAATTGTTCGCTGTTCGGCGAACTTGCGCACAGCCGATGTTCGAGTCGAGCATGAGTTTGACTCGAACTCGAAGCTCATCCCTAGATGTCAGTATGATCACCTTTTCTTAGTATGGTGATGTCAGTATGATCACCTCTTCTTGGTAATGTATGGTAATGTCAGTATGCTCATCTCCTCTTGGTATGGTGATGTCAGTATGCTCATCTCCTCTTGGTATGGTGATGTCAGTATGATCACCTCCTCTTGGTATAGTGATGTCAGTATGATCACCTTTTCTTGGTATGGTGATGTCAGTATGATCACCTCCTCTTGGTATCAGGGCCGTCTTTATGGCAGGGCAAAAGGGGCAGATTCCCTTGGCCCCATCATTGTTGTGGCCCCCAAAGCAGTTGCCTCATACTTGCCAACTATTCCAGTTTAAATTCCCTTGTCCCTGTTACTAATGCTGCCCAGCTCTGCCATATTGCCATGTACAGATGACTCACCTGCAGACCCTGTGTTTACATGCAAATAACCTCCATTGATATGTAAACAGCAGTGACATTACTATGTAAATAGTTGTGGATATGACCTCAGGGGGGGCATGCCCCCCTGAGGTCATATCCACCATCACTTATGCTGAATGCTGCCCACTGGGGAGGTAAATTGGCATGCTTAAAAGCCCTTCCTACAACTGTGGTCATTAAGCCTAACATCAGCCTGTTCCACAAAGGTAAAATTGGAGGTGGAACTCTTTTTCAAAATAACGTGGTGCCACAGCACTGTGAATTTTGGTACATGTGAATACGCACATCTCAGCAGATGCGTGACGGTGTCATTAAAAATTAATGGCACTGCTGTGTATCTGCTAAAGGGCAGCACGTTTCTGTGGTGTCGGGAAAGTGATTTTGCATGTGTTCCTGTCAGGGCTGGGCTCAGACTTTCCTTCTCAGAGCTGGCCGATCAACTGTCGGCTAATTGCCAACTCCTATCTCTCCACAGTGACTCACCTGTTGATAATATTCTGTTCATCAGTCCTGCTTACTTAAGCCATCCAGCCCAGATGATCTCTGCCTTCGCCTTGGTCAACATCCCAGAGACTATCTCCTGCGTTCCTGTTAAAGACTTGCTTGGCTGACATTCCTTCTGGCTCCAGATCCTGCTTGCTGTTCCACTACGCTGTTCCCTGGCTTCCTGACTTTCTGGCTTGGTTGAAATAGTGAGATAGTGCTAAAATAATTAGCCAGAGGTGAGTTAAACAAAACGTCCATAGATGGGTATGAATGTCCAACTGCACAGGAGGTGTGGCTACTCCAAGGGGTGGTGGTAATCTGATGGTTGTCAGAAGTCACCTTGCATCTTAAAACGACTTCCCAGCAGGAAGAGCCAATAAGAAGAAATGCAAAAAAGACTCTTACCGGATCCCGTGGATTCCCGTGTCAGTGACAGGGAATCGCATGCGCAGTTTGTCACTGATGACATGGAATGGAAGGTCTGGAGTCTCCAATCCTTTAGGTTGTGGTCTGCATAGGTCTCCGAAGGCAACCAGATGGGTCCTCGCACCGAACAGCCAAAGCGTGAATCAGGAGTTTCCAAAAAGACACCAAGGGGACGGTTGGAGGTACTGGGCCTCATGCAGTAAATGTGAAGACAAAAAGGATATGCCTCCACATGGTGCAGGTAAAAAGGGGTGTTTTTATTGAGAAAACAACCATAAACAAATGGGTAAACAAATGAACCCGGGTTCATATACCACTCTCTATGTTGCCCATTTGTTTTTATGCATCGTGATCACCTTTTTATTTGTTTATGGTTGTTTTCTCAATAAAAACACCCCTTTTTACCTGCACCATGTGGAGGCATATCCTTTTTGTCTTCACATTTACTGCATGAGGCCCAGTACCTCCAACCGTCCCCTTGGTGTCTTTTTGGAAACTCCTGATTCACGCTTTGGCTGTTCGGTGCGAGGACCCATCTGGTTGCCTTCGGAGACCTATGCAGACCACAACCTAAAGGATTGGAGACTCCAGACCTTCCATTCCATGTCATCAGTGACAAACTGCGCATGCGATTCCCTGTCGCTGACACGGGAATCCACGGGATCCAGTAAGAGTCTTTTTTGCATTTCTTCTTATTGGCTCTTCCTGCTGGGAAGTCGTTTTAAGATGCAAGGTGACTTCTGACAACCATCAGATTACCACCACCCCTTGGAGTATCCACACCTCCTGTGCAGTTGGACATTCATACCCATCTATGGACGTTTTGTTTAACTCACCTCTGGCTAATTATTTTAGCACTATCTCACTATTTTAATCACATTTATTTACTTTTACTACACATGCGCTGCATTTTTTCCATATATAAGTTTATTGTTTTTGTCAGACTGTATGCAGCAGCTCCCATTTGTCTTATTAGTTAGCGCGGTGTTTCACATCCATTTTGTTTCTGGCTTGGTTGACTATCCGTTGCGGTTACCGAACTCTGGCTATGTTTTGACTATATTTGTTCTATTTACTTTTATTATGAAACAAGTGGGATTTACCTGTACTTCTGTCTCAGTCTGATTCATGGTTTCTGACAGTTTCCGACGCAAATAAATGTCTCAGTTACATTGGTGGTCAGTGTAAATCTTCTCATTAGATTGGGGCTTGGTGTACAATCTTTTCATTCACACTAGTGGCCAGTGTGAAGGTCCCCCTTACATTGGTGGTCAGTGTAAATCCCTCCCTACATTGGTGGTTACTGTGAATGCTCCTATTACATTAGTGGTCAGTGTAAATCCCCATTATATTAGTAGCCAGTGTAGAAACTCCTCTTTATATAGGGAATCGTTAAAAAAATCCAAACTTGCATTTGTGGTCAGTTTCGAATCCTCCCTTACATTGCTGGTCCATGAGAAGCCCCCTTTAAGTTGGTGGTGAGTGTAAATACCCCCTTACATTGGTGAACAGTGTAGAAATCCACCTTTATTGGATGTTGATGTAAAATCCCCCATTACATTGGTTGTCAGTGTAAATTCTTCATTACATTGGTGATCAGTGTACATTTCCCTTTACATTGGTGATAAGTGCAGAATTGCCCTTACACTGGTGGTCAGTGTAAATCCCCCTATGCATTGGTGGGAAATGGAAATCCCCCACAAACATTGGTGGTCAGTGTAGAAGTGTCACCTTACATTGGTGGTCAGTACATCTCCTCAACAATGGTTGTCAGTGTAAATTCCCCTTACATTAAGGTCATTGTATATTCCTCCTTACACCGGTGGTTGGTGTAAATGCTCATATTACATTAGTGTCGGTGTAGAAATCCCTCTTTATATTGATGGTCAGTGTAAATCCCCCCTCACATTGGTGGTCTTTGTAAATTCCCCATTATATTGGTGGTGGTTAGTGTAGAATCCCCCAATATGTAAATGCCAAAAATCACCAGCTTTGCTCTACATCATTTCAAATTTGCAACAGTGTACTGCCTTCCAACTAATCCCATCCCCCCACCACTGCCACTGATCCCATTACCCCCCAGCATTGCTACTCATCACACTCCCCAGCAGTGCCACTCATTCCAGGAGTCCTAGGACCCATAGGAGTTTTCGTCTATTGATGGATCCCCTCACCTTCCCAGTCCATGGTGTGCAGGCAGTGAGGAGAGGATGTGCTGTAACCTTTAGCAACCAATCAGTAAACAGTAATGATGTGCACTAACCTCTTGCAACCAATTATTGAGCGGTAATGATTAGGCATGTGCAATTTGTTTCGTTCCAAATTTGTTTTTTAACGAATTTCGACAAATTCGTTAATTCGGAAATATCCGAATGAACGAAATCCCGTTTAGCAAATTTTTCAGAATATTCGTGAATTCGAAAAATTTGTACATTCGTAAATTCATACATTCATAAAATTCGTACATTCATAAATTAGTAAATTCGTAAATTTGTAAATTTGGAAATCTGAGATAATAATTAACAAATAATAACTTAACTATTACTAGTAACTATTAAATTATAGGTATTGTAATTTCCTTTCAAATTTGGCTGTTAGTGAACGTAACACATACAAATTTATCCGAAGTTATGAATGATCTGAAATAACGAATGCCGTATCCAAACGAATGGAACATAATGAATTAATAATAATAAATAATAATAAAAACGTTTTATTATTATTATTTGTTATTAATTTGTTCCGTTCCATTTGTTTAGATGCAGCATTCGTTTTGGATAATTCGAAAGGAAATTACAATACCTATAATTTAATAGTTAGTTACTATTTCAGATTTTCGAATTTTCGGGTTTTCGGATTTTCAAATTTCGAATTTAAAAATTTCCGAATTTTCTAATTTTCAAATGTATGATTTTACGAATTTACGAATGTACGAGTTTATGAATGTACGAATGTACGAATGTACGAATGTACGAATTCACGAATGTACGAATGAACGAATATATGAATGTACGAATTTACAAATATACGAATTTACGAATTGCGATCATAACGAATGACCTGAAAAACGAAAAAAAAAAATAAACTAATGAAACGAAAAACGAAAATGAACAAATTTTTTGGCTGTGCACATGTCTAGTAATGATACGCAGTAACCTCTAGCAACCATTAGTGAGTGGTAAGGATGTCAAGTAACCTCTAGCAACCAATCAGTGAGCAGTATTGATGTACAGTAATCTCTAGCAACTAATCAACAAGCAGAAGTCATGTGCTGTAACCTCTAGCAAATAATCAGTGAGCCATAATGTGTGCTGTAACCTCTAGCAGCCAGTCAGTGAACGGTAATGCTACACTGTAAACTCTGGCAACCAATCGCAATCGCTGCCTGATCTGATTCAGTAAACTGATTTTGAGTCCAGCTGCTATTTATTGTTTGTTTCAGAGCAGGTGGGGAGCGAAACTACATGGAAGGGGGGGGCAAGAAAATTTTTTCCCAGGGTCCAATCAATATTAAAGACGGCCCTGCTTGGTATGGTGATGTCAGTATGATCACCACCTCTTGGTATGAATATCTCAGTATGATCACCTCCTCTTGGTATGGAGTTGTCATTATGATCACCTCCTCTTGGTATGGTGATGTCAGTATGATCACCTCCTCTAGGTATGGTGATGTCAGTATGATCACCTCCTCTTGGTATGGCAATGCCAATATGATCACCTCTTCTCCACTCACAGATCTTGGTGTGATGACCTCCTCTCTTTATGGAGAACTTGGTGTAATCACCTCCTCTCCCTATGGAGACACCGGTGTGATCAACTTTTCTCAGTATGACGGTGTAAGTAAGATCACCTCCAATCCAGTCAGTGGTCTTGGTGTGATCACCTCTTCTGTATGGAGATCACAGCATGGTCACCTCTCCTCTGTATGGTGATGTCAACATGATCACCTCCTCTCCATTTAGAGGTCTTGGTGTGATCATTTCCTCTCTGTATGGAGATCAGGCCCAGTGCCGTCGGGCCGCATGTCCTAACAAGAGCCTGTTGATGACCGGCCCGCACATAGGTAGGTAAGTGGCGAATGTAGTCCAGACAGGGCTAACACAGACCGCGGTCGCCGTCTACCTCCTGCCATGCCTGTGTCTTCTCTCCCAGCTCACCCTGGAGCTGGAGATCTGCACAGAGAGCAGGAGTCTTTGTATTAACAAGCAGTTAACCACAGGATCAGTGGAGGCCCTGGAATGGACACACAGGCTGAATCCTGCCTTTGCCCTGCCGAAGATAGGACTGTGCAGGGGAGGCAGAGAGTAAAAGGGGGCACTGTGATTAGAGAGAAAAGAGGGGGGCATGACTGCAAGGGGCACTGTGATGGGTGGCTGTGATTGTTAGGGGCACTGTGATAAGTGAGTACACCCCTCACATTTTTGTAAATATTTTATTATATCTTTTCATGTGACAATACTGAAGAAATGAGTGAGTGTACAGCTTGTATAACAGTGTAAATTTGCTGCCCCCTCAAAATAACTCAACACACAGCCATTAATGTCTAAACTTCTGGCAACAAAAGTGAGTACACCCCTAAGTGAAAATGTCCAAATTGGGCCCAAATGTGTTAATATTTTGTGTGGCCAAAATTATTTTCCAACACTCTCTCCTTAACCCTCTTTGACATGGAGTTCACCAGAGCTTCACATGTTGCCACTGGAGTCCTCTTCCACTCCTCCATGACGACATCACGGAGCTGGTGGATGTTAGAGACCTTGCGCTCCTCCACCTTCCATTTGAGGATGCCCCACAGATGCTCAATAGGGTTTAGGTCTGGAGACATGCTTGGCCAGTCCATCACCTTTACCCTCAGCTTCTTTAGCAAGGCAGTGGTCGTCTTAGAGGTGTGTTTGGGGTCGTTATCATGTTGGAATCTGCCCTGCAGCCCAGTCTCCAAAGGGTACAACACAGTACATGTTGGCATTCATAGTTCCCTCAATGAACTGTAGCTCCCCAGTGCCGGCAGCACTTATGCAGCCCCAGACCATAACACTCCCACCACCATGCTTGACGGTAGGCAAGACACACTTGTCTTTGTACTCCTCACCTGGTTGCCGCCACACACGCCTGAAACCATCTGAACCAAATAAGTTTATCTTGGTCTCATCAGACCACAGGACATGGTTCCAGTAATCCATGTCATAGTTACATAGTTACATAGTAGGTGAGGTCGGAAAAAGACACAAGTCCATCAAGTCCAACCAATGTGTGTGATGTCCTTAGTCTGCTTGTCTTCAGCAACTGTTTGCGGGCTTTCTTGTGCATCATCTTTAGAAGAGGCTTCCTTCTGGGATGGCAGCCATGCAGACCAATTTGATGCAGTGTGTGGTGTATGGTCTGAGCACTGACAAGCTGACCCCCCACCCCTTCAACCTCTGCAGCAATGCTGGCAGCACTCATACATCTATTTGCCAAAGACAACCTCTGCATCTGACACTGAGCATGAGCACTTAACTTCTTTGGTCGACCATGGCGAGGCCTGTTCTGAGTAGAACCTGTCCTGTTAAACCATTGTATGGTCTTGGCCTCCGGGCTGCGGCTCAGTTTCAGGGTCTTGGTAATCTTCTTATAGCCTAGGCCATCTTTATGTAGAGCAACAATTCTTTTTTTCAGATTCTCAGGGAGTTTTTTGTCATGAGGTGCCATGTTCAACTTCCAGTGAGAGCAATAACACCAAATTTAACACACCTGCTCCCTTTTCACATCTGAGACGTTATAAAACATATGAGTCACATTACACCGGGGAGGAAAAATGGCTATTTGGGCACAATTTGGACATTTTCACTTGAAACCAGCACTGGCGTATGCCTCTGAAGGACTTACATCTGCATGAGAGTGAAGGACTATAATTGGGATCTTCCCTCTATTGATCACCTACCTCTCTGTATAGAGCTCCCGGTGTGATTGCCTTCCCTCTGGTGATCACCACCTCTCTGTATAGAGATCTCAGTGTGATTGCCTTTCCTCTGGTGATCACCACCTCTCTGTATAGAGATCTCGGTGTGATTACCTTCCCTCTTTTGATCACCATCTCTCTGTATAGAGATCTCAGTGTGATTACCTTCCCTCTGTTGATCACCACCTCTCTGTATGGAGATCTCGGTGTGATTACCTTCCCTCTTTTGATCACCACCTCTCTGTATAGAGATCTCAGTGTGATTACCTTCCCTCTGTTGATAACCACCTCTCTGTATGGAGATCTCGGTGTGATTACCTTCCCTCTTTTGATCACCACCTCTCTGTATAGAGATCTCAGTGTGATTACCTTCCCTCTGTTGATCACCACCTCTCTGTATGGAGATCTCAGTGTGATTATCTTCCCTCTGTTGATCACCACCTCTCTGTATGGAGATCTCGGTGTGCCTTTCTGCACTAAGTCTTTCCATTCTCTGTCCATAGAGACGTTTGAGCAGCTCTTTCTTAAAATTAAACACCAAGTCAAAGTCCATAATAAGGTATGTATAAGGTCCTACAAACTCCAGCTGTGAGGAACAAATACCAGCGCAGACATTCTCCAGAAACATGCCTGCATCAAGTTCCTATCAATCAGCCCCCGAGGTCCTTAGAGTCTGCTTTTCCCAATTACACCATTACAGACTTTAATTCAAGTAAGAGCTTCAAAGGAAGCTAGGTGAGAAATGTAAACAACCAACTCAGGAACTCATGTACAGGAAGTTCAATTCAACAACTACAAGGTGAAAATTTGCATCTTAGAGAATATATAAAACAAAGCACACAAATCCACCCTAAGAACCTGAAGAGCAGACCAAAAGGATGGTTTATAGACAAAATAAAAAAGAAACCAGCAAGACTAATAAATGTCCAAAACCACCCACATAATGTTGAAACCACAGCCAAACAATCATCAAATTCAATGGACATACAACACATTAAGTCCAAATAGAAGCTGCAATCAAGTATTTGACCTTTAAATAACTGGTAGGTGCTCAAAGTGATTGCTAGGGTTGGTGTCGTGCCAGAACTGAATACGAAGTCAACAGCACATTGAAATTTAATTATTTGGAGTGCTGATGACTTCACATTTTCATGGATAGACAGCTAACTTCTAAAATTGATAGATGATGATAGACAGATGATAACCTCAAATGGGAAGTTCCTGAACAAAAAATGTCTCGTTCCAGAAAAAAAACAGTCCCTAAAATTCATCATGCAATGACTGAACTAGAAACAGGAGTCTTTAACCACTTGAGCTCTGGAAAGTTTTACCCCCTTCATGACCAGGCCGTTTTTGCTATTTAGCACTGTGCTATTTTAACTGGTAATTGTGTGGTCACACAAATAGAGCTTTCTTTTGGTGGTATTTTATTACCAGTAGTTTTTTTTATTTGTTATTATATAAATGTAAAAAAACTGAAAATGTTGAATAAAAACAACAATTTTTTGTTACTTTCTGCTATAAAACATATCCAATAAAAATGTTAAAAATCTAATTTCATCAATTTAGGCCAATATGTATTCTGTTACATGTCTTTGGTAGAAAAAAAAAAATCCCAAAGAGTTTATATTGATTGGTTTGTGTGTAAGATATAGTGTCTACAAACTATGGTATACCGGGATTTTTATTTATTTTTTACTAGCAATGGTGGTGATCAGTGACTTAGTAGGACTGTGATAGTGCGGCGGGATATCTGACGCTAACTGACACTGGGTGGGTGGTAGACTAAGGCCCCTCTCACATTTGTGTGACCTGAAATTTGCGCGACTTGAAGCAATGCCTGTGTAATCTTGAGGTCCATGGACCTCAAGTCACATCAAAGTTGGACCAAAGTAGTACAAGGACTACTTTGAAGTTGCACAGACATGAACAGTACTCATTGGAAATCCTGGGGTACGACCTGTCATGCGACTTTGCAGTCCCAAGTCGCACAAGTGTGAAAGGGGCCTTAATGACTAACTGACACTGACATCACCAGTGACACTAATACAGTGATTGGTGATACTAATGACACTGGCTGGGAAGGGGTTAACATCTCAAGGTAATCAAGGGGTTTAGTGTGTGCCTAACAAGTGTTAATGTGTGTAATATTTGCTGCTTTTGCTAAAAATCTTTTTTTTCCCTTCTCGCTGCTTTGCAGAGAGAAGAAACAGACAGATCATCCCCGCTAGACAGAGCCCTGTGTGTTTGGCAAAACAGGGCTCTGGGCTGTGATCGGACACACCTGATCAGCAGGTCCCATGCCATGAATCATTGGCTGAAACCTGATGACATAATTCAGCTGTGTCCAATCACAGCGGGATGGGAGTCGGCGGGGGGGTGGGTGGGTTGTCACGCGCCCTTTACCCCAGAAAAAGGTGCCAACGTACAGGTACATGATGGTGCCTGTACATGCCGCCCACCTGCAGTAAAATTACTGCAGGCGGGTCAGCAAGTGGTTAATGATCCATATTTTACTAAACTCAAATGAATCATTGTACACATACACACATACAACATCCAGGAACAACAGGAAGCCATCATGGATAAACTTACACAGCAAACAAACACTGCTATGCAAAAATATCCCTATTCCAAGGTAACCACTTGCTTCCTGGGCACTTTTACCCCCTTCCTGCCCAGCCCAATTTTCAGCTTTTAGCGCTGTCATACTTTAAATTACAATTGCGCGGTAGTGTAACACTGTACCCATATGACATTTTTAACATTTTTTTTTTTGGAGACAGATAAAGCTTTCTTTTGGTGGTATTTAATCACCACTGGGTTTTTATTTTTTGCTAAACAAACGAAAAAAGAACGAAAATTTTGAAAAAAAGAAACTTTTTTTTAGTTTCTGTTATAAAATTTTGTAAAAAAAAAAAAGGTATTTTTCTCCTTCACTGATGTGCGCTGATGAGGCTGCACTGATGGACACTGAGGAGGTGGCATTAATATGCAGCATTGATGGGCACTGATAGGCGGCACTGATATGCAGCACTGATGGCCACTGGTGGCAATGATAGGCTGCAATGATCGGCACTGATAGGTGGCACTGATGGTCAGCACTGATAGATATCACTGATGGGCACTGAAAGGCATCACTGGTGTGCACTAATTGGCAGCACTGATGGGCACTGTTGAGGCTGCACTGATAATCAGGACACTGATAAGGAGTGCCCTGATTGTCAGTGTAGATGAAGGCACGCTGAGGAGTGCCGCTTACCGGCTCTTCTCTCCTCATGCGCAAAGCAGAGAAAAGACTCTACAGTATACTCTACTGTAGAGTCTTTTCTCTGCTTTGTACATTTTTGCAAAAAGCTCTAATACATATTACCTAATTCAAAAAAGAAGCAATAAGATGGAAATTGGGGTGGTAAAGAAAGAAAATGGAAAGAAAGCTATGGTAATTGTTTCTTTGGTAAAGCTTTGCTAAATCTTTCTTTTTTGCTCTCCTCATCAGATATGAGATATGCGTGTGTTTTAAGTATTTTAGATTTTGTTATTGTGCACTTTTTTAATGTATATTTGATTTTATGGTACAGTGGTGTTTTTTTGCAAATGTTCAAATTTTATGCACATTATATGCAAAGCAGTATTTGCACTGTAAACTTTTTTTGTTTATATAAAGTGTTGGTGAACTTAAACTGTAGTGCTGTGATTCCTGTAGGCTTTGCGTGTGTGCCGGGGGGGGGGGGGGGGGGGGCCTCCATGTCCATTTTGCTTGGGGCCCCCAAATTCCTTCAAACGGCCCTGGACATGGGTGAGATCTTGGGATGGGGGAGTCTTAAGTGTTAATAAGAAGAAGAACCTTAAGAAGAGAAGCTACAGTGACAATTTTTTCAAGTATGGTTTTACTTCAATAACTGCAGCAGGAATTGAGAAACCGCAATGAATTATTTGTAATAAAGTTCTATCGGTCGAATCTATGAAGCCCAACAAACTGAAACGTCATTTTGATACCAAGCATCCGAGCTTTGCTGGCAAGGATATCCAGTATTTTAAAAACCACGCTGATGGCGTTAAGAAAAGCAGACTTGATGGATACTGGAGGCAAGTACCACAAGCAAAACCTAGCAGCTGTTGGAGCTTCATATTTGGTGGCTCTCAGAATCGCCAGGGCTAAGAAACCTCACACCATTGCCGAAGATTTGCTGTTGCCAGCAGTCAAAGACATTGTTCCTGTTATGATTGGAGACGAATTTGTTTTACGAAATTGAGTGCAATTTCCTTATCTAATGACACTGTCAGCAGGAGAATAGATGACATGTCTGCTGATATTATTGATCAGCTAATCCAGGAAATTAAATCTGCTCCACTTGGAATATTTAGCATCCAGCTTGATGAATCTACAGATGTTGCAAACTGTTCTCATTTACTGGTTTACGTGAGGTATATTCATGATGGCGACTTTAAAGATAAGTTTCTTTTTTTTGCAAACCTCTTGAAACAACAACTACTGCACGTGATGTATTTGACACAATTGGTTCATTTCTGGAAAAACACGAGATCTCTTGGGAAAAGGTTTCTGGTGTTTGCACAGATGGTGCTCCAGCTATGCTAGGATGTCGGTCTGGATTTCAATATTTGGTATTGAATGAATCACCAAAAGCCATTGGAACTCACTGTATGATTAATCGACAAATGTTAGCAATGAAGACGCTGCCGCAAGAGTTACAAGAAGTAATGAAAAGCGTCATAAGTGCCGTCAATTTTGTAAAAGCGAGTGCTTTAACCGCTTCAGCCCCGGAAGATTTTACCCCCTTCCTGACCAGAGCACTGCAATACGGCACTGGGTCGCTTTAACTGAAAATTGCGTGGTCGTGTGATGTTGCACCCAAACAAAATTGATGTCCTTTTTTTTCCCCTCAAATAGAGCTTTCTTTTGGTGGTATTTGATCACCTCTGCGGTTTTTATTTTTTGCGCTATAAACAAAAAAAAGAGTGACAATTTTGAAAAAAATTCAATATTTTTTACTATAATAAATATCCCCCAAAAATATATATATATAAAAAAAACAAATTGTTTCCTCAGTTTAGACCGATATGTATTCTTCTACATATTTCTGGTAAAAAAAAAAAAAAAAATTGCAATAAGCGTATATTGATTGGTTTGTGCAAAAGTTATAGCATCTACAAAATAGGGTATAGTTTTATGGCATTTTTATTATTCATTTTTTCTTTATTAGTAATGGCGGCGATCTGCGATTTTTATCATGACTGTGACATTATGGCGGACACATCGGACACTTTGGACACTATTTTGGGACCATTGTCATTTATACAGCGATCAGTGCTATAAGAATGCACTGATTACTGTGTAAATGACACTGGCAGGGAAGGGGTTAAACACTAGGGGGCGATGAAGGGGTTAAGTGTGTCCTAGGGAGTGATTCTAACTGTGTGGGGGATGGGCTTCAACTCACATGACAGCGATCACTGCTCCCGATGACAGGGAGCAGTGCTCTCTCTCATGTCACAAGGCAGAATGGGGAAATAGGCACTTCCCCGTTCTGTGGCTCCGTGACGCGATCACCGGGAGACCGGCAGACATTGAGTCTGCCAGTTCCACGGGCACGGCCATGCTGCAGATGGAGCTCCGCCAATTAAAGAGGACGTACAGGTACGCCTATTTGCCCACCGCTGCCATTGTGCCAACATATATCCGCGTGCAGCAGTCGGCAAGTGGTTAAACAGTCGACTCTTTTCGAAACTTTGTAATGAATTGGAAGCTTCCGCTAATGTTCTGTTATTTCACACTGAAGCGAGATGGTTGTCAAGAGGAAAAGTTTTAAAACGTGTTTTTGATCTTCGTAATGAACTAAAAACCTTTTTAGTCAGAAAGCAAAACCGATGAAAATAAACTGCAGAAAATAGCTTATTTGGTTGACATCTTTTCAATCTCAAACGAGTTAAATGTATCACTTCAAGGACCAAATGCAACATGCCCCGATTTGTCTGAAAAGATCCGATCATTCCAAATGAAACTTCAACTTTGGCAACAAAAATTGGATGAAAATAGAATTTACATGTTGCCCAACTTATCTGCTTTCTTTGAGGAAAATGGCATTGAACTTGACAAAAGGATTAAAACAATAAGTTCTGTCAAAGAACACTTGCAAATGCTTGCGGACCAAAAATTTCATCGTACTTTCCAAATTTTCCTGACACCCCGTTTGCACTTGCTAGAAGTCCATTCACAGTCAAAGTTGAAGATGTTAATGAGAATGCACAAGAGGAGTTCATTGATCTCATTACCAGCGATGCAGCAAAAAATGATTTCTCTTCCATGTCCATTAATAAATTCTGGATCAAGTGTTTAAAATCACATCCTGTTCTGTCTGAGATTGTGTTGCGCCTTCTTCTTTCATTTCCAACCACATATCTTTGTGAAAGAGGCTTTTCAAGCTTGTTGGTTATCAAGTCTAAATACAGAAGTAGACTTGTTGCAGAAGAAGATCTTCGTTGTGCTCTTGCAAAGACTGCCCTGAGAATTTCTGATCTGGTGAGAAAGAAGCAACCTCAGCGTTCGCACTGACGCTTTTGTTTTTTGATGCATGGTTTCGCAACAATTTTTTAGCATTGTCGTTTACTGTTATTATATTAAGACTGTCTAATTAACCACTTAAAGTGGAGTTCCACCCACTTTTACAACTCTTCAGCATCCCTCACTAAACTGCACTGTAAACAAATTGGATATTTAAAAAAAAAATGTTCTCAGCACCTACTGTATATCTGCTGTATTCATTTTTCACTTCCTCCTCCCTGGCCGTGGCTCATCGCATCATTTCCTGTTTGCAATGCCTTCTGGGAAGGGGCGGCAACTTCCTCTGACACTGCCGTTGCTATGGAGACCTGACCTGAAGCCTATTACACTGCTTGTGCTGCACTGAGCATGTGCGAGATCTGCAAGGATGAGATCCAGGAAGAAATACAGTCTGGCTTCAGATGCCCACACTTAAGATGGCCACGGCCTGCTGTAAGTTTATAAAATAACAAACTACTGCTACAAACTAACAAAACAGATGTTAGTTTACAGACTTTACTAGAATACATTAAGCTTGTGTAGTATAGGGGTATTTTTATTTAAAAAGCATAATTTCGGCCGGAACACCACTTTAAGGACCGAGCCTCTTTTTGAGATTTGTTGTTTACAAGTTAAAAATTGTTTTTTTTGCTAAAAAATTACCCCCAAACATTATACATTTTTTTTCTAACACCCTAGAGAATAAAATGGCAGTTGCAATACTTTCTGCTGCACTGTATTTGCGCAGCGGTCTTACAAGCGCACTTTTTTTTGAAAAAATTCACTTTTTTAATTAAAAAATAAGACAGCAGTAAAGTTAGCTCAATTTTTTTTAATATTGTGAAAGATAATGTTACGCCGAGTAAATTGGTACCCAACATGTCACGCTTCAAAATTGTGCCCGCTCGTGGAATGGCGACAAACTTTTACTCTTAAAAATCTCCACAGGCGATGTTTAAAAAATTCTACAGGTTGCATGACTTGAGTTACAGAGGAGGTCTAGAACTATTGCTCTCACTCTACCGATCGCGGCGATACCTCACATGTGTGGTTTGAACACCGTTTTCATATGCGGGCGCTACTCACGTATGCGGGTGGGGGCCATCTTCCCCTCACTTGTCTCCATACCCAGCACGGATGAACATCCGATTGCCTCTGCCGCTGCCGACGGCTCTGGTAAGCGGCGGAGGGCACCGGAGCGCGGCGGGAGGGGGGCCCCACTTCCACCGCCGATAAAAGTGATCTTGGGGCGAATCCGCCACAGAGACCACTCTTATCGGAAACCGGGCCTCCGGCCGAAAAAGAGGATACCGGGGTTATGGCAGCTAGCTGCTGCAATAACAACAAAAACTTAGGACGTATATCGGTGTGCGGTGCTCCAGGAGTGGTTAAGATTGTTACCGTTGTTACACTTTGTTTTCACAACATTATACAATACAGTGAATACAGTTCAATACACAATGCATAAAAAATAAACACCAGTCGTAAACATTTTATTCATTTGTAACTTATATGTTAATTATGAATAAATATTTTGCACTATATATTACAGATTGTTTTTGTGATTAATCACTACGCTTTAAGATGTTAAATTTGTAAGAATGAAAATACATCCTGCATATTAGATATTTATATTTCGATTCATAACAGTCACAAAATTACAGCAATGAAGGACCAAAGAAAATAATTTTACTGTTAGGGGTCCCCACAACTTGGGAAATTTTATCAAGGGGTCACGGTAGTAGAAAGGTTGAGCACCACTGCCCTAGACTGTTTATTTGAGCTAAAGGAGTGAATGTTGCTGTTTGCCTGGCTGCTGCTGGTACAAAGAGAGAAAAAAATCAGCGGCTCCTGCAGGGATATCACTATATAATTGTAGGGACTTTGCCCTATGCCGTGGTGTTTCAAACTTAGTGTTGCTGGGCTGGACTCAGCCGGAGCTTTGAATTGATAGTTCTAATTTCCTCAGAATTCCTCTCATCTCAGTGTTATTGCTTGCTTCCCTGGCAATAGTGTAGGAGGATAAAATAATTCGAGTCATCTACATGGGCCACTCAGGAGGATCTCCAAAGCTAGGTACCTTTCTTAGATTTTTGGGGTTGCTATCTGTCTACATATAGTCTTACCCTTTTGTTGTTGCTTTAAGTGATGTTGTTTTTACCTTAGATGTACCAGTGCAGGGACTGAACATATACTACTTTATTTATTGACCCTGGTGCGTGCTGGGAAAGGGTATAAATACATGGAAGTCGGAATGAACTCAGGCATGTTCCGACACAAGTGTGAACTCACCTGAGCGATCCAATCAGAAAGCTGTCACTGTGGACAGCCAATCATAAGTGGTGGAGGCACTCCCCTCCCTGCAGCTGCAAAGGGCACAGCTGCAGAGCAGGCAGCTTATGATTGGCTGTCTGCACTGACAGCTTCCTGGCTGCGTAGCTCAGGCGAGTTCAAACTCATGTCTGAACACAAAGAAAACCTACTATGTATACCAATTACAGTGCAAGAAATAACACATGCAAAGGAAAAAAGCCAACAATACCAATGGAATCCTGCTGGAGATTATTAACCAATACTGGGCGATTTTACCACCTTCCTTTCACACTTTGAATGACAATTGCACGGTCATGCAACACTGTATCCAAAATTAATTTTTATCATTTTTTCACACAACTAGAGCTTTCTTTTGGTGGTATTTAATCACTTCAGCCCCAGGAGATTTGGCAGCTGAATGACCGGGCCATTTTTTGCGATTCGGCACTGCGTCGCTTTAACTGACAATTGTGCGATGTTGTACCCAAACAAAATTGGCGTCCTTTTTTTTCCACAAATAGAGCTTTCTTTTGGTGATATTTGATCACCTCTGCGGTTTTTATTTTTTGCGCTATAAACAAAAAAAGAGCGACAGGCTGCTGGTGCCGATGCCATGCCTCAGGGCTACACTGCCTCAGTTTCCAGGGATAATGCTATATCTAGCATTATTCCATTATGGTCACCATATACAAATTTACCTTTTTATACGACTAGGCAAGAGTGGTCGGGAACCTTGTCTGCTCCCCCTCTTTCCTTTTATTTCCGTATTTTTTATTTTTTACTCTACTAATTTTGGCAATTTATCCTAGATATATCCCAAACCCTGCATCTGCTCCTGACGAGTGGTATACTAACCACGAAACGCGTAGAGCTTTCCTATGATGCGACGTCACATTCCCCCATGTTCTACCATCTTACCTGACTACCATCAAAATATCATTATGCACCAATCCATTATTGTTGAGTTATACTACCATTACAATCTAGCTTACATTTCTAGGTCTATCAAGTTTTGTATTGTAAGCTTAATATGTACTATATATTGATTGCAATATAAGGTTTATATGGTACCCACTATTTACTATGCAATTTTATTAATTTTACTATGTTACTATGTCCTGTATGCCTTTTTGTATATAATAAATAATGTTTACACTGATTGGTTCATGTCATGTTATGTAGCAGTGTGCCTCACACAAAGTCCCAACCTCTTTCTTCTTTTTCCACAGGGAGCAGTGATCTCTGTCATTACACAAGGTAGAACGGGGAAATGCCTTGTTTACATGGGCACCTCCCCATTCTACCTCTCCACACCGCAATCGCGGGCGGCTGGAGAACATCGAGTTCCCGGGACCCACGGGCACGCTCCCGCAGCGTGCGGAGGGCACGCGCGCGCGCGAAAGGCGGCAAATTTAAAGGGACGTACCTGTACGCCCATTTACCTGCATGTGCCATTCTGCCGACGTACATCTGTGTGTGGCGATCGATAAGCCGTTAATCACCACTGCTATAAGCAAGCATTTTACTAAATGATTATGATTCATTCAGTTTGTTTTAGACCCCTTTCACACTGAAGCGTCGCTAAAACACTGATTGTTTTTGCGGTGTTTTGGCGGCATTTTAACAGCGCTTTTTGGGCGCTAGCGGGTTGCTTATATTTAAGGTCACGTGACAGCATGTGGGCAGCCAGGGCAGAGCCTAATAGGATGCAGCTTCTCCAGAAGACCCAATTACTGTGGGAACCACCTCCCCTATTGCTGCAGTTCCAGTGGGGTGGCACTTCGTTGCAGGTCCCTGGATCCCTCCAGCTGTTCACCTGTGTTACCAGAGCTTTAAACTTCACTTTCCAGAGCTGGACTTTACTGTGAGGTTTAGGAAGACAATCACAAGTAGCTATGTTCTGTCTCTTATAGACGATGCTATGCAGCCATATGTTGCCCTGACTTAGGGTTGCCACCTACCCGAGATTGACCCGGACAGTCCAGGTTTTGAATTGAGTGTCCGGGTTTCAGACCGCCTGAAACCCGGACACATTATACAGATTAGACTGCAGTTCCCCAAGTAACTGAGTACCACAACCAAGTACATAGATGTGTGCACGGGCCCCACCCCCATAAATGGATGGGAGAGGAGAGATGGCTCAATCTGCTCCTCCTCCTCCCACCCTCACCCCTCTGTCTGCTCACCAGCACTCCAATCCCCGGTGTTCTGTGCCTCAGGAAAGGGATGGGTGAGCTAGAAATTTGAAGGTCAGTAGCCAGCAGATACATTGTGGATGGAAGGTGTCGAAGCCTGAGCCTCCATCCTCAGGTGAGTGAGCTCACCAACCAATGTCTGTGACTGAAGTCCCCCCCCCCTTCTCTCTCCTGCCTCTGAGTGAGTGAGTACAATAAGGTAAGGGGGACTCAGATGTATGGGGTACTCTGTGGACTCTGATGTAAGGGGGGCTTTGGGAACTCTGATTTAAGGGTGAATGCTGGGAACTCTAAAGTAAGTGGGAGCTTTGGTGAGCAGAAACACCCTTGCACCAGAGTCCACAGCATTCGCCCTTAAAATAAAAATTGCCATGCACCGCTAAAGTGTTCGGGTTTGGCTTGAAGAAAAGATGGCAACCCTACCCTGACTGAGCCACAGATACATTGCTTTCATAATCTGTTTTGCATTATTCTGCACTGTATGCATACCCTTTGCCATTCCAACCATGTTTTGCATTATTGATTCTAATTTTGCACCTGTTTAGTAAGATGCAAGTTGCACTTAAGCCCCGTACACACGATCGGACTTTCCGACAACAAAACCGTGGAATTTTGTCGGAAGGGTGTTGACTCAAACTTATCTTGCATACACACGGTCACACAAATGTTGGCCAACAATTACGAACGTAGTGACCTACTAGACATACTACGTAGTTTTTCAGCTCTTTATTGCCACCCTTTGGGCTCCTTCTGCTAATTTTGTGTTAGTAGAAGTTTGGTGAGTCTTGATTCGTGCTTTTCTTTTCGTGTTTTTCATTTATTGCTTTTCATTTCGTGCTTTTCAGTTCGTTTCTGAACGGCCGTTCGACAACCAGACATGTTGTGGAATCAGAGGAGATAACGTGTTATTAATTATTGGCCTTGGAGTTATTGCTTTGACATTATTTCTTTGGTTGAATAATGATTTGATTTGGTAAATTTTCTATATTTTTGGATGCATAGAATGTACTTTTTGGTTATTTTCTATTGGCGGATAGCATGTCTAATTTTTTTTTTAATGCACAATAAAAAAATTGTGGAGAATAATACTTGGCTATGTGTTTTACTTCAAATGACAGTTTGGGAGTAAACAGTTATATTTAAAAAATACATAAATATGTAAAATTGACAAGGAACACCAACATAGTTGTATCTTTGATCTTAAAAAACCACAGGATAATGGTGTTGTGGTAACTTGCCCAAACCCCCCCCCCCCCCAAAAAAAAAACATAATAATATTATTCTTGATATCACTAGAAAAAAAAGCCTTTGAAAATTCGTTTGCAAAAACTCCATCAGTATCACCAGCAAAGCAGCTTCATTATTATCCCATTAAAGAAGAAGAGAATTGTGCACTGCATTTGGAGATTTCATAATTTGCCACGTCACGAATGTTAATTCTCCATTATGAACGCTAGTTTACAAGACCGACCGCTTCTGCTTCCGAGCATGCGTGTTTGTACTTTGGACTTTTGTCCGACGGACTTGTGTACACACGATCGGAAAGTCCGACAACACACATTCGTTGGCGGAAAATTTGAGAACATGCTAGCCAACATTTGTTGGCGGAAAGTCCGACAACAAATGTCCGATGGAGCGTACACACGTTGGACTTACCGCCAACAAGCTCACAACCAACGTTTACCTTCGGAAAATCCGATCGTGTGTACGCGGCATTACTCTCTGATAATTCAGTCAGTTGCACATCCTGTTACATTTCTACCTCAGCATAACATCCTCAGCAGAAGCCAAGCGGAGTTCATGCCAAACCATCAAACCACAGATCCTATCTACACCCTGCAGAGTCTCATCAAAATTCATGTCCACAATACAAAATGTAGCCAAGTGCTGGCAAGTTGTTCTCATTAAATGCTTTGGAACTATAAGCAACTGAGAGTGGGTTTCCAACACACCTGCTCGCCATCTGTCTCTACTCCCCCTCCTCTTTTTTGTCTCCCATTGGGCGGTCCCTGACTTATGGAAGAAAGGAAAGAAAAGCACAGCTGCAAATGGCATGTTGACAGATGTAGTTTGCGGAGGGGGTGCTGGTATTCTTTTGGAACAGTGAGAGACTACAGTTCCCAGGAAGCAGCAGGAGGATCTAAGGGATTCTGAGTGGACTGCCCAAGAAAGTTCAGGTGGTGCCAGGAGGAACAAGAGGGCAGACCTCCTTCTAGTGTGTCTAGATGCCCGAGGTTTTGGTCGGAGGTATAGTCAGTGAGTCAACTGTAACAGTTGGG
Organism: Aquarana catesbeiana; assembly: GCF_042186555.1. Lineage (NCBI taxonomy): Eukaryota > Metazoa > Chordata > Amphibia > Anura > Ranidae > Aquarana > Aquarana catesbeiana. Next base: position 757,772,295 of record NC_133325.1, on the reverse strand, counting down.
AAGCAGTGTCATGGCAACTGCTGCTCTGCTGTTGCCAAACTGTGTGGGTGAAGGACAGTGAGATCGTACATCATCATCGCCCACAGCAATGTTCACCAGAGCTGGACCCAGAGACCGATAAGGGGCCCCTCCTACATCTGCAACTAACACTGTGGTGGCTGGTGGTAAATGTTTTTTGGCAGGCATATAGTGCCACCCCCCGGTCCAGTCAGTTACGAGCCCGACACTTCCCTCTGGGTGACGGCTTCCGCCGTGCGTCTCCTCCCTCCTTGTCCTAGGCCAATTGGAAACCTTCTCCTTTCAGACAATCGGGAAATGGGTCTCAGACCCCGCTTCCTGGTTGGCCGGGAGGAGCATCAGTGTAACAATACTGAATATTCATTCATGCACCCCGAGCCCAGCCTTTTTTGAAGCCTATTAAAGCCTCTGGCTCTAATCACGCGCTTCATAAAAAAAAAAAAAAACCCAGATTGGAAGCCATGCGTCTGGCGTCCCGCATGTAGATTGGGGGGGCCAGATGCATGGATAGTGGGGCGGCTTCCATGCGCCCTGCTATATGGGCCGCCACTGGTTGCAGGACTGGTGAGAGGGTGATTATCTACACTTTGTGGCAGGAAGGAAGTAAGTGCACCAAAGCTAAGGGCCCCACCGATAGCCAACAGAAGAAACAAATTAAGGACTGCCTCGTTTATCCAAAAAAAGTATTGGGACACCCTTCAAATCACAGGTGTATAAAATCGAGCACCTAGGCATACAGACTATTTCTACAAACATTTGTGAAAGAATGGGTCGCTCTGAGGAGCTCAGGATTTAAGCGTGACGCCGTGATAGGTCGCCACCTGTGCAATAAGTCCATCTGTGAAATTTCCTTGCTACTAAATATTCCACGGTTAACTGTTAGTGGTATTATAACAAAGTGGAAGCAACTGGGAACAACATCAACTCAGCCATTAAGTGGTAGGCCACATAAAATGATAGAGCGTGGTCAGCTCATGCTGAAGCTCACAGAGCACAGAAGTCGCCAACTGTCTGCAGTTTCAATAGCTACAGACCTCCAAACTTCATGTGGCCTTCAGATTAGCACCACAACAGTGTGTAGAGAGCTTCATGGAATGGGTTTCAATGGCCGAGCATCTGCATCCAAGCCTTACATCACCAAGTGCAATGCAAAGCGTCGGATGCAGTGGTGTAAAGCACGCCGCCACTGGACTCTAGAGCAGTGGAGACGTGTTCTCTGGAGTGACAAATCATGCTTCTCTGTCTGGCAATCTGATGATCGTGTCTGGGTTTGGCGGTTGCCAGAAGAACGGTACTTGCCTGACTGCATTGTGCCAAGTGTAAAGTTTGCTACAGGGGGTATTATGGTGTGGGGTTGTTTTTCAGGGGGTGAGCTTGGCCCCTTAGTTCCAGTGAAGGGAAGTTTCAAGTCGTCAGCATACCAAGACATTTTGGACAATTTCATGCTCCCAACTTTGTGAGAACAGTTTGGGGATGGCCCCTTCCTGTTCCAACATGACTGTGCACCAGTGCACAAAGTAAGGTCCATAAAGACATGGATGAGCGTGTTTGGGGTGGAGGAACTTGACTGGCCTGCACTGACCTCAACCCGATAGAACACCTTTGTGATGAATCATGCCCCGTACACACGGTCGGATTTTCCGATGGAAAATGTGTGATAGGACCTTGTTGTCGGAAATTCTGACCGTGTGTGGGCTCCATCAGACATTTTCCATCGGATTTTGAGAGCAGGATATAAAATTTTCCGACAACAAAATCCGTTGTCGGAAATTCCGATCGTGTGTACACAAATCCGACGGACAAAGTGCCACGCATGCTCAGAATAAAAAAAGAGATGAAAGCTATTGGCCACTGCCCCGTTTATAGTCCCGACGTACGTGTTTTACGTCACCACGTTTAGAACGATCGGATTTTCCGACAACTTTGTGTGACCGTGTGTATGCAAGACAAGTTTGAGCCAACATCCGTCGGAAAAAATCCTAGGATTTTGTTGTCGGAATGTCCGATCAATGTCCGACCGTGTGTACGGGGCATTAGAGTGGAGACTGACAGCCAGGCCTTCTCGCCCAACATCAGTGCCTGATCTCACAAATGCGCTTCTGGAAGAATGGTCAAACATTCCCATAGACACACTCCTAAACCTTGTGGACAGCCTTCCCAGAAGAGTTGAAGCTGTTATAGCTGCAAAGGGTGGGCCAACTGAATATTGAACCCTATGGACTAAGACTGGGATGCCATTAAAGTTCATGTATGTGTAAAGGCAGGCGTCCGAATACTTTTGGTAATGTGTCCATATGTGTGTGTGTGTGTGTGTGTGTGTGTGTGTACATACAGTACATCAGTGATTCTCAACCAGGGTTCCTCCAGAGGTTGCTAGGGGTTCCTTCAGCATTGGGCAATTTCTGCCTCTCAGATAAGTTCCCACTGACACCATTGATATTTTTAGCTATCTGTAAGGAGCTAATTCTTCCCAATGACCACAAGTGTAAGGACAATTCTTCCCACTGACCATCACACTAATGTATCATGAGTTGTAGATTTCTAATTTTTAGCAGGGGTTCCCCGAGACCAGAGAACTATTTCAAGGGTTCCTCTGTGTTGAAGAGGTTGAGAAAACCTGCAGTACATGCTTAGTGCCTTACTTCATTTTGACATCTATTACGGTATACCCTAATCCTACTTGCCTGTTACTTTGTGCAAGCATCTGGGTGCGTCGGAGAGGCTGGGGAGGGTTTAAAAAGGTTGAGGCCAGCATCAGCGGATCCATCCAAATCAGCAGCTCCTTTGGGGGCTACAAAAACATAGGAAATGATTTGCCTGTTTCATGAACTTTAAGAGGGCCTTCAAAAATGTGGCTCCCAGGCCTGTCCCTCAAACTTCTTGCACGCAAGATAGGAGGAAAAATATATGTTGCCAGCAAGAGCTCATATACCAAGAATAGCTGCAGCATAAGGCACCATCGCCGCATGCGGCTCCCAACAGGGGTCCGGTGCGTCCTGGTTCACCATTTTAGGTCCGATTTCAGAATTTTTGGCTGAATTCAGACCTGAAACAGACCAAAGGAAGCACAGGGCTCCTGTGCAAATTTGCACCGGAGCTGCAGCGGAGATATGTGAACCAGCTCCATAGAGAGCCGGTCAGAATCTCCTGATATTGCGAATTGGATGCGGGGAACCCGCATCCAATTCGCAATGATGTGAACCCAGCCTCAAGGTGAATAGAAAAGAGAACTGAGCGCTGTGATCCAGACCTGTGGGTTTAGACAAAGCAGTAGCCTGTAACACTTTCTTCAACATATACATGAACTGGCTGCAGCTCTACAATCCTCCTCGCCACCAGGATTAACTCTGCATGACACCGAGGTGAAGTGCCAGCTGTATGTGGATTACCTCCTATTAATGTCACCATAGAGAGAGAGACCTACCAGACAGCAGTGCTGGAGAAATATGGTGTGACATGGACGCTACCTATCAACTGAAAGACAACTACAATCATGGTGATCCAAAGGAAGAACACAAAACAAATTAAGACTTCTTCATTTTCATTAACCTCTTCAGCTCCAGAAGGTTTACCCCCCTTCATGACTAGGCCATTTTTATACAGCACTGCGTTATTTTAACTGACAATTGCATGGTCATGTGACGCTGTGCCCAAATAAAATTGACGTCCTTTTTTTCCCCACAAATAGAGCTTTCTTTTGGTGGTATTTGATCACCTCTGCGGTTTTTATATTTTGCGCTTTAAACAAAAAAAGAACGGCAATTTTGAAAAAAAAAAAAAAACAACAATATTTTTTACTTTCTGCTATAAAACATCCAATAAAAAAATGTAAAAAATCTAATTTCTTCATCAATTTACGGCAATATTTATTCTGCTACATAATTTTGGTAAAAAAAAAATACCAATAGGTGTATACTGATTGGTTTGCGCAAAAGTTATCGTGTCTGCAAACTATGGGATATATTTATGGAGTTTGTATTTTTTTTTACTAGTAATGGCGGTGATCAGTGATTTTTAGTGGGACTGCGACATTGCGGCGGACAAATCTGACACTAAGTGACACTTTTTGGGGACCAGTGAGACCAATACATTGATCAGCACTAAAAGAAATGCACTGTCACTGTACTAATGACACTGGCAGAGAAGGGGTTAACATCAGGGGCGATCAAAGGGTTAAACATGTTCCCTAGGAGTGCTTGCCAACTGTGCGTGTGGGGGGGTGCTTTGACTGGGGAAAGACAGAGATCCGTGTTCCTGCTTAGCACAAACACAAGATCTCCATCATCCTCCCTGACTGAACAGTGATCTGCCTCATTTACAAAGGCAGACCACTGTTCTGTCTGCCTCGGGAACGATCGGCGGGTCCCGGCGGACATTGGGTCACAGCAGGAGCGGGTTGCCGGCGGCACGCGCCCGCGCCCGCGCCCCAGACCCGGCAATCAAAATCTCGTACAGGTGTGTGATTTTGCGCTGAAGGGCCACTCTGCTGCAGTAAATGTACGTGGGGTGGTCCAGAAGCGGTTAAACAACAACACTCCTGATAAAACAGTTACACGTACCTTGGTCTAGAAATTAACCAATCAGTGAGTTTTAAGCCAGCCATATCGGCCCTGAAAGACAAGGCACGGAGAACCTCCGACATCATCAAAAGACAGCTATGCCACCTAAAACCACCTGCATTGAGTTTCTCTGTTGTGCATCTGTATATAAATGTGGTCACCACCTCTCTGCATAGATCTCAATGTGGTCACCACCTCTCTGTTCTTCATCTGCATGGAGATCATAATTAGTTGATACAATTCATATAAACATGCATTGTAATTGCTGCTTTACATATAAGCGTGTGTTTAAAAACCCTGCACTGGTCAAATGTCTTTCACTGATTGAAAAAGGATAATTCTGCATTTGGCCACTAGATGGCGCGTCTCCAGTGGGAGAGAGGCATGGTGTGGATGCCAGGACAGGTGGCTGTTCAAGACTGGTGCATGTCCCAATGCGAGATCTCTCTCACTAAGGTGATTGCCGAATGGTGGTTGTCATTTCCTTGGCCACGATCCGATGTCCACCAGACCAGATCAGTGGTTCTGAAAGTATTGTTCGATTGTCGGAGGATGGTCTGATTTTTCCTGTGATGCTGCAGGCCACGGACAGGTAAGATTATGTAAATTGATGCATGTAGAGTTGCCCAGAAGAAGCAGTTCATGGCTCTGCGAAACGCATCAGTAACTCCATGCACCTGCATCCTCTAAACCATTCTAAGATTTAGATATTGTGATTGGCTTATGCCACACATAGCCTGAAGTATTTGTCATGTTTTTATGCTATTTATGTATTTGGAATAAAATGAATTTTTATTACTACATTGTTGTGTGCTTGCCACAGCGACAGTCGCACATCTTTCAAAGTCCCATCACCATATGAGAGAGTTGTGATCTCTCAATCTTTTTTCTATATAGATGGCACTAAGTATCACAGGAAATTCCTTTGAAACTTAGCGTCATCTAGAGGACAAATGCTGTATTTTCCAGTTTAAATCAATGAATGGCTTTTAACTAGCACAGAAAATAACCTATTAACATTTATTTTTTATTTTTGCCTCATTTGTTAAAAGGTTAGATCCTTTAGGGATTCGACCCTCTCTAGTTCTCCTGATGACCATTGTCAGTGGGACAGAAAGTGACGGAAATTCCATAATGTTACGATTGAAGGTGAAGGGAAATCTTTTAATATTGAAACCTTTTCATGTGATGTTTGTATAAGTGAAGAATTCCCCTTGCTTCGCGGAGACTTCCTCTTCAGACATCCCTAATGCAAAGAAGGCATTAAAAAAAAATGTAAAAATTGACATAATGGTTTTTACTCTACACAAATGTAAAATAAATTTGCTTATACAAACACTGGCACATGCTGCTTGTTGGAGACATATTTTGTGACACATTGTAATAGAGAATGTGAGATGTTTTATCAGCTACACACATCAAGACATGCAAACAAGATTGTCGCAGATATGACACCTATGTGGGTGGTGAAGTCCTGCAGAGATACACATCACTGTATTTATGAAATGCTGATACATTGTCCAAAGATCCACATCACCAATACAATTATTACCTTGATGGGAAGCACTTTTGAAATGTAAAATGCCTTTTATTGTTGTTTGTAGAGCTTCAGTCTCTGTAAAGCGAAGCCACATGTGGCACCCTGATGTTTAGGCAGGATTGCTAGTAAGTTTGCCTGCCAGGTATAGTTGCCTTGGCCAATTGTTAAGAGATCAATTGATTCCACCCTAATTATGGAATTGCTGCACTTCTCTCTTCTGTCACTAGATGGTCGGGTATCTGGTGGCATTAGATAAGACAAGGGCATTGCAGGGACAGATTAGGAATGGATGGGGTGTCTCAGCCAATGAGCAGGGATCTTCTTGGGTCCCTTGGCCTGCTGGGAGTGCCTATTTATTTGGGTGAGGTCAGGTGATCGGGGTTCTGTGCCACCTGCACGGCTGTCTGGGTGGACGTGTGTTGTATTGCCCCGAGCTGCTAGGCTGTCTGAGGGCCTATCCAGAAGCAAGAGAGTAGCGCATGCAGTCCAACCAAAGTGACGGTTCTGCCGGCCGGACAACCTGTCGTGGTCGGAGGTAGAGGGGAAGCTGTCGCCACTAAGGGGACCATCCACCTTGTAACCAGGGACCACTGTGAGTAGCTGAAGCAAGTACCGGAGCAGTATTCTCACCAACCGGGGACGGTGAAAAATTGGGAAACTTCAGCAGGTGTCAAGCCACGAACCCAGCAAGTGGAGGTGACGCTTGCAGAGCAGTCTTGTGTGCCAAGCCAGGGACCGTGCAGGCCAATGGGGTGAAGCTTGAGGAGTATCTGTGAGTGCCAAGCTAGGGACCCAGCAGGGACATGGGGGTGACGCTTGTGGAAGATGCTCAGTGAGAAGATTGGAAGAGTTCAGGAGATCGAATGGCAGTGGATCAGCGGGTCTAGGTGATAGACTGGAAGCTCAGTTGAGTGAAGGTCTAAAAAGGAGATTGTGGAAGAAGTGAAAGAGTTTTTTACAAACTTTGTTAGAAACTGTTCAAGATTTTTGCCATAGGAGACAGCGTGTCTACACATGCAGACCTGGTGTCCATCTAGGTGCCTTTCCCTGCATGGCTGTCTACTTATAGAAGTCTCGGAGTCTGCCAATTACCATTGCATCTACTAAAGAGTTTCCTGGCCCTAACCTTCTCTCCCCCAGTTCAGTTTAAGAGACAATAAATCTCTTTGCATTCAAGAAGTGTCTGGCACCCATTAATCTACATTGCACCCACCATGCCTCGTAACCCACTCTACACAGAAGGATGTCAGCTGTCCCTAACTCTGGAGGTCACCATTAGGCCTAGAGGGGTCCGGGACTTGGCTACACATGGATTATACAATTTATCAAACCAACCCCTGGTTGAAGGAAAGAAAATTGCTTGATTTGCCTGCTGAGCTATGGTATTGGGCGAACAGTTCAGGCCAAGCAAAAGTTCGGCCCGAACTTCACCCTGCCCCAAAGCACCCACCCATGTTGAGGGCATGTGGCCTGGTATGGTTCAGGAGGGGGGGGCACTCGCTCGTCCCCCCACTTTCCTGGCCTGCCAGGCTGCATACTCGGATAAGGGTGATTTTGGGGGAGACCCCGTGCTGTTTTTTTTTTACATTTTGGTGTGGGGCTCCCCTTAAAATCCATACCAGAGCCAAAGGGTAATTTTTTTGTTTTTATATTGCTGGCTGGCAACTGCAACCTGTGAAAATATATTACTAAATATAAACTCATGCTGATGGAAACAACTAAGTGATAATGAAATGCAGCTGCTGTAGACAAGGTGCTAATCACTTGGATAAATGTGGATAAAAAAAATACAGCGCTCGCAACACACAATATAAGTGAAATCAACAAAAAAGTCCAAGTAAAAATCCTAATAAATACAACTGAAGTGTTAGTCCACAATGAAGTAGGTGCAAAAAATGCTTCACAAACTTGCAGGAGTACAGTGACACCCCCTTTTGCATCCCCACTCACCAGAACAGGACGACCCCCAGCTTTGCAGTCCAGGGGTCACTTCAGACTAGTAAATGGTATCCCACACATGTGGATTGCTGTCAAAACATCAGATGGTGGATCGGTGTAAACATCAGATGATAGATTCCAATAGGAGGCTCTCAACAGGATATACAGGCACCCAAAAATGAAAAGAGGATGGACTAATAGTGAAGTACTGTTATAAAAGTTGATTTAATGTGCATAGGGATTGGTACTTACAAAAAGACGGTTAAAAACAAAACAGGTATGGATATAGAGCTGTAGATACAGGAAGCATATCGTGCGTGCGTTCCACAGACCGGAAGTGACGTCAAACCAGGAAATGCTCTCGTCCGCAGCAAGGCTACAGTTAGAAGTCGGCAAGCAGACATCTTTTTACACCCACCGAAGTCTTGCATGTTACACGTATTTTTACCAGTAAACTGAGCTTATATACTATATAAGGCTTATTATATAGTATATAAGCTTTTACTGGTAAAAATACGTGTAAAATGCAAGACTTCGGTGGGAATAAAAAGATGTCTGCTTGCCGACTTCTAACTGTAGCTTTGCTGTGGATGAGTGTACCAAGATGGCGGCGACGAAATGTCACTTCCGGTTAACACATTAGATGGGTTGCTGATTCTGACGGAACACCTGAGTGACTTTGGTAAGTCAGAGACACTAATTAATAAAAGCATTTTTGTACATCAATTGCCGCCACTGTGCCATCAAATGCAGCCACTGTGCCCATCAATTGCCGCCACTGTGCCATCAAACTCAGCCACTGTGCCATCAAACGCCGCCACTGTGCCATCAAACGCAGCCACTGTGCCATCAAACGCTGCCACTGTGCATCAAACGCAGCCACTGTGCCATCAAACGCCGCCACTGTGCCCATCTACTAGGACCCCTGGGTCCTTTTCCATCCTTGATTCCCCCAGTGGTTCTCCCCCCACTGAGTAGCTTGCATTCATAGTTTTGCCACCCGAATGCATTATTTTACATTTTTCCACATTAAACCTCATTTGCCATCTAGCTGCCCACCCCATTAATTTGTTCAGATCTACTTGCAAGGTTTCCACATCCTGCGGAGAAGTTATTGCTCTGCTTAGCTAAGTATCGTCCGCAAATACAGAGATTGAGCTGTTCACCCCATCCTCCAGGTCGTTTATGAATAAATTAAATAGGATTGGTCCCAGGGCAGAACCCTGGGGGACCCCACTTTGCACCCCTGACCATTCTGAGTACCCCCAATTTATCCATAACCTCTGAACTCGCCCTTGTAGCCAGCGCCGTCTTTAATATTGATTGGACTCCGGGCAAACATTTTTTCTGGCCCCCCAATGTAATTTCGCTCTCCACCTGCTCTGATATATATACACAATAAATAGCAGCTAAACTCAAAATCAGTTTACTGAATCAGATCAGACAGCGATTGCGATTGGATGCCAGAGGTTACAGCATATCATTACTGCTTACTGACTGGTTGCTAGAGGTTACAGCACACATTACGGCTCACTGATTAGTTGCTAGAGGTTACAGCACATTATTTCTGCTTGTTGATTGGGTGCTAGAGATTACTGCATTTCATTACTGCTTACTGACCTCTTACTGGTCGCTAGAGGTTACGGGACATTATCTCCTCACTGCCTGCACACCATGGACTGGGGAGGTGAGGGGACCCATCAGTAGACAGAAAACTCCTAGGGATCCTAGAACTCCTGGGATCAGTGGCAGTGCTGGGGGGGGGGGGGGGGTGATCAATGGAAATGCTATTTTTTTTAACGACTACCAATATAAAGAGTAGTTTCAACACTGGCCACCAATAAAATAGGGGTTTACACTGACCACTAATGTAATATAAGCATTCCACCAATGTAAGGAGGGATTTACACTGACCACTAATGTAAGGGGGACATTCACACTGGCCACTAGTGTGAATGAAAGGATTCAAACCCAAGCCCCAATGTAATGAGAAGATTTACACTGACCGCCAATGTAACTGAGACATTTAGCCTGCGTTCACATTTGTGTGTGTTGGGAACGCATGCAAAATCACTTTCCTGACACCACAGAAATGTGCTGCCCTTTAGCAGATACACAGCAGTGCCATCAATTGTTAATAACACCCTCACGCATCTGCTGACATGTGCTGTGGCACCGTGTGATTTTGAAAAAGTGTTAGGGACTTTATTCTGTATTTCTAGCACATAGAGCAGCCCATTGAAATAAATGGGCTGCCCTACACGTTACCTACATTTTTATCCACCCTGTCAGTACACCTAAAACCCCTGCTTAACCTCTGCACCCCAAACCTCCCCCATTCTCTCCACTCCAATCCTCCACCCCTTTAACTCTACTTGCCTCCTCTGCTCATCTTTGCACCCACCTTCCTTACCTCTATACATCTCCTCCTTGCTCACCTGTGCACCCCACACTGTAAATTCTTTCTCTGCCTACCTCTGCACACCTTAAACTACCCTCCCCCACCAATTTGCTTACCTTTGCAGAACAGGCTGATGTTAGGCTTAACCACTTACCGACTGCCGCACGACGATGTACGTCCAAACTTTGAACGGGGATATCGTTGTTATGGCAACAGCTAGCTGCCATAACCCCGGTATCCCTGTTTTCGTGCGGCAGCCGGCTTTCAGATAAACGTGGTCCCTGTGGCGGATTCGCCGCAAGATCACTTTTATCGGTGGCGGGAGAGGGGCCCCCCTCCCGCCGCGATCCGGTGCCCTCCGCCGCTTACCGGAGCCATCGGTAGCGGCGGAGGCGATCGCGTCTGTCTCCGTTCTGTGTCTGGAGACGAGTGAGGCTAAGATGGCGCCCACTCGTCTCCATGACACTGCTGGGCGGAAGCGACGTCAAAATGTCACTTTCGTCCACGCCTCTTAAAGGCACATTTTTTCAAATGTCATTTTTTTAAATGACTTTTTTTTTAATTTTAATTGCATTTTAGTGTAAATATGAGATCTGAGGTCCTCAAGATCTCATATTTAAGAGGTCCTGTCATGTTTTTTTCTTTTACAAGGGATGTTTACATTTCTTGTAATAGGAATAAAAGTGACACAATTTTTTTTTTTAAAAAAACAGTGTAAAAATAAATAAAATGATGTAAAATAAATAATAAAAATTAAAAAAAATTATAAACCCCCCCCCGTCCCGACGAGCTCGCGCGCAGAAGCGAACGCATACGCGAGTAGCGCCCGCATATGAAAACGGTGGTCAAACCACACATGTGAGGTATTGCCGCGACCGGTAGAGTGAGAGCAATAATTCTAGCCCTAGACCTCCTCTGTACCGCAAAATATGCAACCTGTAGAATTTTTTAAACGTCGCCTATGGAGATTTTTGAGGGTAAAAGTTTGACGCCATTCCACGAGCGGGCGCAATTTTCAAGCGTGACATGTTGGGTATAAATTTACTTGGCGTAACATTATATTTCACAATATTAAAAAAAATTGGGCTAACTTTACTGTTGTCTTATTTTTTTATTCAAAAAAGTGAATTTTTTCCAAAAAAAGTGCGCTTTTAAGACCGCTGCGCAAATACGGTGCAAAAAAAAGTATTGCATCGACTGCCATTTTATTCTCTAGGGTTTTAGAAGAAAAAAAATATATAATGTTTGGGAGTTCTAAGTAATTTTCTAGCAAAAAAACCTGTTTTAAACATGTAAACACCTAAAATCCAAAACGAGGCTGGTCCTTAAGTGGTTAATGAGCACAGTTGCAAGCAGGACTTTCAAGCATGCCCCTTTATCTCCCCAGTAGACAACATTCAGTATAGGTGATGGTGGATATGACTTCAGGGCGGTTTGATATACATATAAATGCCGCCGCTATTTACATATCAATACCGGTTATTTATATATAAACACAGGGTCTGCAGGTGAGTCATCTGTACACAACAATAGGGCAGAGCTGGGCAAAATTAGTAGCAGCACTTCACACTGCGATATCAGGACTAGGGATGAGCCGAACACCCCCTGGTTCGGTCCGTACCAGAACCTGCGAATGGACTGAAAGTTCGCGCAAACTTTAGAACCCCATTAAAGTCTATGGGACTCGAATGTTCAAAATCAAATGTGCTAATTTTAAAGACTAATATGCAAGTTATTATCCTAAAAAGGGTTTGGGGACCCGGGTCCTGCCCCAGGGGACATGGATCAATGCAAAAAAAGTTTTAAAAACGGCCGTTTTTTTCGGGAGCAGTGATTTTAATGATGCTTAAAGTGAAAAAAAAGAAATGAAATATTCCTTTAAATATCGTACCTGGGGGGTGTCTATAGTATGCCTGTAAATTGGCACGTATTTACCGTGCTTAGAACAGTCCCTGCACAAAATGACATTTTTAAAGGAATTAGGCCCCTTTCACACGATCGGACCGTTCAGGTCCGCCTGTCAGTTTTGACGGCAGACCTGAACGGGCGCTCCATGTTAGTCTATGGAGCCTCGGATGTCAGCGGAGCAGACGGATGGCCCTACGTCCAGGTCCGTCGCTGGCGGATCGGATCGGGGGAGATCTGACGAAAACGGACACGCTGTCCGTTTTCGTCCGATCCCTCCATAGGCGGCAGCGGCGCCTGACAAGCCCCTCCCCGCTCAGTGAGCAGAGAGGGACCTGTCATCCGCCGGCTCAGCGGAGATCAACGGACAGACCTCCCACTGAGCCGGCGGACTGAGGCGGGCTCCGTAGAAACGGAGCCCGCCTCGTGTGAAAGGGGCCTAAAAGTCATTTAAAACTGCTTGTGGCTGTAATGTAATGTCGGGTCCCGGCAATATGGATGAAAATCAGTGAGACAAATGGCATGGGTCCCCCCCCCCCCCAGTCCATCACCAGGCCCTTTGGGTCTTGTATGGATATTAAGGGGAACCCCGCACCCAAATTAAAAAAAGGAAAGGCGTGGGGCCCCCAGGCCCTATATACTCTGAACAGCAGTATACAGGAGGAGCAAACAAGACAGGGACTGTAGGTTTGTTGTTAAGTAGAATCTGTTTGTAATTTTGAACTGGATGTTTGAAAGTAGGGGCCTGCCCTATATACTCTGCAGAAATTGGGGCCCTAGGTGTTGGTGTTGCCACAACACTGTAAGCCCTCACAGTTATGCCCCGTACACACGGTCGGACTTTGTTCGGACATTCCGACAACAAAATCCTAGGATTTTTTCTGACGGATGTTGGCTCAAACTTGTCTTGCATACACACAGTCACACAAAGTTGTCGGAAAATCTGATCGTTCTGAACGTGGTGACGTAAAACACGTACGTTGGGACTATAAACGGGGCAGTGGCCAATAGCTTTCATCCCTTTATTTATTCTGAGCATGCGTGGCACTTTGTCCGTTGGATTTGTGTACACACGATCGGAATTTCCGACAACGGATTTTGTTGTCGGAAAATTTTATATCCTGCTCTCAAACTTTGTGGGTCGGAAAATCCGATGGAAAATGTGTGATGGAGCCTACACACGGTTGGAATTTCCGACAACAAGGTCCTATCACACATTTTCCGTCGGAAAATCCGACCGTGTGTACGGGGCATTACTCTTGGTGGGCACAGGCATGGGCTCTGCTGTGAAATATTAGATCAAGAATGGTAATTACATGTCCATGTTGAACAGGGGCAGAAAAATTGGGCCTTAGGCACTGGTGCCACAACACTGCAACCCCTCACAGATACTATAGTTGGAGCGCAGGAATGAGCCCTGCTGCAAAGTATTGCATCAAAAATTGTAATTTATATTAATTAGTGGGTCCTACTCTAGTAATAGAATGGAAGATCCTTTGTTTCAACCATGGGAGCTGAACTCCTCTATGTGGGAGAACTGAAGGGGATACATCCTATGCACTGGTGGCCACTAAATAAGAGGTAATGAGGAGGGGGAGGGGTGCTCCAGCCCAAAAAACCTGATCAAGGTCTATTACAATATACAAAAACATATTTGGGGGGCACACGATTCGGTGGACAGGCGCACCCTGTGATCGGTTACAAAGTCTCCAGCAGCACTGAATGCGCGTTCCAAAAGAATGCTGGATGCAGGACAGGCCAGTAGCTCAATTGCATACTGTGCAAGCTCTGGCCAGTGATCCATCCTCAAGACCCAGTAACCCAGAGGATTTTCGGTGGGAAAGGTGTCCAAGTCTGATCTTGCCCCTAGGTAATCCTGCAATATGTGAATCAGACGCTGGCGATGGTTGCTGTTACCGATCAGACCTTGGGGCTGCGGACTAAAAAATTGTCTGAATGCATCGGTCAGACGGCCACCTTCTCCACCGCTCCTTCTGTGACTGACCGAAGCCTGAAAAACGTATTGTCCAGGAAATTGTAATCTTCCAGGCTCTGGAAACACGTTGCACAAACCTTTCTGCAAGGCCTCCAGAAGATGTTTCATTCTCTGCTCCCTCTGCGATGGCAAGATAAGGTCTGCAACCTTACCCTTGTAACGTGCATCAAGGAGGGTTGCCAGCCAGTAATCATCCCTCCCCTTGATACCACTAATACGAGGATCCTTTCGCAGGCTTTGCAGGATCAGGGAGGCCATGCAGCGTAGGTTTGCTGAGGCATTCAATCCAGAGTCCTCTGGGTCACTAAGGACGACATGATCCGCAGCTACCTACTCCCAGCCACGTACAAGTCAATGGGTTTCTTTGGACTGTAAATGATCCCTTGAAGACTGCTGCTGATGCTGAGTGCCAGGCTCCACCTCCATGCTGACACAATCCTACTCCTCATCCTCTTCCTGTGTGATCGGCGGGCACACAGGAACACTGTCTGGATAAAGGGGGCCTTGAGAGGTAAGGAAGTCCTCCTCTTCCTCCCTCTGTTCTGCCTCAAGTGCCCTGTCCATTATTCCATGCAGCATGTGCTCCAACAGGTGGACAAGAGGGACAGTGTCACTGATGCATGCACTGTCACTGCTCACCATCTTCGTGGCCTCCTCAAATGGTGACAGGACAGTGCATGCATCCCTGATCTTAGCCCACTGGCGTGGGGAAAAAAAACCAAGGTCCCCTGACCCTGTCTTGGTGCCATAGTCGCATAGGTACTCATTGATGGCCCTCTGCTGAGTGTGCAGCCGCTGCAGCATGGCCAATGTTGAGTTCCACCTGGTGGGCATGTCACAGATTAGGCGGTTCTTGGGCATGTTAAATTCCTTTTGGAGGTCAGCCAGCTGAGCACTGGCATTATCTGACCTGCAGAAATGCACACAGACTTTCCTGGCCTGCCTCAGGACATCCTGTAAGCCAGGGTACCTGCCCAAGAACCGCTGCACCACCAAGTTAAGGACGTGAGCCAAACAGGGCACATGGGTCAGTTGTCCCTGTCGGAGGGAGGAGAGGAAGTTGGTGCCATTCTCGCAAACCACCATACCTGCCTTAAGCAGGCGTGTCGTCAATCACCTCTGAACCTGCCCCTGCAGGTACTATTAGGATCAGAAGAACACCACCAATTTTCTTCAGGTAGCTTTAGGTGCACACTGTGCAGAGGACACAGTACACTAATTGTAAATACTGTAGCTGCCTGCCTGTGGTATTAATAGGATCAGAACAACAGCAATTGTCTTCAGGTAGCTTTAGGTGCACACTGTGCAGAGGATGCAGTACACTAACTGTAAATACTGCAGCTGCCTGCCTGTGGTACTAATAGGATCAGAAGAACACCACCAATTTTCTTCAGGTAGCTTTAGGTGCACACTGTGCAGAGGACGCAGTACATTAATGCCCCGTACACACGGTCGGATTTTCTGATGGAAAATGTGTGATAGGACCTTGTTGTCGGAAATTCCGACCGTGTGTAGGCTCCATCACACATTTTCCATCGGATTTTCCGACACACAAAGTTTGAGAGCAGGATATAAAATTTTCCGACAACAAAATCTGTTGTCGGAAATTCCGATCGTGTGTACACAAATCCGACGGACAAAGTGCCACGCATGCTCAGAATAAATAAAGAGATGAAAGCTATTGGCCACTGCCCCATTTATAGTCCCGACATACGTGTTTTACGTCACCGCGTTTAGAACGATCGGATTTTCCGACAACTTTGTGTGACCGTGTGTATGCAAGAAGAGTTTGAGCCAACATCCGTCGGAAAAAATCCTAGGATTTTGTTGTCGGAATGTCCGAACAAAGTCCGACCGTGTGTACGGGGCATAACTGTAAATACTGCAGCTGCCTGCCTGTAGTAGTAATAGGATCAGAAGAACACCACCAATTTTCTTCAGGTAGCTTTAGGTGCACATTGCAGAGGACGCAGTACACTAACTGTAAATACTGCAGCTGGCTGCGGTACTAATAGGATCAGAAGAACACCATCAATTTTCTTCAGGTAGCTTTAGGTGCACACTGCGCAGAGGACACAGAACACTAACTGTAAATACTGTAGCTGCCTGCCTGTGGTATTAATATGATCAGAACAATAGCAATTGTCTTCAGGTAGCTTTATGTGCACATTGTGCAGAGGACGCAGTACACTAACTGTAAGTACTGTAGCTGCCTGCCTGTAGTATTAATAGGATCAGAACAACAGCAATTGTCTTCAGGTAGCTTTAGGTGCACACTGTGCAGAGGACGCACTACACTAACTGTAAATACTGCAGCTGTCTGCGGTACTAATAGGATCAGAAGAACACCACCAATTTTCTTCAGGTAGATTTAGGTGCACACTGTGCAGAGGACGCACTACACTAACTGTAAATACTGCAGCTGCCTGCGGTACTAATGGGATCAGAAGAACACCACCAATTTTTTTCAGGTAGCTTTAGGTGCACACTGTGCAGAGGACGCACTACACTAACTGTAAATACTGCAGCTAATAGGACTAAAAGGATCAGAAGAACACTAGAAATTTTCTTCAGGTAGCTGTAAATACTGTAAAAACACCTGCCTGCCTGTCAGTAGGAATAGAATAACAGGAACGGATCTAGCTAAACTAAATACCGTGTATATATACACAACACCTAGGATGCATATATATACACAATACACTGTAAGTGCAGCTGACTCGCCTGCCTACTCTATCTAACTTAAATCAAATGACACTGTCCCTCTGTCTATCTCTCCGCCGCAACACACTACACAAGGCCACCACGCAGGCGGCCTTATATAGTGTGGGGCGCGTACTAAACCCCCTGAGCCATAATAGGCCAAAGCCACCCTGGCTTTGGCCAATTATGGCTCTCTGTACAGACGGCGCTGTGATTGGCCAAGCATGCGGGTCATAGTGCATGCTTGGCCAATCATCAGCCAGCAATGCACTGCGATGCCGCAGTGAATTATGGGCTGTGACACGCCACTTGAATTTGGCGCAAACAAATCATAACGTTCGAAATTCAGCGAACGGTCAAACATGCGATGTTCATGGGTTCGACTCGAAGCTCATCCCTAATCAGGACACAGCACAGGACTAAAACTTTAAGGGACGGGGGAATTTAAACCAGGATAGTTTGCAAGTATGAGGCAGCTGCTTTGGGCCCCATAACAATAACAGGGCCCAAGGGAGCTGCCCCTTTTGCCCTGCCTTAAAGACAGCCCTGCTTGTAGCCAGTTTTTAATCCATGTACTCACCCTATGGTCCTTGCCAAATGACCTACTTTGTTCAGTAAACGTTTATGGGGAACTGTGTGAAATGCTTTTGCAAAATCCAGATACACCACGTCTTCTGGCCTTCTTTTATCTAGATAGCAGCTCACCTCCTCATAGAAGGTTAATAGATTGGTTTGGCAAGAACGATTCTTCATGAATCTATGCTGATTACTGCTAATGATACCATTTTCATTACTAAAATTTTGTATATAGTATCATCCCCTCCAAGAGCTTGCATACTATTGATGTTAGACTAACTGGTCTGTAATTCCGAATTATGTATTTTGGCCCTTTTTTAAATATTGGTGCTACATTGGCTTTTCTCCAATCAGCTGATACCATTCCAGTCAGTAGACTGTCAGTAAAAATTAGGAACAATGGTCTGGCAATTACTTGACTGAGTTCCCTAAGGACCCTCGGGTGCAAGCCATCTGGTCCCGGTGACTTATTAAAGTTTTCAAGTCTATTTCTAATTCTGTCCTCTGTTAGTTATGAGGGTGCTTCCTGCGATGTCTCATGAGGATAAACACTGCAGTTTTGGTTACTGAAGCCCCCCGATTCCCTCGTGAAGACTGCGGAGAAGAATAAATTCAATACCTTCTCCATCTCACCATCCTTCGTAACCAGATTCCCTTCCTCATTCTTTATAGGGCCAATATGGTCTGTCCTCCCTCTTTTACTGTTTATATACTTAAAGAATTTCTTGGGGTTTTTTTGCTCTCCTCCGCTATGTGTCTTTCGTGTTCTATCTTAGCCGCTCTAATTGCATCTTCTAGCAAGGTTCGTAGTTTAGGGAAGTTGGCTCTTTTGAAATTCAGTGTTTTTGTATTTCCCTTATGTTTCCTATTTGTGTGATTTATACTGAAGCTAATTGACCTGTGATCGCTGTTTCCTAAATTGCCTCTTATTTCCACATCTGTGATCAGGTCTGTATTGTTGGTAATCAGTATGTCTAGTAACGCTTTGTTTCTAGTTGGTGCATCTACCATCTGACCCATGAAATTGTCCTGCAAGACATTTAGGAACTGGCGAGCCTTAGACGAATGCGGGTTCTTTCTATGTCTGGATAATGAAATTCCCCATTATGATGACACCTCCCATCCTTGCCGCTAATCCAATTTGTGATAGGAGGTGCATCTCCCTCTCCTCCTTCAGGTTAGGGGGCCTATAGCATACTTCCAGTATTACTTTCCCCTTAGTTTCATCCCTTTGGAGCTCTATCAATAAGGATTCCACCTCCTCCCTAGTTCCCCTAGTGATGTCATCTCTCACATTCACTTGTACATTACTCTTGCTATATAGGCATACCCCTGCCCCCTTTTTACCCTCGCTATCCCTGCAGTAAAGGGAATACCCTTGAATGGTTGCCAGCCAATCATGAGAGCTGTTGAACAAAGTCTCTGAAATTCCCACAAAATCGAAATCCTCCTCGTACAACAGTATCTCTAGTTCACCCATCTTGTCCACCAGGCTCCTAATATTGGTGAACATGCCTTGTAGTTTAGACCGGTCGCATACATGTTCCGAGGTTGCAAATAGAACTTGTTACTATACTTACGTCGGGTTTATGTGCTTTGGTCAACCTACCACTAATGCCCCCAATACTACCTTCTGGAATATGTTCCGTGCTGACTATCTCTACCTCTGGACCCTCCCCCCTTCTAACTTTTCGGCCATCTTCACTCCCAGCAGATCTGCACCCTCCTCATTTAGGTGCAGTCCGTCCCTTCTATAGAACTGGTGACCGACTGAGAAGTCGGCCCAGTTCTCCAGGAACCCAAACCCCTCTATTCTACACCAGCTCCTCAGCCACTTGTTTACTTCCCTAATCTCCCTCTGCTTTTCTGGTGTGGCTCGATGTACCGGTAGTATTTCTGAGAATACTACCTTGGATGTCCTTTTTCCTCAATTTAGCTCCTAAATCCTAAATTCTTAACCCAGCACTTGCAGTTTACAAATTTCAATGCTTCTGGCTCCTGCACTCTCAGTGCTGCTTCCCTGAACTTCTGTGTTTCACAGGAAAGAGTTAACAATGGACAGTGCAGTCTGGAGTCAGTCTGTTAGCTTGGAGAAGGGAGGGGGAGGAGAAAGGGGGAGCAGGGGAGTGTCCTGCCATCTTAGACTTTGGGCTGTGTGTTCCTATTGATGCACACTGTGTACAGAGATACAGCTGTAGTCGCTGCATGCAAGGGTGACTCCACTTGTGGATTTAACGAATACTTTTTTTTGTGTATTAATCTTTTGCAGCCTGATTATCTGAGGCCATAGCAGGGGCCTTCTTTTCTCATTGAGATATGCTCCTTTCACATTGGCAGTGCTGCTGACTCATGGTTAGTTGGTGACCAGGAGGTGATATGGAATCTTCTGAATGCCTATTGAAAGAAGGATTTCACATTGAAATTCCTCCTTCCCCCCAACTGCATTTATTAGACAAGGTTGCAGTGCAGTAATGATGCAGCCCTATCCACTTCTTTGGGGAGTGTTGAAAGACCATTTTCTCCAACGAATGCAACATGCCCCATCGTGATGTGATGCAAAGCCTCATGACTGGCAGTGTGCATGGGGCCTTCTGGCAGCCATTGCTGGGTTTTCACAAGAGGCTGAGGCATGTTAAAAATGCTCCTCAATCATTTGTTTTTTGTCCCATGACTAGGGATGAGCCGAACACCCCCCCCGGTTCGGTTCGCACCAGAACTTGCGAACAGACCAAAACTTTGCACGAACGTTAGAAGCCCATTAAAGTCTATGGGACTCGAACGTTCGAAATCAGAAGTGCTCATTTTAAAGGCTAATTTGCATGGTATTGTCCCAAAAAGGGTTTGGGGACCCGGGTCCTGCTCCAGGGCACATGTATCAATGCAAAAAAAAGTTTTAAAAACGGCCGTTTTTTCGGAAGCAGTGATTTTAATAATGCTTAAAGTCAAACAATAAAAGTGTAATATTCCTTTAAATTTCGTACCTGGGGGGTGTCTATAGTATGCCTGTAAAGGGGCACATGTTTCCCGTGTTTAGAACAATCTGACAGCAAAATGACATTTCAAAGGAAAAAAGTAATTTAAAACTACTCGCAGCTATTAATAAATTGCCGGTCCGACAATACACATAAAAGTTCATTGATAAAAACTGCATGGGATTTCCCCACAGGGGAACCCCCAAACCAAAATTAAAGAAAAAACTGGCATGGGGGCCCCCCTAAATTCCATACCAGGCCCTTCAGGTCTGGTATGGATATTAAGGGGAACCCCGTGCCAAAATTTAAAAAAAAAAATGGCGTGGGGTCCCCCTCAAAATTCATACCAGATCCTTCAGGTCTGGTATGGATTTTAAGGGGAACCCCGCGCCAAAATTTTTTAAAAAATTGGCGTGGGGTCCCCCCAAAAGTCCATACCAGACCCTTATCCGAGCACGCAACCTGGCAGGCCGCAGGAAAAGAGGGGGGATGAGAGAGCGCCCCCCCCTCCTGAACTGTACCAGGCCACATGCCCTCAACATTGGGAGGGTGCTTTGGGGTAGCCCACCAAAGCACCTTGTCCCCATGTTGATGAGGACAAGGGCCTCATCCCCACAACCCTTGGCCGGTGGTTGTGGGGGTCTGCGGGCGGGGGGCTTATCGGAATCTGGAAGCCCCCTTTAATAAGGGGACCCCCAGATCCTGGCCCCCCTGTGTGAAATGGTAAGGGGGTACCTTACGTCATTTTTTTAAAAATTTTGGCGTGGGGTTCCCCTTAATATCCATACCAGACCTGAAGGGCCTGGTATGGAATTTAGGGGGACCCCAGGCCAGTTTTTTTTTAAATTTTGGTTCGGGGTTCCCCTGTGGGGAAATCCCATGCATTTTTTATCAATGAACTTTTATGTGTATTGTCGGACCGGCAATTTATTAATAGCCGCGAGTAGTTTTAAATGACTTTTCTTCCTTTGAAATGTCATTTTGCTGTCAGACTGTTCTAAACACGGGAAACATGCGCCCCTTTACAGGCATACTATAGACACCCCCCAGGTACGAAATTTAAAGGGATATTACACTTTTATTGTTTGACTTCAAGCATTATTAAAATCACTGCTCCCGAAAAAACGGCCGTTTTTAAAACTTTTTTTTGCATTGATACATGTCCCCTGGGGCAGGACCCAGGTCCCCAAACACTTTTTATGACAATACCATGCATATAAGCCTTTAAAATTAGCATTTTTTTATTTCTCCCATAGACTTTTAAAGGGTGTTCAGCGGCTTTCGAATTTGCCGCGAACACCCCAAATTGTTCGCTGTTCGGCGAACTGGCGAACAGCCGATGTTCGAGTCGAACATGAGTTCGACTCGAACTCGAAGCTCATCCCTACCCATGACTATGCCCATATTATAGGGGCCATTATAGGAGGTTTGTATGTAGAGGGTTGGACAGAAGGCCCTATGTACCCATTACTGGTGTGAGCTACGTTTTAGAGGAAAAATGGCAATCAAATATGGTTGGTTGTGGCCGTCTACAAGTACTATAGATAGGAGACAATCACCTGGCTGTGAATAGTAGGATTTTTTTTACATATCAGACCTGTTATATTTTTAGTATTTACCAGCAAATCTGTAGTGTGTCCCGACATATGTATTACAGTAAAACTAAATGCATTTAAAGTGTTACTAAACCGAGGACCCTGCATTCACTATATCTGGTCTCTTACAGAACATGGTAATGCAATTATTTTAGTTAATATAAACTGCTAAATACCTTTTCTCATCAGCAGTATATAGCAGTCTTATGACTTCTATCAGTGTCTGGTTAAAACTTGCAGGAGGAGTTTTCATTCTCCTCTGACTGTCCTATGAGGCTGCATGACCCCTGACTCTCTGTCTGAACAGTGATGATTGGCCCTGTGCTGATCACATGCACTCCAGAAAAGAAAAACTCTCTAGCAATACACACCAAACTGAGCATGTGCAGAGTGACTCCAAAGGCTCTGTCTTATCAGGAGATGGATTGGGGACAGTGGAAGAAGGGGAAATCAGAGAAGACGGGATCAAACAGCCACAATGCAGAGGATTAACCCTTTAGGTTCCACGGTGAGTATAACATGCATGCTTTACTGCATATACAGACTGATTTTACTGTTGTGGGTTTAGTAATACTTTAAGTAGGGCCTCATGTTACCATGTTGGTATATTAGATTTCAGCAATAGTAGAGCAGTGCTGTTAGCTTTTGTGCAAAAAAAAGCTATGACCTAAACTAGGGTTATCCAAACTCTTCGGTATGAAGGCCACATCATATATTTTACAAATATTTGCAGGCAGAAAAAAAAAACAGTTTTCAAATAAATGAATACGTTTATTTGGAGCTTTTTTGTAATCAGCATGGTGTGATACAATAACAGAGAAAAAACTTCAGTAAAACAAAGTAAAGAGACTGCAAATAAACGTGAGCAAAGCAGCAAAGTCCCCCCTTCCATCAAGACCCCAATCAAACCCCATTCATCAGATTCACCCCCCGCACATCAGGATCTCACCCTACATCAGTGTCAGCTGCATACAAATATGGTCTGATGAGTTTGATGTTGGAGAACTTGAGTGTCCCAACAAAGCCCTGACCTCAACCCTACTGAACACCTTTGACATTAATTGGAAAACCGGTTGAAAGCGAAGTCTTCAAAGTCAGTACCTGGTCTCACAAGTGATCTTTTGGCTGAATTGGTAAAGATTCCCACAGAGACATTCCAAAATCTTGTGGAAATCCTTCCTAGAAATGGAGACTGTTATACCTGAAAAGAAAAGAGGGCAACTCTACATTAATGCCCATGGTTTTGAAACTGGATGTCCAACAAGCATATAATGTATATGTGTAATAGATGTCTACATACTTTTGGGCATATAGAGTACTCGTAAATTGTGAAGAATTTGAACCATTAATCAATAGAAAACCCCACTTAGGCTGGGTTCACACTATTGCGAATTGGATGCGGGTTTCACTGCATCCAATTCGCATAGCAGGAGATTGTGACCGTCTCTCTATGGAGCCGGTTCACACATCTCCACAGCGGCTCCGGTGCGAATTGCACAGGAGTCCTGTGCGTTTTTTGGTCCGTTTCAGGTCTGAAATCGGACCTGAAACAGTGAATAGAGATGCACCGGACTCCTGCTGTGAGCCGCTGAGTGTTCTAGTGTGAACCCAGCCTGAACATAATAATAATGAGTGAACACACAGTAGTTGCATGTTGAGACACATTAAAACATTTCTGTAAAATTATAAGCTCTAATGAGCAGGGCCCTCTGATTCCACTTGTACCAAATTGTATTGTAACTGTAACGTCTGCCTTCATTTTATTAAGCGCTGTGCAAACCCGCTATATAAATCCCGTATAATAATAATAAAAATGTACCACTCATTACACACTTGCTGCATTTTGAAGTGTCTTTTTAGTTTAGTGGCCCCAACATCCTTGTAGAAGGATGTTGTGCTGTAGAAGGGTGGGGACCATAGGAACACACTCTATGACTAATACTAAACCTGTTTTACAACTTCGGCTTGTGAACAGTCTGATAAAAATAAAGCTGGTACCTTTTGAAATAGATTTTGAAATAGGCATTTAAAAAAAGACTTCTTCACTACTTGTATCAATATTCGGTAATGAAGCACTTCTATAGATAGCTGTAAAGGCTCGCCCTTAACCCTTTCACAACTAGATGTCAATGAAAGCTACATGACCAGACCACTTTTAGCAGCATCAGTAGGCATCAGCCAATAGCACCATGGAGGAGATTTACTGAAAAAGCTAAATCTGATGCATTTGTGCATGGTAAGAAAGAGAAAAAACTGCACTATTTAGGGAAATTTAAATAAATAAAAAATCAAGCAACTGTTCTCCTGTGGTATGTAATTACAGTTCAACAATATTGTATAAAAATAGAATCGTGCTAATGAATCACATAAAACAAACAATGTTATAAACGTCCATAAATCAATCCACCAGTGGTTAAGTAGTGAATCTTGAATGTTGCTAATAGATTCCACCATCCACCACCTCATGCAACAGTGCAGCCACCAATAGTAGAATTAGCCGCTTACCAGCTCCAGATGATCCCTCATTACAAGGGATCATTCAACATCTTTGGCTTAAACCCAGCCCGGGCCTTTCTCTGTAGGGCGGAGCGACGCACTGACGTCATCATTACCCTCATCTCCCGGAAGGACGGGTTTGTTTGGTTGTGCAGCACACCAAACTTTAGGCATTTACAGTTTTACCTTGATGTATGTGCAGTATTTTTTACTTCAATAAATGGTTTAAGATTTATACTATGTGGAGCCTTTTATCTATTGGGTGTA